>NC_057797.1:708150769-708750769 GCF_018294505.1 Triticum aestivum | reverse complement strand
GTGGATGACGACTCAAGATACACGTGGGTGTATTTCTTCAAGAGGAAGAGCGAGACCCAACAAACCGTCATTGACTTTGCAAATGAAGCACAATGTCAACACAATGCAAAGATCTTGACAGTAAGAAGTGACAATGGCACTGAGTTCAAGAACTACACCTTGGGTGAGTTTCTTAGTGATGAGGGGATCAAGCATCAATATTCTGCACCTTACACCCCTCAACAAAACGGTGTTGCAGAGAGGAAGAACCAGATGTTGATGGATGCGGCAAGGACCATGATGGCGGAGTTCAAGTCTCCGTACAACTTTTGGGCCGAAGCCATCAACACCGTGTGTCATGCATCCAATCGGCTCTACCTCCGCAAGGGCTTGAACAAGACTCCATATGAGATACTCACCGGTAACAAGCCCAACCTCAAGTACTTCCGGGTATTCGGGTGTAAGTGTTTCATTCTCAAGAAAGGTGTTTGGTTGTCTAAATTTGAGGCTAGAGCTTATGAGGGCATATTTGTTGGTTATGCTACAAACTCTCATGCTTACCGTGTCCTCAATAAATCCACGGGACTTATTGAGGAGAGGTGTAACATGGAGTTTGATGAGAATAACGGCTCCCAAGTGGAGCAAAGTGGCACTTGTGATGTAGGTGATGAAATTCCTCCCAAAGCCATAAGAAGAATGGGTGTTGGCTTTATCCTACCCATTGAGGAACCCCTTGTGGCCGAAGGAGAAGGACAAAGCTCCACTCAAGTGGAGCCATCACCAACCCAAGGCCCACACGCTTCTGAAGAACAACATGAAGGACCTCATCCTCAAGAACATGACCAAGGGCAAGATCACGCTCAAGACAGTGTTGACACATCAAGTGATGCCCAAGGTCAAGTTCTCTCCTCCAAGCAAGTTCAAGAACAAGAATAAGCCCAAGACGACGCTCAAGATGATCAAGTGACCACTGCTGGAAATATGCCCTAGAGGCAATAATAAAAGGATTATTATTATATTTCCTTGTTCATGATAATTGTCTTTTATTCATGCTATAATTGTGTTATCCGAAAATCGTAATACATGTGTGAATACTTAGACACCAACATGTCCCTAGTAAGCCTCTAGTTGACTAGCTAGTTGATCAACAATAGTCATGGTTTCCTGACTATGGACATTGGATGCCATTGATAACAAGATCACATCATTAGGAGAATGATGTGATGGACAAGACCCAATCCTAAACATAGCATAAGATCGTATAGTTCGTTTGCTAGAGTTTTCCAATGTCAAGTATCTTTTGTCACGACCGGGTTTTCCGGGTAATAAATTTCCAGAAAAGACCGTCGTGCTCATCAGCCCCAGGATTACTGTTAGCTGATGAGGCTCCAACTTGATACAAAAAATCCAAGTAAAATACAAAATATGTAGTACAAGACCACTCTGGCCTGTGAGTACAACAAAGGGTTTCTAGTGGTTGATGGCGGAAGCGGTCTGTGAGACGTCAGGGTCTATGGGACTCCATTTCCCACGGGAACAGCTGACCAGGTTAATTCCTATCTTCGCGAGGCTGCTATCTCCATTGAGTGGGTTTCGGGGCTGGCATTGCGTCGCTCCTCTCCGTGCAAGATAATCTGGCCAAGACAATAGCCAGGGACAAGCCAGTGAGTACTTTGAATGTACTCGCAAACATTATGAACACAGGTATATTATAACAATGATGTGCTAAAAATATTTTATGCTCATGACGTCAGTCACAATAGATAAATGAAACTCTGATGCGTGCAAGCAAGTTATTTATAAAAATGCAATAACATGGTAGTATTAAAAATTATGAAATAAATAACAAGCAATGCCACAGTCGGGCGTCTTAGCGGCACCACATAAAGGGCTTTAAAAGAAATGCCACAGTCGGGCGTCTGAGCGACACCACATAAAGGGCTTTAAAAGAAACAATCATAATGAATATCCCGGAGGTAGAACCATCCCAGAGATATTCGGTAATAACAATAATATCACGGGTTAGTCAACAATAATAATAATCATAGATATCACAAGTCACGAGTAGTAATTCCATTTTCTGGTTAACGGTTTCACCTCCGAAGACCGACACTAAGACCGACACCTGACCCATCCCAGACTGTAATCCTTAACCATGGACACGGCTATTCGAATAGGTTTATTCTCTGCAGAGGGTGTACTCTTTACCCACGAGTAACGGATTTCTCTAGTCCAGCAGGACTAATTCCGTCTACGGTCTTTTTGTTGAAAACACACCTAACTTGCACACACCAGCTTATCTCCCACGTGTCTGGAATCACCCACGACACCTGTTAAGCAAACTTTAAGTGGGGAGGCTACAACCTCGCGTAGCATGGGATCAAATTTCTATCGCGCGCTCTAAGGGGTGGCCTCCCCTCTCGGTCCCAACCGGAAACACCCATGCCCCCGGACCAGGTGGCCTGCCTACCAGCTACAACCGGTATCTTCCACCATGGCCTCTCTGTACGGTGTGTGCTGGAAAGAGGTTGACAACTTACTGAACCGTACTCTACTTGCTGTAGAGACGAGTGGTAGTACGAAACAAGTATGGGGGTTACTGGAACAAGACTCGATCTACGGTCGACTCAGGAGGTTCAAGTATTCCCTGCATGATTAGCATGACGAATATATTTCATCCAACAGAGTCACCTCTCATATCACCTTACCATGCCATACCAGACATAACCGTCCTGACGGAGACCGGCGACAAACTCATGCCTACCCAAGGCAGAGGTTTTCCCGGGTTCCTGCTGGTATGCATGCAAGGCATATGAGGGTGATTATCATCACAAGTGTGTCCATTACCAACAGCATGGAATCAACAACATGCACCCATGCATATGATCATATCACATGAAATAACAAGTCCTTCGAAATGCGGTGGTGTTATAAATGTATCAACGATCACACCAAAAATATTATGTCGGGGTTCAGAATGCTTGCCTTCAATGTGTGGAAAGGCAGGGTGCACTCCAAAACTTTTGAAAGGTTCTTCTCTCTCCCCAAAATCCTATTTAGAAATATATTTGAATTAACACACATTTCAAAAACAGAACCAAAAAGTTGTTTGAAATTTTTTCAAATAAATCTTAAAATAAACTAGACCAAATTTGAGGAAGGTAGGAAGAAGAATCATTTCATTTGGACTTATATTTAAAAAGTTATAGCCAGTCAAAGATGTGGTCAAAATCTGTTATTTAAAATAAAACAGAAAAGAAAACGATTCAGATAGAAATACGCTTTCGGTGCAGAGGAGGCGTACTTGGGGCTTTACGCCTCCACTTAACCAAGTGGACAGACACGAGGTCGCTGACAGTGGGTCCAGAGGGCCCACTAGTCAGGTTTGACCAGTCTTCTCCCTCTTCTTTCTCTGTCCCGGGCGGAGGCGAGGCAACGGCGATCGTCGCCGGTGAACGGCGGCTCCCCGCGGGGCTCAGAGGGTGGGGATGGATCCGCCACTCCAGGGCGATCCTCCCGGTGGTCGCCAGGTAGGTGGGGACGGAGGGAGCTGCCGGCGGCGAGCTTCTCGGTGGAGGTGGCCTCGGGAGCAAAGTGATTTTTCTCCCGCGGTGTGTCCCGATCAAAATTGAGTAGTGGGGATGGCTCACGGGAAGGTGAGGAAGCTCTTGGTGGAGAGAACGGAGAGTGGGAGGCCCTGGTGGTGCCAAATTGGCTGGGGCAGTGGCGGCGGCTGCAGTTGCCGGAGATGAGGAAGGAGCCCTCCCCCGGGTCGATTTGCTGCCATGGGAGGACTAGGGGAGCATTCTAAGGCTTCCTGTGTGCACGGGGAGGCTCGGGGGCCTCCTTTTATAGCTCGTTGAGGTCGGTTCCGCGGCGGCCGGATAAGCTCTCCGGCGAACCTCCTCTCTATAGCTTGCAGGGCAACGTGGCGTGGCTGGGGATGACGGCAAGAGCTAGTGGACGAGAGGGCACTGCTCCAGGGGCCAGGTGGCGAGCCGGGGTGGCTTGGGCGGCGCTGCACGGTGCAGGGCTGTCGGGCGGCGGCGGCGGCTAGCGCTTGGCCTGTCGGGCGCGGCGGGGCTGCTTGGCGCGTTGCGGTGAGAAGGGGAGTGCGTGGCGAGGTGCTGCAGAGCGGGCCAAAGCCGTGGGGCCAGCGTGTCAGCTCGGGCGCGGGTCGTGCAATACGCGCGCTCTGCTCGCGCTCCGGGCGTGCACGGGACGTGTTCGACACAATGCCAGAGCACGCTAGAGGTCGCGGTCGACGCTGGCAATTAACAGACCCAGGTTAGGAGCAACTGGAATCCTAGTGGACATGCTAGTATGATCCGAGGTGCAAGGTCACAATGTAAAGACAAAATCATGTCAAAACTGGCCATGCACACCAGGTGTTTGACAAAATGTTAAAGGCTTCTAAGCAACTCTTGGGGTGGCCCAAATCTCCAGATCAAGATCTCCTTAGTTGCAAGAGAGAGTGGTGAGGTTATTTGGCCAAAAGCAGAAACTTGCTAGTGTAATTTTAGCAGAATTTCAATTCTGGACAGGGAATAAATGACATTATTTCATGAACCAAAAATGATCCAAAAGGTGCATACTCCTGTACTTAAGGGTTTGGCAGGGTTGTCTACAAGTGGGAGAAAGCACAAGATCATTGGAGTAAAATTAGATAGGGTTGCAGTACAAATCACAAGGCTGGACCAGAATGGAAAAGAGGTTGATTCACTCAAGTTTTTCAAAGAACATAAATAGGTTTTTGCACAAAGTGAAATAATAGGCTCCTACTGACCTCCCCTAATTTTGGTAGAAGTTTTAAAGAAATATTTAAATAGGTTGTAGTGCAAAATGCACTCTGGACCAGAGAAGAAAAATTGAGTGTAGGGCTCAAAATATTTCATGAATGAAATATATTTTTGCATAAAAGTGATTTAAAAACATCACATGACATCTCCAAATTTTTGTGGGAATTTTAAGTGAATTTATCAAATGGTTGTAGTTCAAATAAGGCCATTTAACCTTAAAAATCCATTTTCAAGAAAATAAAGATCAAGCAATTAAATTAGTTAATTAGTTATACTGGTAAAAGGAAAGTTTTTCTTGAGAGGTTAAACAAGTCCAATAACATATTTGAAAAGTTTTCTCTATGGGAAAAACTCATAATAACAGGGAAGGAAATGATTTAAAAAATCAAAATGGAGCTCAAAAATTCAAAGTTTTAAATCCTGGCAAAATTTTATTCCATTAAAACAAGGCCAAAATTTGGGGGTGTCACAACACTATCCCCCTTAAGAAAAATCTCGTCCTCGAGATTTGCTGAAAGCGGTGTTAAGAAAATAATTACGCAATGACGATGTGGCTACAGTGAGAGGGCAATAAGTGGTGAAAAACCACAGTGTGAAAACTGGTGCTGCGTGGAAGAGTCTACGGTTCGGGACAAAATGGGTGGTTTCTATGCTGGATAAAGAATAACTCCCAAATTTAGATATACGCTGGTCGTACCCGAGAGTATAGTGCTCTCTCTGGCTGACAGGTGGACCTGGGGTCCACTGTCAGTCTCTTCTTCTCCCTCTGGCTCTTTCTTCTTCCTCTTTCCTGCGCGCTTTCTCCACCGGCGACGCCTAGTGTGTAGGGCATCTAGGCCGTACCGTGGTAGTGCGCGGCGTGCTAGCTGCTGGTGCAGCGTGCACTCACCTCGCGGACCAGCGCGCTGTCAGCACTGCTCGCGGATTCGACTCCGAACACCGGCGATCGGCGACGAGCGGCGTTGGTGGACTTCGCCCACCGTACACCGAGCTTGAGCTATAAAAACGGCCGGGGTGCCTCTCTCTTCTTCCTCACACCTGGCCTCACTTCTCCTCCTCCTTTCTCCATTACTGCTTACAGAAGCTCGGTCGAGGCTCTAATGGCGGAGGCGATGCCGGACTGGTTTGTGATCCTGATATGCGGAGGGTTGGCGACGCTGCTGGGGCTCTCTGTGCTCCTGTGCGCGATGATCTTCGACGAGTATCGCGACGCTGCGGCTCGGGTGTTGGCTCTCCGCGGTGGTGGTGATCATGAAGAGTAGATGGAGTGTGCCGGGTGCTAACTGTTGTTAGGGGGTGATTAGCTGGATGTAACACCTTTGCAAAGTTTCGCAAACAGTGTATGTGTCCGAATGATTATGGTTGTGAGTCTGCTCGTGGTGCTGTGTGAAATTAAATAATCCACGTCGTGAGAAAGTGTAGATGTAGCAACTCAGGGAAAAGAAATCTCACTCCAGGATTTTGCGAGGGAAAAACATTTAATTTAAAGGAGCATAAACCACAACAAAAACTACACACATTAGCAGAAGCCAAATAATTGACTCGTCGTACAAACTCAGGGTATCACGCTTAAGTCACACACATAAATATAAATGCTGCAAAAACAAATACAGTAGCGACGTCTAAAATGAAAACGGTAACTGGACGGGGTCCTGAAAAAATGTCTCTGGTAAAGGGATACATTCTTCTTCAATCGGAGGCAGTGGATTGACCAGTCGATGTATGCGTCTCTCCGGGTCGGGTCTTAGTGGTCTGCCGATGGCAATCTGAGGATTTAAATCTACGAGGCTCTGGAGATAATCCATCACTCGCTGGTTCAAATGCTCTTGAGCAATGATGTACTGGATAAGGTTGGCCAGAACTGGGTCTCTCTCAATACGTCCACCGGGAAAAGATGTTACTTCTCCGGGTGCTGCACGACTCGGAAAGTAATAATATCCTCGTTCGCGGGCATAGGGTACTGCGGATCGAAGACGAGCAATCGCTTCTTTCGCAGCAGCTTCTATGGCCAGGTGTGGGGTTGGCATAGATTTCCCCATGAAGGAAACTTCTGTTGGATGTTGATTGGGGTCTACAGGGGGAATGTGTACTGCTGCCCAATATTCCGAGGTGGATGGGGTGATCCTCGATTTGAACAGCTCGTACTGGGGTGGCTGGGTAGAACCCATGGTACTGCGGGTAAAATCCCACAATATTTTGACAAAGCTACCTGGGGTTGCATCTGGGGTTCTCAGATGAATGCTGGGGCTCGGCATGACAGGAAAAAGCATGAGTGTTGTGCACAAAGTGAGGGTTGCTGGGTAAGGTCACAAGGTGGCCTTTATATAGCAATGGAGCCGGATCGTTTTACCGTGGTGAAAGGTAATGAATCTGCCAGCTTAGCTCCAAAGGTCGGGTCAGTGTCAGAGATACACATATCTCATAAAGAGACGTGTTACTGTGGTTGTCGTCGGGTTGGTTTTGGTAGATGTGCCCGGAAAAATATGCAGCTATGCGCTGACCAAATATGCAAGGCTATTATAAAACAGAGGCACAAAGACAGGCTGCGTTAATATACGTGGTCGCATGATTACAAAGCGAGGATACATTGAAACTTGGTGCTACTCATACGGCTTAGTCTACCTCGTTTATGTCTAGACGAGCGTGCCTGGTGGATGTCGAGGCTTCTCCACGTGTCTCTCTGCCGGGATTAGTCGGAGATGGCGGAGGAACTGCAGGGTCGGGGTAGTGAGAATGACCATTGCGGGGATTGTTGGCCACAACCCCGTTGGAGTGTGCTCCCAAAATGCGACGAAGCACCTTTGGGGTTATCGCAGCACCTTGGCCGATGGCTGGGGCAGATCTCGGGGTCTCGATCGGTTGTCCAAACAGCACGACTGGGTTGTCGGTGTTGGGCTCGTTTTCTTCTCTCGCCGGGGCTCGACGAACCAGCTCTCCACGAGCTGCGATTAGATCAATAGTGATCTGGTCGAACAGTGCCTCTAGTGCACTTACATAGCGCACTAGGTGCAACAATGCGGGGTCCGTCTCGTGATCTCCATTGGCAACTTGGGGTGGTCTTCCATACCCTTCACATCTGGGATAGTAGTGGAACGAGCGACAGTTAACTCTGGGCGACAAGTGCCTGAGATGAACTATAGCCTCTCGAGCGGCTAGCTGGATGGCTTGTGGCTCAAAGGAAGGTGTTCTTCCGGTGAACCGGTAGGGGCGCTCGGGTGCTAGACTCCTACCGTAAATGTGCACAGTGGCCCAGAATTGGCGGTCTTCACCGCTCATGGGTCCTTGATACACAACATATTCTGGTGGCTCCTCTAATGCGTAGGCACGACGGGTGAGGTTTGCGAGGATGGTCACAAAACCTCCAAGGTTGGTTGCTGTGGTTTCGTTGTGCACTATAGGTCCAGGCATTGTGGCTCGGTTTGGGGTAGCGGCTGTGCTGTGCTGGTTTGGTGCTAGCGCGCCCTTTTTATAGGAAAAAGGGGACGGGATCTTCCTTCGAACGCTTGCGAGAAAGGACTATTTAGGGGCCGGTCACTGGCGCATGAGTGACAGGTTAGGTCGATAGGTTGGGCATCGACTGTAAAAAGGAGTTGGGTCACTGTGTGGCTATCTTGCACGAGAAGCTTGGCTGGGGTTTGGTTAAGGTCTAGTGGGTTGGTTTGCCTAAGTTTATTGACCTGGCTGAGATAGGATTAGCCAATGGTCAGCCTGGCTCTGATACCAAGTCTGTCACGACCGGGTTTTCCGGGTAATAAATTTCCAGAAAAGACCGTCGTGCTCATCAGCCCCAGGATTACTGTTAGCTGATGAGGCTCCAACTTGATACAAAAAAATCCAAGTAAAGTACAAAATATGTAGTACAAGACCATTCTGGCCTGTGAGTACAACAAAGGGTTTCTAGTGGTTGATGGCGGAAGCGGTCTGTGAGACGTCAGGGTCTATGGGACTCCATTTCCCACGGGAACAGCTGACCAGGTTAATTCCTATCTTCGCGAGGCTGCTATCTCCATTGAGTGGGTTCCGGGGCTGGCATCGCGTCGCTCCTCTCCGTGCAAGATAATCTGGCCAAGACAATAGCCAGGGACAAGCCAGTGAGTACTTTGAATGTACTCGCAAACATTATGAACACAGGTATAATATAACAATGATGTGCTAAAAATATTTTATGCTCATGACGTCAGTCACAATAGATAAATGAAACTCTGATGCGTGCAAGCAAGTTATTTATAAAAATGCAATAACATGGTAGTATTAAAAATTATGAAATAAATAACAAGCAATGCCACAGTCGGGCGTCTTAGCGACACCACATAAAGGGCTTTAAAAGAAATGCCACAGTCGGGCGTCTGAGCGACAGCACATAAAGGGCTTTAATAGAAATGCCACAGTCGGGTGTCTGAGCGACACCACATAAAGGGCTTTAAAAGAAATGCCACAGTCGGGCGTCTGAGCGACACCACATAAAGGGCTTTAAAAGAAATGCCACAGTCGGGCGTCTGAGCGACACCACATAAAGGGCTTTAAAAGAAACAATCATAATGAATATCCCGGAGGTAGAACCATCCCAGAGATATTCGGTAATAACAATAATATCACAGGTTAGTCAACAATAATAATAATCATAGATATCACAAGTCACGAGTAGTAATTCCATTTTCTGGTTAACGGTTTCACCTCCGAAGACCGACACTAAGACCGACACCTGACCCATCCCAGACTGTAATCCTTAACCATGGACACGGCTATTCGAATAGGTTTATTCTCTGCAGAGGGTGTACTCTTTACCCACGAGTAACGGATTTCTCTAGTCCAGCAGGACTAATTCCGTCTACGGTCTTTTTGTTGAAAACACACCTAACTTGCACACACCAGCTTATCTCCCACGTGTCTGGAATCACTCACGACACCTGTTAAGCAAACTCTAAGTGGGGAGGCTACAACCTCGCGTAGCATGGGATCAAATTTATATCGCGCGCTCTAAGGGGTGGCCTCCCCTCTCGGTCCCAACCGGAAACACCCATGCCCCCGGACCAGGTGGCCTGCCTACCAGCTACAACCGGTATCTTCCACCATGGCCTCTCTGTACGGTGTGTGCTGGAAAGAGGTTGACAACTTACTGAACCGTACTCTACTTGCTGTAGAGACGAGTGGTAGTACGAAACAAGTATGGGGGTTACTGGAACAAGACTCGATCTACGGTCGACTCAGGAGGTTCAAGTATTCCCTGCATGATTAGCATGACGAATATATTTCATCCAACAGAGTCACCTCTCATATCACCTTACCATGCCATACCAGACATAACCGTCCTGACGGAGACCAGCGACAAACTCATGCCTACCCAAGGCATATGTTTTCCCAGGTTCCTGCTGGTATGCATGCAAGGCATATGAGGGTGATTATCATCACAAGTGTGTCCATTACCAACAACATGGAATCAACAACATGCACCCATGCATATGATCATATCACATGAAATAACAAGTCCTTCAAAATGCGGTGGTGTTATAAATGTATCAATGATCACACCAAAAATATTATGCCGGGGTTCAGAATGCTTGCCTTCAATGTGTGGAAAGGCAGGGTGCACTCCAAAACTTTTGAAAGTTTCTTCTCTCTCCCCAAAATCCTATTTAGAAATATATTTGAATTAACACACATTTCAAAAACAGAACCAAAAAGTTGTTTGAAATTTTTTCAAATAAATCTTAAAATAAACTAGACCAAATTTGAGGAAGGTTGGAAGAAGAATCATTTCATTTGGACTTATATTTAAAAAGTTATAGCCAGTCAAAGATGTGGTCAAAATCTGTTATTTAAAATAAAACAGAAAAGAAAACGATTCAGATAGAAATACGCTTTCGGTGCAGAGGAGGCGTACTTGGGGCTTTACGCCTCCACTTAACCAAGTGGACAGACACGAGGTCGCTGATAGTGGGTCCAGAGGGCCCACTAGTCAGGTTTGACCAGTCTTCTCCCTCTTCTTTCTCTGTCCCGGGCGGAGGCGAGGCAACGGCGATCGTCGCCGGCGAACGGCGGCTCCCCGCGTGGCTCAGAGGGCGGGGATGGATCCGCCACTCCAGGGCGATCCTCCCGGTGGTCGCCAGGTAGGTGGGGACGGAGGGAGCTGCCGGCGGCGAGCTTCTCGGCGGAGGTGGCCTCGGGAGCAAAGTGATTTTTCTCCCGCGGTGTGTCCCGATCAAAATTGAGTAGTGGGGATGGCTCACGGGAAGGTGGGGAAGCTCTTGGTGGAGAGAACGGAGAGTGGGAGGCCCTGGTGGTGCCAAATAGGCCGGGGCAGTGGCGGCGACTGCAGTTGCCGGAGATGAGGAAGGAGCCCTCCCCCGGGTCGATTTGCTGCCATGGGAGGACTAGGGGAGCATTCTAAGGCTTCCTGTGTGCACGGGGAGGCTCGGGGGCCTCCTTTTATAGCTCGTAGAGGTCGGTTCCGCGGCGGCCGGATAAGCTCTCCGGCGAACCTCCTCTCTGTAGCTTGCAGGGCAACGTGGCGTGGCTGGGGATGACGACAAGAGCTAGTGGATGAGAGGGCACTGCTCCAGGGGCCAGGTGGCGAGCCGGGGTGCCTTGGGCGGCGCTGCACGGTGCAGGGCTGTCGGGCGGCGGCGGCTAGCGCTTGGCCTGTCGGGCACGGCGGGGCTGCTTGGCGCGTTGCGGTGAGAAGGGGAGTGTGTGGCGAGGTGCTGCAGAGCGGGCCAAAGCCGTGGGGCCAGCGTGTCAGCTCGGGCGCGGGTCGTGCAATACGCGCGCTCTGCTCGCGCTCCGGGTGTGCACGGGACGTGTTCGACACAATGCCAGAGCACGCTAGAGGTCGCGGTCGAGGCTGGCAATTAACAGACCCAGGTTAGGAGCAACTGGAATCCTAGTGGACATGCTAGTATGATCCGAGGTGCAAGGTCACAATGTAAAGACAAAATCATGTCAAAACTGGCCATGCACACCAGGTGTTTGACAAAATGTTAAAGGCTTCTAAGCAACTCTTGGGGTGGCCCAAATCTCCAGATCAAGATCTCCTTAGATGCAAGAGAGAGTGGTGAGGTTATTTGGCCAAAAGCAGAAACTTGCTAGTGTAATTTTAGCAGAATTTCAATTCTGGACAGGGAATAAATGACATTATTTCATGAACCAAAAATGATCCAAAAGGTGCATACTCCTGTACTTAAGGGTTTAGCAGGGCTGTCTACAAGTGGGAGAAAGCACAAGATCATTGGAGTAAAATTAGATAGGGTTGCAGTACAAATCACAAGGCTGGACCAGAATGGAAAAGAGGTTGATTCACTCAAGTTTTTCAAAGAGCATAAATAGGTTTTTGCACAAAGTGAAATAATAGGCTCCTACTGACCTCCCCTAATTTTGGTAGAAGTTTTAAAGAAATATTTAAATAGGTTGTAGTGCAAAATGCACTCTGGACCAGAGAAGAAAAATTGAGTGTAGGGCTCAAAATATTTCATGAATGAAATATATTTTTGCATAAAAGTGATTTAAAAACATCACATGACATCTCCAAATTTTTGTGGGAATTTTAAGTGAATTTATCAAATGGTTGTAGTTCAAATAAGGCCATTTAACCTTAAAAATCCATTTTCAAGAAAATAAAGATCAAGCAATTAAATTAGTTAATTAATTATACTGGTAAAAGGAAAGTTTTTCTTGAGAGGTTAAACAAGTCCAATAACATATTTGAAAAGTTTTCTCTATGGGAAAAACTCATAATAACAGGGAAGGAAATGATTTAAAAAATCAAAATGGAGCTCAAAAATTCAAAGTTTTAAATCCTGGCAAAATTTTATTCCATTAAAACAAGGCCAAATTTTTGGGGTGTCACATCTTTTCCTTAGACCATGAGATCGTGTAACTCCCGGATACCGTAGGAGTGCTTTGGGTGTACCAAACGTCAAACATAACTGGGTGACTATAAAGGTATACTACGGGTATCTCCGAAAGTGTCTGTTGGGTTGACACGGATCAAGACTGGGTTTGTCACTCCGTATGACGGAGAGGTATCTCTTGGGCCCACTCGGTAATGCATCATCACAATGAGCTCAAAGTGACCAAGTGTCTGGTCACGAGATCATGCATTACGGTACGAGTAAAGTGACCTGCCGGTAACGAGATTGAACGAGGTATTTGGATACCGACGATCGAATCTCGGGCAAGTAACGTACCGATTGACAAAGGGAATTGTATACGGGGTTGCTTGAATCCTCGACATCGTGGTTCATCCGATGAGATCATCGAGGAGCATGTGGGAGCCAACATGGGTATCCAGACCCCGCTGTTGGTTATTGACCGGAGAGCCATCTCGGTCATGTCTACATGTCTCCCGAACCCGTAGGGTCTTCACACTTAAGGTTCGGTGACGCTAGGGTTGTAGGGATATGTATATGTAGTAACCCGAAAGTTGTTCGGAGTCCCGGATGAGATCCCGGACGTCATGAGGAGTTCCGGAATGGTCCGGAGGTAAAGAATTATATATAGGAAGTGCTATTTCGGCCATTGGGACAAGTTTCGGGGTCACCGGTATTATACCGGGACCACCGGAAGGGTCCCGGGGGTCCACCGGGTGGGGCCACCTATCCCGGAGGGCCCCATGGGCTGAAGTGGGAAGGGATCCAGCCCAAAGTGGGCTGGGGCGCCACTTTCCCCTAGGGCCCATGCGCCTAGGGTGGGGAAACCCTAAAAGGGGGCGCCCCCTTGCTTGGGGGGCAAGCCCCCCACCCCTTGGCCGTCACCCCCCCTAGGAGATTGCATCTCCTAGGGCCGCCCCCCCCTAGGCCCCCTATATATAGTGGGGGGGGAGGGAGGGCCTCAGACCTACGCTTTTTGGTGCCTCCCTCTCCCTCTCCAACACCTCCTCCTCCTCCATAGAGCTTGGCGAAGCCCTGCCGGAGTACTGCAGCTCCACCATCACCACGCCGTCGTGCTGCTGCTGGAGCCATCTTCCTCAACCTCTCCTTTCCCCTTGCTGGATCAAGAAGGAGGAGACGTCATGGTGACCGTATGTGTGTTGAACGCGGAGGTGCCATCCGTTCGGCGCTAGGATCTCTGGTGATTTGGATCACGTCGAGTACGATTTCCTCATCCCCGTTCTTTGAACGCTTCCGCGCGTGATCTACAAAGGTATGTAGATGCAATCCGATCACTCATTGCTAGATGAACTCCTAGATGGATCTTGGTGAAACCGTAGGAAAATTTGTGTTTTCTGCAACGTTCTCCAATAGTGGCGTCATGATCTAGGTCTTTGCGTAGTTCTCTATGCATGAGTAGAACACAATTTGTTGTGGGCGTTGATGTTGTCAACTTTCTTTCCGCTACTAGTCTTATCTTGCTTCAACGGTATTGTGGGATGAAGCAGCCCGGACCAACCTTACACGTACGCTTACATGAGACCGGTTCCATCGACTGACGTGCACAAGTTGCATAAGGTGGCTGACGGGTGTCTGTCTCTCCCACTTTAGTTGGAGCGGATTCGATGAAAAGGGTCCTTATGAAGGGTAAATAGAAGTTGACAAATCACATTGTGGCTTTCACGTAGGTAAGTGCTAGAACCCTTTTGCAGCCACGTAAAACTTGCAACAACAATTAGAGGACGTCTAACTTGTTTTTGCAGCAAGTGTTTTGTGATGTGATATGGCCAAAGTTGTGATGAATGATGAATGATATATATGTGATGTATGAGATGTTCATGCTATTGTAATAGGGATCACGACTTGCATGTCGATGAGTATGACAACCGGCAAGAGCCATAGGAGTTGTCTTTATTTTTTGCATGACCTGCGTGTCATTGAGAAACGCCATGTAAATTACTTTACTTTATTGCTAAATGTGTTAGCCATAGTAGTAGAAGTAATAGTTGGCGAGCAACTTCATGGAGACACGATGATGGAGATCATGGTGTCAAGCCGGTGACAAGATGATCATGGAGCCCCAAGATGGAGATCAAAGGAGCTATGTGATATTGGCCATATCATGTCACTATTATTATTTGATTGCATGTGATGTTTATCATGTTTTTGCATCTTGTTTACTTAGAACGACGGTAGTAAATAAGATGATCCCTCATAATAATTTCAAGAAAGTGTTCCCCCTAACTGTGCGCCGTTGCGACAGTTCGTTGTTTCGAAGCACCACGTGATGATCGGGTGTGATAGATTCTAACGTTCACATACAACGGGTGTAAGACAGATTTACACATGCAAACACTTAGGTTGACTTGACGAGCCTAGCATGTACAGACATGGCCTCGGAACACAGAAGACCGAAAGGTCGAGCATGAGTCGTATAGAAGATACGATCAACATGAAGATGTTCACCGATGTTGACTAGTCCGTCTCATGTGATGATCGGACACGGCCTAGTTAACTCGGATCATGTTATACTTAGATGACTGGAGGGATTTCTATCTAAGTGGGAGTTCATTGAATAATTTGATTAGATGAACTTAATTATCATGAACTTAGTCTAAAATATTTACAATATGTCTTGTAGATCAAATGGCCAACGTAGTCCTCAACTTCAACGCGTTCCTAGAGAAAACCAAGCTGAAAGACGATGGCAGCAACTACACGGACTGGGTCCGAACCTGAGGATCATCCTCATAGCTGCCAAGAAAGATTATGTCCTAGAAGCACCGCTAGGTGACGCACCCGTCCCACAGAACCAAGACATTATGAACGCTTGGCAGACACGTGCTTATGATTACTCCCTCGTTCAGTGCGGCATGCTTTACAGCTTAGAACTGGGGCTCCAAAAGCGTTTTGAGAGACATGGAGCATATGAGATGTTCGAAGAGCTGAAAATGGTTTTTCAAGCTCATGCCCGGGTCGAGAGATATGAAGTCTCCGACAAGTTCTTCAGCTGTAAGATGGAGGAAAATAGTTCTGTCAGTGAACACATACTCACTATGTCTGGATTACATAACCGCTTGACTCAGCTGGGAGTTAATCTCCCGGATGACGCGGCCATTGACAGAATCCTTCAGTCACTTCCACCGAGCTACAAGAGCTTTGTGATGAACTTCAATATGCAGGGGATGGAAAAGACCATCCGTGAAGTATTTGCAATGCTGAAATCAGCAGAGGTAGAAGTCAAAAAGGAACATCAAGTGTTGATGGTGAATAAAACCACTAAGTTCAAGAAAGGCAAGGGTAAGAAGAACTTCAAGAAGGACGGCAAGGGTGTTGCCGCGCCCGGCAAGCAAGCTGCCGGGAAGAAGCCAAAGTATGGACCAAAGCCCGAGAGTGAGTGCTTTTATTGCAAGGGAAATGGTCACTGGAAGCAGAACTGCCCCAAATACTTAGCGGACAAGAAGGCCGGCAAAACGAAAGGTATATGTGATATACATGTAATTGATGTATACCTTACCAGTACTTGTAGTAGCTCCTGGGTATTTGATACCGGTGCAGTTGCTCACATTTGTAACTCAAAGCAGGAGCTGCGGAATAAGCGGAGACTGGAGAAGGACGAGGTGACGATGCGCGTCGGGAATGGTTCCAAGGTCGATGTGATCGCCGTCGGCACGCTACCTCTACATTTACCTATGGGATTAGTTTTAAACCTCAATAATTGTTATTTAGTGCCAGCTTTGAGCATGAACATTGTATCAGGATCTCGTTTAATTCGAGATGGCTACTCATTTGAATCTGAGAATAATGGTTGTTCTATTTATATGAGAGATATGTTTTATGGTCATGCTCCGATGGTGAATGGTTTATTCTTAATGAATCTTGAGCGTAATGCTACACATATTCATAGTGTGAGTACCAAAAGATGTAAGGTTGATAATGATAGTCCCACATACTTGTGGCACTGCCGCCTTGGTCACATAGGTGTCAAACGCATGAAGAAGCTCCATGCAGATGGACTTTTAGAGTCTCTTGATTACGAATCATTTGACATGTGCGAACCATGCCTCATGGGTAAAATGACAAAGACTCTGTTCTCAAGAACAATGGAGCGAGCGACCAACTTATTGGAAATCATACATACTGATGTGTGCGGTCCAATGAGTGTTGAGGCTCGCGGTGGCTATCGTTATGTTCTCACCCTCACTGATGACTTGAGTAGATATGGGTATATCTACTTGATGAAACAAAAGTCTGATACCTTTGAAAAGTTCAAGGAATTTCAGAGTGAGGTTGAAAATCAACGTGATAGGAAAATCAAGTTCCTACGATCAGATCATGGAGGAGAATACTTGAGTAACGAATTTGGCACACACTTAAGAAAATGTGGAATAGTTTCACAACTCACGCCGCCCGGAACACCTCAGCGTAATGGTGTGTCCGAACGTCATAATCGCACTCTATTGGATATGGTGCGATCTATGATGTCTCTTACCGATTTACCGCTATCTTTTTGGGGCTATGCTTTAGAGACTGCCGCATTCACTTTAAATAGGGCTCTGTCGAAATCCGTTGAGACGACACCGTATGAATTATGGTTTGGAAGAAACCTAAGCTGTCGTTTCTAAAAGTTTGGGGATGCGATGCTTATGTCAAGAAACTTCAACCTGAAAAGCTTGAACCCAAGTCAGAAAAATGCGTCTTCATAGGATACCCTAAAGAAACTATTGGGTACACCTTCTACCTCAGATCCGAAGGCAAGATCTTTGTTGCCAAGAATGGATCCTTTCTAGAGAAGGAGTTTCTCTCGAAAGAAGTAAGTGGGAGGAAAGTAGACCTTGATGAAGTATTACCTCTTGAACCGGAAAATGGCGCAACACAAGAAAATGTTCCTGAGGTGCCTGCACCGACTAGAGAGGAGGTTAGTAATGATGATCAAGATACTTCTGATCAAGCTCCTACTGAAATTCGTAGGTCCACAAGGACACGTTCCGCACCAGAGTGGTACGGTAACCCTGTCTTGGAAATCATGTTGTTAGACAACGGTGAACCTTCGAACTATGAAGAAGCGATGGCAGGCCCGGATTCTGACAAATGGCTGGAAGCCATGAAATCTGAGATAGGGTCCATGTATGAAAACAAAGTATGGACTTTTACTGACTTGCCCGTTGAGCGGCGAGCCATAGAAAATAAATGGATCTTTAAGAATAAGACAGACGCGGATGGTAATGTTACCATCTATAAAGCTCGGCTTGTCGCTAAGGGTTATCGACAAGTTCAAGGGGTTGACTATGATGAGACTTTCTCACCGGTAGCGAAGCTGAAGTCGTCCGAATCATGTTAGCAATTGCCGCATTCTATGATTATGAGATATGGCAAATGGATGTCAAAACGGCATTCCTTAATGGTTTCCTTAAGGAACATTGTATATATGCAGCCGGAAGGTTTTGTCGATCCTAAGAATCCTGACAAGGTGTGCAAGCTCCAATGCTCGATTTATGGGCTGGTGCAAGCATCTCGGAGTTGGAACATTCTCTTTGATGAGATGATCAAAGCGTTTGGGTTTATGCAGACTTATGGAGAAGCCTGCGTTTACAAGAAAGTAAGTGGGAGCTCTGTAGCATTTCTCATATTATATGTAGATGACATACTTTTGATGGGAAATGATATAGAGCTTTTGGACAGCATTAAGGCCTACTTGAATAAGAGTTTTTCAATGAAGGACCTTGGAGAAGCTGCTTATATATTAGGCATCAAGATCTGCAAAGATAGATCAAGATGCCTCATAGGTCTTTCACAAAGCACATACCTTGATAAGATATTGAAGAAGTTCAATATGGATCAGTCTAAGAAGGGGTTCTTTCCTGTGTTGCAAGGTGTGAAATTGAGCTCAGCTCAATGTCCGACCACGGCAGAAGATATAGAAGAGATGAGCGTCATCCCCTATGCCTCAGCCATAGGTTCTATTATGTATGCCATGCTGTGTACCAGACCTGATGTAAACCTTGCCATAAGTTTGGTAGGAAGGTACCAAAGTAATCCCAGCAAGGAACACTGGACAGCGGTCAAGAATGTCCTGAAGTACCTGAAAAGGACTAAGGAAATGTTTCTCGTTTATGGAGGTGACGAAGAGCTCGTCGTAAAAGGTTACGTCGACGCTAGCTTCGACACAGATCTGGATGACTCTAAGTCACAAACCGGATACGTGTATATTTTGAATGGTGGGGCAGTAAGCTGGTGCAGTTGCAAGCAGAGCGTCGTGGCGGGATCTACATGTGAAGAGGAGTACATGGCAGCCTCGGAGGCAGCACATGAAGCAATTTGGGTGAAGGAGTTCATCACCGACCTAGGAGTCATACCCAATGCGTCGGGGCCGATCAAGCTCTTCTGTGACAACACTGGAGCTATTGCACTTGCCAAGGAGCCCAGGTTTCACAAGAATACAAGGCACATCAAGCGTCGCTTCAACTCCATCCGTGAAAATGTTCAAGATGGAGACATAGAAATTTGTAAAGTACATACGGACCTGAATGTAGCAGATCCGTTGACTAAACCTCTCCCTAGAGCAAAACATGATCAACACCAGAATTCCATGGGTGTTCGATTCATCACAATGTAACTAGATTATTGACTCTAGTGCAAGTGGGAGACTGTTGGAAATATTCCCTAGAGGCAATAATAAAAGGATTATTATTATATTTCCTTGTTCATGATAATTGTCTTTTATTCATGCTATAATTGTGTTATCCGGAAATCGTAATACATGTGTGAATACTTAGACACCAACATGTCCCTAGTAAGCCTCTAGTTGACTAGCTCGTTGATCAACAGATAGTCATGGTTTCCTGACTATGGACATTGGATGTCATTGATAACGAGATCACATCATTAGGAGAATGATGTGATGGACAAGATCCAATCCTAAACATAGCACAAGATCGTATAGTTCGTTTGCTAGAGTTTTCCAATGTCAAGTATCTTTTCCTTAGACCATGAGATCGTGTAACTCCCGGATACCGTAGGAGTGCTTTGGGTGTACAAAACATCACAACATAACTGGGTGACTATAAAGGTATACTACGGGTATCTCCGAAAGTGTCTGTTGGGTTGACACGGATCAAGACTGGGATTTGTCACTCCGTATGACGGAGAGGTATCTCTTGGGCCCACTCGGTAATGCATCATCACAATGAGCTCAAAGTGACCAAGTGTCTGGTCACGGGATCATGCATTACGGTACGAGTAAAGTGACTTGCCGGTAACGAGATTGAACGAGGTATTGGGATACCGACGATCGAATCTCGGGCAAGTAACGTACCGAATGACAAAGGGAATTGTATACGGGGTTGCTTGAATCCTCGACATTGTGGTTCATCCGATGAGATCATCGAGAAGCATGTGGGAGCCAACATGGGTATCCAGACCCTGTTGTTGGTTATTGACCGGAGAGCCATCTCGGTCATGTCTACATGTCTCCTGAACCCGTAGGGTCTACACACTTAAGGTTCGGTGACGCTAGGGTTGTAGGGATATGTATATGAAGTAACCCAAAAGTTGTTCGGAGTCCCGTATGAGATCCTGGACGTCACGAGGAGTTCCGGAATGGTCCGGAGGTAAAGAATTATATATAGGAAGTGCTATTTCGGCCATCGGGACAAGTTTCGAGGTCACCGGTATTATACCGGGACCACCGGAAGGGTCTCGGGGGTCCACCGGGTGGGGCCACCTATCCCGGAGGGCCCCATGGGCTGAAGTAGGAAGGGATCCAGTCCAAAGTGGGCTGGGGCGCCACTTTTCCCTAGGGCCCATGCGCCTAGGGTGGGGAAACCCTAAAAGGGGGCGCCCCCTTGCTTGGGGGGCAAGCCCCCCACCCCTTGGCCGCCGTCCCCCTAGGAGATTGCATCTCCTAGGGCCGGCGCCCCCCTAGGCCCCCTATATATAGTGGGGGGAGGGAGGGCCTCAGACCTACGCTTTTTGGTGCCTCCCTCTCCCTCTCCAACACCTCCTCCTCCTCCATAGAGCTTGGCGAAGCCCTGCCGGAGTACTGCAGCTCCACCATCACCATGTTGTCGTGCTGCTGCTGGAGCCATCTTCCTCAACCTCTCCTTTCCCCTTGCTGGATCAAGAAGGAGGAGATGTCACGCTGACCGTACGTGTGTTGAACGCGGAGGTGCCGTCCGTTCGGCGCTAGGATCTCCGGTGATTTGGATCACGTCGAGTACGACTTCCTCATCCCCGTTCTTTGAACGCTTCCGCGCGTGATCTACAAAGGTATGTAGATGCAATCCGATCACTCGTTGCTAGATGAACTCCTAGATGGATCTTGGTGAAACCGTAGGAAAATTTTTGTTTTCTGCAACGTTCCCGAACAACCACTCCTCGTCTCACCCCCGAGGAGGAATTAGAGCGTCGTGCCGCCAAGGTTGCTTCCAAGCTCTCCACCAAGGATCATCTCATGATGAATGTGCTTGGAAGCTTAAGAAAGGGGGTAAGCACTCGTAGAAAATCGGCAAATTATTGTGAGCATCATGTGTTTGTCTCTTGTGTGGAACCCCACAAGGTCTATGAGGCGCTAGAAGATCCGGATTGGCTCAATGCCATGCATGAAGAACTCAACAACTTCGAGCGCAACAAAGTGTGGAGATTGGTGCCAAGACCGACGGGGAATCACAATGTCATTGGAACCAAGTGGATATTTAAGAACAAGCAAGATTCCCATGGGATTATCATTCACAACAAGGCTCGTTTGGTAGCACAAGGCTACTCCCAAGTCGAGGGTATCGACTACCGTGGCTCGTCTTGAATCTATTCGCATGTTGATTGCTTATGCTTCTCATCATAACTTTAAGTTACAACAAATGGATGTGAAGAGTGCTTTTCTTAATGGTCCCATTAATGAATTGGTTTAATGTCAAGCAACCCCCCGGGTTCGAGGATCCCTACTTTCCCGATCATGTGTATCAACTCGAGAAAGCACTCTATGGCCTTAAACAAGCCCCATGTGCGTGATATAACCACCTTACCAAGTTGTTACAAGACCGTGGTTTTGAAGTTGGGCTAATTGACCCCACTCTTTTTACTAAGAAGGTCAAAGGGGAGTTGTTTGTGTGCCAATTATATGTTGACGATATCATCTTTGGTTCCCCTAACAAAGCTTTCAATGAGGAATTTGCCGCTCTCATGACCTCAAAGTTCGAGATTGTCTTCCATGGGAGAGTTGAAGTTCTTTCTAGGGTTCGAACTGAAGAAAAGAAGAGAAGGAACCTTCATCAATCAAGCCAAATACACTCAAGACATGCTCAAAAGATTCAAGCTAAGTGATGTCAAGCCGACTTCCACTCCAATGCCCACCAAGTGCCAACTTGACATAGATCCCAATGGTAAAGTGGTGAATCAAAAGGTATATCGCTCCATGATTGGATCCTTGCTTTACCTTTGTGCATCTAGACCGGATATCATGTTGAGTGTGGGAATTTGTGCACAGTTTCAAGCCACACCTAAGGAAAGTCACTATGTGGTGGTCAAATGAATCTTTTGATATTTGGCTCATACCCCAAACTTTGGCTTATGGTACCCAAGAGGATCAAACTTCAAGCTTGTAGGGTACTCGGATTCCGATTGGGCGGGAGACAAAGTGGATAGGAAGTCCACTTCCGGAGGGTGCCAATTCCTTGGTTGCTCTTTGGTAAGTTGGTCTTCCAAAAAGCAAAGTTGTGTGTCTCTCTCGTCCACCGAGGCGGAGTATGTAGCAGCCGGTAGTTGTTGTGCACAAATCCTATGGATGAGGCAAACTTTAAAGGATTGCGGTGTCACTTGTGACAAAGTGCCTCTTTGGTGTGACAATGAAAGTGCCATCAAGATCTCTCTCAACCCGGTGCAACACTTCAAGACGAAGCATATTGAGATTCGGTATCACTTCATCCGGGATCACATTAGGCGAGGAGAGATCGAGCTCAACTATGTCAACACTCATGACAACCTTGCAGATATTTTCACGAAGTCCTTGGATGAAGCAAGATTTCGCGAGTTAAGGCATGAGCTAAATATCATTGATTTGAGCAATGTGGCTTGAACCCTTGCACACCCCACCACACTCAATTTGTTGTCTAGTTTAGGTGTAGGAATGGACATAGGGGGAGTGTTGTTCTCTAAATGAACTCTTCCTCCCCCCATTATGCATAAATTGATCAAGTCTTTCACTTTAGCCATTGTTGATGGTACTTATTTTTCAAAGACGAGTTTTGGTCATGGGCCCAAGGTTAAAATCTTCGCGGTGCCATACCTCTTGACTCAAACATAGGTGGCCTCGGCCACCGCCCTCTCTTGAAGAGGTGTGTCTTGGCCGTTTGCTGGTGTGCTCTCTCTTCTTGCCTTTTTGTTTTCTTTTTTTTGAGCTCGGCCTTGTTGTTTGGTTGCCGTGGCATGCTGGGTGGTACTACCGCTGCTGGCGTGCGGTACTGCCGCTTATAAGCGGTACTACCGCCCCCTAGCGCGGTACTACCGCTGAGGGACGGGACCAGGGGTTATATCGGGGTAGGGGAGGTTTCTTCTCCCCCATACCCATTCTCTTTGCGCCCTCGTTCCTCTTCCTCTCTCTCCAACCTCGCCACGCCGCGGGAGGGCTCCGGCGGATCTTCGTCTCCGGAGTACCCCTCTCTGTTTCCTTCGGTGGAGTCGATCCCCACCTCGTTCTCTTGCCATGGATGCTGGTATTGCCCCCGTTCCTTCTCTCCCTTTGTCTTGTTTTCAGATATTGCTTCTTAGGGGGAATGGTGGTTGCATCTCTAGATTTTTGGTTAAATCTAGGCTTGAGTAGGTTGGAGAAGGCAACTAGACTATCTGGATTAGAGTTTGGTAGGAATATTTTTGAATTTGGCAGGCCGGTAGTGCCGGATCTGACCACGGTAGTAGGAAACCAATGTTTCTCCGCCTCGAGTAGTACTACCGCTCTCTTTGGAGCGGTACTACCGCTTGACCTCAAGCGGTACTACCGCTCTCTTTAGAGCGATACTACCGCGGGCATGTCACGGTACTACGGCTGCCTGCCAAATTCCATCATATTCCTACCTTACCTTGATCCTTTTTGTTGTGTTTGTTGGCTTATGCTCGTTCTTTCTGGTTGTTTTGCGTGTTCTTGTGTTTGGCTCCAGGTGATGAACATCCTGAGCATCAAGCTCGCCGTATCAACCCCGGGCGTGCAACATCAAAACGCTACCGCACCTCTGAGCCAGCCGGTGGTTCCTCTAGCACCCAACCGCCACCAGCAGGTGCATCCGCAAGTGTTCCTCCACCTCCTCAGCAGTCGAAGAGATCTGCCACCAAGCCAAAAGGGAAGACTGTGACTGAGATGACTGCCAAGGAGTTTTGGGAAAGGCGTCGCCGCAATCCCTATGAGGTGGACCAAGAACCCACTTTGGTCAACCGCCCGTTCTGGAACTGATTTCAGTTTGCCATCTATTTTGATGTGATCAAGGCCAAGAAGAATCTCTTTGTTGATGTTCACTCCATTGACACTGATGCTATGGAGAAGGACCCTGAGTACTTTGGCGAAGCCCTTCAGATGTGCACTCAGCTGAACATTCTCAGGATCATGCAGTTCAACAAGGATTTCGATGCAGATTTGGTGGCTCAATTCTTTGCTAGCGTTCATCTTGGAACGGATGCCGACAGGACTCTGACTTGGATGACCAATGGCAAGTTGCTTTTCGTCAAGTGGAAGGCCCTCATGGAGTTACTTGATGTGGAGGATCGTGGGCTTGAGACTTCAGTCGGTTTCCGCCCTCACCGCAATGCTACGTCCACTCACAAGCAAGCCCTTTGGCCCTACTGCACTGTGAAAGTTCACCCAGTGACTAAGAAGAAAACCTATGAGCTGTCTCCGTATCTGGACATTCTTCGTCGTATCTTCCGTGAGACTCTCTTCCCTCACATCGGGAATCTGGATATGGTCCACTCTTATCTCGTGGACATGCTTCTTTTTTGTCAGCATGAGAAGGAAGCAAACACTGGAGAGAGCCTGGATATTTCTCATATCATGTGGTCTGAACTTCTCTCTACCGTGTCTGAGCGCAAGTGCCCGACATATGGTCCATTCATCATGAGGCTCATTGAGAGGGCCTGGGCACAGATCTATCCCAGAGTGTTGCTGGAAACTGGAGACTTGGTTTCCCATGAGATCAAGCGTCTGAGGAAGAAGGACAATTGGGTCACCCCAGCGCCTCAAACCGGGGGTCCGTCTGCTGCTGCTGCTGCTACCATGGAGACCAAGGGTGGGGCTGCCACTGATTATCACGAGGAGGACTTTGGGCCCTCTAGTGCAGAACCTTCATGGGCGCAGAAGCTTAAACGCAAGATGAAGAAGCTTTTCTACATGGAGTCTCATGGTCAGTACATGATTCATGTGGCGGAGAAGCATGCCAGGGTGTGCCACAAGGAGCTCAAGCGTCAGATGGGAGCGACAGTTGCCAGTGGTTCTGAGGGTCAGATCACTAAAGAGGAGGAATGGATTCATCAGCATTGCCCTTGGACCGACTCCAACGCCGAGCAGTTTTCGATGAACAATGAAGATGCAGACGATCACACTGAGATGTGATGTTCGAGATCCTTAGCTTGCCATCACCTGGAGTCGTAGCGTCACTCTTTGCCCTTTTTGGTGTCTCGCTGCCAAAGCGGGAGAGAATGTAGGGATTTGTGTTGTTGCCGTGCTTTGAGGGTGTCTTCTTGTGTTTTCTTGTGTGTTCTCTTGGTGTCTTCGTTTGGTTTGGTTTGGTGCCTGTGAGACCTAAGTTCTAGACATATGGTGTGAGACATATGCTCCCTATCGCTACCTTATTACTTATGTCTATTCAGTACTGTAGTATATTATGAGTTGCATGCTTGTCCTGTTTTATACTCTTCTCTCATATCTTGTGCTTAGAATTGTTGGACTATAAAATATAGGGGGAGTGTTGATCCGGATGTGTGTGTCTTGCTTTCCTTTTGCTCCTCTAACTAGGTGCACACATTCAGGGGGAACCCGTCTATATTTTGTAGTTCTTAGTTTTCCTACTGTTATATCTTTTCCTTGTGCAAATCCCTAGTTGTCATCAATCCACCAAAAAGGGGGTGATTGTTGAGGCATATCTCTCTCGAGGTAGTTTTGGTGATTGATGACAACATATTTGCGGACTAATCATGTGCTTTGAGTAGTTCACAGATTCATCCTTGGCATGAGACGTTTTCTTCCCTTCGGAGTGTCATTCAAGATGGTGTAGCTCTTTCGTTTCTCTTTTGGTGGACTAGTTGCGTAGAGGGCACCGTACTATCAAGAGGGGGTCCGCTGGGCTATTGCATGGGTGGTATCAACACGTACACGTCAGCTTCTCACCCTCCGAGCTCTTCCACTTCTTTGGAGAGATATCTTCTCTTTTCTGTGTCCTGTCTGGGTTCCAGTGGTAGTACCGCGCAACCCAGCGGTAGTACCATTGAGGAGTCACAAGCGGCAGTACCGCTCCAAAGCGGTAGTACCGCTCATGACTCCACAACAGTACTACCGCTGGCCTGCCTGGCACCACCGCCTCGTCCTCAGCCTCGATGGAGAGGTCTTCTCTCTCTTCTGTGTCCCAGCGGTCATACCGCTGAAGGGTCACAAGCGGCAGTACCGCTCCGCAGTGGTAGTACCGCCCGTGACCCCGCTGTTGTACTACCGCTAGGCTGTCTGGCTCCTACCGCCTCGACTCAAGGGCTCTTTTTCTCGTGTTGGGTTTTGCGGCACTAGTTGCGGTAGTAGAGGCGGTAGTACCGTTTCAGAGCGGTAGTACCGCCCTTACCATCGCGGTAGTACCGCGCTGGGTCCAGATCCCTGCTGCTCTTCTCTGCGCGGCAGTACCACTCGCTGGAGCGGCAGTACCGCTGGCTCAGCGGTAGTACCGCCCCTTTAGCGGTACTACCGCCCTGTGCGGGGCTGGTTGGTGGGGCAACGGTTGGATTGTTGCCCCCACTATAAAAGGGGGTCCCCTTCTTCTCATTTGACTTACCTCTTCCCCCTCAAGCTCATTAATGCTCAAGCTCCATTAAATGCTCCAAGCTCCATTTTCACCCGATCTATCACTCTAGCCAATCAAACTTGTTGATTTGCTCGGGAGTGGTTGAGAAGGCCCCGATCTACACTTCCACCAAAGGATTTTTCAATTCCCCCACTCATCCCTAGTGTCGGGTGGTAGGTGCGACATATGCCAACGGGTGGCTTATCATTGTGGGAGCCAGTAAAACATCGCCGGTGCCTGGAAACGGGATGAGGCGAAGACATGCACGCCGGCGAATCTTACCCAGCTTCGGGGCTCTCCGTGGAGATAACACCCCTACTGCTGCTCTACGGGGTCTCCGCATGATCACTAGATGAACAAGTAGCTACACGATGCTCCTTGAGCTGTTTGGCGAGAGGAGGAAGAAGGGCTCTGCTTGCTCTCTTCTCCTCCCTACGTGGTGTCTAAAACTAGCAGGGATCCATCCTTTGCATGGGTGTCCCGGGGGTTTATATAGGCCTACCCCCCGGGGGTACAATGGTAATTCGGCTGGGCGTGGGGCCCAGCCGTCTGTGTCTTTGCTCTCCGGCTTCTACGCCGGCTGGTGGGGCCTGCCGGCTGGTGGGTCCCGCCGGCTACCGGCTCCTTGGTCGACAGGCAGGCCCCACTATCCAGGGCCTTGTCGGTGGCTGGTTACTGTTGCTCAATCTTGGTGATGAGGGCTTCGCCGAGGTAAGCGTGGCTACAGTGCTACCGTCCGGCGGGTGACCACTGTAGCCTCACCGCGTCTTGTCTCCTTAATGGAGCGTCTCCTTCGAGGGGGTGGCAAGCCGGCTGGAGAGAGCCGGCTCCGTCTTGGGCCGACTGGGGGAGGCCAGGCCGCCTTCGGGTGTCTCTCTGCCCGAAGGGGCCCACCGCCCGTGGGCCGTACTGGTAGCCCGTCGTGGATGACATCAGGGTCAACGTGGCAACAGTGCTGCGCAGGATGGGTCATGGCCACCCGTACGGCGCACTGTGCCAGGCGCGCTCCGTGATTCGGGGGTGGCAGGCTTCACTGTAGCCACACCCCGTCACATCGCCGTTATGTGGATGCAGACTTCGAGGGTACGATCTTGACCGCTTTATGGGAGCCGGCTCCTTGGAGTCGGCCTTCTCGTAGCCGGTTCCTCGGAGCCGGCCCTCCCGCGGCTTTCTTCATGAGGGCTGAAATCGGGCCGCCTTCCAATAGCCGGCCTAGGAGATAGCCGGCCAGGGGAAGGCGGCCCCATGTCTTGGATTCTTGAGAGCCGGATCGGCTCGTAATTTTTTCAGAAAGGCCAGGGGGAGTCGACTACGCTACCCGTGGTCACTTACTCCGACAGTAGTCCGCGAAGCTGGGCGAGCTTCGAGGCTGATAAAGGGACGAGAAGCTTGGTCAGCTTCCTATCCTGAGGGGCCAGCTTTGCTTGTGCGCGCCGTCTTCGGAAAAGCTCCGTTTCTTGTAGGCGGGAATGCGGGCCACGTGGCGAGGAAATCCTGCCAACGTACGCGCGCGACGGGACACCGCTGCAGGCCTGGGCCCAACACTCGCAGGCCTCGGTCCGAGCGCGGATCTTCCGCGGCCCACATGGACCGCTCGCCTTCCCGCGGCGGTTCTATTTTGCCATCAAGGCACAATAATCATGGGACGTGGGGGAGTGGGTGCAGTTGATCCCCACGTTCCCCCACGCCGCGCCTCCTCGGCTCCGCCGCGCGGTCTATAAGTAGGAGGAGGAGGGGGAGCGGCAGAGGCTCGCGCGCTCTCCCTCACTCCGCCCCTTCTCGCCCTCCTTCTTCTTCTCTTCCCTGCACCAGCTCTTTGCCGCGCCGTTCCGCCGCCGCATCGTCTTGCTTCTCGCCACGCTGCCCCATGGCACTGTCAAGCTCGTGGGATGGCTCCAACGTCCATGAGGACCACGTCGAGTTCCTCCGCCAGACGCGGCGCCTGCCCGGCGAGAACTTCGTTCGGGTTCGTCTAGAGCCGGAGAAGGAGATTTCGCCGGCACCGGAGGAGGACGAGCGGGTGATCTTCCGCTCGCACTGCCTGCGCAGCTTTGGCCTTTCGGCGAGCGGGTTCCTCCGAGCCTTCCTCGAATTCTACAACCTCCAGCCGCATCACCTCACGCCCAACGCGGTGATGCTGCTGTCGGCCTTCATCACGCTGTGCGAAGGCTTCCTTGGTGTCCTCCCCACGCTCGAGCTCTGGGCGGAATTCTTCCAGAGCAAACTCGGCACCGTCGTCGCGGGCGTGCCTGCCCCCTGCGGAGCCTATATTGCCAAGAGGCGGTCGGGCGAGAACAACCCGTTCCCGCCCATCCCGCTGATCCAGTCGGTGAAGCTCTGGCAGAAGTCATACTTTTACGTGAAGAATGTCGCGCAGCAAGGCGACTACGTCAACCTACCGGCTTATGAAGCCGGCCCGCCGGCGGGGAGGCGACCTTCATGGAGCTACCGGGCCAGGTCGTTGTCTCAGGCCAGGAACGCAGCCGTCTCCCGGCTTCGGGTGATGATCCAGTCGGAGGGCCTGACCGGAGCTGACTTGGTGGCCGCCTTCATGGAGCGCCAGGTTCTTCCCCTCCAAAGCCGGCCTCACATGGTTTGTCAGATGAGCGGCCGCTTCGACCCAAGCCGGCTGAGCACCAGGGAGATGCCTCATGCGGAGGTCTCCTACATGGTGAACTATATCTCCAACTACAAGCTCGCCGAGGATTGGCGGTACGGCAAGGGGCCGTACCCTCGCGCCAACCCTCCGCCCGTCGTAAGTTTTTTGGTAGCCGGCCTCATGATAGCCGGCCTCTGATCAGTCGGTTTGCCCCTAGCAGAACCCTCTCCTTCCGCCGGCGACCAGGGCCGCAGGGGTAGAGCGCCAGCTCGTCCCTGACCGCGCGGTGGACGACGCAGACGACCCAGACTTGGGAGCGGCCGCCATGGAAGACACCATCGTGGGGGAAAGCGACGAGGTCGGAGGCGCGGGGCTCACGGCCGGCTTCGAGGACTGGCCGGATGATGCCGAGGTCGAAGTCGCCTCGCGCCGCCAGCCGGCACCTGATCATCAAGGCGCGAGCTCGTCCGCCGCGCCGGCTGTTGGCGGCGGCGCCCAGAAGCGCCGGGCCGTGTCGATCCTCTTCGGCAGCCAGCCGAAGAAGTCCAAGGCTTCCATAGCGGCGACCAAGCGAGATGAGGCGGCCGCGAAGGCGGTCCGCTTCCGCAAGGCGGTGAAGCAGCCGCAGGCGATCTCAGCGTAAGTCGTCGAATGCTTGAGCGGGCGCCGCCGGCAGCGCCAATCGGAGTAGGCCAAGGCGGCCAGTCGGCTGAGGCGCCAGAGCAGCCGGCTGGGGGTGAGCCGGAAGTAGGAGCCGGCCTCGAGGTGCAGCCGGCAATGCGCCAGCGCGCAAGGGAAGGCACCGCTGCGCCGGAGCCGCACCGAGCTACGGGTGCCGGCCAGACGGCGGAGGCCTTGGAGGCGGCCAGCACCGACACATCCGAGTGGACTCCCAGAGGCGGGACGGGCGAGCTGAATGTGGCGGCCCAAGAGGTTCAGAACCGGCTTCAGGCCCAAGCCGCCTCGCTGCAGCAATACACCCAGGAGTTCCTTGCGACGCGGGCCGTCATCCGGGTGAGTCTTCTATCTTTGGTTGCTTTGTTCTCTTGATTTCTTCCATGGGGGCGCGTCAGCGCACCCACTGGGTGTAGTCCCCGAGATTCGGGCCGACTGCTGAGCAGTCGGGTCGGATCTTCCTTGACGACTACCTTATTCTCGCCTCCTGTCTAATCTTCCAGGACTATCATAACCTCCGCGCTACCGCCTTCAACTCCCAGGCTCAGGACCTGGGTCGGAGAACCGAAGACCTGATCAGCAGTCGGAGTACGTACTTGGTTTCGTTCATCTCCTGTGGGGGCGCGTCAGCGCACCCACTGGGTGTAGTCCCCGAGATTTGGGCCGACTGCTAAGCAGTCGGGTCGGATCTTTCCTGACGACTTCACCTTACTGGTTTTTTCTTTTGTCTTTCATGCTCGCAGAAGCCAATGCCGACTTAAGGGGGCAGCTCAGCGAGGTGCAGGCCGCCCTTTGTGCCAAGGAAACCGAGTACGATGCCTTGGTCCTGGAGCGTGACCGCCTGGCCAAGAAGCTGGCTGACCAGGAGGAGAGCCACATGGCGGCTCTGAAGAAGGCACAGGATAACGAAGCCGCCTTGAAGGCCGAGTTCGAGACTGAAGCGGCGGGCTAGGCTAAGACCAGGCAAACGTTGAATGAAGGCTTCGGCCGTATTGAGGATTTGATTGACGGTAAGCCGCCTTCCTCGCTCCTTGCCTGCCCCTTGCCGCCTGAATTGTGTTCTGACTTGAGCTGCTTTTTATTCTCCGTGCAGACTACTTCCCTGGCTACTCCGTCTTTGCTGCCTAAACCATCGAGGCCCATCGCGAAGCACGCTGGCAGCCGGGGGCTGAAGTCGCGCCGGACGCGAGTCGGTCACTCGAAGAGCAACTCTTGGCGGTCCAAGCGCGGCTGCAGCCGGCTCATCGTTTGCTCCGCCGCCTCCAGCGCGCTGGAGCGCAGGTGTTGGCCGCCCTCTGGCCAAGCGAGACGATTCCCCGCACCCCGAGGTTGCGGTTGGCCGCTTCGAGGCCTGGAAGGCGTCGGCGGCCCGGCTTGGAGCTGGGCGGGTGCTGGAGTTCGTCCGAGCTTGGTATCCGGGGCTGAACCTGGACCAGCTGCGCACCTGGCGGCTGGAGGCCGACGAAGAGCTAGCGGAGGTGCGGCCGGCTATCGCTCAGTGCGCATCGACAATCACCGAGTGTACTGACATCAGCGTCTTCGCTCCTGAGATTAATGATGACGGCGTTGCCCAGCCGGAGGAGTGGTTCGGGCTGGACCCGGCGGCGGGTGAAGACTCGGCAGAAGAGATCGCCTCCAGCGACGAAGGCGAAGACGATGAAGGAGAGGAAAGCGAAGACGTCAAGCCGGCCGGTGAAACAGTCAGCCAGCCTCAGCCTGACTGTGCCTCCAGTAACGAGACGCACGCAAGCGCGCCTTCTGCGGGAGGCGGTGATCATGCCGAGGTTCGCCAGCCGGCCACTCCTCCAGCCGGCACTACCATCTCCACCGACCTGCCCGGCTCGTCAGTCGCTCCGTCGGCTTAATCTGTCGTCCTTGTTTTTTCCTGCTTGTTGCCTTCTGAACAATTTTATTAAGCTTCCGCAGTTCCACCCACTGGGGGTGTATCCAAACTATGTTGAATGCTGGCCTTTTGAAGGTCTTTTATGTAAATATTATCATGTGCATGTTTGGTTTCCATTCACGTATGCTTTTTATCCTTAGGCTGTTTCCTTTGCCGCCTTCCCCTTCTGGGAAGGCAAGTACTCGAGCTTTCTTAGATTGGAGCGAGGTGAATGGAAGCCGGCCGGCCGGCTACTCTGGTAGCCGGTCGGCAGTGGGAGAAACACCAGCTTTTGTTATATTAGTCCGTTAGTCCCTAGCCGTTTTTCGTGTGGGCAACCGTTCCTGCCCTTAACTCTTGCCAGCCGGACAGCCGGTTCTTCGAACTGTGACTTTTGGCAGGAGAAGGCTTGGGAGCCGGCACACTACTTGTCTGACTGCGGGTAGGACTTCTAATATAACTCCAGGCGGCCAGTCCCCGGGCCGACTAGTCGAACCCGGTGCCGGACGAAAAAAAGTGAATGTAATGACAAGGCCATAAGCATGATACTTTTCATTTATAGACAAAAGATGGCAGTCCCCGAGCTCTCCTCGGGGGCCCTATTGTCTCGTACTTAGTACAAAAGTTAGCGTGATACATACTGCATTTCAGCTGTAAAACCTTTGGAGGAGGTTGGCGTTCCATGGTCGTTCCGACTCCTTGCCGGAGTCGTCTCTCTTTCGTGCCTTCGGCTTCTGCGCGTCGATCAGGTAGTAGGAGTCGTTGCCTAAGGCTCTGCTGATGATGAAGGGGCCCTCCCAAGGGGCTGAGAGCTTGTGCTGACCGGCTGTTCGTTGGATCAGCCGGAGCACAAGATCGCCCTCTTGGAAGGATCTTGGCTTGACCTTCCGGCTGTGGTAGCGGCGCAGGCCCTGCTGATAGATGGCAGACCGGCTGAGGGCTAACAGCCGGCTTTCTTCCAGCAGGTCGACGCCATCTTCTCGTGCTTCCTTGGCCTCCGCTTCCGTGTACATGGTTACTCGAGGCGAGTTGAACTCGATGTCAGTTGGGATGACCGCCTCGGCACCATACACGAGGAAGAAAGGGGTGAAGCCGGTTGACTTGTTTGGTGTAGTACGCAGACTCCAGAGGACAGCCGGCAGCTCATCGAGCCAACAGCCGGCTGAACGCTCCAGTGGTACGATCAGTCGGGGCTTGATGCTGGAAAGGATGAGGCCGTTGGCTCGCTCGACCTGGCCATTTGACTGCGGGTGGGCGACGGATGCTAGATCCAACCGGATGCCTTGCGTCGCGCAGAAACGTGCCAAGGCTCCCTTGGCGAAATTTGTGCCATTGTCGGTGATGATGCTGTGTGGCACGCTGTACCGAGTTGTTATATCTGCGATAAATGTGATGGCAGTCGGCCCATTCAGCTTCTTGATCAGCTTTGCTTCAATCCATTTGGTGAATTTGTCCACGGCAACAAGCAGATGTGTCATGCCACCGCGCGCCGTCTTGAATGGGCCCACCATGTCCAGTCCCCAAACGGTGAAGGGCCAAGTGAGGGGAATGGTCTTGAGTGCTGAAGCCGGCATGTGTTGCTTGGAGCTGAAGAGTTGGCACCCTTTGCAATGTTTAACTAACTCCTTGGCGTCATCCAAAGCAGTCGGCCAAAAGAAACAATGGCAGAAGGCTTTGGCGACGAGTGATCTTGAGGCCGCATGGTGGCCGCATTCTCCTTGGTGGATGTCTCTGAGGATTGCAATGCCCTTCTCTCGCTCGACGCATCGCTGGAGGACTCCAGTGACACTGTGCTTGACGAGCTCTCTGTTGACGATTGTGTATGCTCTGGCTCGGCGTTGGACTTGTCTTGCCTCTACTTCGTCAGCCGGCAGATCTTGGTTTATTAGGAAGTTGAGGATGGATTGAGCCCATGATGGAGCTGCGACTTCTTCTATTGCCAAAACGGCTACTGCGACCAGGGCGGGCGGGCTGGGCGGTGAAATGCTGGAGTCGGCCGCCACCTGTTGTGTTGGTGTAGTCTCCGGGCCGACTACCGCAGTCCCCGAGCCGGGTGAGGCAGTCCCTGGGTCGGGCGTAACTACGGAAGTCCCCGAGCCGCCTGCTGATACCCCCTGGCCGACTATCGAAGTCCCCGGGCCACCTGCTTGGTTCTTCGAGCCGGACCCGGCCGCGTCGGGGTCAGGCGGCACGAAGATGGAATCGGACTCTGGAGACGGCTTGATAGACGGCTTGAGGAGGCGTTGTAGAGAGACGTCGGTTGGTATTGCTTGCCGGGTGGAGCCTATTCGAGCCAGAGCATCAGCTGGCTCGTTGTTGGCTCGCAGTACATGGAGGAACTCGCATCCTTCAAAATACCCACTAATCTGCTGAACGAGGAAGCGGTAGCTTGCCATATTTGCGTCCTTGGCATCCCAGTCGCCGGATGATTGCTGGACCACCAAGTCCGAGTCGCCATAACATAGGATCCGGCGAATGCCGAGTTCTTTGGCAAGCCGGAGCCCGTGTATGAGCGCCTCGTACTCGGCCATGTTGTTGGAGGCGGCAAAGTGGATTTGCAGCGTGTATCTGAGCTTGTCGCCTTTGGGAGAGGTGAGGATGATGCCGGCTCCCAAGCCGGTGTGCATCTTGGACCCACCGAAGTGCATGCGCCAATGAGTGGAGTCGGGAGCCAGCGGCAGGTACTGGGTCTCGGCCCAGTCGACGAGGAAGTCGGCCAATGCTTGGGATTTGATGGCGGTGTGAGGCTGGTAGAAGATCGCGTAAGGGGCCAGCTCGATGGCCCATTTCGCCACCCGGCCAGATGCATCCCGGCTGCCTCTGATCTCGGCCAGCGGGGCGGTGCATACAACCGTGATGGGATGCTCTTGCAAGTAGGGCTTCAGCTTCTTGGCGGCGAAGTACACGCCGTAGCACATCTTCTGGTAGTGCTGGTAGTTCTGCTTCGAGGTAGACAGCACCTCGCTCAAATAGTACACCGGCCTCTGGACCGGCTGGGCTCGGCCTTCTTCTGGGTGTTGGACTACGGTGACGGTGCTGACCACCCAGCTGGTTGCGGCAATGTAGAGGAGCATGGGCTCTTTCTCAGTCGGTGCCGCCAGGACTGGCGGTGTGGCCAGCATCTTCTTTAGCTCGTGGAAAGCTTGGTCAGCTTGGTCATTCCACTCGAACTGAGTGGTCTTCTTCATGAGGCGGTAGAGGGGGAGAGATTTCTCTCCGAGCCGGCTGATAAAGCGGTTTAGGGAGGCCAAGCACCCGGTGAACTTCTGGATGTCTCGAAGCTTGGTGGGAATCGCCATTCTCTCAATGGCCTTGATCTTTACTGGGTTTCATTCGATGCCGCGTTCGAAGACCAGGAAGCCTAGGAGCTGGCCGGCTGGTACTCCGAACACGCATTTCTCGGGGTTAATCTTGATTTGGAACCGGCGTAGGTTCTCAAATGTTTCCTTGAGGTCTTCCAGCAAGGTGCCGCGCTTCTCCGTCTTCACCACAATGTCGTCTACATAGACGTGGGCATTTCTGCCGAGTTGCTTGAGGAGGCACTTCTGCATGCAACGCTGAAAAGTGGCACCGGCATTTCTCAAGCCGAATGTCATAGTCAGGTAGCAAAAGGCTCCAAATGGCGTGATGAAGGCGGTCTTCAGGCGGTCTGCCGGATTTATAACTTTATCTAGTGATACCCTGAGTAAGCATCCAAGAAACTCAACAGCTCGCATCCGGCCGTGGAGTCTATCACTTGGTCAATCCTTGGTAGGGCAAAGGGATCTTTGGGGCAGGCCTTGTTGAGGCTCGTGTAGTCTATACACATGCGCCACTTGTTGTTTTTCTTTAGCACGCGGACCGGGCGAGCCACTCTGGAAAGAAAACTTCCATAATGAAGCCGGCTGCCAGAAGCCGGGCTATCTCCTCTCCCACAATCCCGCGTTTCTCCTCCGACAGTCGGCGGAGGGGTTGTTTGACTGGCTTTGCGTCTTCTCAGACGTGTAGTTTGTTCTCGACGAATTCCCTCGGAACGCCCGGCATGTCCTTGGGGGACCATGCAAAGATGTCCCAATTCTCACGGAGGAAATCGGCGAGCTCGCCTTCCTATTTGCTGTTTAGGTTTGCCCCGATGACGGCAAACCTCTCTGGGTGCTCGGGGTCAAGAGGTATCTTCTTCGTCTACTTGGCCGGCTAGAAAGATCCTTGAGCATCATGCTCCTTGGGATCGGGGGACAAGGCCGACTGCTTGCCGGCTATGGCCACGACTCGGTCCAACATCTTCTTTTCTTCGGCAATCACAAGGGACTCGGCCAGCCGGCTGCTGGCTGCTGCGCACTCAGAGGACTTCTTGTAATCGCCGGCTACGGTGATGTCGCCTTTGGTGCTTGGTATCTTCATCTTGAGGTATGCATAGTGGGGAACTGCCATGAATTTGGCCAAGGCAGGTCGGCCAAGCAATGCATGGTAAGGGCTCTCCAGGTCCACCACTTCAAACCAGATCGCTTCCCGGCGGAAATGCTCCTTGTCCCCAAAAAGTACATCAATCTTGATCTTGCCAATGGGGGCGCAGGACAGGCCGGGTACGATGCCATGGAACACTGTCCAAGTAGGCATGAGTTGCTTTGTCTTGACGTTCAGCTTCTCCAGGGTGTTGCGGTACAAGATGTTGATGCTGCTCCCGCCGTCTATCAACACACGGGAGAAGCGGGCGGCGCGTCTGTCCGTTGCAAGGGTGGCATCCAGAACCAACGCATAAGAGCCGGGAGATAGCATCACCTCTGGGTGGTCGGCCCAGCTCCAGCTAATAGGTTTTTCTGACCAGTGCATGTGCTCAGCGGAGTTGGCAGCAACCATGCTGACTTCCTAGTTCTCTCGGCGTTTGCTGCGCCGGTCTTCGGGCTGGCTTGTAAAGATGATATAGGCGGCATGCTCGTCGGGGAACTCATCGGCTCCGACTGCGGGCTGAGCGGCCGGCGGCTGCGGAGCCGGAGGCGGCGGACCGGCAGGCGGAGGCGGCGCGAGCCCTTTGCCTTTAGAGATTCAGGTGAGCCAGTGGCACTTCCGGGCCGTGTGGTTGGACGGCTTCGCGCCGCTGTGGAACTTGCACGGGGCGTCGAGAGTCTGCTCGCAGGAGAAGGCCGGCTGCCAAGCCGGCTTGCCGCCCCTCTGCTTCTTGGGTGCAGGCCGCGCTTCGAGCTTCGTCTACGACTGTGGCCACCTGCCGACAGGTGGAGGGCGGCACCGGGCCCTTGCGCTTGTGGTCGTTCGAGTGTGGGCGTCGACCGGAATCCCCAGCCGGCGTCTTGGGCGCCGGGTTGAGTACTTTTCCGGACGCGTCTACCCGGAGCTCGGTCTTCATTGAGGAGTTGGCGGTGGCGTACTTGTCCGCTATGTCCAGAAGCTCGTCGAGGGTAGTCGGCTCATCGCAGAGAAGCTTGTGCTTGAGGAGGGTGCCTTCTCGGCACCCGGCTGTGAAGTATTCTATGGCTTGCACCTCGTGCACCCCTTCGCAGGAGTTGCAGAGCTCGGCCCAACACGTGAGGTAGTCGTGAGTTGACTCGGCGGGGCCTTGTACGCACAAGGAGAGCTGTCTGGGCTTCGGAGCCCGCTTGTAGGTGCTGGTGAAGTTGCGGACGAAAGCTTCTGTGAAATCTAGCTAGCTGTTGATGCTGCGTGGTTTGAGGCTGTTGAGCCAGGTCCGCGCCGTGCCTTGCAGCATGAGGGGCACGTACTTCACGGCAATGCGCCGGTTGCCGTTGGCTATGCTAACCGCCGTGGAGTAGTCGATCAACCAATCTTCCGGCTTCACGAAGCCGTTGTACTTGGGCGTGTCTGTTGGGAGCGAGAACCCTTTGGGGAAGGGCTCGTCGTGGATGCGGGGGCCGAAGCAAGGCGGACTGACATCGTCTTCTTCTTCCAGCGCCAGGGATCGCGCCAGGCGGTCGATCCGATGGCAGGCATCGTTTTCGCCGACTCCTTCGCGGCGACCTAGTCGGCCACTAAGAGTCGGATGCGCCACAGGCGGAGGGGTGGGATATCTCTCTCCACGGGGCCGAGGCGGAGGCGGGTTGCCCCGCCACTCCACGGCCCGAGGGTGGCCTTCTGCGTCTCGCTCGATGGAGATCCGGGTTTGGCTTCGGCTGGCAGCCGGCTCTTTCTCGCGCCGCGCGCGGTCTCTACTCGCAGTCGGCGTCCGAGACGTCGCGCCGTGAGCTCGGCGTGGGGGAGGGCTTTCTGCGCGGGCGTCGGCTTCGTGCCGCTACGCGGCTGCATCAATCAGCTGCTGGATGCGTCGGGTCATGTGGGGGAGTTCTTCGGCCCCCAGTCCATCTAGCTCGTCTACGGCCGCCTGGGCGGCGCGCAGGTTCTCGAGTGGAGTAGCGTACACTAGGCGGTCGACTCCTAGCATATCAGCGACGACAGCACCGCGCTATCTGACAATGCCGGCCTGGCTAGGCCCGCCTGGGGGCGGTGTGCCAAAGGCGGCGCGGTCGGCTTCACGTTGGTGGGCCTCAGCGAGGCGTCTCATGGAAACCAACTTCCGGCCCTCCGCGAGGATGGCGAGGCGGCGAGCTTCCAGTGCTTCAGCATCAGCATCGGCCGGGAGGGGGAGGGACAAGTCGTGGACCGCCGTGTGCGGGGCGTCGTGGGCGCTCTCGTCAGCAGCGCCGTCGTGGCCGATGACCATCACCTCGGTGGTGACAGCGTTGCAGCCATCGGCTCGGGGAAGCGGGTCGTTGTAGATCGTGATGTTGGTGGGGAAGGTGTCGAATGAGGCCGTGTCGAAGTCGACAGGCATCGGATCGGTGGAGCCAACCGACTCCAAGTCCACGGCAGGCTCGTCGGAGACATGGAGCTGGCCGAGGAGGTTGACGAGGTGGTCGGTGCCCGCGTCGGGTGCGAGCTCGTCAGAGATGAGAGTCTTGTCAAGGAGATTGGCGAGGCTGCTCGCCGCACAGATGTTGGTGACGCCTTGTAGCATGTCGTGGCAAGCGCCATCGGGCGTGCCGGGCTGGCTACGCTCGCGGGGGAGGAAGAGGGTTCATGTCCAGAACAGGTCTCCGGACGACGGTGCACCTGGCCCCATGGTGGGCGCCAAATGTCGGGTGGTAGGTGCGACATATGCCAACGGGTGGCTTATCATTGTGGGAGCCAGTAAAACATCGCCGGTGCCTGGAAACGGGATGAGGCGAAGACATGCACGCCGGCGAATCTTACCCAGCTTCGGGGCTCTCCGTGGAGATAACACCCCTACTGCTGCTCTGCGGGGTCTCTGCATGATCACTAGATGAACAAGTAGCTACACAATGCTCCTTGAGCTGTTTGGCGAGAGGAGGAAGAAGGGCTCTGCTTGCTCTCTTCTCCTCCCTACGTGCATGGGTGTCCCAGGGGGTTTATATAGGCCTACCCCCCGGGGGTACAATGGTAATCCGGCTGGGCGTGGGGCCCAGCCGTCTGTGTCTTTGCTCTCCGGCTTCTGCGCCGGCTGGTGGGTCCCGCCGGCTACCGGCTCCTTGGTCGACAAGCAGGCCCCACTGTCCAGGGCCTTGTCGGTGGCTGGTTACTATTGCTCAATCTTGGTGACGAGGGCTTCGCCGAGGTAAGCGTGGCTACAGTGCTACTGTAGCCTCACCGCGTCTTGTCTCCTTAATGGGGCGTCTCCTTCGAGGGGGTGGCAAGCCAGCTGGAGAGAGCCGGCTCCGTCTTGGGCCGACTAGGGGAGGCCAGGCCGCCTTCGGGTGTCTCTCTGCCCGAAGGGGCCCACCGCCCGTGGGCCGTACTGGTAGCCCGTCATGGATGACATCAGGGTCAACGTGGCAACAGTGCTGCGCCGGACGGGTCATGGCCACCCGTACGGCGCACTGTGCCAGGCGCGCTCCAGGATTCGGGGGTGGCAGGCTTTACTGTAGCCACGCCCCGTCACATCGCCGTTATGTGGATGCAGACTTCGAGGGTACGGTCTTGACCGCTTTATGGGAGCCGGCTCCTTGGAGTCGGCCTTCTCGCAGCCGGCTCCTCGGAGCCGGCCCTCCCGCGGCTTTCTTCATGAGGGCTGAAATCGGGCCGCCTTCCAATAGCCGGCCTGGGAGACAGCCGACCAGGGGAAGGCGGCCCCATGTCTTGGATTCTTGGGAGCCGGATCGGCTCGTAATTTTTTTAGAAAGGCCAGGGGGAGCCGACTAGGCTACCCGTGGTCACTTACTCCGACACCTAGCGGATCTTGTTACTCTTGGGTGTTTGAGCACCCTAGACGTTTGAGGTCGCCACGAAGCCATAGTCCATTATGGTGAAGCTTCATGGTTTTGTTGGGAGCCTCCGATTAAGTTGTGGAGATTACCCCAACCTTGTTTGTAAAGGTTCGGTTGCCGCCTTCAAGGGCACCAATAGTGGAATCACGGCATCTCGCATTGTGTGAGGGCGTGAGGAGAATACGGTGGCCCTAGTGGCTTCTTAGGGAGCATTGTGCCTCCACACCGCTCTAACGGATATGTACTTCCCCTCAAAAGGAAGGAACTTCGGTAACACATCCTCGTCTTCCCCGGATCCACTCTTGGTTATCTCTTACCTTTACTTGTGCAAGCTCTTTAGTGTTACTTCTCTTGCTTGCTTGTATGATTGTTGTTATTGCATCATATAGGTTTCTCACCTAGTTGCACATCTAGACAACCTACTTTGATGCAAAATTTAATTTGGTAAAGAAAAGTTAAAAATTGGTAGTTGCCTATTCACCCCCCCTCTAGTCAACCATATCGATCCTTTCAAAGAGGTTAAAACTTTAACTAGTCATGTGCCCACTCTTTTGGATTACAAAGACTTTAATTATGATAGTTCCTCTTTGATTGATTGTATTTATTTGTTGCAATTCATGATAAATTCACCCCATGCTTATGAACAAAATAAAGCTTTTACTAAACATATTGTTGATGTTATGATGAAAGCTTTGGAAGAAAAGTTGGAATTAGAGATTTCAATTACTAGAAAATTACATGATGAATGGGAACCCACTATCAAAGTCAAGATTAAAAATTATGAGTGTTTTGCTTTATGTGACTTGGGTGCTAGTGTTTCTACAATTCCGAAATATTTATGTGATGTGCTTGGTCTTACCGATAGTGAAGAGTGTTCTCTAAATTTGCACTTGGCGGATTCTACTATGAAAAATCCTATGGGAAGAATTAATGACGTTCTTATTGTTGCAAATAGGAATTATGTGCCCATAGATTTTATTATGCTTGATATTTATTACAATCCGTCTTGTCCAATTATTCTTGGTGTACCGTTTTTACGTACTATTGTTGTCGTGATTGATATGAAAGAAGGCAATATTAAGTTTCAATTTCCACTAAGGAAGGGTATGGAACACTTCCCTAGAACTAGAATTAAGCCACCATATGAATCAATCATGATGGCATCATATGGATCTAGAAACAAAGATGATAATACTTAGATCCTTTGCATTATGCCTAGCTAGGGGCGTAAAACGATAGCGCTTGTTGGGAGGCAACCTATTGAATAAAATTTATTTTTGTCTGTTTCTTTCTGTTCTTGAGTGTTTGCACAATTATTCTACTGTTATGATTGTGTTTTTGTGTTTTAATTAGTCTTTGTGCCAAGCAAAGCCTTTGGGATCATGTTGGGTGATAGTTGATTTGATCTTGCTGAAAAACAGAAACTTTTGCGCCCAGAAAAATAATTCTATTTTTTAACAGAAGCGCAATAAAATATTGATTATTTTTGCATAAGATTAATATAAAAATTTCTCATGTCGTCCTAATTTTTCAGAATTTCAGAAGTATTCGAAATATCCAGATTGCTACAGACTGTTCTGTCTTTGACAGATTCTGTTTTCTTTGCATTGTGTGCTTGTTTTGATGATTCTATGGTTTTCTTTGAAGAATTTTTTCCATAGAAAAGTTGGAACATGGTAGACATAATGTAAAAATAAAATATGAGTGGGTTTGCAACAGTACTTATAATAGTGATTTGCTTTCTTATACTAACGGATCTCACAAAGGTTTTGTTGAGTTTTGTGTGATTGAGTTTTCAAGTTTTGGGTGACTTTACGATGGATGAAGCAATAACGATTAGCAAAAGGCCAAGCTTGGGGATGCCCCCGAGTGGCACCCCCTCTTTCTTCTAACAACCATCGGTATTTTACTTGAAGCTATATTTTTATTCGTCACATATTATGAATTTTGCTTGGAGCGTCTTTTATGATATGAGTCTTTGTTTGTTTTGCTTGGTATTTTTAGTCATGAATCCTTGCTGGACACACCTATTTGAGAGAGCCAAAATTATGCCATGACTTGTTAGAATTTCTCTTTATGCTTCACTTAAATCTTTATGAGCTATGGAATTGCTCTAGTGCTTCACTTATATCTTCTTGAGCACGGTTTGCTTTAGTATATTTGCAGAAATGATCTCATGTTTCACTTAGATTTATTTGAGAGTTAGTAATAAATTTAAGAAATTATCTCTTGCTTCACTTAAATTATTTTGAGAGAAGAAGATGTTTATGCTCATGTTCTTCACTTAGATTTGTTTGAGCTATCAAAAGCAACACATGAAATTAGTACCAAAGTGATAGATATCCACATAGGATATAATAAAAACTTTCATGAAGATCATTGGACAAAATAAACTTGATTCCTTGTAATAGTTTTGAGATATATTGATATAATATGTGAGTCATGTTGATGAGTAATTATGCTTTAGTAAGAATATTGGTATTAAGGTTTGTGATTCCCTATGCAAGAACGAAAGTCAATAGTTATGCAATGAAATTACATCCTACTTGTGGTGCATTATTCGGTGTTAGTTATGCTTAATGGTCGCTTATGAGATTTTTCGTTTCTTGGTTGGATGCTTCTCAATCTTTTGCTAGCCTTCATTTGCACTAAGTATGATCACTACTTGTGCATCCAAAATCCTTTAAACCAGTTTTCCATATGAGTCCACTAAACCTACCTATATGCGGTATTATTTTGCCGTTCTAAGCAAATTTGTATGTGCCATCTCTAATTTTCAAAATAAACTTCTCTTTTGTGTGCTCGTACTGCTCATGAAACGGTAGGGGGTGGCTGATATATTTCCATGCTAGATGTTGTAAGGGCATATTTATCCCTTAGTTGTTTTGGTGATTGATGACAATGCTTTTGCGGACTAATGTGCATTGAGTATTTCAGACACTTCATCACTAGGCACAAGATGATATGGTGCCCCTCAAAGACTATTGAAGACGGCGTTTCACTATGTTTATTTTTGGTGGATTTGAGTCATAGGAAAGCCGTACTATTAAGAGGGGTCCACTTTGGAAAGGTTTGGGTGGGATCATCACGTACACGTCTTCTCCTTTGCACCGCCTTTCCTTTGGCACTTTGGAGCATCCTCCTTCCTTTCTTGTCTATACAAACATGTCGTGTTTGCTGATCTGGGGCATGCGGTAGTACTGCTCCTAGGAGCGGTAGTACCGCAGGCCCTTGCGGTAGTACCGGCCTATGGCGCGGTAGTACCACAAGTGCCCACGGTAGTACCGCTTCCTTGGAGCAGTAGTACTTTGGCCTCAGGCCAGGCGCTGCTGCTATTGCGATGGTAGGGGCGGATGTAATTTTTTACATCTGCGCCCTACGCGGTAGTACCGCACCGGGTGCACGGTAGTACCATGCGCTCTAGCCAGGCTCAGCAGCTGGCGCGACAGTAGGAGAGGATGTAATTTTTTACATCCGCACCTCGTGTGGTAGTACCGCTCCTGGCTTGCAGTACTACCGTGTCAGATTTTTGCATAGATCCTGTCTCATCAGAAGTTGCCACAGATGTATTTTTATATGTCTGGGCCTTCCCAATATCTGGACCATCCCTGCCTTGCGGTAGTACCGCAAGGGGGAGCGGTAGTACCGCGCTAGTGGTTCTACCATCCTCTGCCTCATAGCTCTAGGGTTGTTCTGGTTTCTGCTTCTCGGGCGGTAGTACCGCGGGGCAATGCGGAAGTACCGTGTGCCCTTGCAGTAGTACCGCGTCCCTGGCGCGGTAGTACCGTGCCACGCATGCTGAGTTGGTGGATAATAGTTGGATTTGTTCTTCCACTATATAAGGGGTGTCTTCTTCTCCGAGTTGACTATCTCTTCCATCCCCAAGCTCCATTATTGCTCCAAGCTCCATTCTCGCCCGATCTCTCTCCCTAGCCAATCAAACTTGTTGATTCTCTAGGGATTGGTTGAGAAGGACTAGATCTACACTTCCACCAAGATAAATTTGATTCCCCCACTCATCCCTTGCGGATCTTGTTACTCTTAGATGTTTGAGCACCCTAGACGGTTGAGGTCACCGCGAAGCCATATTCCATTGAGGTGAAGCTTTGTGGTATCATTGGGAGCCTCTAATTAAGTTGTGGAGATAGCCCCAACCTTGTTTGTAAAGGTCCGGTCGCTGCCTCCAAGGGCACCAATAGTGGAATCACGGCATCTCGCATTGTGTGAGGGTGTGAGGATAATGCGGTGGCCCTAGTGGCTTCTTCGGGAGCATTGTGCCTCCACACCGCTCCAACGGAGACGTACTTCCCCTCAAAAGGAAGGAACTTCGGTAACACATCCTCGTCTTCACCGGCTCCACTCTTGGTTATCTCGTGCCTTTACTTGTGCAAGCTTATCTGTGTTGTATCCCTTGCTTGCATGTGTACTTGTTCTTGGTGCATCATATAGGTTGCTTACCTAGTTGCGTATCTAGACAACCTACTTTGATGCAAAATTTAAATTGGTAAAGAAAAGCTAAAAATTGTTAGTTGCCTATTCACCCCCCTATAGTCAACTATATCTATCCTTTCAATTGGTATCAGAGCCTCGTCTCTTTATTAAGGACTTTGCCGTCCGAAGAGTATGGTTGACACCGTAGACGGTGTGGAGGATCACTTCGATGTGAATCCGGTCTCGTCTATGGCTGATGTGGGAACCGCGGTCTCTCGTGAGGAATTCAATTTGGCTTTGGACACATTGAAAACCTCCATGACGACCGAGGTTGAAAGCATGTTTAATAAATTCTTAGAAGGGCTTAAACTATCTACCGCACCATTGAAAGTGGGTGATCCCACTAACAAGGTGACGTATGCTAACTCCGACAAGGGGGAAGCTACTAGTGAAAAGGCTCCTTCTTCTAGTGGTCAAATTGGCAACAACATATTTGCCCATGTGGAACCTCCACTTAGTTATGGTGGACCGATTCCTTCCACTCATTTGAATCATGCCGGTCCTCCCCATAAGATTGTGAAAAATGAGGACTTTGATTCTTGGGTTTATCGCTTTAAGTGTCATTTGTACCATGTTAATACTAACCTTTGGAGAATCATTGAAGAAGGTTTTTATGTGCATGACCGAAGCAACTTCACCCCTAGAGAAGCCGTGGATAATCAATTCAATGAGAATGCTCTCTTCATCATCCAAGATGCAATTCCACCCGAAGATCTTGCTCATCTTCGACCCTTCACCGTGGCCAAGGATGCATGGCGCCATGTTGTGTCTCTCTAGCGGGGAAGCGCAACCATTCAACGCTCCAACTATGAAGTGGTGCAAGATGAAGCCGATGAGTTTTCCATGAAAGAAGATGAAGAACCTCGTGAGCTTTATCGGAGATTAACTACTCTCGCGGTCTCACTCCGAGATTATGGGAGCAAGGATACGGATGACAATTGGATCAAGCGCAAGTTCCTCAAGGCCATGATGCCTTACCACAAGGCCATGTCCTCCATCATTCGTCAAAGGCCGGACTTCCACACCTTGTCCTCAAGTGAAGTGTTGGATGAGTTTGTGACAATGAGCATCTTGGACAAGACCGCCGACAATGCGGTGTCACACTCTCAAAGAGCAAAGAAGCCCAACCTTGCCTTGAAGGCCAAAGTTAGTGTGGAAGAAGAGGAAGAATAGGAAGAAGAAGAGAGCAATCCCGAAGATACAAAGTATGATTATCATGAACACATGGCTCTTGCTTCAAGGCAATTTTCGAGCAAGAAGAACACAAGGCCCAACTTCAACAAGAACAACTCAAGTGACGCAAATGTCAAGAAACGAGTGAGGACTTGCTATAATTGTGGGAATGTGAGCCACTTTGTTACGGAATGTCTGTATGAGAAAAGGGAAGACAACGGTGGCAAGCTCATCCGAAAAGACAAGGCCAAGTCTTTCCCCAACAAGAGCAACTTCACCAGGAAGACTCCTCCCAAGGGGTTGGTGGCACAAGAAGAGTACAATGAGGATGATGATGATGAAGATGGTGAGTCGGTTGCCGTGGCCTCCATTGCCATTGCGACAACTCCATGCGTGTCTCTCTTCGACTCACCCAATGAGAACTTCACCACCAACTGCCTCATGGCTAAAGCCACCAACAAGGTAACCCCAACATCAAAACTACCATCATTAATAATCCTTCTTTAACGGACTGCATTGATGAACGTGAGGGGTCCAATGTGGAGGAGAATGAATTTGAGTCTTTTATGAGTAAGCTCAAGGGTAAATCCAAGAAGCACTTTGTTGCTCTCTTGCAACAACTTGGTGAAGCCAATGACATGATCGAGATTCACGAAGATACCATATATAAGATGGAGGGGCATAGTCGTGACTATGCCGATGAGATTTCAGATCTTTCAATGCTCTTAAGGAAGAGTGAGGTCTTCGTTTGGCTCTTGAGGAGTCATACAACGATGACCATGCTAAATCAAAGAAAGATCTTGATCATGCTCTTGTTGTATCTCGTGTGCTAAACTCCGAGAAGGCCAAGCTTGGGGTTGATCTTGCTAGACTCAAAGAGGAGTCTGATTTACTTGACAAGGCTCACAAGGTCTTGAAGGGTGCTCATGCTAGCCTCAAAGAGTCTCATGATCAACTCCAAGTAAATCTAACCAAGGATAAAGCCACCTTTCCTCATATGGTCTTAAATGATAATGCAAATTCTACTAACCCATGTTGTGAGCATGTGCATCTTCTTGAGGAGAATGCAAAGTTGAAGAAGCAACTTGAGAATGGCCTTGTGTCGTGCATACAAGGTGAGAAGAACCTCAATGACCTTTTGAGCAATCAAAAGGAAGTTGTGCACAAGGAAGGAATTGGGTTCACACCCAAGTACAAGAACAAGAAGAAGGATGACAAGGCCAAACGACCTCCCCCTCTCAAGCAAACTTTTGTGAAGGAGGGAGAGGGTGCTTCTAAGAAGAAGAAGAAGAAGAAGAAGTAGAAGAACAATGTGAAGGGTAGTGATGCTAAGAAGGGCAATGCTACCCCTCCCAACAAAGCTGGCGACTTTAACCCTTCTTATGTCTTATGCCGTGCTAGTGATGGACATGTTTATGCCAAATTTGTTCATTCTTCTTATGAGTACATAGAATGGTCTATTTGGGTTCCTAAGACCCTTGTTACTAACATCAAAGGACCCATTACAAAATGGGTACCTAAAACCAAGCATTGATTTCTTGTAGGTGTTTGCTTCCGGTGGGGGATCACGGTCGCTCGATAGTGGAGCCACTAATCATATGACTGGAAGCAAGGACTTGGTGGTGGACGTTCACAAGATTCCATCTATGCCCACCAATGTCGAGTGGGGTGATGCCTCGTCCTCTAAGGTATTGGGACTTGGCAAGGTAGTCATTTCTCATGATCTCACGATCGAGAAGGTCATGCTTGTTGAGTCCCTTGTATACAATTTACTTTCCGTTCGTCAACTTGCACTCATGGGATTTGCCACTTTCTTTGATGTTGATACCGTGGCCCTCTTGTGGAGCAAGAGTCTTAAAGTAGCCTTTGTTGGGCATGTCGAGAATGGTCTCTATGTGATTAACTTTTCGAAGCGACCCACTAAGACCGCGACATGCCTAATGGCTAAAGTTGACGTGGGATGGCTTTGGCATCGCCGTTTAGCCCATGTCAATATGAGATCTTTGCAAAGTCTTCTCAAGGGGGACCATGTTCGTGGACTAACAAATGTTAGTTTTGCTAAAGATCGTGCTTGCAGTGCTTGTATCGAAGGAAAGCTACATGAAAAGGCTCACCCTCCCATGACTATCATTTACTCGAAGAGGCCTTTGGAGCTCCTTCACATGGATCTCTTTGGGCCTCCATTCTTTGATAGTCTTGCGGGTACAAAGTATTGCTTGGTGATTGTGGATGATTATTCAAGATACACTTGGGTATATTTCTTCAATAGAAAGAGCGAGACCCAACAAACCGTCATTGACTTTGCAAATGAAGCTCAACGTCAACACAATGCAAAGATCTTGACAATAAGAAGTGACAACGGAACCGATTTCAAGAACAACACCTTGGATGAGTTTCTTAGTGATGAGGGGTGATATGTCTCCAACGTATCTATAATTTTTGATTACTCCATGCTATTATATTATCTGTTTTGGATGTTAATGGGCTTTATTTTACACTAGTATATCATTTTTAGGACTAACCTATTAACCGGAGGCCCAGCCCAAATTGCTGTTTTTTGCCTATTTCAGTGTTTCGCAGAAAAGGAATATCAAACGAAGTCCAAACGGAATGAAACCTTCGGGAACCGGATTTTCTCAACAAACATGATCCAGGAGACTTGGAGTGGGCGTCAAGAAACAATTGAGGAGGACACAAGGCAGGGGGCGCGCCTACACCCCCTGGGCGCGCCCTCCACCCTCGTGGGCCCCTCGTTGCTCCACCGACCTACTTCTTCCTCCTATATAAGTCCACGTACCCCGCAAACATCCAGGATCACCACGAAAACCTAATTCCACCGCCGCAACCTTCTGTACCTGAGAGATCCCATCTTGGGGCCTTTTCCGGAGCTCTGCCGGAGGGGGCATTGCTCACGGATGGCCTCTACATCAAATCCATGGCATCTCCGGTGATGTGTGAGTAGTTTACTTCAGACCTTCAGGTCCATAGCTAGTAGCTAGATGGATTCTTCTCTCTCTTTGTATCTCAATACAAAGTTCTCCTGGATTCTCTTGGAGATCTATTCGATGTAATCTTCTTTTGCGGTGTGTTTGTCGAGATCCGATGAATTGTGGATTTAAGGTCCAGTTTATCTATGAAGAATATTTGATTCTTCTCTGAATTCTTTTATGTATGATTGGTTTATCTTTGCAAGTCTCTTTGAATTATCAGTTTGGTTTGGCCTACTAGATTGATCTTTCTTGCAATGGGAGAAGTGCTTAGCTTTGGGTTCAATCTTACGGTGCTCGATCCCAGTGACAGTAGGGGAAACGACACATATTGTATTGTTGCCATCAAGGATAAAAAGATGGGGTTTATATCATATTGCATGAGTTTATCCCTCTACATCATGTCATCATGCTTAAGGCGTTACTCTGTTCTTACGAACTTAATACTCTAGATGCATGCTGGATAGCAGTCGATGTGTGGAGTAATAGTACTAGATGTAGAATCATTTCGGTCTACTTGTCTCGGATGTGATGCCTATATACATGATCATGCCTAGATATTCTCATAATTATTCGCGTTTTTATCAATTGCTTGACAGTAATTTTCTCACCCACCGTAATACTTATGCTATCTTGAGAGAAGCCACTAGTGAAACCTATGGCCCCGGGGTCTATTTTCCATCATACAAGTTTCCAATCTATTTTATTTTGCAATCTTTACTTTCAATCTATATCATAAAAATACCAAAAATATTTATCTTATTATTATCATCTCTATCAGATCTCACTCTTGCAAGTGGTCGTGAAGGGATAGACAACCCCTTTATCGCGTTGGTTGCGAGGTTCTTATTTGTTTGTGTAGGTACGAGGTGACTCGCGCGTGGTCTCCTACTGGATTGATACCTTGGTTGTCAAAAACTGAGGGAAATACTTACACTGTTTTACTGCATCACTCTTTCCTCTTCAAGGGAAAACCAACGCAGTGCTCAAGAGGTAGCAAGAAGGATTTCTGGTGCCGTTGCCAGGGAGATCTACACCAAGTCAAGACATACCAAGTACCCATCACAACTCTTATCCTCCGCATTACATTATTTGCCATTTGCCTCCTATTTTTCTCTCCCCCACTTCACCCTTGCCGTTTTATTCGCCCTCTTTTTCCGTTCCCCTTCTCTTTTTCTATTTGCTTTTTTTGCCTATTTCTTGTTTGCTTGTGTGTTGGATTGCTTGCTTGTCACGATGGCTCAAGATAATACTAAATTGTGTGACTTTGCCAATACCAACAATAATGATTTTGTTAGCACTCTGATTGCTCCTCTTACCGATGCTGAATCTTGTGAAATTAATTTTGCTAAATCTTGTCATGAAAGATCCGTTTTCTGGCCTTCCTAGTGAATATGCCGCTACCCATCTAAACAACTTTGCTGATTTGTGTGATATGCAAAAGAAGAAATATGTGGATAATGATATTGTTAAACTTAATCTATTTCTGTTTTCGCTTAGAGATCGTGCTAAAGCTTCGTTTTTGTCTTTGCCTAAAAATAGTATTGATTCATGGAATAAGTGCAAAGATGCTTTTATCTCTAAGTATTTTCCTCCCGCTAAGATCATCTCTCTTAGAAACGATATTATGAATTTTAAGAAACCTGATCATGAACATGTTGCACAATCTTGGGAGAGGATGAAATTAATGATACGTAATTGGCCTACACATGGTTTGAATTTATGGATGATTATGCAGAATTTTTATGCCGGATTGAATTTTGCTTCTAGAAATCTTTTAGATTCGGCTGCGGGAGGCACTTTTATGGAAACCACTTTAGGAGAAGCTACCAAATTCCTAGATAATATTATGGTTAATTATTCTCAATGGCACACTGAAAGATCTACTAGTAAAAAAGTGCATGCAATTGAAGAGATTAATATTTTGAGTGGAAAGATGGATGAACTTATGAAATTGTTTGCTAATAATAGTGCTCCTACTGATCCTAATGATATGCCTTTGTCTACTTTGATTGATAATAATAATGAATCTACGGATGTGAATTTTGTTGGTAGGAACAATTTTGGTAACAACGCGTATAGAGGTAATTTCAATCCTGTGTCGTTTCCTAGTAATTCCTCTAATAATTATTATAATTCCTACAACAATTATTATGGAAATTATAATAAGATGCCCTCTGATTTTGAATCTAGTATTAAAGAATTTATTACTTCACAAAAGAGTTTCAATGCTTTGATTGAAGAAAAATTGCTTAAGATTGATGAGTTGGCTAGGAACGTGGATAGAATTTCTCTTGATGTCGATTCTTTCAAACTTAGATCTATTCCACCTAAGCATGATATCAACGAGTCTCTCAAAGCCATGAGAATTTCCATTGATGAGTGCAAAGAAAGAACCGCTAGGATGCGTGCTAAGAAAGATTGCTTTGTGAAAGCGTGTTCTTTTAGTTTTCATGATAATAAGGATGAAGATCTAAAAGTGATTGATGTGTCCCGTATTGAACCTTTGTTTTTCAATATGAATCTTGATAATGATGGGACTGGAGATGAGTCAACTTTAGTTAGAAGGCATCCCAAAAATTTGTAGTTTTTAGATCTTGATGCAAAAATTGTTAAAAGTGGGATTGAAGAGGTTAAAACTTTAAATAGCAATGAACCCACTATCTTGGATTTCAAGGAATTTAATTATGATAATTTCTCTTTGATAGATTGTATTTCCCTGTTGCAATACGTGCTAAATTCTCCTCATGCTTATAGTCAAAATAAAGCTTTTACTAAACATATCGTTAATGCTTTGATGCAATCTTATGAAGAAAAACTTGAGTTGGAAGTTTCTATCCCTAGAAAACTTTATGATGAGTGGGAACCTACAACAAAAATTAAAATTAAAGATCATGAGTGTTATTCTTTGTTTGATTTGGGTGCTAGTGTTTCCACGATTCAAAAAACTTTGTGTGATTTGCTAGGTTTCCGTGATTTTGATGATTGTTCTTTAAACTTGCATCTTGCGGATTCCACCATTAAGAAACCTATGGGAAGAATTAATGATGTTCTTATTGTTGCAAATAGGAACTATGTGCCCGTAGATTTCATTGTTCTTGATATAGATTGCAATCCTTCATGTCCTATTATTCTTGGTAGACCTTTCCTTAGAACGATTGGTGCAAGTATTGATATGAAGGAAGGGAATATTAAATTCCAATTTCCATTAAGGAAAGGCATGGAACACTTCCCTAGAAATAAAAGTTAAATTACCATATGAATCTATTATGAGAGCCACTTATGGATTTCCTACCAAAGATGGCAATACCTAGATCTATCTTCGCTTTTATGCCTAGCTAGGGGCGTTAAACGATAGCGCTTGTTGGGAGGCAACCCAATTTTGTTTTTATTCCTTGACTTTTGCTCCTGTTTAGTGATAAATAATATATCTAGACTCTGTTTTGGTTGTGTTTTTTGTGTTTAATTAGTGTTTGCGCCAAGTAGAACCGTTGGGAAGACTTGGGGAAAGTCTTTTTGATCTTGCTGTAAAAAACAGAAACTTTAGCGCTCACGAGAATTGCTGCCATATTTATTTGAAAAGTACTATTTAGTTATTTATTTTTGCATATGATTAATAGATAAATTCCTCACGTCCAGCAATTTATTTTAGAATTTTTGGGGTTCCTGAAGTTTGCGTTAGCTACAGATTACTACAGACTGTTCTGTTTTTGACAGATTCTGTCTTTCATGTGTTGTTTACTTATTTTGATGAATCTATGGCTAGTAAAAGAGCTTATAAACCAAAGACAAGTTGGAATACAGTAGGTTTAACACCAATATAAATCAGGAATGAGTTCATTACAGTACCTTGAAGTGGTGTTTTGTTTTCTTTCGCTAACGGAGCTCACGAGATCTTCTATTTTGAGTTTTGTGTTGTGAACTTTTCAAGTTTTGGGTAAAGATTTGATGGATTAGGAGTGGCTAGAGCCTAAGATTTGGGATTCCCATGTCACCCCAAGGTAAAATTCAAGGATACCAAAAAGCCTAAGCTTGGGGATGCCCCAGAAGGCATCCCCTCTTTTGTCTTCGTCTATCGGTAACTTTACTTGGAGCTATATTTTTATTCACCACATGATATGTGTTTTGCTTGGAGCGTCTTGTATGATTTGAGTCTTCGATTTTTAGTTTACCACAATCATCCTTTCTTTAAACACATTTTGAGAGAGACTCACATGATTTGAAATTTATTAGAATACTCTATGTGCTTCACTTATATCTTTTGAGCTACATAGTTTTTGCTCTAGTGCTTCACTTATATCTTTTAGAGCACGGCGGTGGTTTTATTTTAAAGAAATAATTGATCTCTCATGCTTCACTTATATTATTTTGAGAGTCTAGAACAACATGGAAATTTGCTTTTAGTAATAATATAAAAACTTTCATAGAAGTGCGTTGAATACTATGAGAAGTTTGATACTTGATAATTGTTTTGAGATATGGAGATGGTGATATTAGAGTCATGCTAGTTGAGTAGTTGTGAATTTGAAAATACTTGTGTTGAAGTTTGTGATTCCCGTAGCATGCATGTTGTAACACCCACAATGCGGCTATATCTCCCACGTGTCGAGGCACGACTTAGAGGCATAGCCGCATGGTAGGCTTGTCGCAAGAGGGGTGTAATCTTCACACATCCCATGTACTGAATAAGAAAGGGATAAAGAGTTGGCTTACAATCGCCACTTCACACAAATACAAGTTAAACATACATCACCCAGAATACAATCAAGGTCCGACTACGAAACCAAAATAAAAGAAGAAAACCTCAAAAGCTAGATCCCCGGTCGTCCCAACTGGGCTCCACTATTGATCAACCGAAAAAGAAAACAAAGCAATGATCAAGATCTTCATCGAGCTCCCACTTGAATTGGCTTGTGTCACCTGCACTGGTATCATCGGCACCTGCAACTGTTTGGAAGTATCTATGAGTCACGAGGACTCAGCAATCTCACACCCGCGAGATCAAGACTATTTAAGCTTATGGGTAGGATAGGGTAAAGAGGTGGAGCTACAGCAAGCACTAAGCATATATGGTGGCTAACACACGCAAATAAGAGCGAGAAGAGAAGCAACGCGGTGGTCGTGAACTAGAAGTGATCATGAAACTACTTACGTTCGAGCATAACACAAGAACCATGTTCACTTCCTGGACTCCGCCGAGAAGAGACCATCACGGCTACACACGCGGTTGATGCATTTTAATTGAGTTAAGTGTCAAGTTCTCTACAACCGGACATTAACAAATTTCCATCTACAACATAACCACGGGCACGGCTTTCAGAAGTTCAATCCCTGCAGGGGTGTCCCAACTTAGCCCATCACAAGCTCTCACGGTCAACGAAGGATATTCCTTCTCCCAGGAAGACCCGATCAGACTCAGAATCCCGGTTACAAGACATTTCGATAATGGTAAAACAAGACCAGCAAGACTGCCCGATGCACCGACATCCCAATAGGAGCTGCACATATCTCGTTCTCAGGGCAACACCGGATAAGATAAGCATACAGGTACCAACATAACCCAAGTTGCCAAGGGACGGTCCCGCACGGTGCTCTAGTTCGGACCAATACTTAGAGAAGCACAGGCCCGAGGGGGTTAAAATAAGATGACCCTCGGGTTAATTACTCCCAAGGGAAAGGTATAGGTTGTTAGGCAAATGTAAAACCAAGGTTGGGCCTTGCTGGAGGAGTTTTATTCAAAGCGAACTGTCAAGGGGTTCCCATAACACCCAACCGCGTAAGGAACGCAAAATCAAGGAACATAACACCGGTATGACAGAAACTAGGGCGGCAAGAGTGGAACAAAACACTAGGCATAAGGTCAAGCCTTCCACCCTTTACCAAGTATATAGATGCACTAATTAAGTAAGGTATATTGTGATATCCCAACATATCCATGTTCCAACATGGAACAAACTTCAGCTTCACCTGCAACTAACAACGCTATATGAGGGGCTGAGCAAAGCGGTAACATAGCCAAACAATGGTTTGCTAGGAAAGGCGGGTTAGAGGCTTGACATGGCAATATGGGAGGCATGATATATCAAGTGGTAGGTATCGCGACAAAGCAATAGAGCGAGAACCTAGCAAGAAAAGGTTGAAGTGATTTCGAGGGTATGGTCACCTTGCCTGAGATCCCGCAAGGAAGAAGAACGAGTCCATGACGAAGACAAATGGACGTAGTCGAATGGATCCTCACAACTCTGAAACGAAACCGAAGCTAACGAGAGTAGCAACCCGGAAAGAAGCAAACAACATAGTAAGCAACCATCACATAAGCATGGCATGATGCACAACAAAGTATGATGCATGTCCAGTTTAATGAGGCATGGCATGGCAAAGTGCACAAGCAAAACTACAAGTTAAGTGGAGCTCAATATGCAACGAGTTGCATATTGACGAAACACCACATTCAAGTTATTTAGTTCGATCTCGTTTATGTACCCAACAATATTAAATGTTGATTAACATGGAAAGAGGTGAAGCATAATTAAACTAACTGTCTAGTCAAGTTTAAATGAGGCCGGAAATAACAAACAACTATTCCGAAAAATCCTCATGTGTATATTTTTGGATTAGGTACTGTTCTGTCCTAAACCATATTTTAGAGTTGTTTAACATGCAAAGCAAGTACACCATGTTAAACTAGGCATTTTTCTACCCCATTTACACATAAAGTTTGTTATGTTTGGAGCTACGGTTATTTAGTTATGAAATAAAGCATTTTAACATGGCAATATGGCAAATTATAAGCAAACATCATTTTAAACATTTTTAACATGGATGAAAGTTTCATAATATGAACCTACACAAAATTCTAAACATTTTACATATATAATGTTTTTACATGTGATGCATGGTTGGTGAGTTATGATATGCATGAAGTTAAGGGTCTAAACTATAAAACTGTAATTCCCTGGAAAAATGACAAAATCGCCAGTGACAAGAAAAAAACATTGCTGGGCCAAAATTGAGTCGTACTGGGCTGAGGGGAGTTGCTTGCATGGGCCTGCGAGGCCTAGCTGGGCCAAGCCGGGGAAAGGTAGGCCGGCTCCTGGCCCTTGCGCGAGGCACTGGTCAGCGAGGCAGCGACCGAGCTGCTGCTGATGGATGCAGAGGCGAACCCCATGGTGGCGCCCATGCCTGACGGTGGAAGACACCAATGGAACTCGAGGGCGGACAACGGGGACCTACAGATGGGCGGATCTGGTCCCTTGGAGGCGTGGGGTCACGGATCCGGCCGGCGGTGCCTGCTGCGCGGCTCCATTGCGCTCCTGGCTGCTACTGCCATGACGGGGAGTGAGGGAGTCCTGGATTAGGGGGTCTCCGGACAGCCAGACTATATCCTTTGGCCGGACAGTTGGACTATGAAGATACAAGATTGAAGACTTCGTCTTGTGTCCGGATGGGACTCTACTTGGCATGGAAGGCAAGCTAGGCAATACGGATATGTATATCTCCTCCTTTGTAACCAACCTTGTGTAACCCTAGCCCCCTCCGGTGTCTATATAAACCGGAGGGTTTTAGTCCGTAGGACAACATACAATCATACCATAGGCTGGCTTCTAGGGTTTAGCCTCTTTGATCTTGGTAGATCAACTCTTGTAATACTCATATCATCAAGAACAATCAAGCGGGACGTAGGGTATTACCTCCATCAAGAGGGCCCGAACCTGGGTAAACATCGTGTCCCCTACCTCCTGTTACCATCCGCCTTAGACGCATAGTATGGGACCCCCTACCCGAAATCCGCCGGTTTTGACACCGACATTGGTGCTTTCATTCAGAGTTCCATTGTGTCGTCACCATAAGGCTTGATGGCTCCTTCGATCATCACTAGCGATGCGGTCCAGGGTGAGGCTTTCCTCCCCATACAGATCTTCGTATTCGGTGGCTTCGCACTGCGGGCCAATTCGCTTGGCCATCTGGAGCAGATCGAGAGCTACGCCCCTGGCCATCAGGTCAGATTTGGAAACTTGAACTACATGGCCGACATCTGTGGAGACTTGATCTTTGACGGATTCGAGCCCATGCCGGACGTGCTGCACAGTCGCGATGAGCAGGACGTAACTCTGCCGTCGGACAGTGTTCGGGAGGACGCATCCACAGCTACTCCGGCCGTTAATCCGGAGCAAATCACACCGTCCGAGAGCGGAGCGATAGACCCCGCCATGGAGGCCGCACTCTCAGTGGTGATAGAGCCAGATACTGACTTCACCCCTTTCGAGAGCCACGTCGCCGAACCACTGGATTTATCCACGGCCACGGACTCCGAGCCGCCTACATCCATGCCTGTCGAATCCGACTGGGCGCCGATCATGGAGTTCAGCTCCGTGGATATCTTTCAGCACTAACCTTTCGGAGGTGTGCTAAATTCATTAAGGTCTCTCTCCCTGTCAGGAGAACCTTGGCCAAACTATGTCCGGCTAGAATGGGATGCGGACAACGAAGAAATTCGCTGCCCACCCACCACCCACTTAGTAGCCACTGTCGACGAATTAACCGACATGCTCGACTTCGACTCCGAAGACATTGACGGTATGGACGACGATGCAGGAGACGAACAGGAACCACCGCCCTCAGGGCGCTGGACCGCCACCTCATCATATGATATATACATGGTGGACACCCCCAAAGAAGGCAATGGCGACGAGATAGCGGAGGATGACCCCTCCAAGAAGCAACCCAAGCGCTGACGTCAGCGGCGCTGCTCTAAGTCCCGCCACAGCAAGAGCAATGATACTGGCACAGGAGAGAATAACACTCCGGATAGCGCCGAAGACAACAACAATCCCCTCCAGCACGATGTAGAGCTGGAAGACGAACAAGCTAGTCCTCCAGAGCAGGCAGCAGATGGAGAACCGGAGGAGGACAATTACATGCCTCTCTCCGAAGATGAGGTGAGCCTCGGCGACGACGAGTTTATCATGCCTGAGGACCCCGTCGAGCAAGAGCGCTTCAAGCGTCGGCTTATGGCCACGACAAATAGCCTGAAGAAAAAGCAGCAACAGCTTCAAGCTGATCAAGACTTGCTAGGAGACAGGTGGACCGAAGTCCTTGCGGCCGAGGAGCATGAATTCGAGCGCCCGTCCAAGAGTTACCCAAAACGCAGGTTGCTACCTCACCTCGAGGAGGAAGCATTGAAACCTCATTCACCAGTGTATGATGCGGCTGGCCGGCCACTACGCGGCCGAGCCAGAGAGGCGTTTCAGCCTGAAGTTCAGCCCGCACCCCGTCTCCACTCAATCAAAAATACTAAGACCCGGGGTTACACAGAGGACCTGCGAGACATATTGGACAGTAAGGCAAAAATTTCAAGGTCAATATATGGGACACGGGCACGCGCGCCAACACGGGACGATGATCGTCGCGTCGGATACACCAAGAGTAAATAGGGCCGGGCCGAATACAGCAGACAAGACTCATACGAACTGCATCGGGATATAGCCCGGCACAGAGGCGCCGCACACCCCCTATGCTTCACTCATGAAGTTATGAATCATGAATTCCCGGAGGGTTTCAAACCCGTAAATATTGAATAAAATGATGGCACAACAGATCCCGCTGTATCGATTGAGGACTTCCTCCTTCACATCCACATGGCTCGCGGTGATGATCTACATGCCATCAAGTACCTCCCACTAAAACTCAAAGGACCAGCTCGGCATTGGCTGAACAGCTTGCCAATAGATTCGGTTGGCAGTTGGGAGGATCTGGAAGATGCATTCCTTGACAACTTCCAGGGCAATTATGTGTGGCCACCGGATGCTGATGACTTGAGCCACATAACCCAGCAGCCAGGGGAATCGGCCAGACAATTTTGGACACAGTTCCTGACTAAGAAAAACCAAATTGTAGACTGTCCGGATGCAGAGGCCCTAGCGGCATTCAAGCATAACATCCGCGGCGAGTGGCTCGCCCGCCACCTCGGCCAGGAGAAGCCAAAGTCCATGACAGCCCTCACAACACTCATGACCCGCTTTTGCACGGGCGAGGATAGCTGGCTGGCTCGCAGCAACAACACATTGAGGAATCCGGATACCTCGGATACCAAAGATGTTAATGGTAGGCAGCATCGTAACAGACCAAAGCGCCGCAATAACGGTGATAACACCGAAGATACGGCAGCTAATGCCGGATTCAAAGGCTCTAGACCTAGTCAGCGGAAAAATCCATTTAAAAGAAATACTCCGGCACCGTCCAGTCTGGATCGCATACTGGATCGCTTGTGTCAAATCCACGGCACCCCCGACAAGCCAGCCAATCACACCAACAGAGAATGTTGGGTGTTCAAGCAGGTCAACAAGTTAAATGCCGAGAACAAGGACAAGGGATTGCATAGCGATGACGAGGAGGAGCCCCGGCCGCCGAACACAGGAGGACAGAAGGGGTTTCCCCCACAAGTGAAGACAGTGAACATGATATACGCAACCCACATTCCTAAGAGGGAGCGGAAGCATGCACTAAGGGATGTCTATGCGATGGAGCCCGTCGCCCCAAAGTTCAACCCATGGTCTGCTTGTCCGATCACCTTCGATCGCAGGGACCACCCCACTAGCATCCGTCATGGCGGATCCGCCGCACTAGTCCTAGACCCCATCATTGACGGATTTCACCTCACTCGAGTCCTTATGGACGGCGGCAGCAGCCTGAGCATGCTTTATCAGGATACAGTGCGAAAAATGGGTATCGTCCCTCGAGGATCAAACCCAGCAAAACCACCTTTAAAGGCGTCATCCCAGGTGTAGAGGCGCATTGGACAGGCTCAATCACCCTGGAAGTGGTCTTCAGATCACCGGATAACTTCCGAAGCGAAGAGTTAATCTTCGACATCGTCCCGTTTCGCATTGGCTATCATGCACTGCTCGGACGGACAGCATTTGCAAAAGTCAATGCAGTGCCGCATTACGCATACCTCAAGTTCAAGATGCCAGGACCTTGCGGGGTCATAACAGTAAATGGAAACACAGAACGCTCCCTCCGTACGGAAGAGCACACTGCGGCCCTTGCAGCAGAAGCACAAAGCAGCCTGTTTAGGCAGACCACTCATTCGGTGTCACGGCCCCCGAACACCTTCAAGAGAATCCGGAACAAGCTGCAACAGGATCGCCTAGCACGATCAGAGCTCGCCTAGCAATTCGGCCCCCCTCCCAGTCCCAGTGAAGCGACGAAATCTGTGCCGCGTGTACATAACTACGCATTGACAATACCATGGACATAGGCGGGGCCACGATCAGGACACGCCCCGCATTGTGGCTTAACCACACTAGGGGCTGTATACCTATGATATTCCTTTTCTCTTTCAGGGCCTAACTCTCTGGAAGCCCTTTCTGGCAGTACGATTGCCGGACACATTCCGGAAGCAACAACCAAGGCGGCAAGAAGCTAAGATGAACACGGGAACCACCAGGTGGTCTCTAGTAATAATTGATATACCCGCTTTTCACTATTTATGCGTAGCTTGCCCTGGGATAGTACATTTCGAATTGTCCTACTTTATGCTTATTGCACTACTTGTACCAAGTACGCTTCGACGTATCATTTAAATAACAATGCATATCATTAATCTGTCATTGCATTATTTAAGTTTTTCTCTTTCTCTTATATGTCCATTTACGACAATCCGCACCCACCCGTGCGGGTACGGTCAGTTCGCCAGGGGTCCTCGTTTACCCCATAATACGGCGCAAGAAGTCCGAACACTTTCGACAGTGCAACACCCCGAACTTATAGCATTATATGCATCAATTCTGAATCATGTCTTTGGTCAAATGCTGGGTTGCCCGGCTCCCATGCTTTGGTACCTTACGTTCCGCTATATCGGCTAAGGTAGAGGTGGGAGAACTACTGTGATTGTGTCCCGGTTCTTCCGGATGAGCACCTCAGTAGAGAAAGCCAAAAACTGACTGTCGTGATAAGGCGAGAGACTGGTCGCTGTTTGATAGGTCTCAAGTCCTTAAAGACTTTTTCCGCTTCGGGCGAGGAGTTGGCCTTGTCCGGCCTAGGCGTGTATAGCGCCCCAAATTCGGCCCTTCGAATACCATGGGCTTCGCCAAAAATTTAAAATCATAGACTTCTATGGCTAAGTGAGAGTGATAAAGCATTATAGTCCGATTGACTGGTTCGTTGCGCTGAACACCTCCCTTGAAGGACCCAAAGTTGGGGTAAAGAGTGTTCAGGTTTATCCCGAATACCCCAGTACTAGTTACAGGGGATAGAAGCCGACGACTGGCCAACTCTCAGATTTTATAAACGGCCGCACAGAAGGTAATATTTTAAATTAAGAAAGCGTCGCATGGCGCAAACGAACTCGTTTCATATTACAGGATCACATGAGCATGTTCATTCAAAAATTACATCCTTGGCACACTCATCGGCCACTAAGCGGGAACCCTTCAGGACACTCTCATAGTAATTCTCGAGGCAGCGGTGCTCCTTGCCCTCCGGCGGCCCCTCCTTCACCAGCTTCATGGCGTCCAGCTTCGCCCAGTGCACCTTCACCCGGGCAAAAGCCCTGCGTGCACCCTCGATGCAGACAGACCACTTGATGACTTCAAGCCATGGGCAGGCTTCAACAAGCCGCCTCACCAGACCAAAGTAGCTACCAGAAAGGGGCTCGCCAGGCCACATCCAGACTATAAGGCCCCTCATGGCCTATTCGGCCGCCTTGTGAAGTTCGACCAACTGCTTCAGCTGGTCGCTCAAGGGCACGGAGTGTTCGGTCCCAGTATACTGAGACCAGAACAACTTCTCCATTGAGCTCCCCTCCTCAGCCCGGTAAAACTCCGCGGCATCCAGTACACTGCGGGGAAGATCTGCAAACGCTCCTGGAGAGCTCCGAACTCGGGTAAGAAAAAGGAAAGTCTCCTTCACGTGCTTGCTTTACATAATGAATGCCTTACCCAATGCTATCTTCTTCACCGCGTCAATCTCCTAGAGGGCCTTGTGGGCTTCGGCCTTGGCGCTCCGGACGCTTTCAGGCGCCTGCGCGAGCTCGGACTCTCGTGCCTTGGAGTCAAGCTCCAAGGACTCGTGCTTTTTCGCGAGAGCATCGAGCTCTTGCTGCACCTCGCCTACTCAGGCTTCTTGTTTCTCCCGTTCAATGCGTTCTTTGGCCACTTTGTCTTCGGCCTCAGACAACACCTTCCTCAGGGTCGCCACCTCGGTCGTGGCCCCTGACAAATCCATGATGATCCTATTACTTTACTCCCGAACTTCTTTTTAACTATATAAACAGGGGTATTTCTTACCTTTGCTCTCTTCGAGCTGCCTCTTGGTAAGGCCGAGCTCGTCCTCAGACCGCTTCAGGTCTTGCTTTAGCGTAGAGACCTCCGCAGTACGTGCGGCAGGGGCCAGCAGTGAAGCCTGAACATATTCTAATTAGACTCCTGAGTTATCATTTGATCCTCTATTCGTCTTTTCCTTGCGAACGCCGAACAGAGCATCAGGGGCTACTATCTAGGTGGTAATATTTTCTTATATTTTGATTGCTTACCTCAAAGCCTGTTAGGAGGCTGGCGCAAGCTTCGGTCAGTCCGTTTTTGGCGGACTGAACCTTCTCGACCACCGCACTCATAATAGTGCGGTGCTCTTCATCGATGGAAGCACTGCAAAGCACTTCCAGCAAGTTGTCTGGTGCCTCTGGTTGGATAGAGGACACCGGCATGGATGGTTGGCCCCCCTTAACGGGGGACCGCCTGCCGGAGTCCGGAACCACCGAATGTTCCGGCGCAGTGTCCGGCTGGGGGCCGAACTCGGAGCCCGTAGGGACCTCGCTCCCTTGGTACCCAGGGTCCGGGAAGTCACTTCGAGGCGCCCCCAGAACCACCTCCCCTTGGCTCAGTGCCTTTTGACACAACACCTCGGTGTTGTACATATGGCGAGGGGTGGTAGCGGTTGGGAGAGAACCGCTGTTAATATCCGACGAGTCTAGAGAGATGCTCGACGAGGGTACGTCGAGATGAGCTCGGGACTGACTGGATAATCATGTTCGGCATGAGGAGAGGCAGTGTAATAAAACATACCACGAACTACTATGGTGCTCGGACACTTAGGATTTCTCCAGGGGCTTGACCCTGGGCAGCCACTCGTCGCCGCAGTCGGCGGCCGTTGTGGCGTAGTCCGGAGGGAGGGTCCTTCCCTTCTTGGACCCTTCGGCCTCCCCGGTTGGGACGGCCTTCCTTTTATTGTCTCCCCCGGCTGGGGGTGGAGAATTTTCCTCTTCCTCCTCCTCCTCTTCATGGGAGGAGTGCGCGTCGGAGTCATCGGACGATGAGTCTGATACAACCTTGCGCCGGAGACCCTTTCGGGTCCCCGTGGCTTTCTTCTTGGTCTTCTTCACCGGCACCTTTGTCGGAGTCAGCATCTCCGTTAGGAGAGCGCCTGCAGGATCTTCAGGCAGGGGGCTGGGCAATCAAGCTGCTCCGCTGTCTCTATCCAGTCCTGTTAATGGCATAGAAGCTTAGATCCTGCATATAACTAAACTAGGGCAAATAAATACCCTGAGAGATATAAAAACTTACCGGATTGGCATGGCATTTTGCGCTGAGTCTGTGGTCCTCGGTGAGGGAAGGAGGAATCTCGGCGCCCTTGAACAGCACCCTCCAGACATCCTCGTGCGTCGTGTCATAGAGCTCCCGTAGCGTTTGGTGCTTGGCCGAGTCGAACTCCCACAAATCGAATGCCCGTCATTGACACAGGAGGATCCGGCGGAAGAGCATGACCTGGACCACGTTGACGAGCTTGATTTTCTTGCTCGTCATGTTCCAGATACAGGTCTGGAGTCCGGTCAACTCGACCGAAGAACCCCAGGACAGGCCCTTCTCTTTCCAGGAGATGAGCCGCGTGGGGATTCCGGATCGAAATTTGGGGGCCGCCGCCCAGTTGGAGTCGCGCGAATCAGTTATGTGGAACCACCCCGATTGCCACCCCTTTATGGTATCCACATAGGTGCCCTCGAGCCAGGTGACATTAGGCATCTTGCCCACCATGGCGCCTCCGCACTCTGCTTGTTGGCCACCCACCACCTTCGGTTTAACATTGAAGGTTTTCAGCCATAGGCCGAAGTGGGGCTTGATGTGGAGGAAGGCCTCACACACGACGATAAACGCCGAGATGTTAAGGATGAAATTGGGGGCCAGATCATGAAAATCCAGCCCATAGTAGAACATGAGCTCGCGAACAAACGGGTGGAGGGGAAATCCCAGTCCGAGGACAAAATGGATAAGAAAAACTACCCTCTCATGGGGTTCAGGCATTGGGACGATCTGCCCCGCATTTGGCAGTCGGTGCGCGATATCCGCGGCCAGGTATCCGGCTTCTAGTAACTTTTTGATGTCCTCCTCTATGACGGAGGAGACCATCCACTTGCCTCCTACTCCGGACATGGTTGGAGTGGTTTGAGAAGAAGAAAGCGAGCTTGGGCACTAGAGCTCGAGTGTGCGGGAATGGGTAAGCGAGGAGTAAGAAGGCGTGGGTGAAAAAAGTAAATCTTTGTCCCTTTATAAGGGCGGAAAAGGCGATGTGTCTCCCCACTTGCCTGGCAAAACTACTTATTCCCCAGGCGCCGTAATTGATGGCGCGGTTGGGTTACCCACGTCCGTATTGATGAGAATCCCGTGATAAGGGGGACACGATCTCTGCTTTGACAAGACGTGTCAAGAAAACCGCCTCGCGTTATGTGCGGAGCTAATTGAGAAAACGGTTTGAATATTGACCGGGCCATGGCGTGATGTCATGCTGTCAAAACATGTCAGCAGATTAGATTTGTGGAAATATTATTCTCTCTACGGTGGTACGTGGAAATTATTTTGCAGGGTCAGACACTATCCTTGTATTCAAACTCTTCCATGTGTATTCGGAGGAGGAACCCGCCTTGCAATGCCGAAGACAACACTGCCCGCCGGACTTATCGTCATTGAAGCCTGGTTCAGGGGCTACAGAGGGAGTCCTGGATTATGGGGTCTCCGGAGCGCCGGACTATATCCTTTGGCCGGACTGTTGGACTATGAAGATACAAGATTGAACACTTTGTCTCATGTCCGGATGGGACTCTACTTGGCGTGGAAGGCAAGATAGGCAATACGAATATGTATATCTCCTCCTTTGTAACCGACCTTGTGTAACCCTAGCCCCCTCCAGTGTCTATATAAACCGGAGGGTTTTAGTCCATAGGACAACATACAATCATACAATAGGCTAGCTTCTAGGGTTTAGCCTCTTTGATCTCGTGGTAGATCAACTCTTGTAATACTCATATCATCAAGAACAATCAAGCAGGACGTAGGGTATTACCTCCATCAAGAGGGCCCGAACCTGGGTAAACATCGTGTCCCCTGCCTCCTGTTACCATCCGCCTTAGACGCATAGTTCGGGACCCCCTACCCGAGATCCGCCGGTTTTGACACCGATAGGGAGAGAGGAAGGTTAGAGAGAGAGAGAGAAGAAGGGAGAAAGGGAAAGGATAGTGGGGCGACGTGACCTGGGTCCAGCAGGGTTGCCGCGGTCGCCAGCGGCGGCTGGCTCCGGCGAGGCCGTCGACGGGTGGTGGCACTCGGGGCCGAGGTGAGGAGGCGGTTGCCTATACGGGAGGATGCGGGAGGCGAGGCGAGCGCTCCGGCACTACGGGCGACGGCGCGGTTCCAGGCCCGGGCGGGCTCCAGATGGGCCTGGCGGGCCTGTGGTGAAGTGGGCGCGAGGAGGATGCGTGGAGGCTTCCAATTGGCTGCGCACGATAGCTGGCGGCGGCGTGGCCTATGCTACAGCGCCAAGTGGCGGAGAGGAGGTGGCCGTTGCTGGATTACGAGGAGAAGGTGGGAGGTGGCGGCGGTTGATGATTTGGGGGCGCTAAATTCGATGAGGGGGGATTAGCTGCTGCCCAAGATGGCAAGGGGGAGGTTTAAATAGGAAGGGGGTTAGTATTAGGATTAGGAGGGGTTTTCATCCGTTTTCAGACCGTTCGATCGCCATCGGATGGTCCTGGAGCGGACAGGGATATGTAGATGGACTAGGTGGGCTGTGTAGGAGGGTTGGGCTGAGAGGAGAGAAGAGAAAGCGGCCCGGCATGGGTTTTCGGAGACCGAAAACGTCTGACGTTCGACCGGCTATAATGCCGCTATATGTTTAACGGTTGGGCTATCAAACGAACTCCGCATGCGATGAAACTTGGCAGGCGACCTACTGACAACATAACAACACCGCATGCCAACTTTCAACCCATTCCAAGAACATTTTCTGGCCACTTATAAAATACTATTTCGGACATGCCGCGGGCGCGTGCAAGTGTGTCTTGGCTCAGAACAAACAACGGACGGAACTAGGGAACCCAGACGAATGCCAGTTTTGAAAACATGATGATGCAATGCACATGATGACATGACAAGATGCAACACGCAAGCGAATGACAAGGCAACAACAGCGAATAACTAGAAGACACCTGGCGCGTCGGTCTCGGGGCGTTACAACACTCCACCACTACAAGAGGATCTCGTCCCGAGATCTAGGATGGCACCGGAGGGAAACGGGAGAGGAAGAGAAGAGGGAAAACTAAGTTGCTTCCTTGACAAATGAGTGAAACCAAAGAACCTTGCGAGGTTGAATAAATTGAAAGAAAGAATACAATGAAGATGAACAAAGTTGAAAACACTCCATTAGAAAAGAGGAACAAGGAACATTACGGGAACCTTGTAGGTTGAAAGACATGAGAAAAGGGTTGAAGTGGACAAGAAGTACATGAAAGCACTCCGGTTAAAACAAGATGTACAAGGAACGATTGAGATCAATTACGACACACTCCGGTTGGAAATGGAAGGCATAGAATATGAACTTGACAAGATGAGAGTATACTTGATGAAATCAACAACACACTGCCTCCGGAACTATTGAAAGAATGGAACAAGGGGTAAGAAATATTTCAGACAGCACTCCGGTTGAGAAGGGAGGCAAAACTTGACAGAATGGGAAAAACTTGAAAATGATAACTTCTACCACCAATGAATTTGAAGGCATCCTTAGAAAGAAGGATTGAATGGATAAGCAAAGGAAAGAGGATGATCTTGGCAAAACGAGATGATGGAACGAAGAGAGCAAGATCACAATGCCTCCGGAACAAATGAATGGAAAACTAGGTTGATGGAAGGAAAGAACGGAGAAGGAAATGATAACTCCTCCCACAAATGAATTTGAAAGAAACATCCTTACGAAGAAGTCTTACACGGAGTGTTGAAAAATCAACCACGAAAACAATAAGCTGCTTGTGGGCTTATAAAAACATCTCAAAACTGTGAGGTGAAATTATGCCACTAACGGAAACAATAGATTGGATTGATATCAACAAGGAGACGAGAAACGTATTTCACCGGGAGGATAAATGAAGAACTTGGTTCATATATAAGCACCATAAACAGCAACAATCCTTAGGGAAAGCTTTAGGTGAAATATAACCCAAGATAACTCCAACGAAGAGATTGATGGATTGAAAAGATGTCTTGAGCGAAGAGAAAATGATGGATTTAGATATCTCACTCTTGAAAACTTGTGAATCATGAAACACGAAGGGAAATTATCAACAATGACATAACACCACCTCAAAAGATGAGATATGAAAGAATTGCACTTCGGATGCAAGGTGAAGAATAATAGAACTCCTCAAAACAAGACATGTGTTGAAGATCATGTTTATTTTTAGAGTATAGCTTGGCGGATCTTAACTTCAAGAGAAACTGTCAGGACCCCGATTCCAAGTCACATCGATCTAGCCGGTAACACATCATATCACATTGCGGCCTCACGCACGGTATCCCCACGGGTGTCGCCTTACCATGGCCCGGGACCGTTTGCGCCTTTTGACTCACGTATATGATAGTGTCGCTAGCATCCATATGACAGAGAACTTGGGCCGACATGGCTAGTCATGAACCCAAAGCGGCACAGACCTATGGAGACAGGCATACATGAATCACATCGAGCATGTCCGTCATCAGCGAGTGAATCCGGGCTGTAGCACTGGGCTAACAGGACTCCGGGGAACCCGGGCTGTAGTAGGCTAGGCAGGACTCCGGATGTCACCGCGTGACATTTCCCCGAAGGGACAGACATAGGAACGAAGTGAAACACATGCCGGCCAGTCAAGTGTCCCGAGCAGTAGTGCTGGGCTAGCAGGACTCTGGTAAACCGGGCTGTAGCGGACTACTATGGCTCATGGAAGCACTAGACTACATTTCCCCATAAGACAGGCTGCCAAGGATAAACAACTAGATTGTCGGATCCCACACATACCAAGCATTTCAATCATACACACAATATGCTCGATATGTGTAAATACAACATGGCATCACAACATAACTCTACGACTCAAGCATTTATTCATTAGGCTCCGAGGAGCGAGATATTACAAACATGGGTCTCATGACCCAACAATCGTAGCATACAATTCAAGCACATGCGGAAGTTTAACATGTCTGAGTAGATACATCTACAAATGAAAAAGGCTAAGAAGCCTGACTATCTACCAGATCCTGCCGAGGGCACAAGATCGTAGCTGAGGTATCAAGCTAAACATCGAAGTCCATGTGGAACTACTAGCGAGACTGAAGTCTCTCTGCAAACATAAAATAAGCAAACATGAGTACAAATGTACCCAGCAAGACTTACATCAGAACTAGCTACATATGCATCAGTATCAACAAAGGGGGTGGAGTTTAACAGCAGCAAGCCAGCTTTGACTCAGTGGCTATCCTGAACTACGACTGCAAGTAACTCTCTGAGGTGGCGCACACCAGTCCACATATTCACCATATCAATACACCACTATGGATCCGCTCCCGTCTTCCCACGAGAACGCCATCCATATCACTCATGCTTATCTTGCGCATTTTAGAGTATCCACTTTCACTTGTCTATGAACTGTATAGGCAACCAAGCAGTCCTTTACTGTGGACACGGCTATTCGAATAGATGATGTTAACCCTGCAGGGGTGTACTTCTTCACACACGCTCTCACCACTTACCGCCGTTTACACGACATGTACTCGGCAACCTTCAAGCGGAAGCCCAATGAGGGTGTCGGCCGCGGCCTACCTAAACACTCAAGTCTCTAGTCCAGGTTTATCGCCTATCCAGGTTCCATCCGCAGGGAGTCCGGCCGAGGTTTCCACATACGGCCCCGAACGATGTGTACAGGGTTCCGAGACACCAAACGGGCGCCCGGTATACCCGGCCATGGTGTATCTACCGCAACATAGCCCACCCCTGGGGTCAGCGCTACGCACGGCCGCCAACACATTCCTACAAACACCAGAAGCTAGTTGCAACTCCTGGACAAAGGACTACGGTGATTAATAAGCCGAGAGGGTCCATTGGTTTCGGGCCCAATGTATGGTAGTAACTGATTCTTAAATCACACATACAGATCTCAGTTCTTAGGGACGGCCTCAATGAAACAACCCACCATGTACTCCTACATGGCCTCTCATCGATACCTTTACCAAATCGTGTTCAACACACTTAGCTCACACACATTAGGACATTTCCACAACTTTCCAATTCATCCCCGATGAATCAGACCTGACACAACTCTAAGCAATAGCAGGCATGAAAACAAGCATGAATGAGTAGGCACATCAGGGCTCAAACAACTTCTACTCATGCTAGTGGGTTTCATCTATTTACTGTGGCAATGACAAGTCATGCAGAGGATACGGGGTTCAACTACCGCAGCAAGTAACAGTTGAATCATTGTTGCCCTAATGCAGTAAAAGAGAGCAGGAGCGAGAGAGTGGGATTGTATCGGAATGAACAAGGGGGCTTTGCTTGCCTGGCACTTCTGAAGATAGTATAGCTCTTCATCGGTGTCATCGAACTCATCGTCAGAACATACATCTACCGAGGGGGAACAACCACCGGCAAAGAGAGAAAGGACACAATCAATGCAATGCACAAGCGAATGAATGATATGACATATTAAGGTACTGAATTGACTAATGCAATATCTAGCCAATTTAATTGAGTGGAACTCAAACAAGATCAAATTCCAACTCCAAATGTTATTTCATAATTTTCCCTAATCATCATTTGTCCTATTCAGCGAGGTTAACTTGTTCAAACATGCATGATCATGGCGTAAACAGATTCTTTGGATTTTTCTGATAATTTTTCATATATAAATTATATCCATTGGAGTTATAGATTATTTTCTATGATTTTTTGAAGTTTTAGGCATTTTCTGGAATTTGCTGAATTAATAAAAACACCAGAAAAGCTTTATTGCGTCAGCATGACAACAGCATGATGTCACCAGGTCAACCGGGGCTGTTCCAGGTCAAACCTGACATGTGGGGTCCACACGTCAGTGACACAGGACTAAACCCGGTCAAACCCAATGTTGACTGGGTTTGACCCTGCGGTAGGGCCCGCTGTCAGTGGCTGTTAGGGTGGTTAACTGGTTCGGTTAGCGCCTAATGACGTCCACGTCATCAGTCGTTGGAGTTTCTCCGGCGACGACCATTTCGCGCGGCGGAGATCGTCGGAACTCCGCTACAGCCCACGGTTTGAGGCGGGGTTTGCTCCTACGTGCTCCTGGGAGCGAGCTGCGTCGACCAGTGGTGGTGGCCAGAGCTGCGGTGGCTAGGATCGACGGCGGCGACCGAAACGGTGGCAGCCGGAGTTCGGACACGCACGGGTTCGGTGTTACGGTGCACGGTAGGACCAGCTGGTGGTCGGGGTCGTCTCCTAGAAGCAACTGAAGCACGATGACGCGCCCAGGCGCAAGCTACACCATCTGTAGACATGATGGCGACATGGCCGGCGGGCATGAGCTCTCGGCTCCGGCGAAAAGCACGGCTAGAGGAAGGGTTGGAGAGGGGAAACAAGGGGGAAACGACGGAGGCTCACAGAGGGGTCGAACGGAGTCGAGGTCGAGGCCGGGGAAGCCCTGGACGGCACGAATCGATGAACGGTGTCTGGCGGGTGCCGAGGTTGAAGACAACCCGATGGCGGCGATGCAGGGCCTCCGGCGAAGCGTGGCTCGATAGGGAGGGCGAGGGCATCGCGGCGGAGCTTCGGGACTCATCGGTAGGGCGAGGGGTGGTCAGTGGCTGCGGCGGCAGCGAACGGTGGCGACGGCTCCGCTCGGCTTCGGGACAGAGAGCGAGACAGAGGAGGGGGAAAGAACGAGAGAGAGTGAGAGAGCATCAAGGGGGTCGCGTGGCGTCCTCAGGGCGACGGGGAAACATGCAAGGAGGCAGGAGGTGGCAGGCGCGTGGCTGGCGCGCGGCGAGCACGCGCCCCTGCCTTCTGGCGCGAGGTAGGGGGTGACTGGCGCTGGCCAGTCGGCTGGGCCGGCACAGTGCCAGGCCAGCAGTGGCCCAGGTAAGCTGAGGTAAGCTTTCTTCTGTTTTTTTTTTATATTTCTGTTTTCTATTTTTCTGTAACTCTGTTTTGATTTGATTTTTAACCCAAATCATTTTTTTGAGCTTCTGTAAATTGTTGTATGGACTAGTGACATTAATATAAAGCCCCACAACAATTTCCAGAATTATTGGATCATATTTGAAATATATCAAATATAAATCCAATGCAAATAATTATTGAATTAATTCCAAATGCCCAAAATAAATATTTATGAGCTCCTGAAAATATTGGTTTGAATTTTAGTTCTGGCCAATATTTTCAAAGAGAAACATGAACATTTTCTTGGACCTATTCGAAAAGATTTTAATGTTGATTATTTCTGAAGTGACTTCTGAGGGTTTCAACTAACCTCAATTTAACTTTCAGAATTTAGACATGATGCACGGTGCTCTCGAAGGCAACTGACGGTGTCCTGGACTAGGGGGTACTCACCACGTCATCTCCCGATCTATTAGATTGGGCCGAGGACCCCCATGGCCATATACTCATGGGCTAGTTCGGACAGCTGCCGCACACAAGGAATATTCCACAAGACTTGGCGATCAAGACAAGGACTCCTCCCCACCGGCGTATTCGGCTAGGACTCTTATTATCCTAGGCCTCTGGTGCATTATATAAACCGAGGCCAAGCTAGTCGATAGATCATATACAACAATCATACCATAGGCTAGCTTCTAGGGTTTAGCCTCCTTGATCTCGTGGTAGATCTACTCTTGTTCTACCCATATCATCAATATTAATCAAGAAGGACGTAGGGTTTTACCTCCATCAAGAGGGCTTGAACCTGGTTAAAACATCGTGTTCCTTGCCTCCTGTTACCATCCGGCCTAGACGCACAGTTCAGGACCCCCTACCCGAGATCCGCCGGTTTTGACACCGACATTGGTGCTTTCATTGAGAGTTCTGCTGTGTGATCGACAAAAGGATCAATGGCTCGCCTGCAGATCAACTGCGACTTCGGCATCTTCGTCACCAGCTCGACTGGTCACCTTGGTTCGACCAAGAATTGCGCCCCGTGTTCGGATCACCATGTCCGGACGAGGGCCTTCATCAAACATCAACTCCGATCTCTATCAAGATCACGGAGAAATCATCTATGGAGCTCGGGGGCTCAACGTCAACATTGCCCTCAAGCGACCGTGCTATTTTTCTGGACAGCAAACTCGTATCTGCCACCACCACCTCCTCGAGTATCGCTTTGACGATCGCTTTGGTTGAATTGTGCGGAATTGAGTCTACAACAACCCTGGAAAATTTCGTCGAGTTCCGATGGAGGAATCTCTGGCAATCCATGATATACCGGAGCCCTATCAAATCTGGACAGGAATTTGGATGAGTTTAGGGGGTGGTGTCCAGCTTCTAGCTCGGGCGTCCTTTGGAAGATCCAATCGTTGATCGGCTGTGGAATTCCTATATCTACCACCTCTCAAAATTTCGGCTCGATCCGACCGTCCAAACTCCGGGAACCTTCCGATTAGTACATCACTTTTCGGATCTGTTTTCTGCACGAAAATGAATCCGACCCGAGTTCATCTTTTTTATGAACAGGATTTCGGACATCCCTTTTGAAGGAAGTTTTGTATGGGGTATTGTTTTTTGTTCCCGAACACATCCCACTAACCGTAAGATCTTTTGAACATGATCTTCAACATCATGCTGGTGTCAAACCAGTCCGGCAATATTACTCCACGGCTGCCGACCTGCGCTAGACATGGCGTCACTTTGTTGAGCCGAGCTCAACTTCTTCGGACCATCATCTCGGCAAGCCGAACAAGAGCCCGGCATCGTGAAGGATAAATCATCACCAACATCGCCGCCCCACGGATTACACGAAGCGGGCATACCGGCATCGCCGCATGGTCACTTCATCAAGCCGGCATCAACCACATCACGACCTGCATCGACAGGGCCGCACTATTGCTTCTTCAAGCCGGTGTCCATCACGCCGACCTACTTCGACTCATCGGCTGACATCGAGGCTTCGACATCTCGGCTGGACCGGGGGCTTCGACATCTCTTCATCAACCTACTCCAGACACTTCGGCGTCCCTAGCCGACCAGCTACATCACGTTAGTTGGGCCGAGGGCTTTGCCTCGGTGAGTCAACCTTTACCAGCATTGTCATGCCGTCGTTTTATCGCCCATCAGGCAAGGGGTGTGCAGAGTGGGTCCCAATTTTAGGAATCACCTTCCTTCGGATTGCTACAACAAATAAACCAGGTGCTATTAATCCCAGTACTTTTTGCTTGTTTGGGTTCATTTTTCCCAAGGAATTATTACTCTAGTTTGTCCGTCATATGTACACAGGTCTATGAAATGGTGGCTGCATTAACGATAGTCGCATGGTGGTTCGGTCAGTTTCCGTACATAGTCCGGCGAACGCCGCACTCGGAGCTCGGACCGACCTGCGAATTCAGGCTTTGCCACGCCTTTACCGCATCACGCCGACGCCCTGCATCGACTTGACTTCGGCGCCAGGCCATATTTCTTTTATTACTCACTTTGCATAAGTTATTTATTATGCAACGATTTTTTTTAATTATCATTATTACTATTATCTCCGGTTTGCACTATTTTTTGTGCACAGGAAAATGATCCGGGAACTTCGGCGTCACTCTGCCGGTCTGCATTGATCGTGCTATGTCACCACTTTGGCGTGTCAAGCTCTCCGCTCCGCCACCTCGGGACCGGCTTGAGGGATGGAACCTTGCCCCGCATCAAGCTCGGACCGCGTCATCAATACCGAACACATTAACCAGCTAAGTCGCTTTCATGCTCAAAGCTTTAATTTCTAACTTGCGTTCGGTTCGACCAAGCATTATACTTTTTTGGAAAAAAGTTGCTTCTAAAAAATTTCCTTGTCCAAACTTTGTTTGTGACGCATAAATTCAAATACCCCGTTTACTTGGGGGCTTCCTTTATGAAGCTTTTCCTGTTGCATATGATTATACTTGTACGACTTCGTTCCTTGTTCGTGTATTACGCCACAATATGCACCACATTGACTTAAGCGATTTGCAAGCTGGGTTGCCTCGCTCCTGTGTTTACCCCTACGTTCCCGATTGTTCGGCTAGGGAGTAAAGGGAGCACCTCTGCGATTGTCACGATCGGGTCACCCGAGCCGGACCTCAGTCTAGGTGAAGCCGAAAGCTAGCGCTCTTATAGTTATTCAATGATGGTCGGCACACAACGGAACTCATGAGTACAAAAAATCTATGGCACAAGTCTCATAATAACAATGAGCACCGAAGAAAGGTATCGGTGGGGGTACTATTTTCTTCGAAGATGCTTCTTACTCTTCGCAGTAATATAGCATAAGTTCCCTGAGCGCACTTTGTCTGTTACAGCCTTATGGCCTGATTGCCTGGTTATTGGAAACACCGTCGATATTCTCGACCGATGGAGTACATAACACTTTTCGGTCCTTAACCGAAGAGGGAGAAGCCGACGGTCGGTTAAGACGCGTTTAAAGTTCAGTTGAACATAGATATGATATAAGTACTTCGGTACATGCAATCATTCTTCTGCCCAAGTCACTTGGGGGCTCTTAAGTTTATTTGAGCCGTTTTATAGTAAGTGTTCTTCTTCTCAGTCGTTGCAAAGTTCTATTATTATTATTTATCACTCCTTTTTTTCGACGCGAGTGTGCGGTCACTAGCCGGGGAGCCTAATTTCTCTCTCAAAGCCGCTAGAGTTTAGTTTGCTAAACTGGCCTAATGAGAAGTACTCCGCCCTCGGGATAGGAGGTTGAAGCCATAGGCTGACCCGCTCGAAGTCTTGAGATAGGATGTGTCATGTTAAAGGACGACAGAAGCACTTCTTTTTTCTAAGACCAATTTTCGGATTGGCACCGAACACTTGATCTTGTTCGGACGTCATGTTTTTACTGATGTTTCTTGGTTTTCCAAGCTTTTTGGCACTTTTAAACTATTTGTGCTTTTCCAGCATTATTCTCGCAGTGCAACGCCGGACACCTTTAGGGATTCGGCAAAACATTCTCAGATATTGCTATATAGGCATCAGTTTTGAATTGTGTCTTCGGTCAATAGTTGGGTTGCCCGGCTCCTGCACTTGCTTCCTATGTTCCGTTTTGTTCGGCTAGGCGTGCAAAGGGAGAACCACTGCGATTGTGCTTCCAGCTCACATGGTTAAGCACCTTAGTGGAGAAAGCCGAAAACTGACTGTCACAATAAGCGTAAACTGGTCAGCGATCCGATGACTATGACGGGCCATTCATAACATTGGCCGAAGTGTTTACGGCTTGACCTCGACTGTCGCCGAACACTAGCTGGGGCTATTAACTGGCCTCCCAAACTTAATCCTCGATATTTTGCTCTTACATTTGAGCTGAGGTTTCATGATCATGCTTAGCATGACAACCCAAAGAAAGGAACCGATAGCGGGACTATTTTCTTTGGAATACATTTCTTCTGTTAAACAGTAATATAACATATCTCTCTGCGTACCTTTGTTTATAAAACCGTGTGGCCAGATTGCCTTGTTTGTCGTAAATCTTTGCCCTCATAAAGGCTTTATAAAGTAGGACAAACACTCCTCGGCTACTGGCCAAGGAGGTGGAAGCCGATGGTCGGTCAACAAAGTTTTGTACAATGCGGATCCGAGCATTAATGACGTAAAGTACTTGGATACATAGATTCATTACACATAATTTGTGATTTTACTATGGATATTGATCCTTAATTCGGCCACCCGTGCCCGCATTAAGGCTCGGGGGCTACTGGGCTTCGGGCTTATTATTTACAGATATTAAAGGGGCACATCGATCCCCTGATCTGGTGTTGCCACCCGACCAGTGTCTCGGGGGCTATTGCATTGCTTGTCCAATGCAGAAAATTTTATGTGCAATATAGTTTCCAAGGAGATTTTGATCCTCTGGTTGGTCGGCCGCATCCAACCTGAGTCTCGAGGACTGAGCATGCCGCTTTTAGTGTCCCGAAATGTTCTGCCGAGCTTGGGCTTGATCCTCAGGCCGATTTTGCAAATCAACCTGAGTCTCAGCGGCTACTAGGATCAGCGGTCTTACGTCATCCTTCAAGTGCATCTCGGGTTTTAGACCGAAACACACCTTGAGGGCTACTGGCTATATATCTCGGTAGAGAATAAATTGCACCAATAAAAAATATTCACAAAAATCAGCCCACATTCGGGGTGGTGCACCACCTCGGAAGCAGCCTGGCATAAAGCTAGGGTGCTAGTGGCTGGCTCCATAGAGGGCATTTTCGGCATTAAGCTCGGCTAAACTCCTTTAAACTTCTTTGAACCAAGGTAATTTACGACACCTCGGATATAGTCCGGCGTTGGAGTTCGGATACATAGTCCGGCGTTGGAGCTCGGATATATAGTCCGGCGTTGGAGCTCGGATACATTCCGGTGTTAGAGCTGGGAAGCGGTCCGACATTGGTGCTCGGCTGCAAAAGATACCTCGAATGCAGTCCGGCGTTGGAGCTCGGACGCAAGAGGACATTGCCTCCCGGGAACAACTTCAAAACCCGAGGTGTGGCACAAAAATAAACAAGGCATTGATAAAGGCCGGAAACTTAAAGGGGCTCCTCGGATACCCGATGTGTAAACTCGCCGAATGCATTTCGGCGATCCTGAAGATCGAAGATGAGAAGATTTGTTGAACCAGTTTTCAAGACCGTCAACCGAAGATGAAGAACAGTTCGGAAGAATCGAGGAGCATCCCTAAATTGAAGACCGGTTCAGGGGGCTACTGACGGTGTCCTGGACTAGGGGGTACTCACCACGTCATCTCCCGATCTATTAGATTGGGCCGAGAACCCCCATGGCCATATACTCATGGGCCAGTTCGGATAGCTGCCGCACACAAGGAATATTCCACAAGACTTGGCGATCAAGACAAGGACTCCTCCCCACCGGCGTATTCGGCTAGGACTCTTGTTATCCTAGGCCTCTGGTGCATTATATAAACCGAGGCCAGGCTAGTCGATAGATCATATACAACAATCATACCATAGGCTAGCTTCTAGGGTTTAGCCTCCTTGATCTCGTGGTAGATCTACTCTTGTACTACCCATATCATCAATATTAATCAAGCAGGACGTAGGGTTTTACCTCCATCAAGAGGGCCCGAACCTGGGTAAAACATCATGTTCCTTGCCTCCTATTACCATCTGGCCTAGACGCACAGTTCGGGACCCCCTACCCGAGATCCGCCGGTTTTGACACCGACAGCAACTAATTACAAACAAATTCTAGGGATGTGACAACTCACCCCCACTCAAACAAGAATCTCGTCTCGAGATTCAAGACGTGAGGTAAGAAGACAGACGGGGCACAAGCTAACACGGTCTTCACGATCCAGGTTGCACTTCATAAGAACGTTGACACGATCACCATCTTTGTCTCGATGCCTTGCTCTGAGAACTCCAATTAACATGACAATGAGAAGAAAGGAAAAACCCTGGAAGAATCGATCTTTCGAAAATCGAGCAACTGATGCTCAACTCACGGAATGAGACATTGAAACATCTCTCGAGCTGAGACATGAACATACATCCAGAGGAATGGAGTGTAACAGATGATGAAGGTTTAGTGCGTAGACAACAATTCCACACTTAAGAGGGTGGTGAACGGTTGTCAATGTAGCAAGGAGTTGAGTTGCCATGATACCACATCGAGACATCTTAAGGAAGGTGACTCGCAGAACTATTCCCTTAAGTGGCAAAAAGAATTACTTTTGATTCAGAGATCATTGAAACGCTTTATATCAGCCTAAGGCAAATCACAACAATTGCTTGTAGGAGTACGAAGGGATGGCATACCCGGACTAGAATGGATGATGTGGACTACCTTGTTGAAGACAACGCAATGGATGATTTTTGCTTATCATCGGAAATGGATGGGATCCATGGTAGGACCACTTTTGAAGATGATCCTGAACATCAACTACTAAGAAGGGTAGTCCATAGTAGGATGACACAATGGCGGTGCAAGCTGGGAACAAAATGCAAATGTCGGGAATGTTCCAACCATCATATATGTCTGAGATTCAAATCTGGTCAGTAACAGGAAACTTCAGACTCAACATGTCTGAAAAAGAAAAGTTGCAACACAAATCGACGAGATAACGTTGCAAGAATCTCGGGAATGAACTACGATAGCAGGCTCCAAAACATGAGTGGGTTCTGCTACACACATGCAAGAGGCTATGTAGCAGCATTGGAGATTCAGTCAACTTTGATGGATAGAATCACAGAAGCTCAGAAGACTGACAAGGAGATTGCCTCTATAAAGGAGAAAATGAGCGAAGGAAAGGCTAAAGGATTTCGTGAGGATGAGCATGACACCCTATGGTTTGAAGACTGAGTTTATGTGCCCAATGACCCGGAGATCAGGAAGTTGATTCTGCAAGAGGCACACGATTCACCATATTCAATTCACCCAGGAAATACCAAGATGTATTTGGATTTGAAGGATATTTTCTGGTGGACCGGAATGAAGAAAGATATTGCGGAGTATGTAGCAGTTTATGATGTATGTCAGAGAGTAAAGGCAGAGCATCAGAAGCCAGCAGGATTGCTACAACCATTGTCGATACCCGAATGGAAGTGGGATAAGTTAGGCATGGATTTTATCACGGGATTACCCAGGACTCATTCAGGCTATGACTCGATTTGGGTTGTAGTTGATCGGTTGACGAAAGTAGCTCATTTCATCCCGGTAAAGACCACTTACACCAGTGCTAAGTTGGCAAAGATATACATGACCAGGATTGTATGCTTACATGGAGTTCATAGGAGTATAGTATCAGATAGAGGAACCCAGTTTACCTCAAAGTTCTGGAATCAGTTGCACGAAACTTTGGGTACCAGGCTAGAGTTCAGCACAGCTTTTCATCCACAGACAGATGGATAGACCGAGAGAGTCAATCAGATTTTGGAGGACATGCTGAGAGCTTGTGCGCTAGATTATGGATCTAGTTGGGACAAGAATTTGCCGTATGCAGAGTTCTCTTACAACAACAGCTATCAATCCAGTTTAAAGATGGCCCCTTTCGAAGCCTTGTACGGAAGGAGGTGCAGGACATCGTTGACGTGGGATGAAGTTGGAGACCGCCAGTTGTTTGGACCTGACTTGATGAAGGAGTCTGAACAGAAGGTGAAATTGATTCGCGATAGGCTCAAGATAGCCCATTCCAGACAGAAGAGTTATGCAGATTCTAAACGCAAGGAGACAGTTTATGAAGTTGGAGATAGAGCTTATCTTCGAGTATCCCCACTTCGGGGAACAAAGTGCTTTGGTGTTAAAGGAAAGTTAGCGCCACGATTCGCAGGAACATACTGAGTATTGGAACGTATGGGAGAAGTGGCCTACAAGTTGGAATTGCCCGAAGGATTGTCAGGAGTTCATGATGTGTTCCACGTTTCTCAGTTGAAGAAGTGGCACGCGGAGATGGCTGACATACCCTTGAGAGACACAGTGCCATTGGAAGCAATTCAGTTGGATAACAATTTGACCTATGAGGAGAAACCAGTTAAGATTCTAGAGTGTGCCAGTCGAGTCACCCACAACAAGGTTATCAAGTTCTGTAAGGTTCAGTGGAGCCACCACACGAAGGATGAAGCCACCTGGGAGCGAGAGGAAGATTTGCTCAAGGACCACCCTCACCTATTTTCTAGCCAACCCGAATCTCGAGGGCGAGATTCATCTTAAGGGGGGTAGGTTTGTAACATCCCAAATTTTCAATTTGGAATGTTATACATTAGACCATCATTGCATATCATAATTTATTTGCTTTTGGTTTTAATCCTAGAAATTCCACGCAACTCAAGGACCCACGGAGAGAGTTGGGGATTTTGTTATTTTCATATTTGAGTTTTCTCAAATTTTGAGAATAGGATCATTTGATTTTAATTATTTTATCATCAATTATTTCTATTACAAAAATATGAGAGAGGGAATAAAATGACTTTCCCAAAATAAAGAAATATTGAGGATTTAATAATAAAATCAAATAAGATTTTATTTCAGAGTTTTTCGGTATTTTATTTGAATTTAGGAAAAATGTGTGTTTTTCAAAATTGCATTTAGGCCCCAAATAAATATTCACCTTGTGCGGCTTGATTTTAGAAGCTCGGGAAAATTTATTTCGGGATTTTTGGAGTCCGTTTAGTATTTCTTTTATTTGTTTTTTTGCGTGGAATAATTTTTTAAAAAGCGCGAACCGACTTTGGACCGTACCCGAGCGGGACTCCGCCCGGGGGCAGCCTTTATAAGCCGCCCGACCCGAGCCGCCCAACCCGAGCCACTGAGCCCATCAGCCGGCGCCAGCCCACCGCGCCCGAAACCCTAACCCTAGCCGCGCGCCGCCGCCGGAGCCGCCGCCGCCACCGGACCCGCCGCCCGAGGTCAACCTCGTTTTTGCCACCCGTTTTATTTTTAAAAAAATCGCGGTTTTTATTTTTTTCAGTTTCGGTTTTTTTAAATAGATCGGTTTTTCCGATTTATTTTTTAGCGAGCGTTCGTCCATTCGTTCATTCTAGCGAATGTTCGTCGTTTTTCTTGTTCTCGGATTAAATCCGCGATTTTTCTGATCGCGTTTCCTGATCCGATTTTCGTTTTAGTATAACTTTTCGCCCATTTATTGGAATCGGGCGATTCAAGCGCCTGGAGTTTCGTCTCGAAACCCTCTATCCGTTTAACCAACTTAAACAAGTTTTTGCCACTGTAAAAATTGCCCTAGATCCAGAATAGTAAATGAAGCTTGTTTCTTTTGCCGTTTGACTTTCGTTGCTTCGTTTGATTTGATTCTTTTTGCAAACCGGAGTTCTTAAGTTGAACCTTCTGGTTAGATCTCTTATTTGAGTTTTACCCGTGCATTAGATAAATACTTATTGTATGCTTGTTTGTTTGTCCGTGATAGAATACCCGGAGTGTGTCGCCTGTTACTTCGAATCTCTAGGTTTCGCAGATCATCAGCAAGGCAAGTAACACTTTGATCATACCTCCTACTACCCAGTTTTATTGCATTAGATCAATCCTCAAACATTGCATGATTAGGATCTAATTAAATTGTGGGATGGGAAATAGTTGAGGTAGTACCTATTACCTGTTATATTATCAAACCTTTGGGAGTTATTTCTACGTTTGCCTATTATGCCATGCTATGCTAGTAGACGTGGATTGGGTGAGCGATATCCATGACAGATGTGAGTTTGTTAATTAATGGTTTATCTAAAGTGGCAACATAAACACACATCTGGGTGGATTGAGGTACCTGGGTATTCCAGGATTGCCTGTTTTTCTTTATGGACCGCCACCCAGGCCCAAAGGGATCATGCGATTTTTCATACTAGAAACTTCTGTGTGCAGCCACAAGCTATTATGGGCTCTAGCATAGTTGATTAAGTCGTGCGAACTCTTACAGGGTAGACTAGCATATGTAGGGGAAAGTAGGTGTAACGGTCTATCCATCGTAAGGTGCTAGCGCTTCTGAAAGACTGTGTCTCGGTCATCCGTTTCTCAAACACTGTGTAGTGCGAGAAACCAAACGGAGGTGATCGAGTCTTGTGGGGAAAAGTGCGCAAACCTCTGCAGAGTGTATAAACTAATCATGATTAGCCGTGTCCCCGGTTATGGACATCTTGAGTATCTAGTACTTGGATTATCATGTGAATCTCAACATGTTACTCTAAAATTAAATTTTGATGGGTTTTGTTTAATGATGATGCTTAATTGGGACTGAGAATGCTGTCAACCATTCTCAATGTTTAACAACTACCATGATAGTTAAATAAAATTTATTCCTTTGCAGTAGGGAAAATTGGCTTTTCGCAAAACTGTAACCATAAAGCTTTCCACCAGCCAAATATGCATATAGTATAGTTGTTTCATTCCATTACTCTCTATGTGTTACTTTGCCAGCATATTCCATGTGCTGGCCCGTTTCGGGCTGCAACGTTAATGTTGCAGACTTTTCAGACGACGATTAAGGAGTTTTAGGTCGTGGTTCTATACTCAGTGATGCCGTTGGAGTTGATGGACTCATTTATCTTCCAAGCCTTCCGCTGTTATAGTTATTAGATGGCCTTAAGCCATATCTATTGTAATAAGTTCTCTATTGAGACACTCGATGTAATAAGTGTGTGATTGCTACTCTGTTTTAAATCCTCCAAGTACTGTGTGGTGTCAGCATTACTGATCCAGTTATGACACGTGAGCACAGAGATCAGACTGTTTGAGGTCTGGTCGCTACATTAACCGTGCAGGGGTGTACTTCTTCACACACGCTCTCACCACTTACTGCCGTTTACATGACATGTACTCGGCAACCTTCAAGCGGAAGCCCAACGAGGGTGTCGGCCGCGGCCTACCTAAACACTCAAGTCTCTAGTCCAGGTTTATCGCCTATCCAGGTTCCATCCGCAGGGATTCTGGCTGAGGTTTCCACATACGGCCCCAAACGATGTGTACAGGGTTCCGAGACACCAAACGGGCGCCCAGTATACCTGGCCATGGTGTATCTACTGCAATATAGCCCACCCCTGGGGTCAGCCCTACGCACGACCGCCAACACATATCCTACAAACACCAGAAACTAGTTGCAACTCCTGGACACAGGACTAGGGTGATTAAGAAGCCGAGAGGGTCCATCGGTTTCGGGCCCAATGTATGGTAGTAACTGATTCTTAAATCACACATACAGATCTCAGTTCTTAGGGACGGCCTCAATGAAACAACCCACCATGTACTCCTACATGGCCTCTCATCGATACCTTTACCAAATCGTGTTCAACACACTTAGCTCACACACATTAGGACATGTTCACAACTTTCCAATTCATCCCTGATGAATCATACCTAACACAACTCTAAGCAATAGCAGGCATGACAAACAAGCATGAATGAGTAGGCACATCAGGGCTCAAACAACTTCTACTCATGCTAGTGGGTTTCATCTATTTACTGTGGCAATGACAGGTCATGCAGAGGATAAGGGGTTCAACTACCGCAGCAAGTAACAGTTGAATCGTTGTTGTCCTAATGTAGTAAAAGAGAGCAGGAGCGAGAGAGTGGGATTGTATCGGAATGAACAAGGGGGCTTTGCTTTCATGGCACTTCTGAAGATAGTATAGCTCTTCATCGGTGTCATCGAACTCATCGTCGGAACATACATCTACCCTGGGGGAACAACCACCGGCAAAGAGAGAAAGGACATAATCAATGCAATGCACAAGCAAATGAATGATATGACATATTAAGGTACTGAATTGACCTAATGCAATATCTAGCCAATTTAATTGAAGTGGAACTCAAACAAGATCACATTCCAACTCCAAATGTTATTTCATAATTTACCCTAATCATCATTTGTCCTATTCAGTGAGGTTAACTTGTTCAAACATGCATGATCATGGCATAAACAGATTCTTTGGATTTTTCTGATCATTTTTCATATATAAATTATTTCCATTGGAGTTATAGATTATTTTCTATGATTTTTTGAAGTTTTGGGCATTTTCTGGAATTTCCTGAATTAATAAAAACACCAGAAATGATTTATTGCATCAGCATGATAGCAGCATGATGTCACCAGGTCAACCGAGGATGTTCCAGGTCAAACCTGACATGTGGGGTCCACACGTCAGTGACACAGGACTAAACCCGCTCAAACCCAATGTTGACTGGGTTTAACCCTGTGGTAGGGCCCGCTGTCAATGGCTGTTAGGGTGGTTAACTGGTTGGGTTAGCGCCTAATGACGTCCACGTCATCAGTCATCGGAGTTTCTCCGGCGACGACCATTTCGCGCGGCGGAGATCGTGGGAACTCTGCTACAGCCCACGGTTTGAGGCGGGGTTTGCTCCTACGTGCTCCTGGGAGTGAGCTGCGTCGACCAGAGGTGGTGGCCAGAGCTGCGGTGGCTAGGATCGATGGCGGCGACCAAAACGGCAGCGGACGGAGTTCGGAGACGCACGGGTTCGGTGTTATGGTGCACGGTAGGACCAGCTGGTGGTCGGGGTCGTCTCCTAGGAGCAACCCGAGCACGATGACGCACCCAGGCGCAAGCTACACCGTCTATAGACACAACGGCGACATGGCCGGCGGGCGTGAGCTCTCGGCTCTGACGAAAAGCACGGCTAGAGGAAGGGTTGCAGAGGGGAAACAAGGGGGAAACGACGGAGGCTCATGGAAGGGTCGAACGGAGTCAAGGTCGAGGCCGGGGAAGCCCTGGACGGGACGAATCGATGAACGTCGTCCGGCGGGTGCCGAGGTTGAAGACGACCCGATGGCGGCGATGCAGGGCCTCCAGCGAAGTGTGGCTCGGTGGGGAGGGTGAGGGCATCGCGGCGGAGCTTCCAGACTCATCGGTAGGGCGAGGGGTGGTCGGTGGCTGCGGCGGCAGCGAACGGCGGCGACGGCTCCGCTCGGCTTCGGGAGAGAGAGCGAGACAGAGGAGGGGGAAATAACGAGAGAGAGTGAGAGAGCGTCAAGGGGGTCGCGTGGCGTCCTCAGGGCGACGGGGAGACAGGCAGGGAGGCAGGAGGTGGCCGGCGCGTGGCCGGTGCGTGGCGAGCACGCGCCCCTGCCTTCTGGCGCGAGGTAGGGGATGACTGGCGCTGGCCAGTCGGTTGGGCCGGCACAGTGCCAGGCCAGCAGTGTCCCAGGTAAGCTGAGGTAAGCTTTCTTCTGTTTTTTTATATTTCTGTTTTCTATTTTTCTGTAACTCTGTTTTGATTTGATTTTTAACCCAAATCATTTTTTTGAGCTTCTGTAAATTGTTGTATGGACTAGTGACATTAATATAAAGCCCCACAACAATTTACAGAATTATTGGATCATATTTGAAATATATCAAATATAAATCCAATGCAAATAATTATTGAATTAATTCGAAATGCCCAAAATAAATATTTATGAGCTCCTGAAAATATTGGTTTGAATTTTAGTTCTGGCCAATATTTTCAAAGAGAAACATGAACACTTTCTTGGACCTATTCGAAAAGATTTTAATGTTGATTATTTCTGAAGTGACTTCTGAGGGTTTCAACTAACCTCAATTTAACTTTCAGAATTTAGACATGATGCACGATGCTCTCAAAGGCAACTAATTAGAAACAAATTCTAGGGTTGTGACAGAAATCTTGAAGAACAATTGCAGAATGAAAAGAATCCTTGACGAACCACCATGTAGAACCTCCATGAAGAACTCCGGTAACAAAAGGATGATCAAACAAAAGGAAAGAGAATTTGAAAACACAAGGTGAAGCCTTGTAATGATACAGATGGATCTTCGTGATGATATAATTGAGTGAGCTTGGGACTCCGGGAAAAGAAAAGATGAAACAATTGAAAATGAGAATTTATTCATCATGAACAAACTCCGGAAGAAGGAATTAACACTACAACAAAAACCCTCCTATGGCAACACATATGTACCAACGATACCAAAACATTCGTTGTTTGTTCAACCTCCCATCTCCCGCACTTACAGCTAACCTCCCAAGACCCACCTATGCATCAAAATATCACGGGCCAAACTGTAGAAAAAATGTAAATTTTCTATCCACCATCTCCCTCTCGCCTGATTCCCCTCTCTATCTCTCACCCAACCTCCATGACCACGACGCTGCCTCCGCCACCTCCAAATTTTTTGACAACCGCCTACCGGCGCCACCACCAGCCAATCCCAACGCGAGCCCCCAGCCTCCACGATGGCCACTCAAGTTGCGATGGCTGCGCTGAGCAGCTGCCGCCGTTGTCCAACTGCCACGACCAGATCTGGGTCCAAGCCCACACGAGAGCAGCAGCTCCTGCACCACCGGCCACCGTCTCCACCTCTTCGCTGCAAGCAGGCACCATCGCCGAAGCCCTGGAGGAGCCACCCTAACGCCACAGGCCCACAGCCGCCATGAACCCCGCCGCTGCGACCACCACCCGCCGCCACCAGGTCCCCCAACTCGTGAGCGTGAGACTTGACTCCGGGAGAAACGGATCCCGCTGCCGTCGGCTCTGGCGGGATGTCCTCCAGAGGCTGCTGGCGACGGTGAGAGGGAGGAGGAGATGGAGCCGGCAATATCGTAGTGCCGGTAATAACACGCATCACATGCACTTCCTCTGAATCCTTATATTATACGGTAATGAAAGATAGTTGTTCCAAGATAGCTACTCCAGCTTGCTCTTTAACTGTTTATTCTTTAAGAGCACGTTGTAGAAAAAATATTGATCTGCACAAGGTTTGGTTGTAGCACATGTTCACCTTCAGTTCAAACCAACAACAATGATAATGAAGTGTACCCTGTTAACCGATTTGGAGCACACATAGATGAATCGTGGTGCACACCATTGCATTGTGTCAAAGTATGGATTGTAGCATAGTACCATAACTTCCTGTTATATATACACGTAATTTATTCTTAACCCTAGTGCCACGGGTGGCCGGTGCTCTTCTCTCGCCTATGGTTTGTACGCCTACTACCTTGAGTCTACACACGCACTGCTGCACGCTCAGGCCTCACGGTGCTGTGCCTCCCCCGCTACCTTGTGTTGATGTTAATCTGGACTATAGGTGGATCTGAAACAAATTGCTTTATAAGCGTGTTGTTGATGCTTTCCCCCTTGTATTTTCAAGATAAAACATGCATTGAACCTATGATGAACTTTGTTGACATCAACATCTCTGTTCTGGAGAATATGGAGGAGGTACAGGCAGCCTCGACATTGGCTTCTGGTTGTCATACCATGAAATCACCAAGCCCTACAAATCACTCACGTGCTGGAGTTGTATTATTCCATGGCAGAGGTGAGTAGCACAACTTTCCGGACCACCAATAAGAAGCTTCTGTCCCTATATCTAATTATATTTTCCACCTGTATATCATTATATGTGTTTTTTCATGCATTTTTTATGCCTACTAGATGTCAGCTAACAGTTTGTCAGTCTCTAAACACTTGCAGTACCCTGATTTGTTTGGTATGAAATTGTCCTGCGGGTCTTATTTCAAAAGGTTGACAATAGGCGCACAAATAAATAAGATCCTGTTAAGATCTAAGCTTGCCTTGGCTAATTTGTAGGGGATTAACTTGCTTTAATGGATGCAGCTTCAGGTCAGATGGATATGTACAGCTTACAACAGAAAGTGAGGCAACCAATTTGCTTCCTTGATTAGGTATTTTGTACGTCCCCATATTTTCCCCAGTCCCACATTTTGTACATTCCTATAGGTACTGATGGCCAGCTATTCAATGACATGACAAATGATACATGATTAGGAAGCTAAAAGGTCACAAAGATAAAATTCTCTTGATATATGATAATGCCACATTGGCATTGATCGCTTATGGGTAGTGTTTCTTAAAACTGGGAAAATACTGACAAAAACTATTCAATCCTGGTCTGCTTTTATTCAGACTATTCAGCCATTACATAGGTTACCACTGATGCATTTTCATAAATTTGTATTCAACTTTTGTACTAGGTTGGTCTTGAAGAATTAAATAGTGGCACATCAATTTCTTTTGTTCTGTAAATATATTTGATACCACCTTCTCAATAAACAAAACTTCCCTACTTTTTCCTAGAGAAGCCCAAACCAATTCACATCCCCATCTACGGCGGCCGAGATCAGGGTCATGCTCCATCTCTTCTAAATCTCCGTTTGTGGCTCATTTCCTCATGGGTGGTGCTGTGGATAGAGGGAAACCAGGCGTCTTATAGCGGCTCAGTCTGGTATGGTACCTCCGATTTATCTGTCCCAACTTTTAATTGATTATTCACTCATATCCTCTCTTCTATACTAATTAGGGCATGATCTTTTCTTTAATAATTAGATCATGCTTTCCTGCAAGGCCGGGTCAGGGCCTCAGGCCAAGCATGATGGCAAGCGGAAAGGATTAAAAAGATGACCCACAACTCCCCTTTTCCGTTTCATAGTTCGTTATGCATGTCTTGGTCTTTTTTTTGCATGAGTTGGCAACACCAACCGTCCCAAATATGATGATGCGTTTATTTTGTTGTTGTTGCTTCTACAGGTTCTGAGAATTTTAATCATGGATTGAAAAATTCAGACATGTGACATTCTAGTTCTTAGGTAACTACAAAGTTCCATGTGATGGTTTTCGAGCTGCGGGCATTGATATTTTTTCTCCTAATACATCATAGGAAGCAAAACAAATTAATGCAGAATCGTTTGGATGATGGAAATATCCAATTCTTTATATTTGATATTATTGTTACCTACTTACCATTTAGTTGGTAGTTGAATTCATCTCATTATTAATATAATATAATATGTGCATAATTGTTAGTAGTACATACATGCTGATGGTTGTTCATAGTGAACATTCACATTTGATTTATCAATGATGCTTGGTGTTTTAATATGTACTCTTCTAAGTTATCTGCAAGACACACATAAGCTTATGTCTTTTCTCCCAACCTTTTTTTCTTGACAGGTAATTTTTAAGTGGATCCATTTCGGTACAATGCATAGCTATATTTTAAAACTTCAAATTTCCAATTTATGCCTAAATAGTATTAGGTTTTTTCTTTGTAGGTCGAGGAGTTAAATACTAGATGATTACATGGATCCTTGGATGATTCATGTTGATGTTTGGCACTTGGAGGAGAACAAAGACAGTTCATAGAATTTTAGAATTTTATATCCTGTAAAATGTTTTATTTTCTAAGAAACTGATGTACTTCTAATTGATGGCACTTGCATTGCAATGTAACAGATTGTGCCATTGAACTAATATATTATTTTCATTTCTACTCTATCGACTCTTACTAAAGTTGTACCTTGTACTGTAAGTTAAAAAAAGTGCCTTGTACTGCTATTTGAACAACCGACTATTATAAATAATTATATAAGGAGGTTATTCTATTTGTACAAATAGCAACGCATAGAAGCATTGGATGAATCTGTTGTTGGCTTGCAACGCATTATTCTTCAGATTACCAACGGATCTATATACGTTGTTGTAGACCCTTCCAACGCCACCAACGACAACGCATAATAATCCGTTGGTGTAGCCCCTAGCAACATTTATATGGAGAAAAGACAATGCATCAATGCGTTGCTGAAGGGGGGTTCCTGTTGTAGTGTAATCACTTGGCTGAAAGAAGAATAAGAGTTATGTTATGTGTATCCTTCACCAATTTAAATTGATGACAAGCAGCGGATTGCATACAACTTATTCTCGTAGAAAGGATTAAGACAGATATAGCGCAAACTTAAGAAGGTCTTCAACGAATCATCAGTTGGGATTGGAAAGAACGAATTAATCTATATGATAACTAAGGAAGAGAACTCTTGGGCAAACCACCGTAAGAATTGAAAATGAAAAAAATAGCAAAGGCACCAATCACCGGGAAGAATTGGAAAACGAATGAAGATACTTGCTGGGATTTAGATACATGAGAATGAAGAGATCACGAGCTTATTAGAGAATACTTGAATGATGCACCGGTAAGATTTGAAGACCGATAGCTGAAAGCTGGAATGCATGATTCTGAGATGATGGGCTCCGGAGAATCAAACTGAAAAGACTCCTGAATTGCTTCGGATGGGTGAAAAGAATTCTCACAATCACAAAAAATTATGAGAGGATGGCATCAACCTTGCACTTCGTGTCCTTGGAATAATGGGTAAGATTTGGAGGAGAAACTCTTCTTCGGTCTTCAAATGCAGAGAATGACGATGAGAAACACCACCATGAATTGTTGAGGCGCTCCGGAATGAAAAATAGAAAGCTTGAACCAACGATGAAAAGATTTTGAAAAAATCTTGGAGAAAGACATTTGACTGATGACAATTCATTCTTATGTCAAACTTTGAATTGAATTTTAGAATAGCTCAGGGAAAATTAGAAGAGTCAGGTAAGATCCTGGGAAAAGACCTGTGGGTTAGGGCCCACTCAAAAGAAACATCGTTGAACGATTTGAAAGAGAGATTGCACCGGTTGAATTAAATAGCTTGTATGAGATAACAAACTCGAAAGAGCTTGAACGAATACAGAGTGGAAACACGAATCTTCGAGATATCTTCAGCACTCCGGAACAATTTAATAACAAGCGGGGAATGATTAAGAGGTGCACCGGCATGAGAAAGCATTTGCAACGAGGAAAATATATGATCGACAAAGCTTGAAATTGAACCAACCGGAGAAGAAAAGAATGAACAATAATGAGCTTGAGGCTTCCTTAGCATCTTCATGAGAATCACCGGGTAAGAAATTTGAAGGAAAAGAATGAAGAAACTTCACATCAATAACATGGTAGTTGATTAAGAAATCCGAATCCTTGAAGGAAAAGGGTGGGAGGGCGGGAAAACAAAGGCAGCTTGGGACAGATGAAATGAGCACCATTGAGAAGAACTGATAATTGATCTTGCGGATGTTGAAATGATCGGATCCACTTGAAGAAAAACACGCCGGTTGAAAAAGGATTGACATGACAATCTCGATTATCAAGAAGGATTGGTATTCACATAGAAGTATGAGAACATAGCTTAGGAAAGGTATGGAATCAACACTTGACATTGAAGCAACTTGAATACCACAACTCAAAACAAAACAAAGGATTGGCTTGCAAAATAAGCCAGAAACAAACATATGATAGACCCCATATCGTATCATGTGCCTGTTGGAAAGATATCCTAGGATATACTTGAATTCCCACTTATAAACTCCCGAAACTTTCTAGTTACGCAATCAGGTGTTGAGGATACAGGGGAAGCATAATATCTCACCCAAAACTAACAAATCCTACATCCAGCTGTATCCATCCTTCAACACATAACCAATAAACCTTCGAAAATCATTTACATCAACCTTCGAAAAGCATCCGTTATATGAGTTATGGCAATACTCCTGAACTCTCGCCCCAGTACTGGGTGGCGTCGAGGTTATCTCACCAACAACTGCATAAAAGAGATTTTTGATGTCAGCGAACTCAGGTATTCCAGAACTGCAACGATAAAATTGTGACGACAACACCTGGAGCTCAATTCCCCGGGACACTGCCACAATCCCTAAATGTCAGGAGGTGACGGTGTCCTGGACTAGGGGGTACTCAACACGTCATCTCCCGATCTGATAGATTGGGCCGAGGACCCCCATGGCCGTATACTCATGGGCCAGTTTGGACAGCTGCCGCATACAAGGAATATTCCACGAGACTTGGCGATCAAGACAAGGACTTCTCCCCACCGGCGTATTCGGCTAGGACTCTTGTTATCCTAGGCCTCTGGTGCATTATATAAACCGAGGCCAGGCTAGTCGATAGATCATATACATACAATCATACCATAGGCTAGCTTCTAGGGTTTAGCCTCTCCGATCTCATGGTAGATCTACTCTTGTACTACACATATCATCAATATTAATCAAGCAGGACGTAGGGTTTTACCTCCATCAAGAGGGCCCGAACCTGGGTAAAACATCGTGTCCCCTGCCTCCTGTTATCATCCACCTTAGACGCACAGTTCAGGACCCCCTACCCGAGATCCGCCGGTTTTGACACCGACATTGGTGCTTTCATTGAGAGTTCCCCTGTGTGATCGACAAAAGGATCAATGTCTTGCCTGCAGATCAACTGCGACTTCGGCGTCTTCGTCACCAGTTCGACTAGTCACCTTGGTTTGACCAAGAATTGCGCCCCGTGTTCGGATCACCATGTTCGGACGAGGGCCTTCATCAAACATCAACTCCGATCTCTATCAAGATCACAGAGGAATTATCTATGGAGCTCGGGGGCTCAACATCAACATTGCCCTCAAGCGACCATGTTGTTTTTTTGGACAGCGAACTCGTATCTGCCTCCACCACCTCCTCGAGTATCGCTTTGACGATCGCTTTGGTGGAATTGTGCGGAATTGGGTCTATAACAACCCTGGAAAATTTCGTCGAGTTCCGATGGAGGAATCTCTGGCAATCCACGATATACCGGAACCCTGTCAAATCTGGATGGGAATTTGGACGAGTTTAGGGCGTGGTGTCCAGCTTCTAGCTCGGAAGTCCTTTGGAAGATCCAATCGTTGATCGGCTACGGAATTCCTATATCTACCGCCTCTCAAAATTTCAGCTCGATCCGACCGTCCAAACTCCGGGAACCTTCCGATTAGTGCATCACTTTTCAGATCTATTTCCTGCGCGGAAACGAATCCGACCCGAGTTCATCTTTTTTATGAACGGGATTTCAGACATCCCTTTTGAAGGAAGTTTTGTATGGGGTATTGTGTTTTGTTCCCGAACACACCCCACTAACTTTAAAATCTTTTGAACATGATCTTCAACATAATGCTGGTGTCAAACCAGTCTGGCAATATTGCTCCACGATGGCCGACCTGCGCTAGACACATCGTCACTTTATTGAGCCGAGCTCAACTTCTTCGGATCATCACCTCGGCAAGCTGAACAATAGTTCGGCATCGCAAAGAATAAATCATTACCAACATCGCCGCCCCACGGATTACACGAAGCAGGCATACCGGCAGCGCCGCACGGTCGCTTCATCAAGCCGGCATCGACCACGTCACGACCTGCATCGATAGGGCCGCACTATTACTTCTTCAAGCTGGTGTCCATCACGCTGACCTACTTCAACTCATCGGCTGACATCGAGGCTTTGACATCTCGGCTGGACCGGGGGCTTCATCATCTCTTCATCAACCTACTCCGGACACTTCGGCGTCACTAGCCGACCAGCTTCGTCACGTAAACTGGGCCAAGGGCTTTGCCTCGGCGAGCCAACCTTCACCAGCATTGCCATGCCATCGTTTTATCGCCCATTAGGCAATGGGTGTGCGGAGCGAGTCCCAATTTTGGGAATCACCTACCTTCGGATTGCTACAACAAATAAACCAGGTGCCGTTAATCCCAGTATTTTTTGCTTGTTTGGGTTCATTTTTCCCAAGGAATTATTACTCTGGTTTGTCCATGATATGTACACAGGTCTATCAAATGGTGACCGCATTAACGACGGTCGCGTGGTGGTTCGATCAGTTTCCGTACATAGTCCGGCGAACGCCACATCCGGAGCTCAGACCGACCTGTGAATTCAGGCTTTGCCACGCCTTTACTACATCACGCTGACGCCCTGCATCGATATTGACTATTCCTCACTTTGCATAAATTATTTATTATGCAACATTTTTTTTAATTATCATTATTACTATTATCTCCGGTTTGCACTATTTTTTGTGCACAGGAAAATGATCCGGGGACTTCGACATCACTCTGCCGGTCTACATTGACCGTGCTATGTCACCACTTCAGCGTGTCGAGCTCTCCCCTCCGCCACCTCGGGACCAGCTTGGGGGATGGAACCTTGCTCCGCATCAAGCTCGGACCGCGTCATCAATACCGAACACATTAACCAGCTAAGTCGCTTTCATGCTCAAAGCTTTAATTTCTAACTTGCCTTCGGTTCGACCAAGCATTATACTTTTTTGGAAAAAAGTTGCTTGTGAAAAATTTCCTTGTCCAAACTTTGTTTGTGACGCATAAATTCAAATACCCAATTCATTTGGGGGCTTCCTTCATGAAGCTTTTCCTCTTGCATATGATTATACTTGTACAGCTTCGTTCCTTGTTCGTGTATTACGCCACAATATGCACCATATTGACTTAAGGGATTTGCAAGCTGGTTTGCCTCGCTCCTGTGTTTACCCCTACGTTCCCGATTGTTCGGCTAGGTTGTAAAGGGAGCACCTCTGTGATTGTCACGATCGGGTCACCCGAGCCGGACCTCAGACTGGGTGAAGCCGAAAGCTAGCGCTCTTATAGTTTTCAATGATGGTCGGCACACAACGGAACTCATGAGTACAAAAAATCTATTGCACAAGTATCATAATAACAATGAGCGCCGAAGAAAGGTATCGGTGGGGGTACTATTTTCTTCGAAGATGCTTCTTACACTTTGCAGTAATATAGCATAAGTTCCCTGAGCGCGCTTTGTCTGTTACAGCCTTATGGCCTGATTGTCTGGTTATTGGAAACACCGTCGATATTCTCGACAGATGGAGTACATAACACTTTTTGGTCCTTGACCGAAGAGGGAGAAGCCGACGGTCGGTTAAGACGCGTTTAAAGTTCGGCTGAACATAGATATGATATAAGTACTTCGGTACATGGAATCATTCTTTTACTCAAGTCACTTGGGGGCTCTTAAGTTTATTTGAGCCGTTTTATAATAAGTGTTCTTCTTCTTAGTCGTTGCAAAGTTTTATTATTATTATTTATCACTCCTTTTTTCGACACGAGTGTGCGATCACTAGCCGGGGAGCCTAATTTCTCTCTCAAAGCCGCTAGAGTTTAGTTTGCTAAACTGGCCTGATGAGAAGTACTCCGCCCTCGGGATAGGAGGTTGAAGCCGTAGGCTGACCCGCTCGAAGTCTTGAGATAGGATGTATCATGTTAAAGCACGACAGAAGCACTTCTTTTTTCTAAGACCAATTTTCGGATTGGCACCGAACACTTGATCTTGTTCGGACGTCATGTTTTTACTGACGTTTCTTGGTTTTCCAAGCTTTTTGGCACTTTTAAACTATTTGTGCTTTTCCAGCATTAGTCTCGCAGTGCAACGCCGGCCACCTTTAGGGATTCGGCAAAAACATTCTCAGATATTGCTATATATGCATCGGTTTCGAATTGTGTCTTCGGTCAATAGTTGGGTTGCCCGGCTCCTGCACTTGCTTCCTACATTCCGTTTTGTTCGGCTAGGCGTGCAAAGGGAGAACCACTGCGATTGTGCTTCCAGCTCACATGGTTAAGCACCTCAGTGGAGAAAGCCGAAAACTGACTGTCACAATAAGCGTAAACTGGTCAGCGATCCAATGACTATGTTAAATGACGGGCCGTTGATAACATTGGCCGAAGTGTTTACGGCTTGACCCCGACTATCGCCGAACACTACCGGGGGCTATTAACTGGCCTCCCAAACTAAATCCTCGATATTTTGCTCTTACATTAGAGCTGAGGTTTAATGATCATGCTTAGCATGCCAACCCAAAGAAAGGAACCGATAGCGGGACTATTTTCTTTGTAAGACATTTCTTCTGTTAAACAGTAATATAACATATCTCTCTGTGTACCTATGTTTATAAAACTGTATGGCCAGATTGCCTTGTTTGTTGTAAATCTTTGCCCTCATAAAGGCTTTATAAAGTAGGACAAACACTCCTCGGCTACTGGCCGAGGAGGTGGAAGCCGATGGTCGGTCAACAAAGTTTTGTACAATGCGGATCCAAGCATTAATGACGTAAAGTACTTGGATACATAGAGTCATTACACATAATTTGTGATTTTACTATGGATATTGATCCTTAATTCATCCACCCGTGCCCGCATTAAGGCTCGGGGGCTACTGGGCTTCGGGCTTATTATTTACAAATATTAAAGGGGCACATCGATCCCCTGATTTGGTGTTGCCACCCGACCAGTGTCTCGGGGGCTACTGCATTGCTTGTCCAATGCAGAAAATTTTATGTGCAATATAGTTTTCGAGGAGATTTTGATCCTCAGGTTGGTCGGCCGCACCCAACCTGAGTCTTGAGGACTAAGCACGCCACTTTTAGTGTCCCAAAGTATTCTGCCGAGCTTGGACTTGATCCTCAGGCCGATTTTGCAAATCAACCTGAGTCTCAGCGGCTACTGGGATCAGCGGTCTTACATCATCCTTCAAGTGCATCTCAGGTTTTAGACCGATACACACCTTGAGGGCTACTGGCTATATATCTCGGCGGAGAATAAATTGCACCAATAAAAAATATTCACAAAAATCGGCCCACATTCGGGGTGGTGCACCACCTCGGAAGCAGCCCGGCATAAAGCTCGGGCACTAGTGGTTGGCTCCATAGAGGGCACTCCCGGCATTAAGCTCGGCTAAACTCCTTGAACTTTTTTGAACCAAGGTGATATGACACCTCAGATATAGTCCGGAGTTGGAGCTCGGATATAGTCCGGCATTGGAGCTCGGATACAGTCCGGCGTTGGAGCTCGGATACTTTGCGGCGTTGGAGCTGGGACACTGTCCGGCGTTGGAGCTCGAATATAGTCTAGCATTGGAGCTCGGATACAGTCCGGCGTTGGAGCTTGGACATAGTCCGGCGTTGGAGCTCGGATACTTTCCGGCGTTGGAGCTCGAAAGCGGTCCGGCATTGGTGCTCGGCCGCAAAAGATACCTCGAATGCAGTCCGGCGTTAGAGCTCGGACGCAAGAGGACACTGCCTCCCGGGAACAACTTCAAACCCGAGGTGTGGCATAAAAATAACAAGGCATTGATAAAGGCCGGAAACTTAAAGGGGCTCCTCGGATACCCGACGTGTAAACTCGCCGAATGCATTTCGGCGATCCTCAAGATCGAAGATGAGAAGATTTGTTGAACCAGTTTTCAAGACCGACGACCGAAGATGAAGAACAGTTCGGAAGAATCGAGGAGCGTCCCTAACTTGAAGACCGGTTCAGGGGGCTACTGACGGTGTCCTGGACTAGGGGGTACTCAACACGTCATCTCCCGATCTGATAGATTGGGTCGAGGACCCCCGTGGCCGTATACTCATGGGCCAGTTTGGACAGCTGCCGCATACAAGGAATATTCCACGAGACTTGGCGATCAAGACAAGGACTTCTCCCCACCGGCGTATTCGTCTAGGACTCTTGTTATCCTAGGCCTCTGGTGCATTATATAAACCGAGGCCAGGCTAGTCGATAGATCATATACATACAATCATACCATAGGCTAGCTTCTAGGGTTTAGCCTCTTCGATCTCGTGGTAGATCTACTCTTGTACTACCCATATCATCAATATTAATCAAATAGGACGTAGGGTTTTACCTCCATCAAGAGGGCCCGAACCTGGGTAAAACATCGTGTCCCCTGCCTCCTGTTACCATCCACCTTAGACGCACAGTTCGGGACCCCCTACCCGAGATCCGCCGGTTTTGACACCGATAGGAGGCACCAAGAACAATGTTCTTGCCACAAGACAATCAGAATGATTCCAAGATACCCGCGTGATCCTAAAGAAATTTCATGAAATTTGAGGAGAGAAGAGTCAAAACTTCTACGTCAGGAGGCCTCACCAGAGCGACGAAGGGACTGAGGAGTAAAAAGAATCCTACTCTCCGATATATATAATCCTAAGACTCAAAACATGTTGTTCTAGACACAACAAAGTCAATGATTCTATCAAGCAGGGGGCTCCTAAGTCGGGGATGGCTCTAATTACCAACTTGTAACACCCACAATGCGGCTATATCTCCCACGTGTCGGGGCACGACTTAGCGGCATAGCCGCATGGTAGGCTTGTCGCAAGAGGGGTAATCTTCACACATCCCATGTACTGAATAAGAAAGGGATAAAGAGCTGGCTTACAATCGCCACTTCACACAAATACAAGTTAAACATACATCACCCAGAATACAATCAAGGTCCGACTACGGAACCAAAATAAAAGAAGACAACCCCAAAATCTAGATCCCCGATCGTCCCAACTAGGCTCCACTACTGATCAACCGAAAAAGAAAACAAAGCAATGATCAAGATCTTCATCGAGCTCCCACTTGAGTTGGGTTGCGTCACCTGCACTGGTATCATCGGCACATGCAACTGTTTGGAAGTATCTGTGAGTCACGAGGACTCACACCCGCGAGATCAAGACTATTTAAGCTTATGGGTAGGATAGGGTAAAGAGGTGGAGCTGCAGCAAGCACTAAGCATATATGGTGGCTAACATACGCAAATAAGAGCGAGAAGAGAAGCAACGCAGCGGTCGTGAACTAGAAGTGATCAAGAAGTGATCCTGAAACTACTTATGTTCGAGCATAACACAAGAACTATGTTCACTTCCCTGACTCCGCCGAGAAGAGACCATCACGGCTACACACGCGGTTGATGCATTTTAATTGAGTTAAGTGTCAAGTTCTCTATAACCGGACATTAACAAATTCCCATCTGTCACATAACCGTGGGCACGGCTTTTGAAAGTTCAAACCCTGCAGGGGTGTCCCAACTTAGCCCATCACAAGCTCTCACGGTCCACAAAGTATATTCCTTCTCCCAGGAAGACCCGATCAGACTCGGAATCCCGGTTACAAGACATTTCGACAATGGTAAAATAAGATCAGCAAGACCACTCGATGCGCCGACATCCCGATAGGAGCTGCACATATCTCGTTCTCAGGGAAACACCGGATAAGATAAGCATACAGGTACCAACATAACCCAAGTTGCCAAGGGACGGTCCCGCAGGGTGCTCTAGTTTGGACCAACACTTGGAGAAGCATTGGCCCAGGGGGTTAAAATAAGATGACCCTTGGGTTAATTACTTCCAAAGGAAAGGTATAGGTTGTTAGGCAGATGTAAAACCAAGGTTGGGCCTTGCTGGAGGAGTTTTATTCAAAGCAAACTATCAAGGGGTTCCCATAACACCCAACCGCGTAAGGAACGCAAAATCAAGGAACATAACACCGGTATGACGGAAACTAGGACGGAAAGAGTGGAACAAAACACCAGGCATAAGGCCGAGCCTTCCACCCTTTACCAAGTATATAGATGCATTATTTAAGTAAGGTGTATTGTGATATCCCAACATATCCATGTTCCAACATGGAACAAACTTCGGCTTCACCTGCAACTAACAACGCTATAAGAGGGGCTGAGCAAAGCGGTAACATAGCCAAACAATGGTTTGCTAGGAAAGGCGGGTTAGAGGCTTGACATGGCAATATGGAAGGCATGATATAGCAAGTGGTAGGTATCGCGACAAAGCAATAGAGCGAGTAACTAGCAAGAAAAGATAGAAGTGATTTGGAGGGTATGGTCATCTTGCCTGAGATCCTGCAAGGAAGAAGAACGAGTCCATGACGAAGACAAACGGATGTAGTCGAACGGATCCTCACAACTCCGAAACGAAACTGAAGCTAACGAGAGAAGCAACTCGGAAAGAAGCAAACAACATAGTAAGAAACCATCACATAAGCATGGCATGATGCACAACCAATTATGATTCATGTCCGGTTTAATGAGTCATGGCATGGCAAAGTGCACAAGCAAAACTACAAGTTAAGTGGAGCTCAATATGCAACGAGTTGCATATTGACGAAACACCACATTCAAGTTATTTAGTTCGATCTCGTTTATGTACCCAACAATATTAAATGTTGATTAACATGGCAAGAGGTGAAGCATAATTAAACTAACTATCTAGTCAAGTTTAAATGAGGCCGGAAATAACAAACAACTATTCCGAAAAATCCTCATGTGCATATTTTTGGATTAGGTACTGTTCTGTCCTAAACCATATTTTAGAGTTGTTTAACATGCAAAGCAAGTACACCATGTTAAACTAGGCATTTTTCTACCCCATTTACATATAAAGTTTGTTAAGTTTGGAGCTATGGTTATTTAGTTATGAAATAAAGCATTTTAACATGGCAATATGGCAAATTATAAGCAAAAATCATTTTAAACATTTTTAACATGGATGAAAGTTGCATAATATGAACCTACACAAAATTCTAAACATTTTACATATATAATATTTTTACATGTGATGCATGGTTGTTGAGTTATGATATGCATGAAGTTAAGGGTCTAAACTGTAAAAGTGCAATTCCCTGGAAAAATGACAAAATCGCCAGTGACAAGAAAAAAAACATTGCTGGGCCGAAACTGAGTCGTACTGGGCTGAGGGGAGTTGCTCGCATGGGCCTGCGAGGCCTAGCAGGGCCAAGCCGGGGAAAGGTAGGCCGGCTCCTGGCCCTTGCGCGAGGCGTTGGTCAGCGAGGCAGCGACCGAGCTGTTGCTCGATGCAGAGGCGAACCCCATGGTGGCGCCCATGCCTGACGGTGGAAGACGGCAATGGAACTCAAGGGCAGATGACAGGGACCTGTAGATGGGCGGATCTGGTCCCTTGGAGGCGTGGGGTCGCGGATCCGGCCGGCGGAGCCTGCTGCGCGGCTCCATGGCGCTCCTGGCTGCTACTGCCATGACGGGGAGAGAGGAAGGTTAGAGAGAGAGAGAGAAGAAGAAGAAGGGAGAAAAGGAAAGTACAGTGGGGCGACGTGACCTGGGTCCAGCGGGGTTGCCGCGGTCGCCGGCGGCGGCTGGCTCCGGTGAGGTCGTCGACGGGTGGTGGCACTCGGGGCCGAGGTGAGGAGGTGGTTGCCTCTACAGGAGGATGCGGGAGGCGAGGCAAGCGCTCCTGCGCTGCGGGCGACGGCGCGGTTCCGAGCCCGGGCGGGCTCCAGATGGGCCTGGCGGGCCTGCGGTGAAGTGGGGCGCGAGGAGGACGCGTGGAGGCTTCCGATTGGCTGCGCAAGACAGCTGGCCGCGGCGTGGCCTATGGGACGGCGCCAAGTGGCGGAGAGGAGGTGGCCGGCACCGAATTACGAGGAGAAGGTGGGAGGTGGCGGCGGCTGATGATTTGGGGGCGCTGAATTCGATGAGGGGGGATTAGCTGCTGCCCAAAATGGCAAGGGGAGGTTTAAAAAGGAAAGGGGGGTTAGGAGGGGTTTTCATCCGTTTTCAGACCGTTCGATCGCCATTGGATGGTCCTGGAGCGGACAGGGATAGGTAGGTGGACTAGGTGGGCTGTGTAGGAGGGTTGGGCTGAGAGGAGAGAAGAGAAAGTGGCCCGGCATGGGTTTTCGGAGACCGAAAACGCCCGATGTTCGACCGGCTATAATGCCGCTATATGTTTAACGGTTGGGCTATCAAACGAACAACGAATGCGATGAAACTTGGCAGACGACCTACTGACAACATAACAACACCGCATGCCAACTTTCAACCCATTCCGAGAACATTTTCCGGCCACTTATTAAATACTATTTCGGACTTGCCGCGGGCGCGTGCAAGTGTTTCTTGGCTCAGAACGGACAACGGACGGAACTGGGGAACCCGGATGAATGCCAGTTTTGGAAACATGATGATTCAATGCACATGATGACATGACAAGATGCAACACACAAGCGAATGACAAGGCAACAACATCGAATAACTGGAAGACACCTGGCGCGTCGGTCTTGGGGCGTTACACACATATGGTGAACCGTTATGTGATGAAGTCGGAGCATGATTATTTATTGATTGTCTTCCTTATGAGTGGCGGTCGGGGACGAGCGATGGTCTTTTTCTACCAATCTATCCCCCTAGGAGCAAGCGTGTCATACTTTGTTTCGATAACTAATAGATTTTTGCAATAAGTATGTGAATTCTTTATGACTAATGTTGAGTCCATGGATTATATGCACTCTCACCCTTCCACCAACGCTAGCCTCTCTAGTATCGCGCAACTTTCGTCGGTACCATAAACCCACCATATACCTTCCTCAAAACAGCCACCATACCTACCTATTATGGCATTTCCATAGCCATTCCGAGATATATTGCCATGCAACTTCCCACTGTTCCGTTATTATGACACGCTTCTTAATTGTCATATTGCTTGCATGATCATGTAGTTGACATCGTATTTGTGGCAAAGCCACTGCTCATAATTCTTCATACATGTCACTCATGCATCATTGCACATCCCGGTACACCGCCGGAGGCATTCACATAGAGTCATATTTTGTTCTAAGTATTGAGTTGTAATTCTTGAGTTGTAAGTAAATTAAAGTGTGATGATCATCATTATTAGAGCATTGTCCCAGTGAGGAAAGGATGATGGAGACTATGATTCCCCCACAAGTCGGGATGAGACTCCAGACAAAAAAGAAAAAAAAGATAAAAGGAAAAGAGGCCAAAAAAAGAGAGAAGGCCCAAAAAAAGAGAGAGAGAAAAAGAGAGAAGGGACAATTCAAAGTAGCACCATGATCTTCATTATAGAGAGTCTCCTATGTTATCACTTTTATATACTAGTGGGAATTTTATATGATAGAACTTGGCTTGTATATTCCAATGATGGGCTTCCTCAAAATTGCCCTAGGTCTTCATGAGAAAGCAAGTTGGATGCACACCCACTTAGTTCTTTTGTTGAGCTTTCATGCACTTATAGCTCTAGTGCATCCGTTGCATGGCAATCCCTACTCACTCACATTGATATCTATTGATGGGCATCCCCATAGCCCGTTGATACGCCTAGTTGATGTGAGACTATCTTCTCCTTTTTGTCTTCTCCACAACCACCATTCTATTCCACATATAGTGCTATATCCATGGCTCATGCTCATATATTGCATGAAGATTGAAAAGGTTTGAGAACATCAAAAGTGTGAAACAATTGCTTGGCTTGTCATCGGGGTTGTGCATGATTTAAATACTTTGTGTAGTGAAGACAGAGCATAGCTAGACTATATTATTTTGTAGGGATAACTTTCATTGGCCATGTTATTTTGAGAAGACATGATTTCTTTGTTAGTATGCTTGAAGTATTATTATGTTTATGTCAATATTAAACTTTTATCTTGAATCTTTCGGATCTGAACGTTCATTCCACAATAAAGAAAAATTACATTGAGAAATATGTTAGAAAGCATTCCACATCAAAAATTCTTTTTTATCATTTACCTACTCGAGGACGAGCAGGAATTAAGCTTGGGGATGCTTGATATGTCTCCAACGTATCTATAATTTTTGATTGCTCCATGCTATTATATTGTCTGTTTTGGATGTTAATGGGCTTTATTTTACACTTTTATATCATTTTTGGGACTAACCTATTAACCGGAGGCCCAACCCAAATTGTTGTTTTTTTTTGCCTATTTTAGTGTTTCACAGAAAAGGAATATCAAACGAAGTCCAAACGGAATGAAACCTTCGGGAACGTGATTTTCTCAACAAACGTGATCCAGGAGACTTGGAGTGGGCGTCAAGAAACAATCGAGGAGGCCACGAGGCAGGGGGCGTGCCTACCCCCTGGGCGCGCCCTCCACCCTCATGGGCCCCTCGTTACTCCACCGACCTACTTCTTCCTCCTATATAAGTCCACGTACCCCACAAACATCCAGGAGCACCACGAAAACCTAATTCCACCGCCACAACCTTCTGTACCCGAGAGATCCCATCTTGGTGCCTTTTCCGGAGCTCCACCTGAGGGGGCATTGATCACGGAGGGCCTCTACATTAACTCCATGGCATGTCCGGTGATGTGTGAGTACTTTACTTCAGACCTTTGGGTCCATAGCTAGTAGCTAGATGGCTTCTTCTCTCTCTCTTTGGATCTCAATACAAAGTTCTCCTCGATTCTCTTGGAGATCTATTCGATGTAATCTTCTTTTGCGGTGTGTTTGTCGAGATCCGATGAATTGTGGGTTTATGATCCAGATTATCTATGAACAATATTTGCTTCGTCTCTGAATTCTTTTATGTATGATTGGTTAATCTTTGCAAGTTCTTCGAATTATCAGTTTGGTTTGGCCTACTAGAGTGATCTTTCTTGCAATGGGAGAAGTGCTTAGCTTTGGGTTCAATCTTATGGTGCTCGATCCCAGTGACAGTAGGGGAAACGAAATGTATTGTATTGTTGCCATCGAGGATAAAAAGATGGGGTTTATATCATATTGCATGAGTTTATCCCTCTACATCATGGCATCATGCTTAAGGCGTTACTCTTTTCTTATGAACTTAATACTCTAGATGCATGCTGGATAGCGGTTGATGTGTGGAGTAATAGTAGTAGATGCAGAATCGTTTCGATCTACTTGTCTCGGACGTGATGCCTATATACATGATCATGCCTAGATATTCTCATAATTATTCGCTTTTCTATCAATTGCTCGACAGTAATTTGTTCACCCACCGTAATACTTATGCTATCTTGAGAGAAGCCACTAGTGAAACCTATGGCCCCGGGGTCTATTTTCCATCATACAAGTTTCCAATCTATTTTATTTTGCAATCTTTACTTTCAATCTATATCATAAAAATACCAAAAATATTTATCTTATTATTAGCATCTCTATCGGATCTCACTCTTGCAAGTGGTCGTGAAGGGATTGACAACCCCTTTATCACGTTGGTTGCGAGGTTCTTATTTGTTTGTGTAGGTACGAGGTGACTCGCGCATGGTCTCCTACTGGATTGATACCTTGGTTCTCAAAAACTGAGGGAAATACTTACGCTGCTTCACTGCATCACCCTTTCCTCTTCAAGCGAAAACCAACGCAGTGCTCAAGAGGTAGCAAGGGGATCAAGTATCAATATTCCGCACCTTACACCCCTCAACAAAATGGTGTAGCGAAGAGGAAGAACCGGACGTTGATAGATGTGGCAAGGACCATGATGGCGGAGTTCAAGTCTCCATACAACTTTTGGGCCGAAGCCATCAACACCGCGTGTCATGCATCCAATCGGCATTACCTCCGCAAAGGCTTGAACAAGACCCCATATGAGATACTCACCGGAAACAAGCCCAATCTCAAGTACTTCCGGGTGTTCGGGTGTAAGGGTTTCTCTCTCAAGAAAGGTGTCCGTTTGTCTAAATTCGAGGCTAGAGCTCATGAGGGCATATCTGTTGGTTATGCTACAAACTCCCATGCTTGTCGTGTCCTCAATAAGTCATGTAACATGGAGTTTGAGGAGAATAACGGCTCCCAAGTGGAGCAAAGTGGCCATTGTGATGTAGGTGATGAAATTCCTCCCCAAGCCATAAGAAGAATGGGTGTTGGTTTTATCGTACCCATTGAGGATCCCCTTGTGGTCGAAGGAGAAGGACAATGTTCCACTCATGTGGAGCCATCACCAACCCAAGGCCCACATGCTTCCGAAGAACAAAGTGAAGGCCCTCAACCTCGGCAAGATCAACCTCAAGATGGTGTTGAATCACCAAGTGATGCCCAAGGTCAAGTTCTCTCATCCAAGCAAGTTCAAGAGCAAGAGCAAGCTCAAGATCAAGAACAAGCTCAAGACGACGCTCAAGATGGTCAAGTAACCGCTCCTCAACTCACTCCAGAGGAGAAATTAGAGCGTTGTGCCACCAAGATCGCATCCAAGCTATCCACCAAAGATCATCTCATGACAAATGTGCTTGGAATCTTAAGAAAGGGGGTAAGCACTCATAGACAATTAGCAAACTATTGTGAACATCACGCGTTTGTCTCTTGTGTTGAACCCCAAAAGGTCTATGAGGCTCTCGAAGATCCGGATTGGCTTAATGCCATGCATGAAGAACTCAACAACTTCAAGCACAACAAGGTGTGGAGATTGGTGCCAAGGCCAATGGGGAATGCTACCTCTTGAGCACTGCGTTGGTTTTCCCTTGAAGAGAAAATGGTGATGCAGCAAAGTAGCGTAAGTATTTCCCTCAGTTTTTGAGAACCAAGGTATCAATCCAGTAGGAGGCACGCTGAAGTCCCTTGCACCTACACAAACAAATAAGAACATTGCAACCAACGCGTTAAAGGGGTTGTCAATCCCTTCACGGCCACTTGCAATAGTGAGATCTGATAGAGAAGATAAGATAATATTTTTGGCATTTTTATGATAAAGACTAAAAGTAAAGAAAGCAAAATAAACGGCGCAAGAAATAGCTTGTTGACGGGAGATTAATATGATGGAAAATAGACCCGGGGGGCATAGGTTTCACTAGTGGCTTCTCTCAAGATAGCATAAGTATTACGGTGGGTAAACAAATTATTGTCGAGCAATTGATAGAATTGAGCATAGTTATGAGAATATCTGGGTATGATCATGTATATAGGCATCACGTCCGTGACAAGTAGACCGACTCCTGCCTTCATCTACTATTATTACTCCACACATCGACCGTTATCCAGCATGCATCTAGAGTATTAAGTTCATAAGAATGGAGTAACGCTTTAAGAAAGATGACATGATGTAGAGGGATAAACTCATGCAATATGATATAAACCCCATCTTTTTATCCTCGATGGCAACAATACAATACGTGTCGTTTCCCCTACTGTCACTGGGATCGAGCACCGCAAGATTGAACCCAAAGCTAAGCACTTCTCCCATTGCAAGAAAGATCAATCTAGTAGGCCAAACCAAACTGATAATTCGAAGAGACTTGCAAAGATAACCAATCATACATAAAAGAATTCAGGGAAGATCCAAATATTGTTCATAGATAATCTTGATCATAAACCCATAATTCATTGGATCTCGACAAACACATCGCAAAAGAAGATTACATCGAATAGATCTCCAAGAGAATCGAGGAGAACTTTGTATTGAGATCGAAATATAGAGAAGAAGCCATCTAGCTAATAACTATGGACCCGAGGGTCTGAGGTAAACTACTCACACATCATTGCAGAGGCTACGGTGTTGATGTAGAAGCCCTCCGTGATCAATGCCCCCTCCGGCGGAGCACCGAAAAAGGCCCCAAGATGGGATCTCACGGGTACAAAAGGTTGTGGCAGTGGAATTAGGTTTTCGTGGTGCTCCTCGATGGTTTGGGGGTACGTAGGTCTATATAGGAGGAAGAAGTAGGTCGGTGGAGCCACGAGGGGGCCACGAGGGTGGAGGGCACGCCCAGGGGGTAGGCGCGCCCCTTGCCTCATGGCCTCCTCATTGATAGCTTGATGTCCACTCCAAGTCCTATGGATCACATTTGTTCCAAAAATCACGCTCCCGAAGGTTTCATTCCGTTTGGACTCCATTTGATATTCTTTTTCTGTGAAACACTAAAATAGGCAAAAAAACAGCATTTTGGGCTGGGCCTCCGACTAATAGGTTAGTCCCGAAAATAATATAAAAGTGTATAAATAAGCCCATTAAACATCCAAAACAGAATATATAATAGCATGGAACAATCAAAAAGTATAGATACGTTGGAGACGTATCAAGCATCCCCAAGCTTAATTCCTGCTCGTCCTCGAGTAGGTAAATGATAAAACAGAATTTTTGATGTGGAATGCTTCTTAGCGTAACTTTCAATGTAATTCTTTTTATTGTGGCATGAATATTTAGATCCAAAATATTCAAGATAAAAGTTTAATGTTGACATAAAAACAATAATACTTCAAACATGCTAACCAAGCAATTATGTCTTATCAAAATAACATAGCCAAAGAAAGCTTATCCCTACAAAATCATATAGTTAGGCTATGTTTCAATTTCGTCACACAAAACGTTCTCATCATGCATAACCCCGATGACAAGCCGAGCAATTGGTTCATACTTTTTAATGCGCTTCAGCCTTTTCAACCCTTACGCAAAAGTATAATTATGGGGGTTATGAGAAGACAAAAAGGTAGAAAGTCTCACATTGACGCGGCTAATCAATAGGCTATGGAGATGCCCATCAATTGATGTCAATGCGAGGAGTAGGGATTGCCATGCAACGGATGCACTAGAGCTATAAATGTATGAAAGCTCAACAAAAGAAACTAAGTGGGTGTGCATCCAACTTGCTTGCTCACGAAGACCTAGGGCATTTTGAGGAAGCCCGTCATTGGAATATACAAGCCAAGTTCTATAATGAAAAATTCCCGCTAGTATATGAAAGTGACAACATAGGAGACTCTCTATCATGAAGATCACGGTGCTACTTTGAAGCACAAGTGTGGAAAAGGATAGTAACATTGTCCCTTCTCTCTTTTTCTCTCATTTTTTTCTTGGGCCTTCTCTTTTTTTTTCTTTGGCCTCTTTTTTTAGTCCGGAATCTCATCCCGACTTGTGGGGAATCATAGTCTCCATCATCCTTTCCTCACATGGGACAATTCTCTACTAATGATGATAATCACACTTTTATTACTTACAACTCAAGAATTACAACTCAATACTTAGAACAAAATATGACTCTATGTGAATGCGTCCGGCAGTGTACCGGGATATGCAATGAATCGTGACATGTATGAAAAATTATGAATGGTGGCTTTGCCACAAATACGATGTCAACTACGTGATTATGCAAAGCAATATGATAATGATGGAGCATATTATAATAAACGGAACTGTGGAAAGTTGCATGGCAATATATCTCAGAATGGCTATGGAAATGCCATGATAGGTAGGTATGGTGGCTGTTTTGAGGAAGATATAAGGAGGTTTATGTATGATAGAGCGTATCATATCACGGGGTTTGGATGCACCGGCGAAGTTTGCACCAACTCTCAAGGCGAGAAAGGGCAATGCACGGTACCATAGAGGCTAGAAAATTGTGGAAGGTTGAGAGTGCATATAATCCATGGGCTCACATTAGTCATAAAGAACTCATATACTGGTTGCAAAAGTATATTATCCCTCGAAGCAAAGTACTACTACACATGCCCCTAGAGGGATAGATTGGTAGTAAAATACCATCGCTCGTCCCCGACCGCCACTCATAAGGAAAGCAATAAAAGAACACCTTATGTGTCAAAAGTGTCACACAACTTTTACCATACGTGCATGCTACGGGACTTGCCAACCTTAACACAAGTATTCCTCAATTTCACAATTACTCAACTAGCATACTCTAATATTACCACCTTTATATCTTAAAACACTTATCAAGTATCAAACTTCTCATGATATTCAATGAACTCAATATGGAAGTTTTTATTATGCTCATCTTAGATGCCTATCACCTTCGGATTAATTTCACAATTAAAGAAAATTACCATGCCGTTTAAGACTCCCAAAATAATATAAGTGAAGCATGAGAGATCAATAATTTCTATAAAATAAAACCACCACCGTGCTCTAAAAGATATAAGTGAAGCACTAGAGCAAAAACTATATAGCTCAAAAGATATAAGTGAAGCACATAGAGTATTCTAACAAATTCCGAATCATGTGTCTCTCTCTCAAAAGGTGTGTACATCAAGGATGATTGTAATAAACTAAAAAGAAAAGACTCAAATCATACAAGACGCTCCAAGCAAAACACATATCATGTGGTGAATAAAAATATAGCCCCAAGTAAAGTTACCGATAGACGAAGACGAAAGAGGGGATGCCTTCCGGGGCATCCCCAAGCTTAAGCGTTTGGTTGTCCTTGAATTTTACCTTGGGGTGCCTTGGGAATACCTAATATTAGCCTCTTGCCAATCCTTGTTCCATAATCCATCAAATCTTTACCCAAAACTTGAAAACTTCACAACACAAAACTTAAAAGAAAATCTCGTGAGCTCCGTTAGTAAAAGAAAACACACCACCACTTCAAGGTACTGTAATAAACTCATTATTTATTTATATTTGTGTTAAACCTACTGTATTCCAACTTTTCTATGGTTCATAAACAATATTACTATCCATCGATTCATCAAAATAAGCAAACAACACACGAAAAACAGAATCTGTCAAAAACAGAACAGTCTGTAGTAATCTGAAGGTTTCGAATACTTATGAAACCCCAAAAATTCTAAAATAAATTTATGGACGTGAGGAATTTATCTATTAATCATATTAAAAAAATAATTAACTAAATATCACTCTCCAATAAAAAATGGCAGCAATTCTCGTGAGCGCTAAAGTTTCTGTTTTTTACAGCAAGATCGCAAAGACTTTCCCCAAGTCTTCCCAAAGGTTCTACTTGGCACAAACACTAATTAAAAGCATAAAACCACATCTAAACATAGGCTATATGAAATATTTATTACTAAACAGAATCAAAAAGCAAGAAACAAAAATAAAATTGGGTTGCCTCCCAACAAGCGCTATCGTTTAACGCCCCTAGCTAGGCATAAAAGCGAGGATAAATCTAGGTATTGACATCTTTGGTATTTATCTTTTTAGTGGAGTTATGCTCGAATCTGGGAGGTTCCTTACGTTTACCTTCATACTCAAAGATTCTTATATATAGAGCATCCAACCATTTATTGCAAAGGGTGATCAATGTATTAATACGATTGAGGTTTCCTCCAACATTTTTAAGAGGTTCAAGAGATTTTTGCAATTCGCCTAATTTTTGTAAGATTTGGGTTCCCTCTTGGGTAAGAGTTAGTCCCTTTTGTGGGGGAAGTACTCCTACTATCCCCTCTATAATTTCATAAGCAAAACTAGGATCGGTTTCAATAAAATTCCCTTTGGCGGCAAAATCAAGGAGTTGTCTATGGGACAAGGTTAGCCCAACATAAAAATTACGAAGTAAAACCTTGAAATCTCCCTCAATAGTGCAACCATGATAGGATTCTATCATCCTATACCAAGCATCTTTTAAATTTTCTCCTTGTTTTTATTTGAAGTGAAGGACTTCAAACTCGGGGGACAAAGGAGTGGATAAAGGACTAGCCATAACGACAAAGCAAGCGGAAAAGAGGCGAACGGGAAGAGAGGGCGAATAAAACGGCAAGGTGAAGTGGGGGAGAGGAAAACGAGAGGCAAATGGCAAATAACGTAATGCGAGGGATAAGAGTTTGTGACGGGTACTTGTTATGTCTTGACTTGTGCGTAGACTCCCCGCCAACGGCGCCAGATATCCTTCTTGCTACCTCTTGAGCACTGTGTTGGTTTTCCCTTGAAGAGGAAAGGGTGATGCAGCAAAGTAGCGTAAGTATTTCCCTTAGTTTTTGAGAACCAAGGTATCAATCCAGTAGGAGGCCACGCTCAAGTCCCTTGCACCTATACAAACAAATAAGAATCTTGCAACCAACGCGATAAAGGGGTTGTCAATCCCTTCACGGCCACTTGCAAAAGTGAGATCTGATAGAGAAGATAAGATAATATTTTTAGTATTTTTTATGATAAAGACAAAAAGAAAATAAAGCAAAATAAACGGCGCAATAAATAGCTTGTTGACGGGAGATTAATATGATGGAAAATAGACCCGTGGGCCAAAGGTTTCACTAGTGGCTTCTCTCAAGATAGCATAAGTATTACGGTGGGTAAACAAATTACTGTTGAGCAATTAATAGAATTGAGCATAGTTATGAGAATGTCTAGGTATGATCATGTATATAGGCATCACGTCCGTGACAAGTAGACCGACTCCTGCCTGCATCTACTACTATTACTCCACACATCGACCGCTATCCAGCATGCATCTAGAGTATTAAGTTCATAAGAACAGAGTAACGCTTTAAGCAAGATGACATGATGTAGAGGTATAAACTCATGCAATATGATATAAACCCCATCTTTTTATCCTCGATGGCAACAATACAATATGTGTCGTTTCCCCTACTGTCACTGGGATCGAGCACCGCAAGATTGAACCCAAAGCTAAGCACTTCTCCCATTGCAAGAAAGATCAATCTAGTAGGCCAAACCAAACTGATAATTCGAAGAGACTTGCAAAGATAAACAATCATACATAAAAGAATTGATAGAAGATTCAAATATTTTTCATATATAATCTTGATCATAAACCCACAATTAATCGGATCTCAACAAACACACTGCAAAAGAAGATTACATCGAATAGATCTCCAAGAGAATCAAGGAGAACTTTGTATTGAGATCCAAAGAGAAAGAAGAAGCCATCTAGCTAATAACTATGGACCCCAAGGTCTGAGGTAAACTACTCACACATCATCGGAGAGGCTATGGTGTTGATGTAGAAGCCCTCCGTGATCAATGCCCCCTCCGGCGGAGCGCCGGAAAAGGCCCCGAGATGGGATCTCACGGGTACAAAAGGTTGCGGTGGCGGAATTAGGTTTTCGTGGTGCTCCTCGATGGTTTGGGGGTACATAGGTATATATAGGAGGAAGAAGTAGATTGGTGGAGCCACGAGGGGGCCATGAGGATGGAGGGCGCGCCCAGGGGGGTAGGCGTGCCCCCTGCCTCGTGGCCTCCTCGTTGATTGCTTGACGTCCACTCCAAGTCCTATGGATCACGTTTGTTCCAAAAATCACGCTCCCGAAGGTTTCATTCCATTTGGACTCCGTTTGATATTCTTTTTCTACGAAACATTGATATAGGCAAAAAAACAGCAATTTGGGCTGGGCCTCCAGTTAATAGGTTAGTCCCCAAAATAATATAAAAGTGTATAAATAAGCCCATTAAACATCCAAAACAGAATATATAATAGCATGGAACAATAAAAAATTATAGATACGTTGGAGACGTATCAGGGAACCATAATGTCATTGGAACCAAATGGATATTCAAGAACAAGCAAGATGCTCATGGGATTATCATTCGCAACAAGGCTCGTTTGGTAGCCCAAGGCTACTCCCAAGTCGAGGGTATCGACTACGGTGAAACCTTTGCTCCTGTTGCTCGCCTTGAATCCATTCACATGTTAATTGTATATGCTTCTCATCATAACTTTAAGTTACAACAAATGGATGTGAAAAGTGCTTTTCTTAATGGTCCTGTTAATGAGTTGGTATATGTCAAGCAACCCCCCCCCCCCCGGGTTTGAGGATCCCTATTTTCCCGATCATGTGTACCAACTCGATAAGGCACTCTGTGGCCTTAAGCAAGCCCCACATGCGTGGTATGACCACCTTACCGAGTTGTTGCAAGATCGTGGTTTTGAAATTGGGAAAATCGACCTTGCTCTTTTTACTAAGAAGGTCAAAGGGGAGTTGTTTGTGTGTCAACTATATGTTGATGATATTATCTTTGGTTCCCCTAACAAAGCTTTCAATGAGGAATTTGCCGCACTCATGACCTCCAACTTCATGATGTCCATGATGGGACGGTTTAAGTTCTTTCTCGGGTTTGATGTCAAGCAACGAAGAGAAGGAACCTTCATCAACCAAGCCAAATACACTCAAGAGATTCAAGCTAAGTGATGTCAAGCCGGCTTCCACTCCAATGCCCGTCAAATGCCAACTTGACATAGATCCCAATGGTAAAGCGGTGGATCAAAAGGTATATCGCTCCATGATTGGCTCCTTGCTTTACCTTTGTGCATCTAGACCAGATATCATGTTGATTGTGGGAATTTGTGCACAGTTTCAAGCCGCTCCTAAGGAAAGCCACTATGTGGCGGTCAAGCAAATCTTTCGATATTTGGCTCATACCCCAAACTTTGGCTTATGGTATCCAAGAGGATCTAGCTTCAATCTTGTGGGCTATTCGGACTCCGATTGGGCGGGAGACAAAGTAAATAGGAAGTCAACTTCCGGAGGGTGCCAATTTCTTGGTTGCTCTTTGGTGAGTTGGTCTTCCAAGAAGCAAAGTTGTGTGTCTCTCTCGTCCATGGAAGCGGAGTATGTGGCTGCCGGTAGTTGTTGTGCACAACTTCTATGGATGAGGCAAACTTTGAAGGATTACGGTGTCATTTGTGACAAAGTGCCCCTTTGGTGTGACAATGAAAGTGCCATCAAGATTTCTCTCAACCCAGTGCAACACTTCAAGACGAAGCATATTGAGATTCGGTATCACTTCAACCGGGATCATATTAGGCGAGGGGAGATCGAGCTCAACTATGTCAACACTCTTGATAACCTCGTAGATATCTTCACGAAGCCCTTGGATGAAGCAAGATTTGCGAGTTAAGGCATGAGCTAAATATCATTGATTCGAGCAATGTTGCTTGAACCCTTGCACACCCCACCATACTCAACTTGTTATCTTGTTTAGGTGTAGGCATGGACATAGGGGGAGTGTTGTTCTCTCAATGAACTCTTCCTCCCCCATTATGCATAAATTGATCAACTCTTTCACATTAGCCATTGTTGATGGTACTTGTGCCTCAAAGACAAGTTTTGGTCATGGGTCCAAGGATAATTCTTCGCGGTGCCATACAAATTGACTCAAACATAGGTGGCTCCGGCCACTGCCCTCTCGTTGGAGAGGTTGGGTTGCTTGTTTAGTCCTTGTTGTCTCTTGTCTTTCTTTCCTTGTGTCATGCTTGTGTGTGTTGTCTCGTGTTTCTGTGTTTTGGTGCGTCCGTTCACTTGAAGGCTTCTTTGCAACGGCCCTTTGGTCTTCTCTGTTTGAAACCTGCATTTTCTTGGGCACACGATACTACCGCGGCATGCCATGGTACTACCGCAGGAGCTGCGCACTGTACTACCGCACCCAGAACGGAAGTATTTTTTTATTGCCGCCTAGGGGAACGGTACTACCGCCCTCGGTGCAGTACTTCCGCCTAGGCGGTACTACCACGATGACACGCGGTACTACCGCGCAGTTGAGAGCGCTTGGGGGTTAAGAGCGGGTAGGGGGAGTTCCAACTCCCCCATACCCATTCACTCCTTCTCCCCCACGCTGTTTCTCTCTCTCCTGCGCAAGAACGGCGCCGGAGACCTTCCCCGGATCTCCATCTCCAGCCGCTCTCCTTGCATTTCGTTCTGTGGGATTGTTCCCCACCACTTCCTCTTGCCATGGAACAAGGTTTCTCCCCAAATCCATCTCTCTTTGCTTTGTTCTTTCGTTTCTAGGTTTATGGGGAGATGCATGTTGTTCTTCAGATTTTAGGCTAAATCTATGCAAGAGTAGGATGTAGGAGAGTAGTAATGCGTAGATATGGTACTTGTTGTGTTGTCCCGTGGTAGATTTGATCAACCTTAGTACCGCTTTGCTATCACGGTTGTGCTCAGATCCAATTGAGGTTTCGGATCTGACACCGTACGGTACTACCGCATCTCCGGTGCGGTACTACCACTCGTACGGTACTACTGCTCCTCAGGAGCGGTACTACCGCGCGAGGCATGGAACTAAAATTTTACTGCTGCTCCGAGACACAGTACTACCGTGCCACCCCGGTGTGGTCTACCGTGGCTAGGAGCAGCACTAAAATTTTAGTACCGCGTAGCCATGCGGTACTACTGTTGTAGTCAAATATTCCAAGTGGAAATTACCAAGTGCGAGTTCTACTTGTTTCACCTGTTTTGGTGTGGTCTTTGCATTGATCATTCTTGCTTCTCGTGCGTGTTTTTGTGTTTTTTGTCTTAGGTGGTGGCTCCGGTGCTCCTGCTCGCCATTCCAATCCCAGTCATGACACGGGCTCCAAACGTTTGCGCAACCAGGACGAAGCACCAGAGGGCTCCAATGCCCCCCAACATAGGACCAAGACCACCGCCGCCAAGCTCAAGGAGCCCACCAAGGGCATGGATGAGATACCTCTTGCCGAGTTTTCTTCTCGAAGGAAGATCAACCCCTATGTGAATCTCATGTCAACTTCAGCGGGAATGATCTTTTCTAGACCAAGCAGCAGTATCTCACTTATGTGGATGTGATCAAGGCAAAGCAGAACATCTTTGTGGACGTGCACTGGATTGACATGCATCACATGAGGGATGAGAGGCACCATGATTACTTTGGTGAGGCTTTGGATCTCGTGGAGCAGTTTGGCATTGAGCATGTGATCTCATTCCATTTGGATTACGACCCTGAGATTGTGGCCAAGTTCTTTGCCTCGGTCCATACTGAAGAGGAACGGAAGATGACCTGGATGACCAACTGTAACATCCCAAATTTGCAATTTGGAATGTTATACATATATCATCATGCATACCATATTTTCTTGCATTTTGGTTGATCCTAGAAATTTCACGCAACTCAAGGACCCTCGGAGAGAGTTGGAGATTTCGTTATTTTCATATTTGAGTTCTCTCAAATTTTGAAAAGAGGGTCATTTGATTTATTTATTTTATCTTCAATTATTTTCCGGTGTCAAAATATATGAGAGAGGGAATAATTTGACTTTCCCAAATTTAGGAAAAATGAAGATTTAATAAATAGATCAATTTTGGTTTTTGCCGGAGTTTTGTTTCCATTTTATTCGAATAGGGAAAAAGGCGTGTTTTCGAAAATTGCATTTTAGGTCCGGAGTAAAGTTCATTTTGTTCGGCTCATTTTTAGGAGTCGGGGAAAATTTACTTTAGATTTTTCGGAGTTCGTTTAGATTTCCTTTTTGTTTTTCTGCGCGCGTAACCGATTTAAAAAAAAAGGAGCCTCCCGCCAGGCCAGCCGGGCCAAAGGCCCAGCCAGTCGGCCCGTCCCCTCGCGCGCAGTGCAGGCGCCAGGCGCCAGGCGCCCAGGCAGCCGCCGCCGCTCCCTGGCCAAGTCCCAGCGGGACTTAGGTCAGTTAGCCCCTCCCCTTTCCTTGTTTCGTTTTCCTTTTCCTATTCCTAGTCTATTTCTTGTCCCCTACCCCAAGTCTCCTCTCCCCTCACCTATATAAATACCCCAACACCCCCCCCCCTCTAAAACATCAAATCAAAAGCCCTCTCCTCCCCAAGCCCCACACCACCCCGCGCCTCCCCAAGCCCCACACCACCGCCGCGCTGCGCCCTGCGTCACCCGCCGCCGCTGCGCCTTGCCTACACCGCCGCCGCCCCTCACCCTGCGCCCTAGCCGCCGCCGCCTTAGCCGCCGCTGCCCTGCGTCACCGCTGCCGCCGGAGCCCCACGCCGGAACCTCGCCGAGGTAGCCGCGCCTCTCTTTTCTTCCTCGGATCATTTTCTTCTAATCGTTCCGATTCTTTTTCTTCTCTTCCGATTAGTTTTCTTTCCGGTTCTTTTCTAAACCGTTCCGGTTTTCTAGATCGGTTTTTCGTTCGGTTTTCTTCTCCGAAACCCTAGATCGGATTCGTTTTCTTTTCCGTTTAGTTGCCTTGGACCGTTCGCCGGACCGTTCGTCCTAACGAACGTGATCACCGGATTCTTCTAGGTTAACGACGCCCGTTCGTTTAATCATTCTTCTTTTTCTTTTCGTCGGATTTATTCCGCGATCGTGATCTCGGATCCGATCTTCGTTCTAGTCTTTCTTCTCGCTCGTTTATCGGAATCAGGTGATTCAAGCGCCTGGAGTTTCGTTGCGAAACCGCCGTTCCATCTAATCAACTTAAACAAGTTTTTGCCCCGGTAAAAATTTGACCTAGTTTCAACTTGCTAGAACCGAGTTGTTTTCTTCCGCCGTTTGTTTTTCCGTCGTCTGTTCGGTTCTTTCTTTCTTTGCAACCGGAGTTCTTAAATTGAACTTTCTGGTTCGTTCTTTTGTTCGAGTTTTACCTGTGCATTAGATGAGTACTTATTGTGTGCTTGTTGTTTGTCTGTGATAGATCACCCGGATTGCGCCGCTTGTTACTTCGAAACCCTAGGTCTCGCGGATCATCAGCAAGGCAAGTAACACTTTGATCATACCTTTTCTACAACCCATGTTTTATTGCATTAGATCAATCCTCTCACATTGCATGATTAGGATCTAATTAAATTGTGGGATGGGAAGTAGATGAGGTAGTACCTATTACCTGTTTATTATCAAACCTTTGGGAGTTACTTCTGCGTTTGCTTATTATGCCATGCTATGCTAGTAGACGTGGATTAGGTGAGTGAAATCCATGACAGATGTGAGTTGATAATTTTAATGGTTTATCTAAGGTGGCAACTTAAACACACATCTGGGTGGATTGAGGCACCTGATGTCTATCAGGACTTGCCTGTTTTTTTTTCGGACCGCCACCCAGGCTCAAAGGGATCATAAGATCTTTCAAACTAGAAACTTCCATGTGCGGCCACATGCTACTATGGGCTCTGGCATAGTTGACTAAGTTGTGCGAACTCTTACGGGGTGGACTAGCAGATGTAGGGGTTGTAGGTGGTACGGTCTACCCCACATGTAAGGTGCTAGCGCTTCTGAAAGACTATGTCTCGGTCATCCGTTTCTCAAACACCATGTAGTGCGAGAAAACAAACGGAGGCGATCGAGTCATGTGGGGAAAAGTGCGCAAACCTCTGCAGAGTGTACAAACTAATCATGATTAGTCGTGTCCCCGGTTATGGACAACTTGAGTATCTAGTACTTGAATATCATTGTGAATCTCAACATGTTACTTCTAATTAATGTTGTTGGGTTTTAATTACTTTTAATTGGGATTGAGAATGCTGTCAACCATTCTCAATGTTTCACAACCACCATGATAGTTAAATAAATTTATTCCTTTGCAGTAGGGAAAAACTGGCTTTACGCAAAAACTGTAACCATAGAGCTTTCCACCAGCCATATATGCATATAGTATAGTTGTTTCATTCCATTACTCTCTATGTGTTACTTTGCCAGCATATTCCATGTGCTGACCCGTATTCGGGCTGCAACTTCTTATGTTGCAGACTTTTCAGACGACGAGTAAAGTGCTTTTAGGTCGTGGCCCTATACTCAGTGATGCCGTTGGAGTTGATGGTCCCATTTACCTTCCAAGTCTTCCGCTGTTAACATCACTATATGGCCTTAAGCCATATTTATTGTAATAAGTCTCTTTGAGACAACGATGTAATAAGTGTGTGACTGCCACTCTGCTATAAATCCTTCGATGTACTGTGTGGTGTCAGCATTACTGATCCAGGGATGACACCTGAGCACAGAGATCAGACTGTTTGAGGTCTGGTCGCTACAGAGATGGTATCAGAGCACACGCTGACTGTAGGACACGACCACTAAGTTAAAGCCATAGATCATCACTCTCTTCTCATTTTCTAACTCCTCATCTTTTCTACTCCTTTAGGATGACGAACACGAAGATTAAGTACGCCCAACCAGATGAAGGCACACCTTTTGGATATCACTTGAAGGAAGTCACCAAGTACCTGAATATTGGATTACCAAGTTTCACGAGAACCTTCAACGCCACTCTGCATGAAGAGGAGCGCTGGAAGATTCAAGCTCACGTTCCGGGAAGGACATTCGCGCCAATCACAAAGCCTATAGATAGTGTTTTCAATGCACCAACTAGGAGTCTGGGAAGGAGCATGGCAACTCATATCACCATAGGACGCATTGGAGAAGTTTATCAAGAAGACCTCAAGGACACTATCTACCAGATTTGCGGACGCCGAGATGAACAATGGGAGTTAGTCAGCATCCAAGGAGGACGACGAGTACGGCGCATGTCTGGATGACTACATCATCATCGACGACACCGATTCGGATCCAAGTGAACCCGACTTTGAAGACGAAGCTGGAGCAGATATCATGGAGTCTTCCACCGGTTCAAATTTCTAGATGACCACCAGATAGTAGTAGTAGTCCCCCCTGTAAACACAATAGTTCGAGCACTTTTGCAATAGTTAGACCGTTGTAAGCCCTTGTTTGATTGAATGAAGTGATTTTTGTGTGCATTTGCTCATGTGCATTGGGGTAGTGTTTTCCCTTTAGACCTCTCTCTATTCTTAATTCTCGTCCCTTCTAAACCCTCAGATGCCTCCAAGACGTGACAATGGATTCCCACCGGAACTCACTCAGTTGATCCAGCAGCAGAATCAATTAATGCAGATGTTAGTTCAGAATCAGCAGAACAACAACAACAACCCACCACCACCACCTGTTGACCACTTAGCCCGTTTCCTTAGGCTGAATCCGCCGGTGTTTTCCAGTAGCACCGAGCCGATTGTAGCAGATGATTGGCTCCGTAAGATAGGAAGGGAGTTGACCACTGCAGGATGCACGGATGGTCAGAAAGTGAAGTTTGCCGCTCACCAGCTTGACGGACCCGCGGCGGCATGGTGGGAGAATTTCACAGCCACTTACCCAGTAGACACTGTCACATGGGATCAGTTTCAGCAAGCTTTCCGCACTGCCCATGTTTCAGCAGGAGCTATGGCCATAAAGAAGCGTGAGTTTCGCAACTTACGCCAAGGAGGAAGGACAGTTGGCCAGTACATTGACGACTTCAGCAAGTTAGCATGTTATGCCCCAGATGACGTTGCTACGGATGCAGCTAAGCAGGAGAAGTTTCTGGAAGGATTGAATGATGAGCTAAGCATGCAGTTGATGGTAGCGAGTTTCAACAACTACCAGGAGTTGGTAGATCGTGCCATCATGATTGAAGGGAAGCAACAGCAGATTGAAAACCGTAAGAGGAAGTATGGACAGGGGAAGTATAACTCTGGAGCCCAGCAGAAGCCCCGTTTTACCCCTAAACCGGGATTTAAGTTTCAGCACACCCATGGAGGAGGTAGCTCGCACAACCATAATGGCCACAAGAATGGTAATGGGAATGGAGGAAGCAACGGCCAGAATCGGACCACCCCATCAACCCCAACCAAGAGAGACCTGAGTCAAGTCACTTGTTTCAAGTGTTCCAAGACCGGACATTATGCCAATGAATGTCCCGAAGGCCAGAATGGAAATGGCAATGGAAGCTCTGGGAAGAAGCCGAACCCTTTCAATAGGGGACAGGTGAACCACATTAATGTGGAGGAGGTTGAAGATCAGCCTGATGCAGTAATAGGTAAGTTTTTGGTTAAGTCATTTACTGCACTCGTTCTTTTTGATACTGGAGCATCGCATTCATACATATCAAGCGGATTTGTGGATAATTATAACCTGCCTACCCAAGCCCTTAGGTCACCCATGTTAGTAAGCTCACCAGGAGCGGAGTATACGGCTAGACGATGGTGTGATCGGTTACCATTAAGGATTGGTAACTATGTGTTCCCCTCAGACCTAATAGTATTGGAAACTCAAGGATTGGATGTGATATTAGGCATGGATTGGTTATCAAAGTATAAAGGGAATATTGAGTGTGCTAGTAAGTCAATTTTGCTTACCACACCAGAAGGAAGAAGGATCAAGTATGTATCCCGGCATATGCCAAACAGGACACAAGTAAACTGCCTAACAGGAGTTGTGCAAGAGGATGTACCCGTGGTAAAGGATTTTCCTGATGTATTTCCAGAGGAATTGCCAGGCATGCCACCGGATAGAGACATTGAGTTTTTGATTGAGTTATTGCCAGGTACAGGCCCAATATCGAAGCGACCGTACCGGATGCCAGCAAAGGATTTGGTGGAAATTAAGAATCAGATTAAGGAGTTATTGGATAAAGGTTACATTCGCCCAAGTTCATCTCCTTGGGGATCACCCGTACTTCTAGTGGAAAAGAAGGATGGATCATTAAGGATGGTTGTAGATTATCGGGGTTTGAATGAAGTAACCATCAAGAACAAGTACCCACTGCCAATGATCAACGATCTGTTTGATCGGTTGCAAGGAGCTAAAGTGTTTTCCAAGATCGATTTGCGATCAGGGTACCTTCAATTGAAGATTCGAGAGCAGGACATACCTAAGACAGCGTTCACCACAAGATATGGACTGTATGAGTATACCGTTATGTCATTTGGATTGACTAACGCACCTGCCTATTTCATGAACCTGATGAACAAAGTGTTTATGGAGTTTTTGGATAAGTTCGTCGTAGTGTTCATTGATGACATCCTGGTTTATTCAAAGAATGAAGAGGAGCATAAGGAACATTTGTGTTTGGTTTTGGAGAAACTAAGGGAACATCAGTTATATGCCAAATTCAGCAAATGCGAGTTTTGGTTAAAGGAAGTTGGATTCCTCGGACACGTTATATCCGGAGAAGGTATAGTAGTTGACCCCACAAAGGTTGAGACCGTAACCGAATGGGAAGCACCAACAACAGTTGGAGAGATCCGGATTTTTCTTGGACTCGCAGGATACTACCGGAGATTCATTGAGAACTTTTCAAAGATTGCAAAGCCTATGACTGAATTGTTGAAGAAGGATACTAAGTTCAAATGGACTGAGGAGTGTGAGGCTAGTTTCCAGGAGCTGAAGAAACGCTTGGTTACCTCACCAGTGTTGATTTTGCCAGATCAGACCAAGGATTATGAGGTGTATTGCGACGCTTCACGTCGAGGACTTGGAGCAGTGCTTATGCAGGAAGGAAGAGTTGTTTCGTATGCTTCACGGCAACTGAAGCCTCATGAGTTGAATTATGCCAAGCATGATTTAGAGTTAGCAGCCGTAGTGCATGCATTGAAGACGTGGAGACATTTCCTTATTGGAAATCATTGTGAAGTGTATACGGATCACAAGAGTTTGAAGTACATTTTCACTCAGAAGGAGTTGAACCTCCAACAAAGGAGATGGTTGGAGCTCATCAAGGATTATGACATGAGATTGCATTACCATCCCGGAAAAACTAATGTAGTAGCTGACACATTGAGCCGTAAGAGCCATGTCAATACTCTAATGACGGGGAAAATACCAAAGGAGTTAGTAGAAAACCTTCATGAGCTATGTTTGGAAATAGTTCCGAGAGGCTATGTAGCAGCATTGGAGATTCAGTCAACATTGATGGATAAGATCAGAGAAGCTCAGAAATCTGACAAGGAGATTGCTGCTATAAAAGAGAAAATGAGCAAAGGAAAAGCAAAGGGATTTCGTGAGGATGAGCATGATACCCTATGGTTTGAGGACCGTGTTTATGTGCCAAAAGACCCGGAGATCAGGAAGTTGATTTGCAAGAGGCACATGATTCACCGTATTCGATTCACCCAGGGAATACCAAGATGTATTTGGATTTGAAGGAAACATTCTGGTGGACCGGAATGAAGAAGGATATTGCAGCATATGTAGCAGTTTTTGACGTATGTCAGAGAGTAAAGGCAGAGCATCAGAAGCCAGCAGGATTGTTACAACCATTGCCGATACCCGAATGGAAGTGGGATAAGATAGGCATGGATTTTATCACAGGACTACCCAGGACAAAAGCAGGCCATGACTCGATATGGGTAGTAGTTGATCGTTTGACGAAGGTAGCACATTTTATCCCAGTTAAGACCACTTACACCAGTGCTAAGTTGGCAAAGATATACATGACTAGGATCATTTGTTTGCATGGAGTTCCGAGGAGTATCGTATCAGATAGAGGAACCCAATTTACCTCAAAGTTTTGGAATCAGTTGCATGAAACTTTAGGAACCAGACTAGAGTTCAGCACAGCTTTTCATCCGCAGACAGATGGACAGACCGAGAGAGTCAATCAGATTTTGGAAGATATGCTGAGAGCTTGTGCACTAGATTATGGATCTAGTTGGGACGATAACTTGCCGTATGCGGAGTTTTCTTATAACAACAGTTACCAAACCAGTTTGAAGATGGCACCTTTCGAAGCTTTATAGGGAAGGAGGTGCAGGACACCGTTGTCATGGGACGAAGTTGGAGACCGTTAATTCTTTGGACCAGATTTGATTAAGGAGTCTGAACGGAAAGTTAAGTTGATTCGTGATAGGCTCAAGGTAGCCCAGTCCAGGTAGAAGAGCTACGCAGATTCTAAACGCAAGGAGACAGTTTACGAAACCGGAGACAGAGTTTATCTTCGAGTATCCCCACTTCGAGGAGTTAAGCGCTTTGGAGTTAAGGGAAAGTTAGCACCGCGTTTCGTTGGACCGTATAAGATCTTGCAACGTATGGGAGAAGTCACTTATAAGTTGGAATTACCAGAGGGACTGTCAGGAGTTCATGATGTATTCCATGTTTCTCAGCTGAAGAAATGTCATGCCGAAATGGCGGAAGTACCGCTAAGAGATACAGTGCCACTTGAAGCGATTCACTTGGATAACGACTTAACGTATGAGGAGAAGCCAGTCAAGATTCTCAATTTTGCCAGCAGAGTTACTCGCAGCAAGGTTATCAAGTTTTGCAAAGTTCAGTGGAACCACCACTCAGAGGATGAAGCCACCTGGGAGAGAGAAGAAGATTTGCTCAAGGACCACCCTCACCTATTTTCTAGCCAACCCGAATCTCGAGGGCGAGATTCATCTTAAGGGGGGTAGGTCTGTAACATCCCAAATTTGCAATTTGGAATGTTATACATAGATCATCATGCATACCATATTTTCTTGCATTTTGGTTGATCCTAGAAATTTCACGCAACTCAAGGACCCTCGGAGAGAGTTGGAGATTTCGTTATTTTCATATTTGAGTTCTCTCAAATTTTGAAAAGAGGATCATTTGATTTATTTATTTTATCTTCAATTATTTTCCGGTGTCAAAATATATGAGAGAGGGAATAATATGACTTTCCCAAATTTAGGAAAAATGAAGATTTAATAAATAGATCAATTTTGGTTTTTGCCGGAGTTTTGTTTGCATTTTATTCAGATAGGGAAAACGCGCGTTTTCGAAAATTGCATTTTAGGTCCAGAGTAAAGTTCATTTTGTTCGGCTCATTTTTAGGAGTCGGGGAAAATTTACTTTAGATTTTTCGGAGTTCGTTTAGATTTTCTTTTTGTTTTCCTCCGCGCGTAACCGATTTAAAAAAAGGAGCCTCCCGCCAGGCCAGCCGGGCCAAAGGCCCAGCCAGCCGGGCCAAAGGCCCAGCCAGCCGGCCCCTCCCCTCGCGCGCAGCGCAGGCACCAGGCGCCAGGCGCCCAGGCAGCCGCCGCCGCTCCCTGGTCGAGTCCCAGCGGGACTTAGGTCGGTTAGCCCCTCCCCTTTCCTTGTTTCGTTTTCCTTTTCCTATTCCTAGTCTATTTCTTGTCCCCTACCCCAAGTCTCCTCTCCCCTCACCTATATAAATACCCCAACACCCCCCCCCCTCTAAAACATCAAATCAAAAGCCCTCTCCTCCCCAAGCCCCACACCACCCCGCGCCTCCCCAAGCCCCACACCACCGCTGCGCTGCGCCCTGCGTCACCCGCCACCGCCGCGCCTTGCCTACACCGCCGCCGCCCCTCACCCCGCGCCCTAGCCGCCGCCGCCTTAGCCGCCGCCGCCCTGCGTCACCGCCGCCGCCGGAGCCCCATGCCGGAACCTTGATGAGGTAGCCGCGCCTCTCTTTTCTTCCTCGGATCGTTTTCTTCTAATCGTTCCGATTCTTTTTCTTCTGTTCCGATTCATTTTCTTTCCGGTTCTTTTCTAAACCGTTCCGGTTTTCTAGATCGGTTTTTCGTTCGGTTTTCTTCTCCGAACCCTAGATCGGATTCATTTTCTTTTCCGATTTAGTTGCCTTGGACCATTCGCCGGACCGTTCATCCTAACGAACGTGATCACCAGATTCTTCTAGGTTAACGATGCCCGTTCGTTTAATCGTTCTTCTTTTTCTTTTCGTCAGATTTATTCCGCGATCGTGATCTCAGATCTGATCTTCGTTCTAGTCTTTCTTCTCGCTCGTTTATCGGAATCAGGTGATTCAAGCGCCTGGAGTTTCGTTGCGAATCCGCCATTCCGTCTAATCAACTTAAACAAGTTTTTTCCCCGGTAAAAATTTGACCTAGTTTCAACTTGGTAGAACCGAGTTGTTTTCTTCCGCCGTTTGTTTTTCCGTCGTCTGTTCGGTTCTTTCTTTCTTTGCAACCGGAGTTCTTAAATTGAACTTTCTGGTTCGTTCTCTTGTTCGAGTTTTACATGTGCATTAGATGAGTAGTTATTGTGTGCTTGTTGTTTGTCTGTGATAGATCACCCGGATTGAGCCGCTTGTTACTTCGAAACCCTAGGTCTCGCGGATCATCAGCAAGGCAAGTAAAACTTTGATCATACCTTTTCTACAACCCATGTTTTATTGCATTAGATCAATCCTCTCACATTGCATGATTAGGATCTAATTAAATTGTGGGATGGGAAGTAGATGAGGTAGTACCTATTACCTGTTTATTATCAAACCTTTGGGAGTTACTTCTGCGTTTGCTTATTATGCCATGCTATGCTAGTAGACGTGGATTGGGTGAGTGAAATCGATGACAAATGTGAGTTGATAATTTTAATGGTTTATCTAAGGTGGCAACTTAAACACACATCTGGGTGGATTGAGGCACCTGATGTCTATCAGGACTTGCCTGGTTTTTTTTGGACCGCCACCCAGGCTCAAAGGGATCATAAGATCTTTCAAACTAGAAACTTTCGTGTGTAGCCACATGCTACTATGGGCTCTGGCATAGTTGACTAAGTTGTGCGAACTCTTACGGGGTGGACTAGCAGATGTAGGGGTTGTAGGTGGTACGGTCTACCCCACATGTAAGGTGCTAGCGCTTCTGTAAGACTATGTCTCGGTCATCCGTTTCTCAAACACCATGTAGTGCGAGAAAACAAACGGAGGCGATCGAGTCATGTGGGGAAAAGTGCGCAAACCTCTGTAGAGTGTACAAACTAATCATGATTAGCCGTGTCCCCGGTTATGGACAACTTGAGTATCTAGTACTTGAATATCATTGTGAATCTCAACATGTTACTTCTAATTAATGTTGTTCGGTTTTAATTACTTTTAGTTGGGATTGAGAATGCTGTCAACCATTCTCAATGTTTCACAACCACCATGATAGTTAAATAAATTTATTCCTTTGCAGTAGGGAAAAACTGGCTTTACGCAAAAACTGTAACCATAGAGCTTTCCACCAGCCATATATGCATATAGTATAGCTGTTTCATTCCATTACTCTCTATGTGTTACTTTGCCAGCATATTCCATGTGCTGACCCGTATTCGGGCTGCAACTTCTTATGTTGCAGACTTTTCAGACGACGAGTAAAGTGCTTTTAGGTCGTGGCCCTATAATCAGTGATGCCGTTGGAGTTGATGGTCCCATTTACCTTCCAAGTCTTCTGCTGTTAACGTCACTATATGGCCTTAAGCCAAATTTATTGTAATAAGTCTCTTTGAGACAACGATGTAATAAGTGTGTGATTGCCACTCTGCTATAAATCCTTCGATGTACTATGTGGTGTCTGCATTACTGATCCAGGGATGACACCTGAGCACAGAGATCAGACTGTTTGAGGTCTGGTCGCTACACCAACGGACAGCGGCTGACTGCTACATGGAAGGACTTCATGGATTTGCTTCAGGCTTTTGATGAGGGGCTCAACACACCCGTGGGTGTACGCCCTCATGCCTATCCCGAGTCAGCTAACAAGAATAAGCATCTGTCCTACTATGTTGCGAAGTCGCTTCCAAGTGGCAAGAAGGTGTGGGTGTTGAACCCCTTCCTCGACATCATGTATCGCGTCTTCCGCAACTCTCTTTTTCTCCGCATTGGTGACAAGGACAAAGTGCATGCCTATCTTGTGGATATGATGCTCATCTGTGAGGAGGCGCGTCTCTCTCAGACTCAACCACTTAATGTCTCACATATCATGTGGTGCGTGCTTCGGTTTTGCGGAGTTCACCCGTAAGGTACCCATCTATGGACCTTACCTGTTTCTATTGATCACGAGGACTTTTGGGAGAAGCTCTATCCCAATGACGAGTATCTTGCCCCTGACTGGATTCGTCATGAGCCCATTAGGCTCCGTATCAAGCCCCAGTGGGCCAACACCACTACCCATGCCGAGGCAGCGGCTACTCAGATGGATGTGGATGCAGATGAGGTTGAGGAGGAGGACACTGATGAGGATAGCTCTACTGGCTACTTGTCTTCATCTTTTGAGCCCTCTTGGGCTAAGAAGCTGAAGAACAAGAGGAAGGCTTTGTTCTACATGCATGCCAAGGGGCAGTACCAGTCTCATGTTGCTTAGAAGGAGAGTCGCTGCCGCGATAAGCAGATCTTGAGGATGTTTGGCGAGCATATATCCAGCAGATCTGAGAGGGTCATCACGCCAGAGGCAGCCTGGATGACGAAGCAGGGCTATAGGTGGACTGATTCTGAGGAGGACAAGGAGGAGTCTTTCCCAGCTGCCGAGTCTGACGAGGAGCGTGCGAGTGATTACTCCGCTTGAGCCACCACTTGTGTTGTAGGTGTCCTCTCTGCCTTTTTGGTGTCTCGATGCCAAAGGGGGAGAGGGTCTAGGATTTGCGAGATGTGAGTCGTGTTTCCGTTTGCTTTGTTGTTGGACCTTGTTTGATTTGGTTTGGTTTGCGCTTATGAGACCTTTCTATCATATGGTGTAAGACATGTGCCCTCTATCGTACCTTATTGAGCTTATGCTATCTTGTGCTAGTTATATTATACTCATATGTTTTATCTTGCTTAGTGTTAGCCTTATTGTTGCAAGATATGCCTTGTCTATAAAATATAGGGGGAGTGTTGATCCTAGTATGTGTGTCGTGCAGTCCAAAGCACTCATATAGATAGCACACATCTAGGGGTAGCCTGTCCATATTTTAGAGGTATGGGGTTTTCCCATGTTCTATGTTATCTCCTTTTATGCAAATCATGTATTGTCATTAATCCACCAAAAAGGGGGAGATTGTAAGGGCATATTTATCCCTTAGTTGTTTTGGTGATTGATGACAATGCTTTTGCGGACTAATCGTGTGCATTGAGTATTTCAGACACTTCATCACTAGGCACAAGACGATATGGTGCCCCTCGAAGACTATTGAAGACGGCGTTTCTCTATGTTTCTTTTCGGTGGATTTGAGTCGTAGGAAAGCCGTACAATTAAGAGGGGGTCCGCTTTGGAAAGGTTTGGGTGGGATCATCACGTACACGTCTTCTCCTTTGCACTGCCTTCCTTTGGCACTTTGGAGCTGAAGGAAATATGCCCTAGAGGCAATAATAAAGTTATTATTTATTTCCTTATATCATGATAAATGTTTATTATTCATGCTAGAATTGTATTAGCCGGAAACGTAATACATAGACAAATAGAGTGTCACTAGTATGCATCTACTTGACTAGCTCATTGAATCAATGATGGTTAAGTTTCCTAGCCATAGACATAAGTTGTCATTTGATTAACGGGGTCACATCATTGATGTCATTGACTTGACCCATTCCGTTAGCATAGCACTTGATCGTTTAGTTTGTTGCTATTGCTTTCTTCATGACTTATACATGTTCCTATGACTATGAGATTATGCAACTCCCGTTTACCGGAGGAACACTTTGTGTGCTACCAAATGTCACAACGTAACTGGGTGATTATAAAGGTGCTCTACAGGTGTCTCCGAAGGTACTTGTTGGGTTGGCGTATTTCGAGATTAGGATTTGTCACTCCGATTGTTGGAGAGGTATCTCTGGGCCCTCTCGGTAATGCACATCACCTAAGCCTTGCAAGCATTGCAACTAATGAGTTAGTTGCGAGATGATGTATTACGGAATGAGTAAAGAGACTTGCCGGTAACGAGATTGAACTAGGTATTGAGATATCGACGATCGAATCTCGGGCAAGTAACATACCGATGACAAAGGGAACAATGTATGTTGTTATGCGGTTTGACCGATAAAGATCTTCGTAGAATATGTGGGAGCCAATATGAGCATCCAGGTTCCGCTATTGGTTATTGACCGAAGACGTGTCTCGGTCATGTCTACAGTGTTCTCGAACCCGTAGGGTCCGCATGCTTAAGGTTTTGATGACAGTTATATTATGAGTTTATGAGTTTTGATGTACCGAAGGAGTTCGGAGTCCCGGATGAGATCGGGTACATGACGAGGAGTCTCGAAATGGTCGAGACGTAAAAATCGATATATTGGACAAATATATTCGGACATCGGAAAGGTTCCGAGTGATTCGGGTATTTTCGGGGGTACCGGGGAGTTACGGGAATATGAGGAAGAAGTAATGGGCCTCATGGGACAAGTGGTGGAAGAGAGGAGGCAGGGTGCGTGGCCCCCCTAGCCCAAACCGAATTGGACTAGGGGGTCAGCCCCCCTTTCCTCTTTTTCCTCCTTCTCCTTCCTTCTCCTTCTCCTACTCCTCCTTCCTTTCCTCCTCCTAGTAGGAGTAGGAAAGGGGGGTCCTACTCCTACTAGGAGGAGGACTCCTCCTCCTGGCGCGCCCATAGAGGGCCGGCCGGCCTCCCCCTTGCTCCTTTATATACAGGGGCACGGGGCACCTCTAGACACACAAGTTGATCAGTTGATCTCTCCCAGCCGTGTCCGGTGCCCCCTCCACCATATTCCACCTCGGTCATATTGTAGCGATGCTTAGGCGAAGTCCTGCGTCGGTAGAAACATCATCACTGTCACCACGCCGTCGTGCTGATGGAACTCTCCCTTGAAGTTCTGCTGGATCGGAGTTCATGGGACGTCATCGAGCTGAACGTGTGCTGAACTCGGAGGTGCCGTGTAGCGACCAGACCTCAAACGGCCCAATCTCTGTGCTCAAGTGTCATCCCTGGATCAGTAATGCTGACACCACACAGTACTTGAAGGATTTATAACAGAGTAGCAATCACACACTTATTACATCGAGTGTTTCAAAAGAGAACTTATTACAATAAATATGGCTTAAGGCCATCTAATAACGATAACAGCGGAAGGCTTGGAAGATAAGTGAGTCCATCAACTCCAACGGCATCACTGAGTATAGAACCACGACCTAAAAACACCTTAATCATCGTCTGAAAAGTCTGCAACATTAACGTTGCAGCTCGAAACGGGTCAGCACATGGAATATGCTGGCAAAATAACACATAGAGAGTAACGGAATGAATAGGCTATTCTATATGCATATTTGGCTGGTGGAAAGCTCTATGGTTATAGTTTTGCGTAAAGCCAATTTTTCCCTACTGCAAAGAAATAAATTTTATTTAACTATCATGGTAGTTGTTAAACATTGAGAATGGTTGACAGCATTCTCAATCCCAATTAAGCATCATCATTAAACAAAACCCAACAAATTTATTTTAGAGTAACATGATGAGATTCACATGATAATCCAGGTACTAGATACTCAAGATGTCCATAACCGGGGACATGGCTAACCATGATTAGTTTATACACTCTGCAGAGGTTTGCGCACTTTTCCCCACAAGACTCGATCGCCTCCGTTTGGTTTCTCGCACTTCATGGTGTTTGAGAAGACGGATGACCGAGACATAGTCTTTCAAAAGCGCTAGCACCTTACAATCGGGTAGACCGTTACACCTACTTTCCCCTACATCTGCTAGTCTACCATTGTAAGAGTTCGCACAACTTAATCAACTATGCTAGAGCCCATAATAGCTTGTGGCTGCACACGGAAGTTTCTAGCATGAATAATCTCATGATCCCTTTGAGCCTGGGTGGCGGTCCAAAAGAAAAACAGGCAATCGCTGGAATACCCAGGTGCCTCAATCCACCCAGATGTGTGTTTAAGTTGCCACCTTAATTAAACCATTAATTAACTATCTCACATCTGTCATGCATACACTCACCCAATCCACGTCTACTAGCATAGCATGGCATAATAAGCAAACATAGAAGTAACTCCCAAAGGTTTGATAATAACAGGTAATAGGTACTACCTCAACTACTTCCCAAACCCACAATTTAATTAGATCCTAATCATGCAATGTGTGAGGATTGATCTAATGCAATAAAACTACGTAGAGGGAAAGCATGATCAAAGTGTTACTTGCCTTGCTGATGATCCGGGAAACCTAGCGATTTGAAGTAGCAAGCGGCGCACTCCGGGTACTCCATCACAAACAAACAAGCATACAATAAGTACTCAACTAATGCACAGGTAAAACACAAATAAGAGATGTAACCAGAAAGTTCAACTTAAGAACTCCGGTTGGCAAAAAGAATCAAATCGAACGAAGCAACGAAAGACAAACGGCAAAAGAAACAAGCTTCGTTTACTATTTTAGATCTAGGGCAATTTTTACAGTGGCAAAAACTTGTTTGAGTTGGTTAAACGGAAAGAGGGTTTCGAGGCAAACTCCAGGCACTTGAATCGCCTGATTTTGATAAACGAGCAAGAAGTTAGACTAAAACGAAAATCGGATCAGAAATCGCGATCAGAAAAATCGCGGATTTAATCCAAGAAAAAGAAAAACGACGAACGTTCATTAAAACGAACGAACGGACGAACGCTCGCAAATTAAATAAACCGGAAAAACCGATATATTTAAAAAAAACCGAAACAAAAATGAACAAAACCGTCGGAAAACCAAACGGTTTTTCGAGAAAAACCAGCGGCGGCGAGACAACCTCCGTCGGCGGATCCGGCGGCGGCGATGTCGGCGGTGGCGGCGCTCCGGCGGGCGGCGGGGGCGATGTGGTGGCGCGGGCGGCGGTGCGGGGGTTAGGGTTTTCAGGTGGGGGCACGACTGGGCTTTGGCGGGGGCCTCGGGGCGCTATAAAAAGGCCCGGCCAGGAGGAGTCCTGGCCGGTTACGGCCCAAGGTCGGTTCGGATTTTTTTTTAAATAATTCCGCTCGGAAAAAAACAAAAGGAATACTAAACGGACTACAAAAATCCTGAAATAAATTTTCCCCGGCTTTAAAATCAAGCCGCACAGGATGAACATTTATTTGGGGCCTAAATGCAATTTTGAAAAATGCGCATTTTTCCTAAATTCAAATAAAATAGCAAATAAAACAAAAATAAAATCTTATTTGATTTTTTTATTAAATCCTCAATATTTCTTTATTTTGGGAAAGTCATTCTATTCCCTCTCTCATAATTTTTATAATAGAAATAATTGAAGATAAAATAAATAAAATCAAATGATCCTATTTTCAAAATTTGAGACAACTCAAATATGAAAATAACAAAATCCCCAACTCTCTCCGAGGGTCCTTGAGTTGCGTGAAATTTCTAGGATCAACCAAAATGCAATAAATATGATATGCAATGATGATCTAGTGTATAACATTCCAAATTGAAAATTTGGGATGTTACAAACCTACCCCCCTTAAGATGAATCTCGCCCTTCAGATTCGGGTTGGCTAGAAAATAGGTGAGGCTGGTCCTTCAGCAAATCTTCCTATCGTTCCCAGGTGGCTTCATCCTCCATGTGGTGGCTCCACTAAACCTTGCAAAACTTGATAACCTTACTGCGGGTGACTTGACTGGCATACTCTAAAATCTTAACTAGTTTCTCCTCATAGGTCAAATCACTGTCCAACTGAATCGCTTCCAGTGGTACCGTATCTCTCAGCGGTATGTCAGCCATCTCTGTGTGGCACTTCTTCAACTGGGATACATGGAACACGTCGTGAACTCCTGACAATCCTTCGGGCAATTCCAACTTATAGGCAACTTCTCCCTGAAGGAAATATGCCCTAGAGGCAATAATAAAGTTATTATTTATTTCCTTATTTCATGATAAATGTTTATTATTCATGCTAGAATTGTATTAACCGGAAACATAATACATGTGTGAATACATAGACAAACAGAGTGTCACTAGTATGCCTCTACTTGACTAGCTCGTTAATCAAAGATGGTTATGTTTCCTAACCATAGACAAAGAGTTGTTATTTGATTAACGGGATCACATCATTAGGAGAATGATGTGATTGACTTGACCCATTCCGTTAGCTTAGCACTCGATCGTTTAGTATGTTGCTATTGCTTTCTTCATGACTTATACATGTTCCTATGACTATGAGATTATGCAACTCCCATTTACCGGAGGAACACTTTGTGTGCTACCAAACGTCACAACGTAACTGGGTGATTATAAAGGATCTCTACAGGTGTCTCCAAAGGTACATGTTGGGTTGGCGTATTTCGAGATTAGGATTTGTCACTCCGATTGTCGGAGAGGTATCTCTGGGCCCTCTCGGTAATGCACATCACATAAGCCTTGCAAGCATTGCAACTAATGAGTTAGTTGCAAGATGATGTATTACGGAACGAGTAAAGAGACTTGCCGGTAACGAGATTGAACTAGGTATTGAGATACCGACGATTGAATCTCGGGCAAGTAACATACCGATGACAAAGGGAACAACGTATGTTGTTATGCGGTCTGACCGATAAAGATCTCCATAGAATATGTAGGAGCCAATATGAGCATCCAGGTTCCGCTATTAGTTATTGACCGGAGACGTGTCTCGGTCATGTCTACATTGTTCTCGAACCCGTAGGGTCCGCACGCTTAAGGTTTCGATGACAGTTATATTATGAGTTTATGAGTTTTGATGTACCGAAGGAGTTCGGAGTCCCGGATGAGATCGGGGACATGACGAGGAGTCTCGAAATGATCGAGACGTAAAGATCGATATATTGGACGACTATATTCGGACATCGGAAAGGTTCCAAGTTGTTCGGGTATTTTTCGGAGTACCGGGGAGTTACGGGAATACGGGGGAAGAAGTATATGGGCCTTATTGGGCTTTAGGGGAGAGGGAGAGGCAGGCCGCGCGCCCTCCCATTGACTAGTCCGAATTGGACTAAGGGGAGGGGCGGCGCCCCCTCCTTCCTTCTCTTCCCTCTTCCCCTTCCTTGTCTCCTACTCCTACTACATGGAAGGACTCCTAGTTGGACTAGGAAAGGGGGAATCCTACTCCCGGTGGGAGTAGGACTCCCCTAGGGCGCGCCATAGAGAGGGCCGGCCCTCCCCTCCTCCACTCCTTTATATACGGGGGCAGGGGGCACCCCATAGACACACAAGTTGATCTTCGAGATCGTTCTCTTAGCCATGTGCGGTGCCCCCCTCCACCATACTCCTCAATAATATTGTAGCGGTGCTTAGGCGAAGCCTGCGACGGTAGAACATCAAGATCGTCACCATGCCGTTGTGCTGACGGAACTCTTCCCCGACACTTTGCTGGATCAGAGTCCGGGGATCGTCATCGAGCTGAACGTGTGCTAGAACTCGGACGTGCCGTAGTTTCGGTGCTTGATCGGTCGGGCCGTGAAGACGTACGACTAGATCAACCGCGTTGTTCTAACGCTTCCGCTTTCGGTATATGAGGGTACGTAGACAACACTCTCCCCTCTCGTTGCTATGCATCACCATGATCTTGCGTTTGCGTAGGGAAGTTTTGAAATTACTACGTTCCCCAACACTCCCATATGCTCCAAGACTTTGTATGGGCCTACAAAACGTGGCTCTAACTTTCCCTTAACTCCAAAGCGCTTAACTCCTCGGAGTGGTGATACTCGAAGATAAACTCGGTCTCCGACTTCGTAAAATGTCTCCTTGCGTTTAGAATCTACATAACTCTTCTTCCTGGATTGAGCTACCTTGAGCCTATCGCGAATCAATTTCACTTTCTGTTCAGACTCCTTTATCAGATCCGGTCCAAACAACTGGCGGTCTCCAACTTCATCCCAAGACAATGGGGTCCTGTACCTCCTTCCATACAAGGCTTCGAAAGGGGCCATCTTCAAACTGGATTGATAGCTGTTGTTGTAAGAGAACTCTGCATATGGTAAATTCTCGTCCCAGCTAGATCCGTAATCTAGCGCACAAGCTCTTAGCATATCCTCCAAAATCTGATTGACTCTCTCAGTGTGTCCATCTGTCTGCAGGTGGAAAGCTGTACTAAACTCCAGTCTGGTTCCCAAAGTTTCATGCAACTGATTCCAGAACTTTGAGCTAAATTGGGTTCCTCTATCTGATACTATGCTCCTTGGAACTCCATGCAGACAAACGATTCTAGTCATGTATATCTTTGCCAACTTTGCACTGGTATAGGTAGTCTTCACTGGAATGAAATGAGCTAGCTTTGTCAAACGATCGACTACAACCCATATCGAGTCATAGCTGAACGTGTTCTGGGCAATCCTGTAATAAAATCCATGCCTAGCTTATCCCACTTCCATTCGGGTATCGGTAATGTCTATAGCAATCCGGTTGGCTTCTGATGCTCTGCCTGTACTCTCTGACATACATCACAAACTGCTACATATTCCGCAATATCCTTCTTCATTCCGGCCCACCAGAAAATATCCTTCAAATCCAAATACATCTTGGTATTTCCTGGGTGAATCGAATACGGTGAATCATGGGCCTCTTGTAAAATTAACTTCCTGATCTCCGAATCATTTGGTACATAGACACGGTCTTCAAACCATAAGGTATCGTGCTCATCCTCACGAAATCCCTTAGATTTTCCTTTGCTCATTTTCTCCTTAATAGAGGCAATCTCCTTGTCAGTCTTTTGGGCTTCTCTGATCTTATCCACCAAAGTAGACTGAATCTCCAATGCTGCTACATAGCCTCTTGGAACTATTTCCAAACATAGCTCTCGAAGATTTTCGGCTAACTCCCTTGGTAAATCTCCCGTCATTAGGGTGTTGACATGGCTCTTACGGCTCAACGCGTCAGCTACTACGTTAGCCTTTCCGGGGTGATAATGCAATTTCATATCATAATCCTTGATGAGCTCCAACCATCTCCTTTGTCTGAGGTTCAACTCCTTCTGTGTGAAAATATACTTCAAACTCTTGTGATCCGTGTACACCTCGCAATGGTTTCCAATCAGAAAATGTCTCCAAGTCTTCAATGCATGCACTACGGCTGCTAACTCCAAATCATGCGTAGCATAATTCAACTCGTGGGGCTTAAGTTGTCGTGAGGCATATGAAACAACTCTTCCTTCCTGCATAAGAACTGCTCCCAGTCCTCGATGTGAAGCGTCACAATACACCTCATAATCCTTGGTCTGATCCGGTAAAATCAACACTGGTGAGGTAACCAAATGTTTCTTCAACTCCTGGAAACTAGCCTCACATTCCTCAGTCCATTTGAACTTGGTATCCTTCTTCAACAACTCCGTCATAGGCTTCGCAATCTTTGAGAAATTCTCAATAAACCTCCGGTAGTATCCTGCGAGTCCAAGAAAACTCCGGATCTCTCCAACTGTGGTTGGCGCTTCCCACTTGGTCACGGTATCAAATTTAGTGGGATCTACTGCTATACCTTCTCCGGATATAACATGTCCGAGAAATCCAACTTCTTTCAAGCAAAACTCACATTTGCTAAACTTGGCATATAACTGATGTTCTTTGAGCTTACCAAGAACCAAACGCAAATGCTCCTTATGCTCCTCTTCATTCTTCAAGTAAACTAGGATATCATCAATGAACACTACGACAAACTTATCCAAGAACTCCATAAACACTTTGTTTATCATGTTCATAAAATATGCAGGTGCGTTAGTCAGACCAAATGACATAACGGTATACTCATACAGCCCATACCTGGTGGTAAAAGTTGTCTTAGGTATATCCTATTCTCGAATCTTCAACTGGTGGTATCCTGATCACATATCGATCTTGGAAAATACCTTAGCTCCTTGCAATCGATCAAACAGATCATTGATCATCGGTAGTGGGTACTTGTTCTTGATGGTTACTTCATTCAATCCTCGATAATCAACAACCATCCTTAACGATCCATCCTTCTTCTCCACTAGAAGTACTGGCGATCCCCAAGGCGATGAACTTGGGCGAATATATCCTTTATCCAGTAACTCCTTAATTTGCTTCTTAATTTCTGCCAAATCCCTTGCGGGCATCCTATATGGTCTCTTTGATATTGGCCCTGTGCCTGGCAAAAGCTCAATCAAAAACTCAATATCTCTATCTGGTGGCATGCCTGGCAATTCTTCTGGAAATACATCGGGGAAATCCTTCACTACTGGTACTTCCTCCTGCACAACTCCTGTTAAACAATTTACTTGAGTCCTCTTCGGCACATGCCGGGATACATACTTGATCCTTCTCCCTTCTGGGGTGGTAAGCAAGATTGACTTACTGGCGCAATTGATGTTTCCTCCATACATCGACAACCAATCTGTACCCAGAATTACATCCAAACCTTGTGATTCCAATATTATCAAATCCGAGGGGAACACATGCCTACCTATACTTAATGGCACTTGAAAACATCCTTGGCTAGCCATATACTCCGCTCCTGGTGAGCTTACTAACATAGGTGTTCTAAGAACCTTGGTGGGCAGGTTATACTTATCCACAAATCCCCTTGATATGTATGAATGCGATGCTCCAGTATCAAAAAGAACGAGTGCAGTAAATGACTTAACCAAAAACTTACCGATTACTACATCCGGCTGCTCTTCAACCTCCTCCACGTTAACGTGGTTCACCTGTCCCCTGTTGAAAGGGTTCGGCTTCTTCCCAGAGCTTCCATTGCCATTACCATTCTGTGATTCAGGACATTCATTGGCATAATGTCCGGTCTTCTGGCACTTAAAACAAGTGACTTGGCTCAGGTCTCTCTTGGCTGGGGTCGATGGGTTGGTGTGGTTCTGGCCGTTGCTTCGTCCATTCCCATTACCATTCTTGGTGCCATTGTGATTGCGCGAGCTAACTCCTCCATGGGTATGCTAAAAATGTCCTCCCGGTCTAGGGGTAAAACGTGGCTTCTGCTGAGCTCCTGAATTGTGCTTCCCTTGTCCATACTTCCTCTTGCGATTCTCAATCTGCTGCTGCTTCCCTTCAATCATGAGAGCACGATCTACCAACTCCTGGTAGTTGTTGAAGGTGGCTACCATCAACTGCATGCTCAACTCATCATTCAGTCCTTCCAGAAACTTCTCCTGCTTAGCTACATCCGTAGCAACGTCATCTGGGGCATAATGTGCTAATTTACTAAAGTCCTCCACATACTGGCCAACTGTCCGTCCTCCTTGGCGCAAGTTGCGAAACTCTCGCTTCTTCATGGCCATAGCTCCTACTGAAACATGGGCAGTTTGAAAAGCCTGTTGAAACTGGTCCCACATGACAGTGTCGACAGGGAAAGTGGTTGTGAAATTCTCCCACCATGATGCTGCGGGTCCTTCAAGCTAATGTGCGGCAAACTTCACCTTTTTCGCATCTGTGCATCTTGCTATGGTCAACTCTCTAGCTGTCTTGCGGAGCCAATCATCTGCTACTATCGGCTCGGTGCTACTGGAAAACACCGGTGGATTCAGCCTAAGAAAACGAGCTAAGTGATCAATAGGTGGTGGTGGTGGTGGTGGGTTGTTGTTGTTCCCCTGATTCTGATTCTGGACTAGCAACTGCATCAATGTGTTCTGCTGCTGGATCAACTGGGTGAGCTCCGGTGGAAAGGTAAATCAGGGGTCACGTCTCGGAGGCATCTGAGGGTTTAGAAAAGATGAGATTTAAGAATAGAGGGGGTCTAAAGAGAAAACACTACCCATATGCACATGAGGAAAAAGCAAACAATTCACTTCATTCAATCAATCAAACAAGGGCATACAATTGATCTAACTATCGCAAAAGTGATCGGACTACTATATTTACATGGGGGATTACTACTACTGATGTGGTGGTCTACTAGAAGTATTCTTCGGTTGCCGACTCCATTATATCTGCTCCAGCTTCATCAACATAGTCATCATCGCTATCATCTGGATCCGAGTCGGTGTCGTCGATGATGATGTAGTCTTCTGGGCGAATCTCCTTGGGTTCTTCGTCTTCTTCTACTAGTGTAGGGCCTCCCATAAATATTCCGATCTTCTTGATCAGATCGTCATTCTTCTCCACTAATACTTCTATTTCCTCTTCATAATCTTCACGTGTAGCCTTGAGTTCTTCCTCCAGTTCCTTGATTCTTGTCCTTGCCTTCTTCAGATCTATCATGTCGGCGCACATCTGGTTCTCCTGACGTCGAATGTGCTGGTTTAACTCCTGGATAAAAGCTGTGACTGATCTATCCTTTCTGGTGCTGATCATCTCCCAGTGCTCATCTCGGCGCCCACAAATCTGGTAGATAGTATCCTTGAGATCATTGCGGTAGACTTCTCCAACGCGTCCCATGGCGATGTGAGCTGCCATGCTCTTTCCTAGACTCTAAGTTGGTGCATCAAAAGAAAACTCTATGGGCTCAGTGACTGGCATGAACGTCCTTCCTGGAACTTGAACTTGAATCATCCAGCGCTCTTCTTCAGGTAAAGTGGTGTTGTAGGTTCCGGTGAAGCTTGGTACTCCTATGTTCAGGTATCTAGTGACTTCCTTCAAGTGACGTCCAAAGGGTGTATCTTCATCCGGTTGCGTGAACTTGTTCCTTGCATCCTCCATCCTAAAAGAGAAGAAAAGATGAGAAGTCAGAAAGAGAAGAGAGTGAGTAGTGATCTAGGTCTTTAGCTTAGTGGTCGTGTCCTACAGTCAGCGAGTGCTCTGATACCATCTTGTAGCGATTAGACCTCAAACGACCCAATCTCTGTGCTCAGGTGTCATCCCTGAATCAGTAATGCTGACACCACACAGTACTTGAAGGATTTATAACAGGGTAGAAATCACACACTTATTACATCGAGTGTCTCAAAAGAGAACTTATTACAATAAATATGGCTTAAGGCCATCTAATAACGATAATAGCGGAAGGCTTGGAAGCTAAGTGAGTCCATCAACTCCAACGGCATCACTAAGTATAGAACCACGACCTAAAAACACCTTAATCGTCATCTGAAAAGTCTGCAACATTAACGTTGCAGCCCGAAACGGGTCAGCTCATGGAATATGCTGGCAAAATAACACATAGAGAGTAATGGAATGAATAGGCTATTCTATATGCATATTTGGCCGGTGGAAAGCTCTATGGTTATAGTTTTGCGTAAAGCCAATTTTCCCTACTGCAAAGGAATAAATTTTATTTAACTATCATGGTAGTTGTTAAACATTGAGAATGGTTGACAGCATTCTCAATCCCAATTAAGCATCATCATTAAACAAAACCCAACAAATTTATTTTAGAGTAACATGATGAGATTCACATGATAATCCAGGTACTAGATACTCAAGATGTCCATAACCGGGGACACGGCTAACCATGATTAGTTTATACACTCTGCAGAGGTTTGCGCACTTTTCCCCACAAGACTTGATCGCCTCCGTTTGGTTTCTCGCACTTCATGGTGTTTGAGAAGACCGATGACCGAGACATAGTCTTTCGGAAGCGCTAGCACCTTACGATCGGGTAGACCGTTACACCTACTTTCCCTTACATCTGCTAGTCTATCACTGTAAGAGTTCGCACAACTTAATCAACTATGCTAGAGCCCATAATAGCTTGTGGCTGCACACGGAAGTTTCTAGCATGAATAATCTCATGATCCCTTTGAGCCTGGGTGGCGGTCCAAAAGAAAAACAGGCAATCGCTGGAATACCCAGGTGCCTCAATCCACCCAGATGTGTGTTTAAGTTGCCACCTTAATTAAACCATTAATTAACAATCTCACATCTGTCATGGATACACTCACCCAATCCACGTCTACTAGCATAGCATGGCATAATAAGCAAACATAGAAGTAACTCCCAAAGGTTTGATAATAACAGGTAATAGGTACTGCCTCAACTACTTCCCAAACCCACAATTTAATTAGATCCTAATCATGCAATGTGTGAGGATTGATCTAATGTAATAAAACTGGGTAGAGGGAAAGCATGATCAAAGTGTTACTTGCCTTGCTGATGATCCGGGAAACCTAGCGAGTCGAAGTAGCAAGCGGTGCACTCCGGGTACTCTATCGCAAACAAACAAGTATACAATAAGTACTCAACTAATGCACAGGTAAAACTCAAATAAGAGATGTAACCATAAAGTTCAACTTAAGAACTCCGGTTGGCAAAAAGAATCAATTTGAATGAAGCAACGAAAGACAAACGGCAAAAGAAACAAGCTTCGTTTACTATTCTGGATCTAGGGCAATTTTTACAGTGGCAAAAACTTGTTTGAGTTGGTTAAACGGAAAGAGGGTTTCGAGACGAAACTCCAGGCGCTTGAATCGCCTAATTCCGATAAACGAGCGAGAAGTTAGACTAAAACGGAAATCGGATCAGAAATCGCGATCAGAAAAATCGTGGATTTAATCCGAGAAAAAGAAAAACGACGAACGTTTGTTAAAATGAATGAACGGACGAATGCTCACAAATTAAATAAACCATAAAAACCGATCTATTTAAAAAAACTAAAACAAAAAAACGAACAAAACCATCGAAAAACCGGCGGCGGCGAGACAACCTCCCGCGGCGGATCCGGCGGCGGCGATGTCGGCGCGGCGGCGGGCAGTAGCGGCACGAGCGGTGCGGCGGCGGGCGGCGGCGACGGCGGCGGCGGCGGCGGGCGGCTAGGGTTAGAGTTTTTGGGTGGGGGTGCGGTTGGGCTTTGGTGGGGCCTCGGGGTGCTATAAAAAGGCCCGGCCAGGAGGAGTCCTCGCCGGTTACGGCCTAAGGTCGGTTCGGACTTTTTTTAAATAATTCTGCTCGGAAAAAAAGGAATACTAAACGGACTCCAAAAATCCCGAAATAAATTTTCTCTGGCTTCTAAAATCAAGCCGCACAGGATGAACATTTATTTGGGGCCTAAATGCAATTTTGAAAAACGCGCATTTTTCCTAAATTCCAATAAAATAGCAAATAAAACCAAAATAAAATCTTATTTGATTTTTTATTAAATCCTCAATATTTCTTTATTTTGGGAAAGTCATTCTATTCCCTCTCTCATAATTTTTATGATAGAAATAATTGAAGATAAAATAAATAAAATCAAATGATCCTATTTTCAAAATTTGAGACAACTCAAATATGAAAATAACGAAATCCCCAACTCTCTCCGAGGGTCCTTGAGTTGCGTGAAATTTCTAGGATCAACCAAAATGCAACAAATATGATATGCAATGATGATCTAGTGTATAACATTCCAAATTGAAAAATTGGGATGTTACATGCCGTGCGTTCGGTACTTGGATCGGTCAGATCCTGAAGACGTTCGACTACATCAACCACGTTGTGCTAACGCTTCCGCTTTCGGTCTACGAGGGTACATGGACAACACTCTCCCCTCTCGTTGCTATGCATCACCATGATCTTGCGTGTGCGTAGGAAATTTTATGAAATTACTACGTTCCCCAACAGTGGCATCAGAGCCTAGGTTTTATGCGTAGATGTCATATGCACGAGAAGAACACAAGTGAGTTGTGGGCGATATAAATCATACTGCTTACCAGTATGTCACACTTTGGTTCAGCGGTATTGTTGGATGAAGCGGCCCGGACCGACATTACGCGTACGCTTACGCGAGACAGGTTTTACCGCCATGATATGCACACAGGTGACTAGCGGGTGTCAGTTTCTCCAACTTTAGTTGAACCAAGTATGGCTACGTCTGGTCCTTGAGAAGGTTAAAACAGCACTAACTTGACAAACTATCGTTGTGGTTTTGATGCGTAGGTAAGAACGGTTCTTGCTCAGCCCGTAGTAGCCTGGTAAAACTTGCAACAACAAAGTAGAGGACGTCTAACTTGTTTTTGCAGGGCATGTTGTGATGTGATATGGTCAAGACGTGATGAGATATAAGTTGTTGTATAAGATGATCATGTTTTGTTGAAGTTATTGGCAATTGGCATAAGCCTTATGGTTGCCTCTTTATTGCATAAGATGCAAGTGCCAAATAATTGCTTTACTTTATCGCTATGCGATAGCAATAGTTGCAAGAGCAATAGTTGGCGAGACGACCATCTGACGACACATTGATATAGATCAAGATGATGGAGATCATGGTGTCATGCCGGTGACGATGGAGATCATGATGATGCTTTGGATATAGAGATCAAAGGCACAAGATGATGATGGCCATATCATGTCACATATTTTGATTGCATGTGATCTCTCACTAAATTTCAAGATAAAAGTGTTCTCCCTGAGTATGCACCGTTGCCAAAGTTTGTCGTGCCCAGACACCACGTGATGATCGGGTGTGATAAGCTCTACGTCCATCTACAACGGGTGTAAGACAGTTTTACACACGCAAAAATACTCGGGTTAAACTTGACGAGCCTAGCATATGTAGATATGGCCTCGGAACACTGGAGACCGAAAGGTCGAGCATGAATCATATAGTAGATATGATCAACATAATGATGTTCACCATTGAAAACTACTCCATTTCACGTGATGATCGGTTATGGTTTAGTTGATTTGGATCACCTGATCACTTAGATGACTAGAGAGATGTCTTTCTAAGTGGGAGTTCTTAAGTAATATGATTAATTGAACTTAAATTTATCATGAACTTAGTCCTGGTAGTATTAGCATATCTATGTTGTTGATCAATAGCTCGCGTTTAGCTCCCTTGTTTTATTTTTGATATGTTCCTAGAGAAAACTAAGTTGAATGATTTTAGTAGCAATGATGCGGATTGGATCCATGATCTGAGGTTTATCCTCATTGCTGCATAGAAGAATTATGTCCTTGATGCACCGCTAGGTGACAAACCTATTGCAGGAGCAGATGTAGATGTTATGAACGTTTGGCTAGCTCAATATGATGACTACTTGATAGTTTAGTGCACCATGCTTAAACGGCTTAGAATCGGGACTTCAAAGACGTTTTGAACGTCATGGACCATATGAGATGTTCCAGGAGTTAAAGTTAATATTTCAAGTAAATACCCGAGTTGAGAGATATGAAGTCTCCAACAAAGTTCTATAGCTAAAAGATGGAGGAGAATAGCTCAAGCAGTGAGCATCTGCTCAGATTGTCTGGGTACTACAATCGCTTGAATCAAGTGGGAGTTAATCTTCTAGATAAAATAGTGATTGACAGAATTCTCTAGTCACCATCACCAAGTTAGTAGAACTTCGTGATGAACTATAATATGCAAGGGATAACGGAAACGATTCCCAAGCTCTTCGTGATGCTGAAATCGACGAAGGTAGAAATCAAGAAAAGCATCAAGTGTTGATGGTAAACAAAACCACTAGTTTCAAGTAAAGGGACAAAGGGAAGAAAGGGGAACTTCAAGAAGAATAGCAAGCAAGTTGCTGCTCAGGTGAAAAAACCCAAGTCTAGACCTAAGCCTGAAACTGAGTGCTTCTACTGCAAAGGGACTGGTCATTGGAAGCGGAACTACTCCAAGTAATTGGCGGATAAGAAGGATGGCAAAGTGAACATAGGTATATTTGATATACATGTTATTGATGTGTACTTTACTAATGTTTATAGCAACCCCTTAGTATTTGATACTAGTTCAGTTGCTAAGAATAGTAACTCGAAATGGGAGTTGCAGAATGAACAGAGACTAGTTAAGGATGAAGTGACGATGTGTATTGGAAATGGTTCCAAGATTGATATGATCATCATCGTACACTCCCTACACTTTCGGGATTAGTGTTAAACCTAAATAAATGTTATTTGGCGTTTGCGTTGATCATGAATATGATTTGATCATGTTTATTGCAATACAGTTATTCATTTAAAATCAGAGAATAATTGTTGTTCTATTTACATGAATAAAACCTTCTATGGTTATACACCCAATGAAATTGGTTTGTTGGATCTCGGTCGTAGTGATACACATATTCATAATATTGAAGCCAAAAGATGCAAAGTTAATAATGATAGTGCAACTTATTTGTGGCACTGCCGTTTGGGTCATATTGGTATAAAGCGCATGAAAAAACTCCATGTTGATGGGCTTTTGGAATCACTTGATTATGAATCAGTTGATGCTTGCGAACCATGCCTCATGGGCAAGATGACTAAGACTTCGTTCTCCGGAACAATGGAGCGAGCAACAGATTTGTTGGAAATCATACATACTAATGTATGTGGTCCGATGAATATTGAGGCTCGTGGCAGGTATCATTATTTTATGATCTTCACAGATGATTTGAGGAGATATGAGTATATCTACTTGATGAAACACATGTCTGAAACATTTGAAAAGTTCAAAGAATTTCGGAGTGAAGTGAAGAATCATCGTAACAAAAATAAAAGTTTCTACGATATGATCGCAGAAGTAAAATATTTGAGTTACGAGTTTGGCCTTCAGTTAAAACAATGTGAAATAGTTTCACTACTCACGACACCTAGAACACCACAGTGTAATGGTGTGTCCGAACATCATAACCGTACTTTATTAGATATGGTGCGATCTATGATGTCTCTTACCGATCTACCACTATCGTTTTGGGATTATGCATTAGAGACAGCTGCATTCACGTTAAATAGGGCACCATCTAAATCCGTTGAGACGACACCGTATGAACTATGGTTTGGCAAGAAACCTAAGTTGTCGTTTCTTAAAGTTTGAGGTTGCAATGCTTATGTGAAAAAGTTTCAACCTGATAAGCTCAAACCCAAATCGGAGAAGTGCGTCTTCATAGGATACCCAAAAGTAACTGTTGGGTACACCTTCTATCACAGATTCGAAGGCAAGACATTTGTTGCTGAGAAGGATCCTTTCTGGAGAAGGAGTTTCTCTCGAAAGAAGTGAGTGGGAGGAAAGTAGAACTTGATGAGGTAACTTTACCTACTCCCTTATTGGAAAGTAGTTCATCACAGAAATTTGTTCCTGTGACTACTACACCAATTAGTGAGGAAGCTAATGATGATGATCATGTAACTTCAGATCAAGTTACTACCGAACCTCGTAGGTAAACCAGAGTGATATCCGCACCAGAGTGGTATGGTAATCCTATTCTGGAGGTCATGTTACTTGACCATGACGAGCCTACGAACTGTGAGGAAGTGATGATGAGCCTAGATTCCGCGAAATGGCTTGAGGCCATGAAATCTGAGATGAGATCCATGTATGAGAACAAATTATGGACTTTGATTGACTTGCCCATTGATCGGCGAGCCATTGAGATTAAATGGATCTTCAAGAGGAAGACGGACGCTGATAGTAGTGTTACTATCTACAAAGCTAGAATTGTCGCAAAAAGGTTTTCGACAAGTTCAAGGTGTTGACTACGATGAGAGTTTCTCACTCGTATCTATGCTTAAGTCTGTCCGAATCATGTTAGCAATTGCCGCATTTTATGAAATCTGGCAAGTGGATAAACAAAACTACTTTCCTTAATGGATTTATTAAAGAAGAGTTGTATATGATGCAACCAGAAGGTTTTGTCAATCCTAAAGGTGCTAACAAAATATGCAAGCTCCAGCGATCCATCTATGGACTGGTGCAAGCATCTCGGAGTTGGAATATATGCTTTGATAAGTTGATCAAAGCATATAGTTTTATACAGACTTGCGGTGAAGCCTGTATTTACAAGAAAGTGAGTGGGAGCACTACAACATTTCTGGTAAGTATATGTGAATGACATATTGTTGATCAGAGATAATGTAGAATTATTCTGCAAAGCATAAAGGAATGTTTGAAAGGAGTTTCTCAAAGAAAGACCTCGGTGAAGCTGCTTACATATTGAGCATCAAGATCTATAGAGATAGATCAAGACAATTGATAAGTTTTTCAATGAGTACATACCTTGACAAGATTTTGAAGTAGTTCAAAATGGAACAGTCAAAGAAGGAGTTCTTGCTTGTGTTACAAGGTGTGAAGTTGAGTAAGACTCAAAAACCAACCACGGCAGAAGATAGAGAGAGAATTAAAGTCATTCCCTATGCCTCAGCCATAGGTTCTATAAAGTATGCCATGCTATGTACCAGACCTATTGTATACCCTGCCCTGAGTTTGGCAAGGGAGTACAATAGTGATCTAGGAGTAGATCACTGGACATTGGTCAACATTATCCTTAGTGGAATAAGGATATGTTTCTCGACTATGGAAGTGACAAAAGGTTCGTCGTAAAGGGTTACGTTGATGCAAATTTTGACACTGATCCAGATGACTCTAAATCTCAATCTGGATACATATTGAAAGTGGGAGCAATTAGCTAGAGTAGCTCTGTGCAGAGCATTGTTGACATAGAAATTTGCAAACTACTTATTGATCTGAATGTGGCAGACCCGTAGACTAAACTTCTCTCACAAGCAAAACATGATCACACCTCAGTACTCTTTGGGTGTTAATCACATAGCGATGTGAACTAGATTATTGACTCTAGTAAACCCTTTGGGTGTTGGTCACATGTCGATGTGAACTATGCGTGTTAATCACATGCTGATGTGAACTATTGGTATTAAATCACATGGCGATGTGAACTAGATTATTGACTCTAGTGCAAGTGGGAGACTGAAGGAAATATGCCCTAGAGGCAATAATAAAGTTATTATTTATTTCCTTATATCATGATAAATGTTTATTATTCATGCTAGAATTGTATTAACCGGAAACGTAATACATGTGTGAATACATAGACAAACAGAGTGTCACTAGTATGCCTCTACTTCACTAGCTCGTTGAATCAAAGATGGTTAAGTTTCCTAGTTGTCGGTGTCAAAACCGGCGGATCTCGGGTAGGGGGTCCCAAACTGTGCGTCTAGGCCGGATGGTAACAGGAGGCAAGGGACATGAAGTTTTACCCAGGTACGGGCCCTCTCGATGGAGGTAAAACCCTACGTCCTGCTTGATTAATATTGATGATATGGGTAGTACAAGAGTAGATCTACCACAAGATCGAAGAGGCTAAACCCTAGAAGCTAGCCTATGGTATGATTGTTGTTGTGTATGTTGTCCTACGGACCTAAACCCTCCGGTTTATATAGACACCGGAGAGGGTTAGGGTTACACAAAATCAGTTACAATGATAGGAGATCTACATATCCGTATCGCCAAGCTTGCCTTCCACGCTAAGGAAAGTCCCTTCCGGACACGGGACGGAGTCTTCAATCTTGTATCTTCATAGTCCAGGAGTCCGGCTGAAGGTATAGTCCAGCCATCCGGACAACCCCTAATCCAGGACTCCCTCAGTAGCCCCCGAACCAGGCTTCAACGACGATGAGTCCGGCGCGCAGATTGTCTTCGGCATTGCAAGGCGGGTTCTCCTCCAAATTTCGTGTACCTATTGAATAAAGTCCGGTTTCTTGTAGATGTTGCGCTCCTTGGCTTCTACGCCCAATAATGGCCGCTTCCCACGTGTCAAACGAATATGATAAGTCTGAGTGTTTTTACATTCACACCCCTAGCCGCGTAAATGAGCTGACCTATTTAAGGGAATGAGGATTTAGATCCAAACCACATCTTCCCCCCTTCACAAGTGTTCATCAGAGCGCATCCGACAAAGGTCCATTCCACCATGGCCAGCCGTCGCGACTCCTCCTCTCGCCCTTCCAGCCCTCAGCCTGGATATTGGGAGAGATGCTCCATCCCGCATAGCGAGCTAGTGACGCTCTAGACCAAGGGATTTCTCCCCCGGCCTATATGGTCCCGGTTCGAGCCGACCTTGCCATCTATAATGGTGGAGAGCAAGCGGAGAGTGCCCCTAATCCCTCCAAAGGAGAGCGGGTGTGCCTCGTCCCTTATTTAATAAGGGGGCTCGGATTTCCAATCCATCCATTTCTTCGGGGACTCCTGGAGTTCTATGGCCTCCAGCTACACAATCTCACGCCTGCCTCCGTATTGCATATCGCGGGCTTCATAGCCCTCTGCGAGCTGTTTTTGGGTATCGAGGCTCATTTTGGGCTATGGAAAAGGTTATTCTGCCTTGTGCCCCACTCTAAGGAGGGGTCAATGTATCAAGTGGGCGGAGCCGAAGTGTGGCGCATCGCCGGGACCGGATATCTGTCCGGAACCCCAAAGAAGGTGTCTGAAGACTGGCCCTCGGAATGGTTTTATATAGAAGACGTCCCGCTGCCGGATCCTGTCCAGATCGGCCTCCCTGAATTCGACAGTGCTCCCTTAAAGAAGCGCCTAAGCTGGCGTCCATGGAGCCCTCAAAGGGAAAGTGACAGGGACATCATTTACCTGATGGGCCGAATAAGATTGTTAGCCCATTCCGGACTAACCATGATCAGGGTTATGGCCGAATGCATTATGCGGGGGGTGCAACCGCTTTAGTATAGAAGCCACCCCATGTGGGACTTCAACGGGGAGGACGACGCCACCCGCTACGGCCGTAAGGGGCCGGATTCAGCTGCCGCTCTACTAAAGATCTTGTCCACTTTGTATAAGGGAGAAGAGGAGAAATTTCTCCGCGTCAACCCACAGGGTGGATTCTCTATGCATAATCCCCCAAGCTGGGTAAGCGGTCGTATTTACTTGCCCATCTGTTTTGTATTCCCATTGTTAAATATTCAGTCTGGCGACTTCAACGCAGGAACTGCGCCGGGCTATTAAGGAAATAAGCAGCCCTCCTCCACAACCCGAGGACCCAGGACGGTCCCTCGACCCGGCCTCTCAAGAGGATCCGGACATATCTGTGGAGCTGATTGATGGAGTGTTCCATCAATTGAGCAAGGACAACGCCTTGGTGGCCATTATGGCCGATTACCCAGGGCTAATCCCGGCCTCCCAGGTAACTGAGATTGAAGTCCCAGTACCCCGAATAGGTGTCCACCCTCTCGTGTTTTTAGTTTCCTGATTACAACCGAACTTTGCAGGGGAGGTTTTTAAGGCGGAAGGCCGAACCTGCGGCGACAAGCCAACGAGGGGCCGCAGGGCCCCGTGGGCAGAAAAGAAGTGCAGTCCGGACCGAAGCATCAGCGCAAAGGTATGGCGCGCCCCCTTATCCCAGGTGTTATACCTTCGAGGCACATTGACACTCATGCTCTCTTCAGGACAAAGAGACCTCACCGGACTATATCCGAAGAGGCTGCCAATCGCGCCTCCACCAGCCAGGCTCCAAAGCCTGGCCCGGAGGCAGAGGCGAATGCAAGGCGCGCGCTAGACGCTCCTCCGACGGAGGATGTGGACGGGTTGTCTGCCACCAACTCTGAGGTGGAGAGTGCCATGAACCACAGGCATCGCCGGACAATTCTTCGCGACGCTTGTTTCTCCCAAGGGGCGTTAGATGCCTTCAACTTGGGAGATGCATACCTCCATGCCGCTCAAAATGGTCTAACCAGAGCCACGGAGCAATACGTAAAAGACATACGGGTAAGAAAATTTTGGTAATTATATATATATACCAGTAGCCCTCGAGACTTGAAATAGTTAGAATAACTGATTTAAGGATCATTTGTTATGCAGGTTCTTACAGAAAAGAATTCCCTACTATCCAAGGAGCTGGAAGAGTGCAAAGCCCAACTTGAGGCCGCACTAGCCGCGACAGGGGAGCCCAAGGAGACCCCCTCTGGTAATATACACTTCGAAAGATAAGTATTTTGCGAAGCACGGCATGGGTGCGAATCTGAGAAATGAAATTGCAGATGGCGCTGGATTGAATCCGGAAAGGCAACACCTCCTACGCCAGCTAAAGGCTGGTGAGAAGGTGCTAACAAAGGTGAGGCGGGAGAAGAACGATCTCCAAGATGCCAACACCAAGCTGGGCATCGAGCTGAAAGATGTTCATGCCCAGCTGTCAGACTCCGTGAAGGAGAATCAGCGGCTTCGGCGCGGCATATTTAGTAAGTGCTTGAACGAACCTTTGAAAGAAAGTTCGGTGGGGAAGTCGACTAACAGAGCAATGTCTATAGGTGTGCTAATAGGTCGTCCTGCAGAGGAGATGCCCGGTTCTACGGGTGACCTTCTTCCCGAGCTCTCGCAACTGCTCGATCGAGTTTGGCAGGCGATGCAAGGCGTCGCCCAGGCCCTGTGGACATCCGTCTCCATGCCCGAAGGTCTTGGAGAGCTTGCGGAGAAGCTAAAGGGAGCACGGCGGCGCTTCCGATTGTGGAAGATATCGGCCTGCCGTCAAGGCGCTAGGGAGGCCTGGGCCATGGTGAACACGCGGTATGCAAAGGCTGACCCCAACCACATGGCCGAGGTCGGTCCTGTAGGGCCCGATGGGAAGGAGATCCATGTAAGCTTAGTATACGGCCAAGTAGAGTTGGCCGCAAAGTATTCCCAGCAGGACTGTAAATTAGACAACCTGTTAGATGGTATTGAAGAGGAATACAATCAGCCAAAATGACTATGTAATTTAATTGACATTTATAATGCCTTCTAGCCAGATTGTAGATCATTTGTCATGGCCGACCTTTTTGCTTCAGCCTCGGGACCTGACGGTCCGGAGTGTGTCCGAATTCCCATGCAGTTATATAGGAACTGGGGAATGCATGGAGACCAGGCATAGGGGTCATTAGTGCGTGAACAGACAAGTGCCCGACTAGTTATGTTATATTACATGGTTAGTAAGAAACATCTTCCAGGGAGAATAGTTCCGTTAGGGGTTCCTTTCCCTGGGAGGCATGCCCTAAGGTGCATGTCCATGCTGCGAAAAGAAACGTAGGAAAAACATCTGGGGGCGTATAGATAAAAATTAAAAAAGATCATCTTTAGTTCACCGACCAAATATTCCCTTAAGAACGCTAGCTTTCGGCTTCACCCAGTCTGAGGTACACGTTCGGCTGACCCGGCAGTAACAATCGCAGAGGTGCTCCCTTTACCACCTAGCAGAGGTGCACAGGAGCCAGGCAACCCAGCTTGGCCAAAACTTAAGTCATATCGATGCATATAATGGTGAATAAAAGGTACATGCGGAAGTGTGACACATGTGTTGGGCATGAAGCCCATATGAATAAGCTTCTATTTAAAGAAGCCCCCAGGTTTAATGAGCGCGGATAGCGCGTCACTTTATGAGCCTTTAAAGGCTAAGAGAGAGAGAGAGAGAGAGAGAGAGAGAGAGAGAAGAGAAATGTAAGACAGAAAATATATAAAAAATGGACAGAGGAAGGAGACAAACACAGAGTCCGGCGCTAGGCATAGAATCTTTGGAGACGGGCTGCGTTCCATGGGTTCGGCTCGAGTCGGTTATCCGATGCATCCCGCAGGCGGTACGCTCCACCAGTCAGGACTTGGTCAATTATGAAGGGACCTTCCCACTTGGGCTTGAGTTTGTCCTTTCTCTTGTCCGGTAGTCGTAGAACTAATTCACCAACGTTGTAATTTTTGGCCCGTACTTCTCTGCTTTGGTATCTTCGAGCCTGCTGTTGATAGAATGCGGAATGGGCTTTTGCCACGTCATGCTCCTCCTCCAATGCGTCCAAGCTGTCCCGCTGATCGAGCTCGGCTTCTCTTTCTTCATACATGCGCACTCGAGGTGAGTCATGAATTATGTCGCGAGGCAAAACTGCCTCTGCGCCGTACACCATAAAGAATGGTGTGTATCTGGTGGTGCGATTTGGCGTGGTCCGTAGCCCCCAGAGTACGGAGTCGAGCTCCTCTACCCAGTGCGTGTTAGATTCCTTGAGGGACCGCACTAATCTGGGTTTGATGCCACTCATGATAAGACCATTTGCACGTTCGACCTGGCCGTTAGTTTGTGGGTGATAGACGGAAGCATAATCGAGCTTGATGCACATGTTTTTGCACCAGAGTTTTACCTCGTCGGTCGTGAAATTCGTGCCGTTATCAGTGATGATGCTGTGGGGGACGCTGTAACAGTGTATAACCCCAGATATAAAGTCTATCACCGGTCCGGATTCGGCCATTTTAACAGGCTTGGCTTCTATCCATTTGGTGAACTTATCCACCATGACCAGTAAGTATTTTTGCTTGTGGGTTCCGCCTTTAAGGGGTCCAACCATGTCAAGCCCCTAGACCGCGAAGGGCCAAGTAATGGGGATAGTTTGGAGGGCGGTGGGTGGCATATGGCTTTGGTTTGCAAAGACCTGGCAACCGGTGCATCGTTGGACTAAGTCCTGAGCGTCTGCCCGGGCCGTCGGCCAATAAAAGTCTGTACGGAAGGCCTTGCTTACAAGGGACCGAGCTGCAGCGTGATGACCGTCGAGTCCGGCATGAATTTCAGCCAGGAGGTTCCGCCCCTCCTCTTCGAAGATGCACCATTGAAGGACTCCGGTAGTGCTTTTCTTATAAAGTTCTCCCTCGTGGACTCTGTAGGCTTTGGATCGCCACACTATGCAGTGTGCCTCATTTTGGTCCTTGGGGAGTTCCTGCCTAGTAAGGTAGGCGAGGAATGGTTCTGTCCACGGGGCGATGACGGCCATTATTACGTGGGCTGAAGGTGTTATTTCATTGGCAGAGCCTCCGATTGTGTCAGGATGTTCGGTGTCGGGCAGTGCGGTTGGGTCTGGGCTGTTATTGTTCGGCTCCCCTTCCCATACTACGGATGGCTTGAACAGCCTTTCCAAGAAAATGTTGGGGGGGACTACATCGCGTTTTGCGCCGATGCGTGCCAAGACATCTGCCGCCTGATTATTTTCCTGGGCTATATGGTGAAATTCAAGCCCCTCGAACCGAGCTGACATTTTTAGGACGGCGTTGCGGTAAGCTGCCATTTTTGGATCCTTGGCATTGAAGTCTCCATTTATTTGGGATATTGCGAGGTTCGAGTCCCCGCGCACCTCTAGGCATTGAATGCCCATGGATACTTCCATCCGGAGACCATGTAAAAGGGCCTCATATTCGACTGCATTGTTGGAGTCCGTGTACATAATCTGGAGTATGTATTGAACTGTGTCTCCTGTGGGGGACGTCAAAACGACGCCGGTCCCCAGTCCGGCCAACATCTTGGAGCCGTCGAAATGCATGATCCAATTTGAGTATGTGTCGTACTCTTTAGGGAGTTCGGCCTCCGTCCATTCTGCGACGAAGTCGGCAAAGACTTGCAACTTGATGGCTCACCATGGCTTATAAGTTATGTCGAACGAGAGGATCTCAATGGCCCATTTCGCAATCCGGCCCGTTGCGTCACGGTTGTTTATAATATCGTTAAGTGGTACTTCCGAGGCTACTGTTATTGAACACTCTTGAAAGTAGTGTCGTAGCTTCCGGGATGCCATGAATACCGCATACGCAATCTTTTGATAATGCAGGTACCATGATTTGCAGGGAGTAAGGACAGTGGACACATAATAGACCGGCTTTTGAAGGGGGAATTTGTGTCCGTCCGCTTCTCGTTCGATGACGAGCACTGCGCTTACAACCTGATGTGTTGCTGCAATGTATAATAGCATTGGTTCGCCAATGTTTGGCGCGGCCAGGACTGGGTTTGTTGCCAGTATGGCTTTTATTTTGTCGAGTTCGGCCGTGGCTGCATCCATCCATTTGAAGTGTTCGGTGCACCGAAGGAGGCGGTAAAGGGGTAGGGCCTTTTCTCCCAAGCGGGAGATAAAGCGGCTTAGAGCCGCCACACATCCGGTTAACTTTTGTATTTGTTTGAGGTCCTTTGGGATATCCAGTTGCGACAGAGCTCGGATCTTGGCTAGATTTGCTTCAATTCCTCTACTGGATACAATGAAGCCCAAGAGCTTTCCGGCTGGAACGCCAAAAACGCATTTTTCCGGGTTGAGCTTGATGTCGTATGTTCGGAGGTTATCAAATGTGAGCCTCAAGTCGTCTACTAGAGATTCAACATGTCTTGTTTTGACGACCACATCATCTACATATGCCTCCACTGTTTTGCCGATCTGGCTTGCCAAACATGTCTGAATCATGCGCTGATATGTTGCGCCGGCGTTTTTGAGCCCGAATGGCATCGTGTTGAAGCAGAATGGGCCGTATGGTGTGATAAATGCCGTTGCAGCTTGGTCTGGTTCTGCCATCTTGATTTGATGGTAGCCGGAATATGCGTCGAGGAAACACAACGAATCATGTCTTGCGGTAGCATTGATAATTTGATCGATGCGAGGAAGGGGGAAGGGATCCTTTGGGCAAGCCTTGTTAAGGTCTTTAAAATCAACACATGGGCACCAGGATTTGTCCTTCTTTGGTACCATCACCAGGTTTGTTAGCCAGTCCGGATGTTTTATATCTCTGATGAATCCGGCCTCCAATAGCTTTGCTAGCTCCTCTCCCATGGCCTGTCTCTTAGGTTCGGAAAAACGCCGAAGAGCCTGTTTGACAGGTTTGAATCCTGTTTGGATATTTAAGTTGTGCTCGGCCAACCTGCGTGGGATTCCTGGCATGTCTGAAGGGTGCTAGGCGAAAATGTCCCAGTTCTCTCGTAGGAACTCTCGCAGTGCAGCGTCTACATCAGGGTTTAACTGTGCCCCGATGGAAGCTGTTTTATTGGGGTCCGTTGGATGGACTTGGAATTTGACTATTTCGTCTGCCGGTTTAAAGGAGGTGGACTTGGATCTTTTGTCGAGTACCACATCGTCCCTATTCACCGTAGAGCGCAGCGCAGTCAGTTCCTCAGTCGCTAGGGCTTCGGATAGTGCCTCGAGGGCCAGTGCGGCTGTCTTGTTTTCGGCACGGAGTGCTATGTCCGGATCACTAGCGAGAGTGATGATCCCGTTAGGCCAGGGCATCTTGAGCTTCATGTACCCGTAATGGGGTATTGCTTGGAAGATTGTAAACGCTTCCCTCCCTAGCAGAGCGTGATAACCGCTACTGAACGGAGCCACATGGAACGTGACCTCTTCGGACCTGTAATTATCCGGCGTGCCGAACACCACATCTAGTGTGATTTTTCCTGTACAGCGCGCTTCCCGACTGGGAATTATTCCTCTAAAGGTTGTGCTGCTTTGCTCAATGCGGTTCCAGTCTATTTCCAGTTTTTGAAGGGTTTCCTCATAAATGAGGTTCAATCCGCTGCCGCCGTCCATGAGTACCTTGGTAAGACGAAAGTCGTCCACTATTGGACTGAGGACCAATGCGGCTGGTGCTCGGGTTGTTCGAAATTTAGGTTCATCACTGGCGTTAAAGGTAATAGCCGTGTCACTCCATGGGTTTATTGTTGCTACTTGGTAGACTTCGGCAAGGCTGCGGAGTGTCCTTTTTCGCATATTATTTGATGCGAAAGTCTCGAAGACTGTTAATACCGTATTGGTGTCTCTGGGGTGGCTTTCTGTGGCCTCCGAAATTAGGAGATTTTCGCCAATTTTGGCCACCTATCGGAGTATCCAACATGCTCTGAGGCTGTGAGTTGGTGTGGCGTCCTCTGTACTGTGAATTTTACAGGGTCCATTGAGCCATCCTTCCAGTACGGTTCCATGCCCTGTAGAGGGTTTTTGCTTTTTAGTGCTTGACCCGGGTGTCTGGTGATGATGCACCCTTTTATTTCGGACTGGGTTTGTATTTAGGGCCGGATTGTCCCAAAATTTGATCTCGGTTTTCCAGGCGCTTTCCATCGCACAGTACTTTCGTACAATGGACGCCAAGTCAGCGAAGTGTGTAATATCATGGTGACTTATGGCGTTGAGTATTCCCTTGTCCGTGCAATTATTGCAGAAGATTGAGATTGCATCTTCCTCGCAGCAGTCCCTTAGCATGTTCTTAACCAGGAGGAATCTGGCCCAGTAATGATGTACTGTTTCATCGGGCTCTTGCCTGATTTTGGATAGATCGCTTATGTTGGGGTGGGTGGGTGGAATTAAATCTGAAGCCTCACCCCATCTGAGGCTCAGAGGCCGAGGAATTTCCGAACTCGAAAATTTGGATTCCTGGATGTTGTCCAATGAATCCAGCCCGTCGCCTGACTCTAAGTTCAGGTCTTGAGTGATATCCTCCCCTCCGCGGGTATCCGGCTTGGAGGGATCGGGAATCCGGACGTAGCGAGTCCTTAAGATAGATGAAGGGTCGCCGCACTGTCCCTCTACCACGGGAACATGATGGGTGACTTGGGGAGAGTTAATCTCTCTCAGATCGGGTTTAGGCCCAATCTGGTTGTAATCCGTAGCGACTCCCAGGGCGGCGAAGCGATCCAACAGCACGTTTATGGAGGAGAGATCCATTGGATCTAACTGCTCGGCGAGTTCCGAGCTGACATGAAGATTGTTTTCGATCGCTCGAGAAGTCATCGTCGCCACAGAAGCCGAACAGGCGGTCATAAGAAAACCACCTAGCCGGAGGGTTTGGCCGACAGCCAAAGCTCCCTTGGCAACGGTGCCATCTTTAAAAACGGGGCGAGGCATCCTTCCTGATGGCGACGACACATAGGAACTCTCAATGAAAGCACCAATGTCAGTGTCAAAACCGGCGGATCTCAGGTAGGGGGTCCCAAACTATGCGTCTAGGCCGGATGGTAACAGGAGGCAAGGGACACGAAGTTTTACCCAGGTTCGGGCCCTCTCGATGGAGGTAAAACCCTACGTCCTGCTTGATTAATATTGATGATATGGGTAGTACAAGAGTAGATCTACCACGAGATCGAAGAGGCTAAACCCTAGAAGCTAGCTCTATGGTATGATTGTTGTTGTGTATGTTGTCCTACAGACCTAAACCCTCCAGTTTATATAGACACCGGAGAGGGTTAGGGTTACACAGTCGGTTACAATGGTAGGAGATCTACATATCCGTATCGCCAAGCTTGCCTTCCACGCCAAGGAAAGTCCCTTCCGGACACGGGACGGAGTCTTCAATCTTGTACCTTCATAGTCCAGGAGTCTGGCTGAAGGTATAGTCCAGCCATCCGGACACCCCCTAATCCAGGACTCCCTCACAGGGGACACGATGTTTTACCCAGGTTCGGGCCCTCTTGATGGAGGTAAAACCCTACGTCCTGCTTGATTAATATTGATGATATCGGTAGTACAAGAGTAGATCTACCACGAGATCGAGGAGGCTAAACCCTAGAAGCTAGCCTATGGTATGATTGTTGTTCATCCTACGGACTAAAACCCTCCGGTTTATATAGACACCGGAGAGGGTTAGGGTTACACAGAGTCAGTTACAATGGTAGGAGATCTACATATCCATATCGCCAAGCTTGCCTTCCATGCCAAGGAAAGTCCCTTCCGGACACGGGACGAAGTCTTCAATCTTGTATCTTCATAGTCCAGGACTCCGGCCGAAGGTATAGTCCGGCTATCCGGACACCCCCTAATCCAGGACTCCCTCCGTAGCCCCTGAACCAGGCTTCAATGACGACGACTCCGGCACGCAGATTGTCTTCGGCATTGCAAGGCCGGTTCCTCCTCCAAGTACTTCATAGAAGATTTTGAACACAAAGGTAGTGTCCGGTTCTACAAAATAAGTTTCCACATATTGCCATAGAGAGAATAATATTTACACAAATCTAATCTGCTGACGTATTCCATAGTGTGACATCACACCATGGCCAAGTCTTTATTCGAATCGTTTTACTGTCCCACCTCAGCGCGTTTAGCGAGGCGGTTTCCTTGGCACGTCTTGTCAAAGCAGAGATCGTGTCCCCTTACTCTGGGATTCTCATCAATACGGGCGTGGGTAACCCAACCGCGCCATTGATTACGGCGCTTGGGAGATAAGCGAGTTTTACCAGGCTGGTGGGGACGCATAGTCGCGTCCGCCCATATAAGGGGATAAGGATCCACCTTTTCATCCACGCCTTCTTCCTCCTTTGCCTATCCATTTCCGCGCACTCGAGCTCCAGCGCCCAAGTCCGAACATCCCACCTCAACCTTCTCCAGCCATGTCCGGAGCGGGAGGCAAGTGGATGGTCTCCTCCGTCACGGAGGGACTCATCAAAAAACTGAGGAAGGCTGGATACTTGTCTAACGACATTGCGCACCGGCTTCCCGAAGAGGGGCAACTCATCCCCACCCCTAGGCCCCATGAGAGGGTGGTGTTCCTCCCCCATTTCCACCGCGGATTGGGCTTCCCTCTCCACCCATTTGTCCGGGGGCTCATGTTCTACTATGGCCTGGATTTCCACGATCTGGCCCCGAACTTTGTCCTCAACATCTCGGCGTTTATCGTCGTGCGCGAGGCTTTCCTCCACATCCGCCCCCATTTCAGCCTATGGCTCAAGACTTTCAATGTCAAGCCGAAGGTGGTGCGTGGCACCCAGGCGGAGTGCGGAGGCGCCATGGTGGGCAAGATGCCCAACGTCCTATGGCTCGAGGGCTCCTTCGTGGAGACCCTAAAGGGGTGGCAATCGGGGTGGTTTTACATCACCGAGCCGCGCGACCCTGAATGGGTCGCAGCCCTCGAGTTCCGATCCGGACCCCCTACGCGGCTCACCTCCTGGAAAGAGACGGGCCTGTCGTGGGGTAAAAAAGGAGAGCTGACCAGACTCCAAACATGCGTCCAGACCCTGGTGGACAAGAAGCTCAAACTTTTCAACGTAGTCTAGGTTATGCTCATCCGCCGGATCCTCCCGTGTCAACAACGGGCTTTCAACCTGTGGGAGTTTGACCCGGCGCAGCACCAAACTCTGAGCAGGCTCTTCGACACGACGTACGAAGATGCCTGGAAGGTGCTTTTCAAGGGCGCCGAGGCCCCCGCATCCGCTACCTAGGATCGCGGATTCAGCATGCAGCATCACGCTAGGGCGGTAAGCTGTTTTTACCTTTTATAGGGCATTAGCTTTTCATAGTTTTTCTCCATGTGGGATCTAAGCTCCCTTACCTTTGACAGGATTGGCAGGAGACGTCCGGGCAGATCAACTGTCCGGCTCCTTTGCCCGAAGGCCTAGCGGACGATCGCTTGGCGAAGCTGCTGGTTCCGGCACCCTATGTGGTGCCGTAGAAGAAGGCCAAGAAGAAGACCACGGGGACTCGAAAGAGTGCCCGGCGCCGGGAGGTGTCGGATTCATCATCCGACGACTCCAAGGCGCACTCCTCCCGTGAAGACGAGGAGGAGGAAGAAGAGACCTCTCCCCCTCCAGCGGGGGAAGGGAAGAAAAGCAAGGCCGCCCCAACTGGGGAGGCCGAAGGGTCCAAGAAGGGGAAGACCCTTCCTCCGAACTACTCCACCAACGCCGACGACGGCGAAGAGGAGTGGCCGCACAGGGCCAAGCCCCTGGCGAGATCGTAACTATTCAGACACCAGAGTAATTCATAGTGTTCCTTTCTTGCACAGCTCCTCCTTACGCCGAATATGACTATGTAGTCCGCCCAAGGCCGGGCTCGACGAGTCGTCGAGCGGCTCCCTGGATTCAACGGATGTGAATTCGCTTCCGACGGCTACCTCCCCCCATCCTACAGACGACACCGAGGTGGCGTCCCAACAGGTTCCAAGCCAGGAGGAGGTGGTCCTGGAGGCGCCGCAAGGCGACCTCCCGGACTCCAGGCGTAAAGGGGATAAAACCCCCAAGGGCTCCGAGTCCGGCCTTGAGCCGGACACCGCGCCGGAACGATCAACAGTTCTGGACTCCGGCAGGCAGCCTCCTTCCAAGAGGAGCAAGCCTGTCGAGCCAGTGACCTCCATCCAACCGGAGGCACCGGACAATTTGCTAGAGGTGCTTAACGGCGCCTCCATCGACGAGGAGCACCGCACTATTATGAGTGCAGTGATCCAGAAGGTTCAGTCCGCCAAGAGCGGACTGACTAAAGCCTGTGCCAGCCTTTTAACAGGCTTTGAGGTAAGTAAAGAATATGTAAAAATATTATCGCATAGACAATAGCCCCTGATGCTCTGTTCGGTGTTCGGAAAGAAAAGCCGAATAGAGGATCTAACAACATTCGCAGGAGTCTAACATAATCAAGTCAATATGCGTATGCAGGCCTCGCTGCTGGCCTCCGCTGCACTGACTGCGGAGGTGGATACGCTGAAGCAAAACCTCGCGCGGTCCGAGAACGAGCTCGGCCATGCCAAGAGGCAACTCGAGGAGAAGGAAGGTAAGTAATACCTTGCGCAAGTATATAGAGAAGATGCGGTTGCAAAAAATGACAGGATCAACGTGCTATTAGAGGGGCCATGACCGAGGTGGCAACCCTTAAGGAAGCGCTATCCGAGGCCGAAAACAGAGCGGCCGCGGAGCGCACAGAGAGAGGGAAGCAGGAGGCGCGGGTGGAGGAGGTGCAGAAAGAGCTCCAGGCTCTCGTGAAAAAACATGAGAGTTTGGAGCTTGACTCAAAGACGCAAGCGTCCGAGCTTGCGGCAGCCCTCGAAAGTGCGAAATCTGCCAAGGCCGAAGCCCATAAAGCCCTCCAAGAAATTGCAGCGATGAAGAATATAGCGGCAGGTAAGGCATTCATTATGCAAAGCAAGCACGTGAAAGTGAATTACTTGTTACTTACCCGAGTTCGGAGCTCTCCAGGAGCATTCGCAGATTTGCCCCACAGTGCGTCTGATGCCGCCGCCTATTACCGAGCCGAGGAGGGGAGCTCGACGGAGAAGATGTTCTGGTCTCAGTATGCTGAGGCCGGACACCTGGTGCCTTTGAGCGACCAGCTGAAGCAAATGGTTGAGCTCCACAAGGTGGCCGAACAGGCCATAAAGGGCCTCATAGTTCGGCTTTGGCCTGGAGAGGCTCTGCCTGGGAGCTACTTCGGGCTGGTGAGGCGGCTGGTGGATGCCTGTCCGCGGCTTGAAGTAATCAAGCACTCCGTCTGCGTCGAAGGTGCCCGTAGGGCGCTTGCCCGTGCTAAAGTGCACTGGGGCAAGATGGATGCGGAGAAGCTGGTGAAGGACGAGCCGCCGCCGGGCAAGGAGCATCGCGTCCCGGAAGCGTATTATGAGGGCGTCCTGAAGGGTGTCCATCTTATAGCAGATGAATGCTCCAAAGATGTAATTTTTGAGTAAACTCGCATTTGTGATCCTGTGCGCTGAAAACTTGTTCATATGTGCTAAGCAACGCTTTTGAATTTAAAATATTACCTTCTGTGCGGCCGTTTATCAAATTTGAGAGATGGCGAGTCGTCGGCTTCTGCCCCCATGCCACGAGTGCTGGGGTGTTTGAGATAAACATGAGCGCTCTTTTTCCCATTCTTGGGTCCTTCGAGGGAGGCGCTCAACACAACGAACAAGGCAATCGGACTATAATGCTTGAACACTCTCACTTAGCCATAGAATTCTATAATTTTAAATTTCAGCGAAGCCCCTAGTGTTCGGAAGACCGAGTTCGGGGCGCTATCCACGCCTAGGCCGGACAAAGCCGACTCCTCGCTCTAAGCGGCATAAGTCTTTAGGGACTCGAAAACCTCTCGAACAGCGACCAGCTCTCGCCTCATCATGACGGTCAGTTTTAGCTTTCTCTACTGAGGTGCTTAGCCCAGCTCAACTGGGGCACAATCGCTGTAGTTCTCCTAGTGCTACCTTAGCCGATATAATGGAACGTAAGGTACCAAAACATAGGAGCCGGGCAAACCCAACTATTGACCCAAGACATGATTCGGAGCCGATGCATATAATGCTATAAGTTCGGGGTGCCGCACTTGTGAAAGTGTTCGGACTTCTCACACCGTATTGTGGGGTACTTAAGCCCCTGGCGTATTGGCCGTACCAAAGTGTATGGGTGCAACATGTCATTAATGAACATATATTTGTAAAAAAGAGTAATGCAATAATAGACGGAAGCTATGCATTGTTTATTTAAAAAAAAGGCTGCGATCAAAGCAGAACGATATAAATAGTGCAATAAGCAAAAGATGGGACTATTTAACATGTCCTTTCCAGGGGCGAGCTGCGGAATGTTAAGTGAAACAGGTATACTGCTCATTATAGAGACCACCTTAGAGTTCCATAGTGCGGCGTAGCTTTCTGCTTCCCTGGTTGTATCGTTTGTGCGACAATTGTACTGCTGGACAAGCCTTCCGAAGAATGGAGTCCTGAAAATAAGAGAAAATTAAGAAATCGGCAGCCCCTAGTGCGGTTTAAGCTGCGTTTCGGGGGTGCCGTGATGGTGCCCCTCCCCCTGTGCCCATGGAATTTCCAGAGCGTAGTTATGTACGTGCAACACTAGTTTCGCAAGTTCGCGAGGGCTGGGGTTGCGGCCGCATTGCTACGCTTGCTCGGAACATGCCAGGCGGTCTTGTTGTAGGTTACTCCGGGCACGCTTGACGGTGTCCAGACGTTTAATGGCCGGACTGGAGAATTGCCTTGAGAGGCTGCTTTGTACTTCCGCTGCGATAGCCGCCGTATGCTCCTCCGTTCGGAGAGAGCGTTCGGTGTTTCCATTGACCGTGATGACTCCTCGAGGGCCTGGCATCTTGAGCTTGAGGTATGTGTAGTGCGGCACCGCATTGAACTTGGCAAATGCGGTTCGCCCGAGTAGTGCGTGATAGCCACTGCGGAACGGGACTATGTCGAAGATTAACTCCTTGCTTCGGAAATTATTCGGAGATCCGAAGACCACTTCAAGTGTAACTGAGCCTGTACAGTTGGCCTCTACACCTGGTATGACGCCTTTAAAGGTCGTTTTAGTGGGTTTAATCCTCGAGGGATCGATGCCCATTTTCCGCACTGTATCCTGGTAAAGCAGGTTCGCGCTGCTGCCGCCGTCCATAAGGACTCTAGTGAGGTGAAATCCGTCAATAATTGGGTCTAGAACCAATGCGGCGGATCCACCATGACGGATGCTAGTGGGGTGGTCCCTTCGATCAAAAGTGATCGGGCAGGAAGACCATGGGTTGAACTTTGGGGCGACTGGCTCCATCGCGTATATGTCCCTTAGCGCACGCTTCTGCTCCCTCTTGGGGACATGGGTTGCGTATATCATGTTCACCGTCCGCACTTGTGGGGGAAAACCTTTCTGTCCACTGTTGTTCGGCGGCTAGGGCTCCTCCTCGTCATCGCTATGCAGCCCCTTGTCTCTGCTTTCGGCATTTAACTTGCCTACCTGCTTGAACACCCAACAATCCTTGTTGGTGTGATCGGATGGTTTTTCGGGGGTGCCATGTATCTGGCATGAGCGGTCGAGTATTCGGTCCAAACTAGACGGGCCCGGAGTATTTCTTTTGAGTGGCTTTTTCCGCTAACCAGGTTTAGAGCCTCTGAATCCGGCATTAACTGTCGTATCCTCAGCATTGTCGTCGTTAATGCGGCACTTTTGCCTTTTGCGACGCGACCTGCCACTGCTGTCCTTGGTATCCGAATTACCAGGGCTCTTGGTCATGTTATTGCTGCAAGCTAGCCAGCTGTCCTCTCCCGCGCAAAAGCGGGTCATAAGTGTCGTGAGGGCTGCCATAGATTTCGGCTTTTCCTGTCCTAGGTGCCGTGCAAGCCACTCGTTGCGGATGTTATGCTTGAAGGCTGCTAGGGCCTCTGCGTCCAGACAGTCGACGATTTGATTTTTCTTGGTTAGGAACCATGTCCAGAATTATCTGGCCGATTCCTCTGGCTGCTGAATTATGTGGCTAAGGTCATCGGCGTCTGGTGGTCGCACATAAGTGCCCTGGGAATTGTCGAGGAATGCGGCTTCCAGGTCCTCCCAGCAACCAATTGATTCTGCCAGCAAGCTGTTAAGCCAATGCCGAGCTGGTCCTTTAAGCTTGAGTGGGAGGTATCTGATGGCGTCTAGTTCATCATCGCGGGCCATGTGGATATGAAGGAGATAGTCCTCGATCCATACCGCAGGATTTGTTGTGCCATCATATGATTCTATGTTCACGGGTTTGAAACCCTCGGGGATTTGATGGTCCATTACTTCATCTATGAAGCATAGTGGGTGTGTGGCGCCTCTGTATTGGGCTATATCACGACGCAGCTCAAACGAGCTTTGTCTACTGTGTTCGGCCCGGCCAGATTTACTGTATCCGGAGTGACGATTACCGTCTCGTGCCGTGGGGCGCCCATGCGATCCGTAGATCGATCTTGTTTGCCTTGCCTTGTCCTCCAATATATCTCGCAGGTCTGGCGCATTTTCCCGTGCCTTGGTATTTTTTGAGCGGCGCCGGGGTGCGGCTTGAGTGGAGGGCCAAGAGGCCTCTCTGTCGCGGCCACGGGGCGGTCGGTCGGCTGCATCATGCACTGGTGATGTAGGTTTAGGTGCTTCCTCCTCTAATCGGGGTAGCAACCTGCACTTTGGGTAGCTCTTGGAGGGGCGTTCGAGTTCATACTCTTCGGCCGCAAGGACTTCAGTCCATCTGTCGGCTAGCAAATCTTGATCAGCTCTAAGCTGTTGCTGTTTTTTCTTGAGGCTGCTCGCCGTGGCCATAAGCCTGCGTTTGAAACGCTCTTGTTTGACGGGATCCTCCGGCACGACAAATTCATCGTCGTCGAGGCTTGCCTCGTATTCGGAGGGAGGCATATAATTATCGTCCTCGACCTCTCTGTCTGCCGCTCTCTCATGAGGGTTGGCTTCTCCATCCTCCTGTGCTGAATCTTGCTGGAGGTGGTTGTCTTCGGCACTGTTCGGGGTGTTATTATCTCCCGTGCCGGAATCACCGTTTTTTCTTTGGCGGGATTTAGAGCGACACCGCTGACGCTGGCGCTTAGGCTGCTTCTTGGAGGGGTCATCCTCCGCTGTTCCATCGCCATTGCCTTCTTTTGGAGTGTCCACCATGTATTTGTCATATGACGAGGTGGCTTTCCAGTGCCCTATAGGCGCTGGTTCTTGATCTTCTCCTGCATCGGCGTCCATACCGTCGATGTCTTCGGAGTCGAAGTCGAGCATGTCGGTTAAATCATCGACAGTGGCTACGAAGTGGGTGGTGGGTGGGCTTTGAATTTCTTCATCATCCGCATCCCAACCTTGCTGACCATAGTCCGGCCAGGGCTCTCCTGATAAAGAGAGAGACTTTAGTGAATTCAGAATATCGCTGAAGGGCGAGTGCTGAAAGATGTCCGCGGTGGTGAACTCCATGATCGGCGCCCAATCGGGTTCGATCGGTAGGGGCGTGGAGAGCTTGGAGTCTGGAGAGGAGTCCGGCTCCTTGGAGTCACGGGCTTCACAGAGAATAGGGCTGGTGTTCGGCTCGATTGCCATAGAGATTGCAGCCCCCGAGGCGGTGTCCAACCACCCATCCTCGATTGGCGCAGTTGGCTCCGAATTAAGGGTCGGAGCTGATGCGGGTGCGGCCTCCAGGGCACTGTTCGGCGGCAGAGCTAGATCATGCCCATCGTGATAGTGTGGCGTGCTCGGCTGCGGCTCGAATCCGTCGAAGATCAAATCTCCGCGGAGGTCGGCCGCGTAGTTCAAATCTGACCTGATGGCCAGGGGCGTAGCTTTCGATCTGCTCCAGATAACCAAGCGAATTGGCCCGCAGTGCAAAGCCGCCAAATATGAAGATCTATCCGGGGAGAAAAGTCACACCATGGATCGCATCATCGTTGATGATCGGAGGAGCCATCAGGCCTAAAAGTGACGACATAGAGGAACTCTCAATGAAAGCACCAATGTCGGTGTCAAAACCGGCGGATCTCGGGTAGGGGGTCCCGAACTGTGCGTCTAGGCGGATGGTAACAGGAGGCACGGGACACTATGTTTTACCCATGTTCGGGCCCTCTTGATGGAGGTAAAACCCTACCTCCTGCTTGATTAATATTGATGATATGGGTAGTACAAGAGTAGATCTACCACGAGATCGAGGAGGCTAAACCCTAGAAGCTAGCCTATGGTATGATTGTTGTTCGTCCTACGGACTAAAACCCTCCGGTTTATATAGACACCGAAGAGGGCTAGGGTTACACAGAGTCGGTTACAATGGTAGGAGATCTAAATATCTGTATCGCCAAGCTTGCCTTCCACGCCAAGGAAAGTCCCTTCTGGACACGGGACGAAGTCTTCAATCTTGTATCTTCATAGTCCAGGAGTCTGGCCAAAGGTATAGTCCAGCTATCCGGACACCCCCTAATCCAGGACTCCCTCACTAGCCATAGACATGAGTTGTCATTTGATTAACGAGGTCACATCATTAGAGAATGATGTGATCGACTTGACCCATTCCGTTAGCATAGCACTTGATCGTTTAGTTTGTTGCTATTGCTTTCTTCATGACTTATACACGTTCCTATGACTATGAGATTATGCAACTCCCGTTTACCGGAGGAACACTTTGTGTGCTACCAAACGTCACAACGTAACTGGGTGATTATAAAGGTGCTCTACAGGTGTCTCCGAAGGTACTTGTTGGGCTGGCGTATTTCGAGATTAGGATTTGTCACTCCGATTGTCGGAGAGGTATCTCTGGGCCCTCTCGGTAATGCACATCACCTAAGCCTTGCAAGCATTGCAACTAATGAGTTAGTTGCGAGATGATGTATTACGAAAAAAGTAAAGAGACTTGCCGGTAACGAGATTGAACTAGGTATTGAGATACGACGATCGAATCTCGGGCAAGTAACATACCGATGACAAAGGGAATAATGTATGTTGTTATGCGGTTTGACCGATAAAGATCTTCGTAGAATATGTGGGAGCCAATATGAGCATCCAGGTTCCGTTATTGGTTATTGACCGGAGACGTGTCTCGGTCATGTCTACATTGTTCTCGAACCCGTAGGGTCCGCACGCTTAAGGTTTCGATGATAGATATATTATGAGTTTATGAGTTTTGATGTACCGAAGGAGTTCGGAGTCCCGGATGAGATCGGGGACATGACGAGGAGTCTTGAAATGGTCGAGGCATAAAGATCGATATATTGGACGACTATATTCGGACATCGGAAAGGTTCCAAGTGATTCGGGTATTTTCGGGGGTACCGGGGAGTTACGGGAATACGAGGAAGAAGTAATGGGCCTCATGGGCCAAGTGGTGGAAGAGAGGAGGCAGGGCGCGCGGCCCCCCTAGCCCAAACCGAATTGGACTAGGGGGCCGGCCCCCCTTTCCTCTTTTTCCTCCTTCTCCTTTGTAGGATCGAAGTATGTCTAGAGGGGGGTGATTAGACTACTTGACCAAATAAAAACTTAACCTTTTCCCAATTTCAGTTCTTGGCAGATTTTAGGACAAGTCAAGCAATCATCACACAATTCAAGCAAGCATGCAAAGAGTTTATGGGCAGCGGAAAGTAAAGCATGCAACTTGCGAGAATGTAAAGGGAAGGGTTTGGAGAATTCAAACGCTGTTGAAGACACGGATGTTTTTCCCGTGGTTCGGATAGGTGGTGCTATCCTACATCCACGTTGATGGAGACTTCAACCCACGAAGGGTAACGGTTGCGCGAGTCCACACAGGGCTCCACCCAAGGGCAACGGTTGCGCGAGTCCACACAGGGCTCCACCCACGAAGGGTCCACGAAGAAGCAACCACCCACAAAGGGTCCACGAAGAAGCAACCTTGTCTATCCCACCATGGCCATCGCCCACGAAGGACTTGCCTCACTAGCGGTAGATCTTCACGAAGTAGGCGATCTCCTTGCCCTTACAAACTCCTTGGTTCAACTCCACAATCTTGTCGGAGGCTCCCAAGTGACACCTAGCCAATCTAGGAGACACCACTCTCCAAGAAGTAACAAATGGTGTGTAGGTAATGAACTCCTTGCTTTTGTGCTTCAAATGATAGTCTCCCCAACACTCAACTCTCTCTCTCATAGGATTTGGATTTGGTGGAAAAAAGATTTGAGTGGAAAGCAACTTGGGAAGGCTAGAGATCAAGATTCATATGGTAGGAATGGAATGTCTTGATCTCAACACATGAGTAGGTGGTTCTCTCTCAGAACATATGAGTTGGAATGGTGTGTGTGTTCTGATGCCTCTCTCCTTGAATGAGGAAGGAGGTGGAGGGGTATATATAGCATCCACACAAAATCCAACCGTTACACAGTTTTCCAATCTCGGTGGGACCGAATCAATAAACTCGGTCGGACCAAAAATGTAAACCTAGTGACCGTTAGAGATTTTTGGTGGGACTGACATGCAACTCTGTAGGACCGATTCGGTTAGGGTTTGGGCATAACTTAATCTCGGTGAGACCGATTACACAAACTCGGTGAGACTGAATTTGGTAATTAGCTAACCAGAGAGTTGGTCAGGCAAACTCGGTGGGACCGATTTGCTCTTTCGGTGAGACCGAGTGGAACTCGGTGAGACCGAAAAGTTACAAAGGGGAAACACTGAGTTTACATTGCAATCTCGGTGGGACCGATTCGCTCTTTCGGTGGGACCGAAAAGTTACGAAAGGGAAACAGAGAGTTTGCAACCCCATCTCGGTGGGACCGAGATCCTTATCGGTAGAACCGAATTGCTAGGGTTTGGCAGTGGCTAATGACAAGTGAAACTCGGTGGCGCCGGATAGGAAGAATCGGTAGAACCGAGTTTGGCTTAGAGTTTAGGTCATATGTGGATATGGGAAAGTAGTTGAGGGTTTTTGGAGCATATCACTAAGCACATGAAGCAAGAGGCTCATTAAGCAACACCTCATCCCTCCTTAATAGTATTGGCTTTTCCTATGGACTCAATGTGATCTTGGATCACTAAAATATAAAATGAAGAGTCTTGATCTTTTGAGCTTGAGCCAATCCATTGTCCTTAGCATTTTGAGGGTTCCACTTTCACATCCATGCCATGCCAATCATTGAGCTTTCCTGAAATAATCATCTTGGAATAGCATTAGCTCAATGAGCTATATGTTGTTATGAATTACCAAAACCACCTAGGGATAGTTGCACTTTCAATCTCCCCCTTTTTGGTAATTGATGACAACATATAGATCAAAGCTTCGACAAAAGATAATAAGCATGAAATATATCGTCGCTTTGAGAAGTATGTGATAAGTAAGAGCTCCCCCTAAATTTGTGCATATTTAAAATTTGCTTTGGACTGCAAATGCACAAAGAGTTAGAGTCATGGGTTACTCTTCCATGTCACATACATCTTGGTGGAGCGCTCAAAATGATAAGAATGAAATACATGCACTCATCACCAAGAATAATAAATGATCACACAAGATAGATAGGATAATAGCATTAAGCAAGCATTAAGTGTAGCTTATGATCAAACACATGATCATCAATGTCTCATAAGCATAGTATCTCAAGCACTCAAAAGCAAACAAGTTCGAAAAACCACCAAATAAAGCAAGAGAGAAAAAAGCAACACTCTCTCTCTCTCGAAGCCTATGATCTATACATCTTCTCCCCCTTTGGCAACAAGTTACCAAAAAGTTCCTAGAAAATGCATAGCACTAGATTGACGCTCAGGCTTGATCTTCTGGTGGTGGTGGAGTCCGGAGCACTCCAAGGACAAAGCCTTTGGTAGACGTGGTCGGAGTCGAGGCTGAAGTGGATGCTGGAGCTGGTGGAACGGAGGCTGTGGCTGGTGCAGACGTTGTAGCTCTGGTGTCAGCAACTGGCAGTGCATACGACCTCGGACCTCGTGGCACCCTCGCAAAAGCATGAGTCATGGTCCTGCCTCTCCTCTCATTCATGTCGTCCTGGAGCTGCTCCACGGCAGTCTGTATCTCTGTCACCTTGATGTCCAAGTCATAGAATCTTTGTTCCATGATCCTCTCTAAGCTCGCCTGGTTCTGAGTCAGGGTGGCTATACTCTGCTCAATCCGCAGGGTGGACGCAATCAAGTAACTGAGCTGCTCTTGTTTGGTTTTCAGGAAGTAATCAGATGCCTCCGCTTGAGTAGGCATCCTGGCAGCTTTCTCCTTCTTCGCCTTCTCCTTCTGAGCTTGTGCATGGGCAGATGATGGTTCATTCTCTGTCATCACAACTTCATTGTTCTCGAAATCTGGACGGATGGGCAGGTGTTCCTTATCCAACAAATATACGCCCGTGCCCATCTTGGAGTTGATGAGCTCCTGAATCTGAGGGGCATATCCACAGCTCCTCTTCTGATCTGCCGCAGTCCTTTTGATCGTTTCCACTAGGAGGCTCATAACTTTCAATTTTTGAGGCACGTCAAAAACATGAAGCAAATTGATTGCGTGACCTCTGATCATCTTGTGATCTCCAGACTTGGGCAGAAGGGTGTGCCTAAGGATCCAGTTGATCGTAGGCAATTCTGAGAGCAGATAATGCACTGAGCCAAACTTGAACGTGTCAAGTGCTTCATTCGGAATCTCCTTGTACATGTTGGACATGGAGTTGTGGTCCATCTTTTTCTTGGCATAAATGTCCAAGTCATCTGCTTGCTCCTCTGGGGCATTGATCAGCTTCGCCCATTCCTCAACAGTAGAGTGGTACCTCATACCCTCAGACATCCATGTAATCCTCCCATCTGGATAAAAGTGAGCTGTGGAGTAGAACTGCATGATGAGTTCCTCGTTCCACTTTGTGAGCTTCTGCCCAACAAAGTCCTCTACTCCACACGCCTTGAAGCTGTCCTGAACTCCTGGGTAGTACTCTTCATTGTCCTTGATATAGGTCCAGTCGACCCATCTCATGTCACATACGATTGGCTTCTTGTCAAGTAGCACTGTCTCATAGAAATCTTGTTGCTCCTTGGTATGAAATATGTAGTCCACTGCAGTCCTTCTCCTAGAAGCATATGGATCTGCTTCTCTCCACTTCCTGAGCCCTGAGTCTCTCCTGAGCTTCATATCCTCAGCCACAGGATGAGCATCGTTGTGGTCTGGGATCTTGGGCTTGAGCTTCCAAAGGACACTCTCTTCCTCTTCCTCTGCAACAGTCTCGGGTACTGGGGCCTTGTTCTTCTCAGTGGCTGGGATGCTTCTTGTGTTTCTCTTTGGTGCACTCTTAGGCTTAGATGCAGCCTTAGGTGCTTCCTTGGGCTTGGATGCAGCTCCCCCTGACCTTATGGCATCTCCTATGAGTTTGGCTGCCTTGGGCGCTGGTGCAGCTGCCTCTTCTTCCTCCTCCTCTTCTACCATGATGGAGGCTTTCCCAAGCACTCTGGCTACAGTCTTCTTCACTCTTTCTTTCCTCTTCTTGCCCTCAGCTGCAACGGGCTCAATGGGAGCAGGCTTCTTAGTTGAGGCTCTAGCCTTTGACATGGGTTGCCTGCCTGCTGGCCTCTTGATTTTCAGGCCTGGCTTTGAGCCTTGAGCTGGCTCAACTCTCTTGGAGGTGGCCTCTTCCTCTGCCACATAGTCCTCATCTTCAGAATCTGAGGTTTTCTTCTTCCTTTGTCTCGTGGCAGCTTTAGGCAGGTTGCTGGGTGTGCTCCTGCTGCCATCATCTGAGGAACTTCAGGGGCTAGTGCCCTCACTCAACTGCACTTGCTGCTCTGACAAGTTTTGGCTGTCACTCTGGTCTGACATGTTGCAAACTGACTGCTGACCCTGTGAATAGATTATAGAGGAGATAGAGTGGGTGAGCATCACAAAATGCAGAGATTTTTGCAAAAAGAATGATCCAAAAACTTAGTTTTAGTTTCCCACTGAAATCATCTCGGATCTACCGATTTTCAAACTCGGTGATACCGAAGCAGTTTTGGAACCTAAACTAGTAAACTCGGTCAGACCGAGTCACAGTTCGGTGGCACCGAGACTGCTAGGGTTTCACTGAGTTCAAAAATCGGTCACACCGATAGTAATTCTCGGTCAGACCGAGTTTTACTTGTGCAATGGCATAAGCCAAATCGGTGGGACCGAGTTTTTCAACTCGGTGGGTCCGAGATGGTTTCGGCAGAAACCTAAACCTAGAATTTTCAAATCAAACCTAATCTATGAGCGTTTTGACTGGATAGAAGTTTATCAAACGTGGCCAGAAACAATGTGATCACAATGTGCTAGGAATCAGATTGAGGAATAGCACAAAGATCAAGTCCATACCCTAGTTCGGCGGGGACTTGCTACGGCAGCAACGGCTGGGCAGAAATCCCGTTGACGGCGACGGAGACCAGCGACTAGAGGCTGCTGGCGGCGAGAAGATGATCCGGAGACCTCGGGGGCAGAGCAGGCTATCGCGCGGGCGAAGGGGTTCGGAGAAATTTCCAAATTTTGCCCGTGACTATATATAGCCCGACCCTGTCGGTGTGACCGAGTTGAACAACTCGGTGGCACCGAGATTCATAACTGCGTGCAGTTACTGAAACTCGGTGAGACCGAAAGGTTCAAATCGGTTGCACCGAGATTGAAAACTTAGATCAACTTAATGATCTCAGTAGGACCGAAATGCACACAAAAGATGATGTCCATGAAAACTTTTAGGTTACCTTGTCCCTTGTCTTACCAACAAGAGGGTTTGTGACTCCTTGAACTAGTGCAAGATGTGGAAGTTGATTGCACTTGTTCTTGCCAAAATGATAAGAGTGAAGTATGTTGGCGGAGTCACCCTCAAGAACTTTCTAGTTCTTCTTCTTTTGGATCCACATCATCTTGATGGGAATCCTTGGAGTTGTAGTCGTACTTGATGAAGTGGACCTTGAAGTAGTCTTGGGAATCCACTTGACTAAGGTCTTAGGAGCTTCTTCAAATGCATCAATTTCCTCTTGAAGCTTGTTCTTGCCTTTTTGCTCGTAGTCTTGTGGTGGAAGATCATCTTGAGCTTGTGTCCCCTTGAAAAACTTCTCTTGTTCAGGGACAAACTTTGTCGTGGGGTATTGATCTTCTTCCCATTCAACTCCATTGGCATTGAACTTTCGTTCAAAACCAATACCTTGATTCTTCCGGTGCATTCCTTGCTTGCGCACAATTTCCTCAAATTGCTTACTCCCGGCAAGGCTTTTGTACACTCCTTTCTCTATAATTCCCTTCAATAAGCTATTTTCTTGCTCAAGTGTAACTTGGCTAAGAGAATCATTAGTGGAATCAAGAGAACTACTAGAAGCAACAATATTGGATTTAGCATGATCATTGTTACTACTAGCGGAAGAATCTTTCTTGTTAGATTTGACTTGAGGCATGTAAGTGGATAAGAGTAAATGCTTGGCAATGTAAGAAGAACTTTTCTTGCGGAGATCATCATTTATTGCCCTTAAGAACTCATGCTCTTGCTCAAGATTGAGCTTTTCAAAGCGTAGCTTCTCATGAGCTCTTAAAAGTTCTCGATGATCTTCGAAGATAGTGTCATGAGCTAACTTAAGAGTTTTTAGTTCTTTAGTTAGAGCCTTAATCTTCTCCTTATCATTGTCATTCGTTTTATCTTGATTAGCATGATTAATTGGTCTTTCATCATAGTATTCATCACTAGAGTTGTCACCAAGCAAATCATCACCTAACAAGTCATCTTCATCACTATTGAAATCAACATACTCGGGGTGTGTTACCTTAGGACCTTTGGCCATGAAGCATCTTCCAATTCCTTCATTTGGTGAGTCAAATATGTCGTAGGAGTTGGTTGACACAAGTGCTAGACCGGCAACACCTTCATCTTGAGTATCTTCGGAGTCGGAGTGATAACTTATCTCGGAGTGCCTGTCGGAGTCGGAGCCGGATACCCATTCACCAACATGAGCTTGATGTCTTCGTCTTGTGTAGCTCCTTGATGATTTTTCCTTCCTTTCCGAATCCTTGCTTCTCCGTGAGTATCTTCGTTCATAACGATCATCTCTACTCCTTCTCTCTCTTGGTGGTGATCCTTTGCTTCTTCTTTTTGGAGAATCTTCTCTTCTCTTGTAGGGAGCCGTACACTCGTTGGAATAGTGTCCGGGTCTTCCACAATTGTAACAGTTTCTCTCTCGACTAGAAGATCTTTTTTCATTGTAGGACCTTGACTTGGAGCTTCTATCTTTGCTTCTACTCTTGTAGAACTTGTTGAAGTTCTTCACCATTAAGCTCAATTCTTCATTGAAGTCTTGTTTCTCACTTGATGATGTAGGGGATTCACATGAGGCTTTATAGGCACCACTTGACTTGTTGTGAAGTTCCTCTTTATCCTTAAGTGACATCTCATGAGCAACAATTCTTCCAATCACTTCCGTTGGCTTGAGATCTTTGTAATTGGGCATCATTTGGATCAATGTGCACACGGTATCATATTTTCCATCCAAGGCTCTTAGGATCTTCCTGATGATGAATCTATCGGTCATCTCTTCACTTCCTAAGCCGGCAATCTCATTTGTGATGAGAGCAAGCCTAGAGTACATTTCAGCGACACCTTCACCATCCTTCATCTTGAACTTGTCAAGTTGGCTTTGAAGCACATCCAACTTGGATTCCTTGACGGAGTCGGTACCTTCATGCATATCAATCAAAGTGTCCCAAATTTCCTTTGCATTCTCAAGGGGGCTGATTTTGTTGAATTCTTCTGGGCATAATCCGTTGAAGAGAATATCACAAGCTTGAGCATTGTATTGCAACATCTTCAACTCATCCGCAGTAGCTTCACGGTTTGGTTCTCTCCCATCAAAGAAGTCACCTTGCAAACCAACACACACAATAGCCCAAACAGCGGGGTTATGTCCAAGAATATGCATTTTCATTTTATGCTTCCAACTAGCAAAATTAGTACCATCAAAGTAAGGACCTCTACGGTGATAATTTCCCTCGCTAGACGCCATACTCTCCTAGGTTGTGAAACCAAGGCTATGACCACCAAAAGCTATGGAGATCAAGCAAATGGAGACCAAAGCTCTGATACCACTTGTAGGATCGAAGTATGTCTAGAGGGGGGTGATTAGACTACTTGACCAAATAAAAACTTAACCTTTTCCCAATTTTAGTTCTTGGCAGATTTTAGGACAAGTCAAGCAATCATCACACAATTCAAGCAAGCATGCAAAGAGTTTATGGGCAGCGGAAAGTAAAGCATGCAACTTGCAAGAATGTAAAGGGAAGGGTTTGGAGAATTCAAACCCTGTTGAAGACACGGATGTTTTTCCCGTGGTTCGGATAGGTGGTGCTATCCTACATCCATGTTGATGGAGACTTCAACCCACGAAGGGTAACGGTTGCGCGAGTCCACACAAGGCTCCACCCAAGGGCAACGGTTGCGCGAGTCCACACAGGGCTCCACCCACGAAGGGTCCACGAAGAAGCAACCACCCACAAAGGGTCCACGAAGAAGCAACCTTGTCTATCCCACCATGGCCATCGCCCACGAAGGACTTGCCTCACTAGTGGTAGATCTTCACGAAGTAGGCGATCTCCTTGCCCTTACAAACTCCTTGGTTCAACTCCACAATCTTGTCGGAGGCTCCCAAGTGACACCTAGCCAATCTAGGAGACACCACTCTCCAAGAAGTAACAAATGGTGTGTAGGTAATGAACTCCTTGCTCTTGTGCTTCAAATGATAGTCTCCCCAACACTCAACTCTCTCTCATAGGATTTGGATTTGGTGGAAAGAAGATTTGAGTGGAAAGCAACTTGGGAAGGCTAGAGATCAAGATTCATATGGTAGGAATGGAATGTCTTGATCTCAACACATGAGTAGGTGGTTCTCTCTCAGAACATATGAGTTGGAATGGTGTGTGTGTTCTTATGGCTCTCTCCTCGAATGAGGAAGGAGGTGGAGGGGTATATATAGCCTTCACACAAAATCCAACCGTTACACAGTTTTCCAATCTCAGTGGGACCGAATCAGTAAACTCGGTCGGACCGAAAATGTAAACCTAGTGACCGTTAGAGATTTTCGGTGGGACTAACATGCAACTCGGTAGGACCGATTTGGTTAAGGTTTGGGCATAACGTAATCTCGGTGAGACCGATTACACAAACTCGGTGAGACCGAATTTGGTAATTAGCTAACCAGAGAGTTGGTCAGGCAAACTCGGTGGGACCGATTTGCTCTTTCGATGAGACCGAGTGGAACTCGGTGAGACCGAAAAGTTACAAAGGGGAAACACTGAGTTTACATTGCAATCTCGGTGGGACCGATTCGCTCTTTCGGTGGGACCGAAAAGTTACGAAAGGGAAACAGAGAGTTTGCAACCCCATCTCGGTGGGACCGAGATCCTTATCGGTAGAACCGAATTGCTAGGTTTTGGCAGTGGCTAATGACAAGTGAAACTCGGTGGCGCCGGATAGGAAGAATCGGTAGAACCGAGTTTGGCTTAGAGTTTAGGTCATATGTGGATATGGGAAAGTAGTTGAGGGTTTTTGGAGAATATCACTAAGCACATGAAGCAAGAGGCTCATTAAGCAACACCTCATCCCTCCTTAATAGTATTGGATTTTCCTATGGACTCAATGTGATCTTGGATCACTAAAATATAAAATGAAGAGACTTGAGCTTTTGAGCTTGAGCCAATCCATTGTCCTTAGCATTTTGAGGGTTCCACTTTCACATCCATGCCATGCCAATCATTGAGCTTTCCTGAAATAATCATCTTGGAATAGCATTAGCTCAATGAGCTATATGTTGTTATGAATTACCAAAACCACCTAGGGATAGTTGTACTTTCATCCTTCCTTCTCCTTCTCCTCCTTCCTTTCCTCCTCCTAGTAGGAGTAGGAAAGGGGAGTCCTACTCCTACTAGGAGGAGGACTCATCCTCCTGGCGCGCCCATAGAGGGTCGGCCGGCCTCCCCCCTTGCTCATTTATATACAGGGGCAGGGGGCACCTCTATACACACAAGTTGATCTCTCCCAGCCGTGTGCGGTGCCCCCCTCCACCATATTCCACCTCGGTCATATCATAGCGGTGCTTAGGTGAAGCCCTGCGTCGGTAGCAACATCATCACTGTCACCACGCCGTCGTGCTGACGGAACTCTCCCGTGAAGCTCTGCTGGATCGGAGTTCGCGGGACGTCATCGAGCTGAACGTGTGCTGAACTCGGAGGCACCGTGCGTTCGGTACTTGGATCGGTCGGATCGTGAAGACGTTCGACTACATCAACCACGTTGTGCTAACGCTTCCGCTTTCGGTCTACGAGGGTACGTGGACAACACTCTCCCCTCTCGTTGCTATGCATCACCATGATCTTGCGTGTGCGTAGGAAAATTTTTGAAATTACTACGTTCCCCAACAGGAGCATCCTCCGTCCTTTCTTGTCTATGCAAAAATGTTGTGTTTGCTGATCTAGGGCATGCGGTAGTACTGCTCCTAGGAGCAGTAGTACCGCAGGCCCTTGCGGTAGTACCAGCCTCTGGTGCGGTAGTACCGCAAGTGCCCACGGTAGTACCGCTTCCTTCGAGCGGTAGTACCACGCGAGCTGCTGCTATTGAGGTAGTAGGGGTGGATGTAATTTTTTACATCCGCGCCCTATGCGGTAGTACAGTGCGCTTTGACCAAGCTTAGCAGCTGGCATGGCAGTAGGAGCGGATGCAATTTTTTACATCCGCACCCCGCGCGGTAGTAACTCTCCTGGCTTGCAGTACTACCGTGTCGGATTTTTGCATAGATCCCATCTCAGCGGAAGTTGCCACATATGTATTTTTATATGTCCGTGCCTTCCCAATATCTGGACCATCCCAGCCTTGCGGTAGTACCGCAAGAGGGAGCGGTAGTACCGTGCCAGCGATTCTACCGCCCTCTGCCTCACAGCTTCAGGGTTGTTCTGGTTTCTGCTGCTCGGGCGGTAGTACCGCGGGGCACAGCGGTAGTACCGTGTGCCCTTGTGGTAGTACTGCGTCCCCGGCGGGGTAGTACCGTGCCACGCAGGCTGAGTTGGTGGATAACGGTTGGATTTGTTCTTCCACTATACAAGGGGTGTCTTCTTCTCCGAGTTGACTATCTCTTCCATCCCCAAGCCCCATTATTGCTCCAAGCTCCATTTTCCCCCGATCTCTCTCCCTAGCCAATCAAACTTGTTGATTATCTAGGGATTGGTTGAGAAGGACTAGATCTACACTTCCACCAAGAGAAATTTAATTCCCCCACTCATCCCTTGCGGGTCTTGTTACTCTTGGGTGTTTGAGCACCCTAGACGGTTGAGGTCACCGCGAAGCCATATTCCATTGTGGTGAAGCTTTGTGGTATCGTTGGGACCCTCCAATTAAGTTGTGGAGATAGCCCCAACCTTGTTTTTAAAGTTCCGGTCGCCGCCTCCAAGGGAACCAATAGTGGAATCACGGCATCTCGCATTGTGTGAGGGCGTGAGGAGAATACGGTGGCCCTAGTGGCTTCTTGGGGAGCATTGTGCCTCCACACCGCTCCAACAGAGACGTACATCCCCGCAAAAGGAAGGAACTTCGATAACACATCCTCGTCTTCACCGGCTCCACTCTTGGTTATCTCGTGCCTTTACTTGTGCAAGCTTATTCGTGGTGTGTCCCTTGCTTGCTTGCGTACTTGTTCTTTGTGCATCATATAGGTTGCTCACCTAGTTGCATATCTAGACAACCTACTTTGATGCAAAGTTTAAATTGGTAAAGAAAAGCTAAAAATTGTTAGTTGCCTATTCACACCCCCCCTCCTCTAGTCAACTATATCGATCCTTTCAGATGTGTTATTCTCAAGATGAGTGTTTATTCACTTGTCATTACATGAGAGTACGACAAAGGTATTAGGGATGCCCAGTCCCGAAATGAAAAATGAATTTACTTTATGTTGTCAAATAATAAATTCCTTGGAAAGTGTTGGTATGGAAGGCACCCGTGGATACGTTTAGCCATGGAAAGTGAAAGTATGGTAGAAAAAGGAATAAACTTTATTTTCTGTTTGGGAACCGCCTATGATATATCTAGCATGGAAAGTATTGGCAACTACTCGATCGTTTTCGTTGACAGGAAAAGCATGTCACCCAAAATGTTTTATCTCTATCTTTTTCGCTTTGAGCTCTGGCACCTCTACAAATCCTTACTTCCCTCCGCGAAGGGCCTTTCTATTTACTTTATGCAATTTTTATTTTTACTTGAGTCTCCATCTTCTCTTATAAAGCACCAACTAAGAGGCACTATGATCTTACTTGAGCATTGGGTGTAGCTAATATGCAAGTGTGTTTCATGAATGGATCAATGATTCAGCATAATAGGCCAGGGATATTTTGAAAGACATGGTTGTTTGTTGATATGCTTGAGTATTAAAGTCCAATTGCTTTGAACCATATAAAAGTCCAATTGTCCATGCTATAAAAGAAAGAATATGTGATGAACATGTTAGGCGGCATTCCACATTAAAAATTATGTTTTTATCATTTACCTACTTGAGGACGAGCAGGAATTTAGCTTGGGGATGTTGATACGTCTCCAACGTATCTATAATTTGTTATTGTTCCATGCTATTATATTATCATTCTTGGATGTTTTACAATCATTTTGTAATCATTTACATTATTTTTGGTACTAACCTATTGACATAGTTCCCAGTGCCAGTTGCTGTTTTTTTGCTTGTGTTTTACATCGCAGGAAATCAATATCAAACGGAGTCCAAATGCAGCAAAACTTTTTGTGGAATTTTTATGGACCATAAGACACCCAATGGGCCGGAGAAGCACCTGTGGTGCCCCGAGGGGGCACAACCCACCAAGGCACACCTGGGCGCGCCCAGGTGGGTTGTGCCCACCTCGGTGGCCTCCCGCATCGCCTCTTTGCTCTACAAATACCCCAATATTCCAGAAACCCTAGGGGAGTCGACGAAAATCAATTCCAGCCGCCGCAAGTTCCAGAACCACCAGATCCAATCTAGACACCATCACGGAGGGGTTCATCATCCTCATTGGTGCCTCTCCGATGATGCGTGAATAGTCCTTTGTAGACCTTCGGATCCGTAGTTAGTAGCTAGATGGCTTCCTGTCTCTCTCTCTCTCTTGATTCTCAATACAATGGTCTCTTGGAGATCTATTTGATGTAACTCTTTTTGTGGTGTGTTGATCCGATGAACTTTGAGTTTATGACCAGATCTATGTTTTTATCCATGAAAGTTATTTGAGTTTCTTTGATCTCTTATATGCATGATTACTTATAGCCTCGTATTTCTTCTTCGAAACTTTGGTTTAGTTAGGCCAACTAGATCAATTTTTCTTGCCATGGGAAGAGGTGCTTTGTGATGGGTTCGATCTTACGGTGCTTGATCCTAGTGACATAAGGGGAAACAACACATATGTATCGTTGCTATTAAGGATAACAAGATGGGGTCTGTTTCTACATAAATAGATCTTGTCTACATCATGTCATCGTTCTTATTGCACTACTCCATTTCTCCATGAACTTAATACACTAGATGCATGCTGGATAGTGGTCGATGTGTGGAGTAATAGTAGTAGATGCAGACAGGAGTCGGTCTACTAATCTTGGATATGATGCCTATATAATGATCATTGCCTGGATATCGTCATAATTATTTGAAGTTCTATCAATTTCCCAATAGTAATTTGTTTACCCACCGTATGCTATTTTCTCGAGAGAAGCCACTAGTGAAATCTACGGCCCCGGGGTCTCTTCTTTATTATATTTGCCTTCACGATCTATTTGTATTTGCTTTTATTTTTAGATTTATTAATTCAAAAATACCATGCTGCAATTTTTATTTATTTATTCTATCACGCGTTCCCGCAAGATCTATTTATCTAATCTACTACAATTTTACCTATCTTTTTACCCATGAGAGATTGACAACCCCTCTCTTACGTCGGGTTGCAAGTATTTGTTCTTTGTGTGCAGGAGCTGTTTACATGGTGTTGTGTGGTTCTCCTACTGGTTCGATAACCTTGGTCTCATCACTGGGGGGGAATACCTACCGTAGTTGTGCTGCATCATCCCTTCCTCTTTGGGGAAATACCGACATAGTTCAAGCTGCATCATGCTACAACCGATGTCATGGGGCTGCCTGGACAGCCCTGTGGGGACAAATGAGGCTAATCGCCTGGAATTGCCGGTGTTTGAGTAATGGCCCAGCGATTCGCAGTCTTCTGGAACTCCAGAAGAAGGAGGACCCCGATGTTCTGTTCTTGTCGGAGACAAATATGGAGCAAAGAAGGTTGAAGTGGTTGAGGTGGAAGATGAATATGACATGCATGATAGCGAAAAACTGTGAGGGCCAAAGCGGTGGATTAGCGATGTTCTGGAAGAAGGATGTTAACTTGAGAGTTGTGGGTTTTATGTCCAAATACCATATTGATTATGAGATAACCGAAGAGGATGGTTTCAAGTGGAGGTTTACGGGCATCTATGGTGAACCAAAGATGCAGGAGAAACATAAGACATGGAGGCTCCTAAGAACTCTGAAACATCTGAACCATATACCATGGCTTTGTGCTGGTGATTTCAATGAAGTGTTGCATGAATGGGGAAAAGAAGGCAGTGTGCCAAGGAGTCAAGTGTACATGGAAAGATTTAAGGAGGCATTGGAATTTTGCGAGTTGGGAGACCTTGGCTTTGTGGGAGATATGTTCACCTGGAGGAACAATAGTCATACAGCTGATAAGTATATAAAATAAAGGATTGATAGAGTTGTTGCTTCTCAGGCTTGGTGCGACCGGTTCACCGTGTCATAAATGGCGACCCCCGCCATTCATACCACGGGTCGATCATAATTGATACAGCAGGTGCAGCAGCTGTTAGACGTGGGTAGAACGAGCAAACTACCCAAGGTTTGAGGGTGGCTAGCTAGAGGAGGAAGGATGCAAGGAGATAGTGAAGAATGCATGGGAAAGGGAGACTATGTTGGAAGGAAAGGAGGTGGCGCGGGCGATGAGAGGCGTAATGCGAGAGCTAATAGACTGGAGCAGGAATGTATTGGGTGATCTGGAGAAACGCATACATCGGGTCAAGAAGGAACTGGAAGTGGTGAGGAGGAAAGAAATCAGCGAGGCGCAGGTTAGGCGGGAGGGCGTACTTCGCTTCAAGCTGAACCAACTAGAAGAGCAGCTGGAAACATACTGGAAGCAACAATCTCATGTCAATTGGTTAATGAGAGGAGACAGAAATACAAAGTTTTTCCATGATGTAGCCTTGGAAAGAAGAAGAAGAAGAAGAAGAAGAAGAAGAAGAAGAAGAAGAAGAAGAAGAAGAAGAAGAAGAAGAAGAAGAAGAAGAAGAAGAAGAACAAGAAATAAAACCAGGACGTTGCGGAGGGAGGATGGTACTATTGTTGACAAGGAGGAGGATTTGAAAGAAGTTGTTACTAATTATTTTCTGAACCTCTTCATTTCACCTACAGGTGCTAGGCAGGATGAGTTGCTGGCTTGTATTGAGCCACGTGTTACCCCGAGTATGAATGAGCTCCTCCAGAGAGAATATACCTGGGAGGAAATTTTCAAAGCCCTACAGAGCATTGGTGACTTGAAACTCATGGCCCTGATGGTATGCCCTCAGTTTTTTATAAGCAGTGCTGGGATGTGGCGCGAGACAACATTGTGGCAGAAGTGTTGAATGTGCTGAACGGCGGCCCTATGCTAGAGTGATGGGATGAGACTTGCGTAGTACTCATCCCAAAAGTAAATAATCCCGAAAGCATGAAGGATCTAAGGCCGATCAGCCTGTGCAACGTGGTTTATAAGTTAATCTCCAAAGTCCTGGCCAATCGCTTGAAACAAATTCTACCAGACATCATCTCCCCAAATCAAAGTGCATTTGTGCCCGGGCGACTCATTACACACAATATACTCCCAGCCCACGAGTGCACACACTATATGAAGAGGAAGACGAGGGGCCAAAAAGGGTATGCAGCTATGAAGTTGGATATGAGCAAAGCTTATGACCGTGTTGAGTGCCATTTTTTAGAAGATGATGTACAAGTTGGGGTTCAATGAGCAATGGATAAACTGTATCATGTTATGTGTATCTTCGGTGTCATATAGAGTCAAGGTCAATGGGGAGTGCATAGAAGTGATTGTACCACAGCAAGGGTTGAGACAACGGGACCCACTATCCCCCTATTTGTTCCTCATATGTGCGTAAGGATTTTCATCACTGTTGAATAGGACGGAAGTGGATGGAGATTTGACTGGAATTCGGATTTGCAACGCTGCTCCAAGATCTAACCATCTTTTGTTTGTGGATGACTCCCTAGTACTCATGAAAGCTAACCGTGAGAGTGTTATGTCTCTGCAACATGTACTAAAATTGTATGAGGTTTGCTCAGGACAGGTTGTGAATTATAAGAAGTCGTCGGTAATGTTTAGCAAGAACACAAGAGAAGCAAAAGGAGAGAGGTGTTGGACGCTCTACTTATTAGGGTTAAAGCTTGGACTGAGAGGTATTTGGGACTCCCAGTATATGTTGGTCAACCTAGAAAGCAAATTTTAATATTTAAAGGACATGATATGGCATAAAATACAGGGATGGCAAGAGAGATTACTATCAAAGATGGGAAAGGATTTTCTTATAAAAGCATGTGCACAAGCGATTCCGACCTTTGCAATGCCATGCTTTGACCTTACCAAGCCTTTGTGCGAAGAGATTGGGATGATGATATGTGGGTTCTGGTGGGCTAAGCAAGAGAAAAATAATACGATGCACTGGTTGAGTTGGGAACCGCTGACTAAGCCGAAGAAGGATGGCGGGATGGGCTTCCGGGATATATATATATATATGGTTTTAATCTCGCTATGCTGGCCCAGCAGGCTTGGCGCATGCTGTCCAATCCGGACTCTGTGTGTGCCAAAATGCTGAAGGCGAGATACTTCCAAAACACCACCATTCTTAATGCAGTGCCACACCCAGGCATCTCTTATACATGGCGTAGCATCTTGCGGGGTGTGAAACCGTTGAAAGAAGGCATCATATTCCGTGTGGGTGATGGAGCTTCGATCAATATCTGGTCCGGCCCATGGATGAACAAGGATGGTGTACGAACTCACTTATACATGGCGTAGCATCTTACGGGTGTGAAACTGTTGAAAGAAGGCCTCATATTCCGTGTGGGAGATGGAGCTTCGATTAATATCTGGTCCGACCCATGGCTGAACAGGGATGGTGTACGAACTCCAAAGACCCCTCGTGGAAGATGCTTGCTAACCAGAGTTTGTGAGCTTGTGGACCCGGATACCCATGAGTGGGATGAGACCCTTGTAAGGGACATATTCATTGCGGAGGAAGCAAGGATTAACTTGGCAACCCAAGTCCAGGATGATTATGAGTATGACAGTAAGGGCCAGCTGTTAGGTCAGCCTATAAGCTATATGTACAGAAGAAAGACAAAGACTAGCCAGAGTCACCCAGCCCGCACTAGTATGGCTGGGACTGGAAGGAGATTTGGGCCCTGCCTTGCCAGCCAAAAATTCAACAATTTATATGGCAGTTTGCACATAATAGTCTACCCCTGAAGCTGAATTTGAAACGCGGGGGTGTTGACTGTGACACCTGCTGTGTGTGCTACAAGAGATTGGATGAGGACGGTGGGCACCTATTTCTTCGTTGTAAGCTTGTCAAACCCATTTGGCGATCACTGCAACTGGAGGACATCCGAGAGCAGATGTGTGCGTGCAGTAATGCAATGGAGGTGATGCTAGTAACCCTCCGGCTACCAGAGAATAAAAAAGTACTTGTTGCATGCCTCTTGCGGAGATGGTGGACCTGGAGAAATAAAATAAACGCCAGTTAGCGCAAATGATCAGTGGATGGCCTGCCAGCTGAGATAAATTATTGGGCCATGGAAGCTTCACTACTCTGCAAACAACCTTGCCCTGAACCACCAGCGCAACGGGAGCAGCAATGGAGGAGTCCTGAGGCAGATTGGCGGAAGATTCATTGTGATGGGGCGTTCTTTGCGTCTACTAGGACTGGTGGATCGGGCTTCGTTATCCCGGACCACTCGGACGATGTACGAGGTTCTAGAGCCGGCCGTCTCCACAATGTTGCGACAATAATTTAGGCGGAAGCTGAAGCTTGCGCGGCTGCTCTGGCGGCAGCAAATTGTGGCATGACAAACATCCAGGTTGAGCTGGATTGCCAGGAGTTGGTCAGAGCGCTTCGGGGCAAGGACTCAGACTTGGCAGTTGAAGGTCTCCTCTAGTCCTCTTTAGAGAAATCCGTGACTTCGCCCGATTCAATTTTAATCATGTACTCTTTTCTTTCGCCCCAAGGGCGTGTAATAAGCTAGCACATGCTTTAGCTGCTTTTGGCGCTCGCCATGCTGTTGACCGGGTGTTATGGACTGACGACATCCCAAATGATGTAAGTGTTTGCGAGGCCAGCATTTAGACTAGACCAGTATAGTGTATGGAATAGCAGTGTTCCATCTAAAAAACGACAACATGTGGGTGAGAGAATGAGAGTATTTTCATTTTTTTGTTTTTTTTTCTTAGCCAGGTGAAAGCAACATACTGGAGGTAGTGCACGCCCCCTGGCTTGTGGACCCAGCGAGGGTCTTCTCCGGTACTTCTTTATTTTTAGTATTTTTTTTATATATTTCAAAATAAATCTCCCTAAATTTGCACATTATTTTCAGCTCTGGAGAATTGCTATATGTGGAGTAGCTTTTTCAGGTCAGTATTCCAGCTACCGGTAATCTCCCTCTTTTAATATATCTTGCATTTTAAGAGAGAAAAGACATTAGAATTGCATCATAATATGGAATATCTCTTCAAAACAATATAAATAACAATAGGAAAAAATAATGCAAAATGGACGTATCAAAGTTGCTCACCTTGAATATCGATGCCGTTGTGCTTGGGCCACCGGTTGCAATGGGGGCGCGTGACCTCCCCTTCAACTTCAGATAATTCCGAGCTAGGGTCTCAGTGCCATTGTTTGGCTAAGCAAGCGTCCTCCGTGGTGCAATAGTTTTTCATTAGGTCAGAGAGTTTGGCGAACATCCTCAGACGTTGACTGTAGACTTCCCTAATAACCCCTTAATTGTAAACGTTTAGGCGGAATGCTGCTAGGGCTTCCTGTTGGGAAACATAGTAGAAAACAAAAAAATCGCCCTACGATCAACCACGTACACTATGAAGATGCAATAACGGTTTGGATCAGATCGTTACCAACTCTGAGTTGCAGGGGAAGAAGACGAGTCGGAGTAGGTCGTACTTGAAGTCCCTCGAACCGTCGATGAACAATCCCTCGAACAGAAGACCGAAAGCACAACCTCTGCACAATTTGCAAGTGTACAGTCTTCGCTTTCCGGCAATGCTTTGTCGTCCAGAGCTAATCGTCGCCAGGGAATTAGAGGGATAAGATTAGAACCACATTGGGCTTCTAATTATGAGGATTAGAGGATCTAGATCTACCTCTAATTAGATCAACTAGAACTAGAACTAGAGAACTAGAGGAGCCTCCAAAAACTTGTGTATCCAAAGGGCCAACTCCTCAAGTATATATAGGTTGGAGGAGAGGGGAGGGGCACCACAGGGGGGTAAAGAATCCTTCCCCCTTTGGTCGGCCAAGGAGGGGAAGTTCCCCTCCAATTCGGCCTCCCATTGGTTTCTCCAAGAAGCAAGGGGGCGCCTCCCCTATGGGGCCCAAGTGGCCCAATATTATTTCCATCACTTGGCCTTTTTAGACCCGTTGATATTTCATTAAATATAAAAGTCTCCTAACTATTATGAATTTAACATCTTCGGAAACATTTTCACCTATAGATTATTTATCGGTATTACCTGGTAAACCCCGAAACCCTTCTAGTAACCCCGAAACGCTTCCGGTTCCTCTCGAAACTATTTCGAACATTAATGAAATAATTTCATAAATTTTCCTCATTACTCATGTCCTACTAGTACTCAGCAAATCAGGATTTCCTTAAGCTTGTGACCATATAGGTTCGGTAAAACATAGACACGAACAAAACCCCTTTCGTTCAATAATCGATAGCGGAACCGTGGGCATCCATATCGGTCCCTATGAGTACATGAATGACATTAGAGTGAACATTTGGTTATCATGTGCTATTCCCTTAGCTTCGTGACACTTTACAAAATCCAAGGTGAGATATATCGGTATCCTCTTGAGTCATACGCATACTCACTATACCGGTCTCCTCGTTGCCGGTTTTGTTCTTCTTTCTCGTTGACATGTTCCGGCATCCTCGTGACCTAGTCACCTGTATCTGGCCAGACAATGATGGATGCCGTCACACCGAGAGGGCCCTAAGAATATCTCTCCATCGTCGAAGGAGCAAAACCCACTCTTGAGCTATCTAGCCCCTTGTCAAACTTTTCAATGAACCTGTAAGTTGTCGTTATAATCATGGTGTTACAGATGACGTTTGAGCAACCCCAAAGTTCATCATACGGTAAAAAGTGACTATGATAGTCTCTTGGTCTAAGGAACTAAATCACATGTTAACTTTCCATGTTATAACAATTAACTTATGACGATTGTATCTTAAAGTCTAACAAATAAGTTTGGGTCCATTCAATATGATCGTTCTACCAACGTCATATTCACAAAGTTGTTTTAGGACTATCGTTACACTTAACGATATCCTAAGATTCGAAAAAACATGATGAACAAAGTAAGCAGCACCTGCACACAAGGCACAAAAACAAGTTGTCCCCAACACGGAGGGTTGTCAAGCCCTCGTCTTGCTAGTCACAAGATTAAACGCAAGTGATAAAGATAATTGATAGCAATGTAAAAAGATAACAAGAGCAATTCTGTAGAAGAATTCGGTAATGAAGGGTGCACCGAGGGGGCCATATAGGTTCACTAGTGACACTCTCTCAAAACAAGCAAGTGACATGATAAACAAATTATAGTTGGGCAGCGATTAAATTTGCAATAATTATATTTATAACTATGATTGTTTATGGTATAATATAAGCATTACGTGTGTGATAAGTAGACCGTTAATCCAACTGCGTCTAGTACTAATACTCCACACCGAAACCGCTATCCGATATGCATCTTGAGGAATTAAGTTTGCAACAAACATAGTATCGCAATAAGCAAGATGTGATAATGCGATGCATTGCAATCGCAATATTCGGTAATTGAAAGGTCGGGGGTAGCTCATCGGTTGCTTGGTGCCAGTCACGAGAGTGACACTCATGTGATAGCAGGCAGATAAAACTAACAAACCACTTGCAATTAAAGAAGGTCGGCCCGGTCCTGGCTTCATCTGAGCTCTCAAGATCGATCGTCCAAACCAGCAAACTCATCCAAGAATCAATCAGACCTCGTCTTGGTTGCAACCGTTGATAGGGTCAAGGTGCATACAAAAGCGCCTAGCTAATAAGGGTATGGCCCTGAGACTGAGAACAATGCGAAACCCGGCCGGCCTGAGAGCCGGAGCGAGGCGCTGCCGGCCAAAACCAACCATTTGGACGCACGCCGTGCGGCGCGACCTGTTCCCGTTGTTGTCACCTCGGCGAATTCGTCCACGTACCAACGGCGGGCAATCGCCGTGGCCCATGCCAACAACTGAGCAACAACCACCGGTGCAGCTGCACTGCTAGCAGAGACCCGGCCCCTCTTCCGTAATCGCCGTTCACTGCCTGCGCCACCGGGGCACCGATGGCGCCGCCGTCGTCCTTGCTGCGCGACCTGCTCAGCGTCGATGGCTTCAAGAAAAACCGCAAGCAGCCGGACAACAACCCCTCGGCCGCGCCGCGGACCACGAGCATGCCCCTCCAGCACCGGCGCCCCACCAAGCCCGCGCGGTCCCAGTCCGACGTCCAGCAGGCCCGCGGCCGCCTCAACCTCGACGCCAACGGCGACGGCGCCGGCGAGGAGCAGACCCCGCGACGGAAGTCGTCGGCGTCGCTGAGGACCGCGACGAGCTACAAAGTCAAGGACGGCGGCAGCGGCCCCGGCGCGATACCGGCCCTCGACGAGTCCGCCCTCAGCGCGCTCATCTCCCTGGCCGCGGGCACGGTGAAGCAGTTCGCCAAGGACGAGGCCTTCCGCGCGTTTCTGCGGAGCGGCTGCACGTCGTGCGTCGGCGAGTCCGACCACCGCGCCGTGCTGGACCTCCGCGTGACCGTGCAGACCGTGGAGAGGGCCGCCGCGGTGGGGGAGGCCCTGCTCGACCCGCGCGAGCTGAAGCGCGCCTCCCTCAGGCTGCACTCCCTGGCGTCCCTCGACGCGGACGAGGCGCTCTCGGTGACCGCGTCGGGGGTGCCCCACGAGCGCCTCGCCGCGTGCGCGCACCTCTACATGTGCGTCGTCTCCAAGCTGCAGAAGAAGGACCACTCCTCCGCCGTGCACGCCCTGGAGGCCTTCTGCCTGGCGCCGCGCGAGGCACGGACGGTCCTCCTCCCCGCGCTGTGGGACAGGCTCTTCCGCCCGGGCCTCTCGCACCTCAAGGCATGGCGCGACCGGGAGTCTGCGGCGGCGAGATCGAAGCCGGACGCGAGGGTGAAGGACGTCGTGGAGAAGCTCTTCGTCGAAGCGCTGGACGAGGGCACGCGCGCGCTCGCGTGCTACTACAGGGACTGGCTGCTGGGGCGCACCGAGGCGATGGCGCTCCCGTCCGTTCCCGCGCCTCCGAGCACGGCTCCTCCCGCCACCGCGCCGAGCACTGCCCCTGCCAGCGCGACGAGGTTCTCGACGTCGACGACGTACGACATCGGCTCGGACGTCGCGTACAGCTCCGGCACCCCGAGTCCTGCCATGTTTGTGATCGAGGAGACGCCGCGGCAACCTGAGCGGGTGGTGCAGGAGGAAGGCAAGGCCGCGGACGCCGACAGCTCAGGGAGCGTGTTCCACGAGTGTGACGACGGCGAGGTAAGGAGCTGCAGTCCGACGCCACGGGGAGAATCAAGCGAGCCCGTGCCTCCTAATATGCTCGCCAACGAGGCATTTGAACCACGGGTAAGAAGCAATTTTATCACTGCAAATTACGTATACATACCAAGATTCGTGACAGAATTCACACTCGACTATCTTTCAGATCGAAGATGAACGGGGCAAAGGAGCAGAGGAGTCGACGAGCTACCTGCCGGCTCGCGACATGTCAGCCATTGACCTCCTCACACTCGAGTTCTGGTACTCCGAATCCATCTCTCCCCAATCTTCCAATCCTTACCAGTAGAAGAACACGTACTGATCCATGTTTGTGAATTCCCCAGCGAAGGGCCGCTCGAGATCAGTGGCGCGGACGGCGGCCAAGTCCAGGCCTCCATTTTCTCCACCGCCCCGAGCGACTTCCTCTGCCCACTGACGCGGCAGATCTTCAACCGGCCCGTAACAATCGAGACGGGCCAGACGTTCGAGCGGCACGCCATAGTGCACTGGTTCGACCGAGGCCTGCGGACGTGCCCCGTCACGGGGCAGGAGCTGGAGGCCCTGTCGGTCCCGGACACGAACCGCGTGCTCACGCGCCTGATCGACGCCTGGAAGGCGGAGCACTGCCGGAGCCTGCGGGTCGCCGACGGCGGGGCGCCGGAGGAGAAGCTGAACGTGGCCGTCGTCGACCGGGTGCTCGACGCGGGGCTCAGCGTGTCGGAGCAGACGGAGAGGGCCAGGCACCTCATGGCGATCGGCGGCGTCGACTTCCACCTCCACAGGCTTCGCGACGGGAAGGAGGAGGAGCAGAGGGCGCGCGCCGCCGAGCACCTGCTGCTGTGCGTCCGGGCGGAGGGCAGCGTCAGGAGCTACGTGGCTGTGCGGGTTCATGGGGAGAGCGTTGTTCGGCTTCTGCGGAGCGAGGTGGTCTCTGCCAGGAGCGCTGCCGTGCGGCTGATGGTTGAGCTGCTCCGGCTGAGAAGGTATAGTTCGTTGTGACTGACATGAAAATACATACGTACATGGTTCTGTATGTTTCCAACATTTTGTCTGATGAAACGAGTCAGTAATTGTTGCACAAGGGAAATGGTGGAATTGTTCATACGCGGATTGTGCACGGGGTCGGTCACCGAGACGATGGACGTGCTACTCCAGCATCTTCGAAGCTCGCCGGTCGAAGAGCGAGCTCTCGTTGCTGTTCTGCTGCTATACTTCGATCGCACACTGTCAGTGGTATGCTCCATCAGCCCTACACATTTTGTTGCTGCACACTTTTCTTGTCATTGTCGTGGATCAACGAGATAGTTTGAATATCTGCAAAAGCATGTTTTCAGTCTGCTCAAGAACTCTAGTCAAGAAGTATGACAAAAAACATATACGTAGTATTCTGAAACTCAGTCTGTAAATTATGTGTCAGGACGAGCCCGACAGAAGAAACAGCAGCGTATACAGAGAAGAGGCTGCCCGGATCCTCACGGAGTCTCTGAGACGCTGCCTGATCGACGAAAACGTGGTGCCCAACACCCGTAAAGCTCTGCTGATGCTGGGAGGGAATTTCTCCTTCTCAGGCGACCTCCTCGCCGAGGACCGGATGCTGGAGCAGGCCGGCTTCGCCGACGACACGCCTGCCGCCACAGCCGTCACTTCCGATGCCACAGTGCAGGTAACGTGACGTGACGATGCCACAGTGCAGGTTCAACGGTTTCTCAAGTATGAACTCACTCGACTGAACACACTGGTGTTCTCTTGCCGTGAACAGGAGACGGAAGCGGCAGAAAATGAGGCGTGGCTGGAGCACGTGACGACGGCGCTCCTCGGCAGCGGGAGGCGGCCGTTCCTGGCGGCGCTCTCCGGGTGCATGAGCTCTCCCGACGCCGGCCTGGTGGCCGCGTGCCTGACCACGGCGGGGTGGCTGAGCCGCTCCCTGGCGTCCACGCCGCTCCGGGACACGCACACGGACATGCAGCTCGCCGCGTTCTCGGCTCTGGTCCCACGGCTGAAGCGGTGCCTGGCCGGCGGCGCCACCCACCTGCAACCCCGGCACAGGGTCCTCGCCGCCGTCACGCTGCACAACTTCAGCAAAATCCCAGGTAACTAATTACTTATCACTTATTATCAGCGCCTCATATCCACCACGAAAACCAGACGGAACTATCAAATCATTGAGCACGAAAACCGCACGAAGCTATCAAATCATTAAGCATTTAAGCCCCCGTTCACGTCGCCGACGACACGACGTTGGAGCTGAGCTCCTCCATTGACTGAGCTACGTGAAGACTGCAGGGTGCTGCTGATGCTGCTGGCGGACGGGCTGCGCGGTCACCTGGCCGACCTCGCGGAGCTGACCCGGACGGCCGGTCAGCTGTACGCCGAGCTCCACGAGTGACGACGACGACCTCGGGCCCGCACGCGAGTCGCCGGCCGGCGGGGCCTCTCGTGCTCTCCGCGCGGAAGATTCAGCGGAGAAAAGTATGCGCGGGAGGCGCTGCTGTTCTTTGACTGTTTCAGGCCAGGGCGCACACGGATCTGCACGCATGCCTGCTGGAAATGAAATTGTTCTCAACTCTTTTAGTAGCAGTTTTGTCGTCGACAGCGACGAGGGCTTAAAGGATAAGATCCAACTGTACAGGGTGATTTCTTGTCTCTCCGTCTCCCACTGTTTCGAATTACTCGTCGCAGAAATGGGCCGGCTGTAAATAATACGCAAGTTGATGCTTTGGACAGGGACACATTTGTGCTTTTTCCAGGTCGCCACATGTGCTGCTTGTATATAAAATGAGATATCATCGGTCTTTGAATTGGTTATTTCCACTTGGAAAATTTGGGCGGTGGATTAGGGTTGGCCATTTTTGGATCTACGAATTGGAACACACAGCAACATTCGGTCGATAAAAATGAGTTTTGCTCTGGTGGGAGGGAGTCACAGACCTGTCACCTGCGGGGCTAAGATGGGTTTGGATAGATGCTTATCGTCACTGGCTGCCCTTCGCGTGTACGCCAGCGTAATCGACTTTGGTCTTCAACTTTCCCGTGCACTTAACAGGTAATAGTAGGGTTTTGGCCTTATCGCGGCGACTCACATGGCGTTAGAACTAGTCGTTGAACTGCTTCTCCTTGAAGAGCAGACTTGCAGGCATCGCAAAGACAATCCTGAGTGAGGCTTATCACAAATATTAAAGTCTGCAATCGCAATCTTGGCCTATTGTCCTTGGCTCACTTTTCTTTTCTACAAGATCTAGTCTTTCACGAATGACTCGGCCGTTCACATGAAGGTGCGTCTGCTTCGCTCGCCAGCGGCTGACCGATTGGAATCTTTGCCTGGAGACTCCTTGCACTGTAGAAACCACACGAGCCCTCGCTGGCTGCTACAGCAACGGTCTATTCAGATTCACCCATCGGAACGAACATCTCGCCATCTCTCCAAAGCCGGGGCGCATGTGAGCAGAGCGCGTCAGTCACGCAGCGTGGCAGTGTAGCTAGCAGTGGCACACATAGCAGGAGCAGCGTGCAGGACAGGGCAACGCAAGAAGATGCATATCTTTCCCCGCACGCGGTTTCCAAACACCATATACATCCATCATTCGCTCGTTCGTTCCGGCGGTTAGCTGCCGCGGCGCGTATGATGATGCAGCAACCTAATCATGGAGCCGTTATCTACCCGTTCCATGTGCGCGTCGCCCCCGACCATGATTGCGGCGAGCATCATCGTACGTTGTAACGAACGCCCCGGCATCAGCAGGGTTTATTAACGAGCGACCGACCGGTGATGTGCTATCATCATTCGAGCGGTTCGGCGCGCCATCGTTGTCCGTCACGGCGATCGGCAACGGTGAGATCGAGCATCATCCCGCAGCCGCAGATCATGCCAGTACCCCCAATTATATCCACCCTCTCAAAGAAATTTTATATCGACCCCTACCTTCCGGCACTGGAATATCTTGCCCATTAAGCATGTCCATCCATGCCGGGGCCTTCGCACGCAAACAAGGTATCCGGGGATCTGCCAAGCATCTTCTGCTTAAGGCCAACTTCACCGCGCGATCCCAAATAGACGTCTGTTTTGTTCGGATTCTGTCCGTTTAGGTAGGAATTTGGGTCGTGTCCGGACGTGTCCTGGAATACGGTGGCTGTGCGCCTAGCACGCGGACGCATCCCGGCCGCATCCTTTCCGCGTGCATTTTTCTTTGCAAGTCCTTAACTTTTTTTATCATTCATTTTTGGTACAAGACAATACATCATCACATTTTGACTAGTAAAGCAAGGCCAAAGAAAATAAGAACAACAAAAATACATTTTAGAAGATAGCCAACTTTCATAACTGCCTCCTTGAGTTGGGTTAGGGCTTTCTCGATGCACTCATTGTTGATCGGTGGAGGAGGCTCGATCTGCCATCCTCCTTTCTTCTTCAAGCCAGAAGTAGATGTTACTTCCTCACACGTAGTCTCGTGTCTAGTCTCTAATCTAGCAACAAGTGCACTTGTCTCATTTACAGCCTCTATGCTATCTGAAAGTGCACAAACATGTACTAAATTTCGCTCTATCAATATATCGATGTACTCTTCTTCCCAATAACCAAACTTGCATCCATTCTACACAACAAAATTTGAAGTTAGCGCAACTAGTCAAATCTAGAGCACAAACCGAAGCTAAAAAGGGTGCATACCCCATCGTTTAAGCACTTGATGAACACCCATCCAGGATGTTCCGGCGTTGTAGACACGCGGTGCACGACCATCCTTGGGCAGTGGTCGCACTTAATGAGTGGCAACAGTGCGTCGACGAGCTTTTGGGCAAGCACCGAGCCCGGCCAACCGCCATTCGTGTATTTGTCGGCAGACCACCGACGGTGCAGATCCGATCGGCTAGAGGAGGAGCCACTGCCTGCATGTGGCCTTGCGGCCCTGCCAGGGCCTTCCGGCGAGGTGCCCAGCCAGTCCATGGCGCGGCCCGGCCTCCCACAGCCGACCGAGCTCAAGACCGACCGGATCCGCCCCAAATCCGGCCAGCGAGTGCGCAAACCAGGTGCCGTGGTTGGGTAGCTCGGCGGCGCCGAGGGGAAGGGGCTGGGCGAGCTCGTGTCCCAACTGCACGGCTGCAATGGCAGCGACGACGGCGGCAGCGAGGGAAAGAGTGGGAAGAGTGGAGGGGGTGCGGCCGAAGGGAGGGAGGGGGCGGATAGAAAAAGACCCACCCTGTGCCAGCGACGGGCGGGCCAGGAGAGGACACGCGCAGACGACCCGCGCGTCCGTGTGGTGTCCATTTCATCCCAAAAGCGACGCAAACTTGGACCACGGATGGGTCAAAAGCGGACATAAAACGAACAAAAATCCGTTTGCTCCCGCGCGCTGGGCCGCCTCGTTTGTCTGTTTTATCCCAAACAGACAGAACCGAATAAGATAGAGTTGCGCGGTGAAGTTGGCGTAAGTCGATCGATCTAGAGAGGCGCCTTTCGTTGTCGAGGAGGAGGATACTCCATCATGGAAGGAGAAAAGTTACCGAAAGCAATAGGGGACGGGAAAAAATGGAAAAGGGGGCGCCGGGCCTACATATATAGGTTCGCACAGAGAAAAGGCAAAGGCGCTGTCTATTGGTCCTGCATCTGCTTTGCAGAAAGTGAATGAATGAATGAATATCCTGCAACTTGCACGAGCGGGGAACAGTTCTATTTCCGTGGATAAAAAGTTTTACGTCTGGGAAAAGGAAAGGGGGCGGACAGGCGTGGTGTGACCGGTGGAGGTGCTGGCAGGATTCAGATTTGGTTTGATTCGTGTCCGCAAATGATACAAACCTTGGTGGTGACGGCACGATCGTTTGCCGACGGCTTGCTGGCCGGCTAGTGGTTCACCGATTATCTTAGTGATGACGTGGATGATAAAGGATGTGCTTTTGTCATCGACACTACTGTTGTTGCTTTTGTTGGTCCGGTGAATAGGACCGTGGAGGATATTAATGTCGACCGCGAAGATGTAGGCCCTGTTTGATAACAAAGTATTTTTGAAGTATTTAAAGAATACTGCAGTTTTTCAAAATACCATAGTATTAATTACTATGAGCTGTTTGGCTATGACTAAAAACGGTGGTATTAAAACAGCAGTATTTACAAAACCACAGTATTTCTCTGTTTAAAAAAAAGAACCCTTGACCTCTTTTTTAAAAACAGAGCATGCACAAGAAGGTAGGAAAAGCCGCGTAGTTATCTTCTTCCTCCCTCTAAGCTGCAGCCGCCATGTCGCCTGTGGATATTGTCTCCGCCGAGGACAAACCAAGAGACGTCAAAGGCTCATTTTTATTTTCCTATGAAATATGAATGATAGAAATCAATCCTATGTAGGAATAGGAATTCATTCCTATGAACCAAAGGGCTCTAAAAAAATCCTATAAAAATCCTATCCTCTGAAATTCCTATAAATTTCTGCAAACCAAAGGAGGCCCAAATGAGAGAAGAGCGTGAGTATGCTGATCTTTGTCCTTCGTCTCTTCTCGCTGACCGCTAGCACTTGCCTCTGTGGCCGCTTCGTACCCCTCCTACTGCACAGCGCCAGTTGAGAGGAATGAGGCACCCTTGAACTTGGAGAGCGAGCCCACGTTTAGCCGCCGGCAGCTCTGTGTCGTGTTCAAGTGTCTTCTTTTCCTGTAAGCTAGTTTTGTGCATGGTAGTTCAGTGCATGCGGCTGATTGTCATGCATGCCCGTTCAGTGCGTCCAGCTAGCTAGCAAGGCGCGCATTGCAACTGCTTCATATGCTAGCTAGCTAATTGACGTTGGTGCATATAAGCATTTGCCAAACGGGTCACATTATTCTCAATACTTCAAGATACTTTGCTATGTGAAAACTGTAGTATCTTGTACCTACTGACTAAAATACTTTGGTTTTTAATACTTCGGTTTTTCTAGTACTTTGCTACCAAACATAGCCATAGATGATGGGATGCTCGGTAACCAGGGGTGAATTAACGAGTTGTTTGGCACGTTAAGCTCGTGCCCGTTAAGTTTGTTAAGCTTAACAAGCAAAAGCCTTGTTAAGCTCTTAACGAGTTGTTTGGCTTGTTTTTTTTGTTCTTTTTTCCGAACATGCAAAAGCTTTGCGGGTCGATGTATATTAGAAGAGCGAAGAAAATAACAGAGGTTCTGACGGCTTTCCGCGGTTATAGAGCTTCCACGGAAGCACAAAGGTGAGCAACCCAAACACACCGGTGAAACATGCAACGCCCTGCACATAGATAGGTCCTATCTCCAAATGTCCGACAACCCTTTTGCACCAGAGAGCTTCCAAAGCTCAACCCCGGCCCCTATCCGCCTGCAAAGCTCACGAAAAACCACCGCTGATTGCTGAAAAACGCGACCATTGCGCTCCTTCCAGAGCACCCACACGGTGAGAAGGACCATGGAGTCGAATCCCTTCCTCTTGGCCTTGGGGACGATCGCACGAGTAGCCGGCCACCACTCCACATTGGCGTCGTCGGCTTCTGGCATGTGTTGATCAATACGCAGCGAGCGAGGCCATAGTGCCACACCTCTATAGAGAACACGCACCCCAACGCAAGGTGATCAACTGTCTCATTGTCCTGGTCACATAGTGGGCAGGTGACATGCGATTGTAAACCATGCCTAAGGCGTTGTTTGGCTTTGTTCAGTTCGTGCTCGTTAAGCTCATGCTTGTTAAGCTCGCGAGGTGCTCGTTAGTAGGAACTACCCACTTTTGTATTAGCTACAAGGTTTGTGGCCAATAACTGGTGTGAATTTTATGAAAGGAGATGATGACCACATGAGGAGATGCATTAGTTGATGCCTCCTATGAACTGGGTTGGGTTGATTAGATTAAATAGAGGGGTTGACGTGCCACCAAATATTGCCACTTAAGATAAAAAGACATGTTGTGTTGTACAACCGAGTTTAAAGAGCTACTCGTCAAACTTGTTAACTTTGAGGTCTAGTGTGTCGTGTTGATCTTGAGGATCTTCGACATATGTTGTTCTCTTGTGATAGAGCAAAAGCAGCATGGGATGAGCTAGGTTTGAGAGCCACCATCGACGCGGCTACGACACATGAGCGGTTAGTAGATCTTTCGGGCAAGGTCAAAATCCCAATTGCAAATGGAATTGAGACAGATATGGTCACATGGTACTTATGGTGGGATCGCTGGAAAATCACTCATGAAGAAAACTGTGGTTCCTTAGTGTGGTCACCTATGAACATACGAGGTATCGTAGCGAATGCACTTGCTACTAAGGTGAAAGCACCAATGAGAAAATCAAGGTGGGTCAAAAAGTGAATGTAGATTCTAGCTATCATGTTGATGATGGTGCCGGAGCTATGGAATAGTACATGGGCTTTCATTGCAGCACCTTGTGTTAGATTGATCTCTTCCCAAATGGGCCCAACGTCCCATTGGACGGCCCATTGGACCCTTACCCATGTCTTGATCGGGGGCGTCCAGCCCAAGTAAGGCTGGTGGGCCCTTGTCGCGCAGTGCCATATAGAGGAGGTGGGGACTACGGCACAAGGTACGAGGTTCGCCGCCGCCACTGTTCCCACTTCTAACCCTAGTCCGATTGAGAGGGAGGCACTGAAGCGGTGGGAAGCCCACCGATGCCACGACTACCTCGGAGTCGCCCTCTACACCGACCGTCGCTGCCCGTGCGCAGACCTTCACCGATGAACCAGCGATGGCCGTAAGGAAAAGGTACAAACCCGAATAGAGTCAATATCCCACTAATCTACTCCTAGTTGATCCAGTAGAAATAACACCTTGTTCATATAAACAACACGGCATGGACGTTGCTTCTATGAGGGCGTACACACTATTGGAAGGTTTGCGGCTCGCCGATGAGTTGGGCATATTTTCAGAGAGTGATCCCTTGAAGATTGTCCAAAGTATTCTAGATCCTTTGGAATACCATGCACCCGGGGCGGTGGTAACAAATAATTGCCGTAAGTTGATGGGTTCTTTGGACATGACGACGATTATGCATTGTGCTCGAGAAAGTAATGCTACCGAGCATTATCTTGCCCGAGCGGGTTACAGAAGGAAACGGGGTGTTGTGTGAACATCCCCTGATTTCTTAATCCCCTTCCTTGTAACAGATATGATTATTTTTAAATAAAGGCCGCCCAAGTTTTTTCTTTTAAAAAGAAAATAGGTAGAGCTACCGTTGGTTTTCTCGGAGAGAGAGAGAAAAACATAGACCGGCTATGCGCACACACGGATGAAACACTGAAAATACACTCGCTACATTCAGCCCGTGAAATGTGTACGCGTACCTAGTGCTGCCAGTCAAAGATTCCACAAGTCAAAGCCAGCAAATTCACATGTTCATGCGCCCATTTTATAAGTTGAACTCTTTGCTTTGATGCTAGATCTGATCCCTTGAGCGGATAAACCATGCACGGGTTATCTGCACACCACACTCTCCCGTGTCTTGCACGTACACTCAGGCGCTTCCTCTCAGACTCGCCTGGAGCTGGAGGTCACATCCGTGCACACGGAACAGAAATCCCCTCGTGTTTCATCCGTTTCTTCCTTGCGTGGCTCCATGCCTCTTCTTTTTTTGTTTATCTACGTATGTAAAATGAACATCTCTATATCTAGTAGGAGTATATACTTATATGTTAAAGAAAATTGAACATCTCTATGCGATAGTGTCATCAGTACTCCCTCTATTCCAAAATATAGTGCACCCGCGCTTCCCGAGGTCCAACTTTGACCATAAATTTAGCCAACGAGACCAACTGCGGTGGGAGAAAAAATTATATAATTGAAAACTTCTTTTGAATACGAATTCACTGATATAATTTTTGCTCCCGCTGCAATCGGTCTTTGTAGTTAAATTTACGGTCAAAGTTGAAGCACGAGGATAGAGGAAGCACTACATCGTGGAATGAAGGGAGTATATGCCTGCATCCGTCTTTCTTCTTTCTGTGCTCAAGTTGCTTTCCCCGAAGGACAGGACGGCCAGTGAGGCAAGCAACTTTATCTAGCTGTTGGGCAAGCAGCTCTGACGTCAGGAGGCGCACGCCAAGCCACCGTCACGGACACGTGGGGCCGCGCAACCCTCGGGCCCTCACGTAAGCGATACGCAGAATGATTAGGCCAGTTGACGTGGCCGGCGGGGGGAGAGAAGCATCGGCGCAGCCCGCGGCCACGGCCCACGGACGGCCGCACGGCACCTACCCGCCGGCGCGCGCGCACGTTGCCTCGGGGTCGGGGCGGCTCGGCCCTTTCCGCGCGGTCTACGGCTACGCGCGGCGGGTCACCATCCCAACCGCCCCCACCATCACCTGACCACCCGCAGCTGCCATGAGTGTAGTTCAGCGCACCTGTCCTCTTCGCAAGAACCGAGCCTCCTCCTTCGCGTCACCTTCCCCAATCCCTCCCCACCACCAGCCGCAAAAATCCAAGACCACGCACGCCAACGCAAGCACACTGTGCCAACTAAATAAACCGGCGTATCCTCGAAACCAACGGCTCTCCTTTTTCAAAGAACAGCTAGTAGTAAAAATAAACGCCATTCTTCCAACAAAAAAGCTGAAAAAACAGCACTAGTTTTTCCGAGACGGTGATCTTCTTTTACGAACATTCCCCGCGATCGCACGGGCGGCGGTGAGGCTGACCCGCGGTGCAGGTCGCGGCGCCAGCGTGCGTACGTCCGTCCAATACGCAGGCCAATCAATCCACACGCTCCGGGCAGGCAATCCAAACAGTGCGCGCTACTAGCTGTTGGCACCCGCCCGCTAGCTTTCCCCGGACCAAACGTGACCGCCGGGTGGAGACGAGAGGAGAAGAAGCCGCCATGAAGCAGCCTCTGCCTTTCCCACCTCCTCGATAAATCCATCCTCCCCAACGAACCCCACCCAGCTCCCTCCCCTCTCCTCTCCTCTCGCCTTCCTCCTCCACCCAGCCAGCCAGATCAGAGCAGGTCGGTTTCGCCGCTGCTTTGCTTCCGCTGACGGCTCCGTGAGAGCGAGGCGGGGCGAGGCGGCAACCACCAACCAACCGAGGCGTGGGCCGGAGCTGCCTTTGATGCGCCAGGCGCGGCCTCTCCCCGTCCTTTGATGGGCAACGCATGCGGCGGTTCCCTTAGATCCAAGTACCTGCACAGCTTCAAGCACCCCGCCTCCCAGCGCCACGACCCCGACCGCGACTACGACCACACCGCCGCCGCCGACTCGCCCAAGAAGCAGCCAGGCTCCCAGCCGACCGCCACAGCCGCCGCCAAGACGGACGGCCACGCGGCCCCCGCGCAGCCCGCCGCGGCCATGAGGCGCGGCGGGGCGGGCGCGCCGGCCGACCTCGGCTCGGTCCTCGGCCACCCCACGCCCAACCTGCGCGACCTCTACGCGCTGGGCCGGAAGCTCGGGCAGGGCCAGTTCGGCACCACCTACCTCTGCACCGAGCTGGCCACGGGGGCCGACTACGCCTGCAAGTCCATCTCCAAGCGCAAGCTCATCACCAAGGAGGACATCGACGACGTGCGCCGCGAGATCCAGATCATGCACCACCTCTCCGGCCACCGCAACGTCGTCGCCATCAAGGGCGCCTACGAGGACCAGCTCTACGTGCACATCGTCATGGAGCTCTGCGCCGGGGGCGAGCTCTTCGACCGCATCATACAGCGCGGCCACTACAGCGAGCGCAAGGCCGCCGAGCTCACCAGGATCATCGTCGGGGTCGTCGAGGCCTGCCACTCGCTCGGGGTCATGCACCGGGACCTAAAGCCCGAGAACTTCCTGCTCGCCAACAAGGACGACGACCTCTCGCTTAAGGCCATCGATTTCGGCCTCTCCGTCTTCTTCAAGCCTGGTGAGCTACATTAATCCCTTTCTGCTCTAGTCGGTCAACGACTACGATGTGCTTTAATTAATTGGTTTGGTACTCCTACTACAGTAAGAACGAAACTAATGCCCGCATAATTAACTGTGGCTTGGCTTGCGATTGGATTTGGATAGTACTCCTACTAGATGCTTACAGGGCAGAACCTTATCTGGAATCATGTCACTGAAATATGAAGGATTAATGAAGTATTAATGGTGATTAGTCATGAGACCCTTTACGTGATGACACTGGACAACATTCCCTTGATGTGATTTCACATTAGTCTTTCTATAAAATACAAGCTCACTGGGATCATCATAGTTGAATGGCAGTGGAAGTCTGAAACTGATGGGAAATGGTATATTTGGGGAAAGAATATTCTGTAGCAGACTATTCTAGAATCTAAATGGCATATTGTAAACTTTGTGATGCACTCAACACTCATGCCTCCCTTTCTCATTCTTTCTCTGTTCTTTCCAGGCCAAATTTTCACCGATGTTGTTGGAAGCCCATATTATGTAGCCCCAGAAGTGCTGTGCAAAAAATATGGACCAGAAGCTGATGTATGGACCGCTGGTGTAATTCTCTACATTCTGCTGAGTGGTGTACCCCCATTTTGGGCAGGTGCGATATGTTTAACCCTTCAATTAACTTGGAAGCTTGCCGTCTGACGATTGTAGGCTTACCTGTTTTATGAACGTATATAATGCAGAGACACAGCAAGGAATATTTGATGCTGTACTGAAAGGTGTCATCGATTTTGATTCTGAACCCTGGCCTGTGATATCTGACAGTGCAAAAGATCTGATAACAAGAATGCTCAATCCTCGCCCAGCTGAACGCTTGACAGCACACGAAGTTCTATGTTAGTTTCTTTCACTACCTTATACTCCTGGTTTCTCTCCTTCTATACTCCTCAATACGTTTTCATTTGACATACTTGCAACCGTTGCATTCAGGCCATCCATGGATTCGTGATCAGGGAGTTGCTCCTGATCGTCCTCTTGACACAGCTGTCTTATCTCGCATTAAGCAATTCTCTGCGATGAATAAGTTGAAGAAGATGGCTTTGCGGGTGAGTTCAATTCTTTTTAAGCTCAAGTTCTTAATTGCCTGTTCGGATCTATGAGCTTGCAAGGAGGCAATTTTGGGGGTTCGTCTCTTCAAAAGATTCTTGTTCGCTCTGTCAAAATTGCTTTACACATTCATTCTTTGCCAGTTGTTGAACGATCTTCTACGCGAAATAGTACTTTGGCTGTTCCATTCGTTCTGTTTGGGCTATCTATGATTTTTATTGGGCTGTCAGCCTGTCACCTACTGATCAAAGTGCTTACTTGACTGGATTCACATCATCTTGTACTCCCTCTGTAAAGAAATATAAGAGCGTTTAGATCACTATAAACGCTCTTATATTTCTTTATGGAGGGAGTACTAATATGAGCAATATGCTTGATGATATGTTCCATTCTTCCTTTGTATGACACGAGGGAGCTATCAAAACAAACTGTATTGAGTTCTGAAAAATGTCTTCGTGTGATGAAGCACACTTAGTGAATTGTGCATTAACTGACATCTCGTGATCATTCTACCAGGTAATAGCTGAGAGCCTCTCAGAGGAGGAAATTGCAGGCTTGAAGGAGATGTTCCAGACTATGGACGCTGATAACAGTGGTGCAATTACATATGATGAGCTCAAAGAAGGCTTGAGAAAATATGGCTCCACATTGAAGGATACTGAGATTCGTGATCTTATGGATGCGGTGAGTTAGCCAAAACATAATACTGGCTTGGATTTCTTAGTCTTAAATGACCTAGTACCTTAAGTCCCCTAAGCTTAAATCCTTGTGAAAGGAAACTTGTGCTGCCTCCGGCCAGTTCATATATTACATGATTATGAGGAAATTTGGAACTAGGCTGCTTAATGCACAAGCTGTTCTTCTTACAGTTGCATCTTTTTCTTGGTGGCTTTCTTTAGGGCATATATAATTAGGAAGCATGCAGTAGACATCATTTTACCTTTATATTAGTCCTTTTGTCTGTTATGTTCCAAACAGGGGCACATAACTGTACTTCTGATATGCAAAACTGGATTTCTGAGAGTAAATGCTATATCAAATTTTAATTATTTTTTAAAGCACCTGGCATTTGATGTCTCTGAGAATTTGTGCTTAAGCACCAGCAGGCAGCAGATGCGTATCTGTGGAAGCTATTTCTTAATCAACTAGTGTAGCAAGTCCACAGAAATTTACTCTGATGGCTGATAAGTTCAGCTTGGCTTTATGCCCCAGGATTTGAAATCATTTCAAAGACAAGTTATATCATGGTAAACAAAGGAACTTACATGTCTCTTTTGTACCATTGATTCATTAGGCGGACGTGGACAACAGTGGGACCATTGACTATATAGAGTTCATCGCTGCAACATTGCATCTGAATAAACTGGAGCGTGAGGAGCATCTGGTGGCAGCCTTTTCATATTTTGACAAAGATGGAAGTGGTTACATCACAGTGGATGAACTGCAGCAAGCTTGCCAAGAGCACAACATGCCAGATGCTTTTCTTGATGATGTCATTAAAGAAGCTGACCAGGACAATGTAAGTGTGGTCTTAATTCTATATATTTATTATTCTCTAGATATGGTATATCTTGGTCCATTACTGTCTTCCTAGCTTGGATATGTATGTACAATCAATGCTAGTAATGGGATGCAATAGAGCTTGTTCAGTAGTCTAGCCAAGACAACAAAATAATTTATACCGAGGTTTCCAGTCTTTCGAAGAGGAACATGGTCTCTCAACCACTTAGGTCTTAACCACTAGATACTTGCAATTAGGATCAAATACTTTTTGGGTGTGGGAAACATATTAGGCCAAATACTTGTCCAATAAATTCCACTTGAAGCTATGCACTATTCAAGTTCAAGCAAGGCTTACGGATTAAATTTTTGAAATTCCAGTGGACATAGATTTGTGCCCTATATAGTGCTGCTCGAAAAGATAGTTTGGTTCAGAGAGGCTGTCTTCATCAACCAACATAGCTCATTTGCTGCTTTATTAATTAATTAATGCTTATGGTTCTGTTAGTAACAAAAATAAGTTAGTATTGTCCTGATTTTGCTCTCTTTTGTCAGGATGGGCGCATCGACTATGGAGAATTTGTTGCCATGATGACCAAGGGCAACATGGGGGTGGGGCGAAGAACAATGAGAAACAGCCTGAATATCAGCATGAGAGACGCACCTGGTGCAATCTAGACTTCCACGATGTACATACAGCTTGTGGCTTTAGCTTCTTCCTGTCTTCATGCTCTACAAAGACTTCCTGCAATTTTCGAATCTTGTAAAATGCCTGTGTGGATGTGTGTTTCTGGGGATTCTGATTTAGCTCGTCAATTGATTCGACGGAACGCATGCTAAGCTGGGTTGAAATGATCTCACACGTTGCTGCCGCTTAATCCCTGCAAAATGTTCAGTGAATTACCTCCTACTATATCTGCCTGGAATTGTTAACTCTTAAAATGGCTTGTCCCAATGAAGCATGTCCAGTTTGATGAACAGTCCTGGATGTGATGTTATTTCCTTTTCTCTCTACATATCACTCGCCATGCTACCGTGTGAACTAGACATGCTTATTGTCAATATGACATGACCAAGCCTCTGTTTTCTAGTGTATGCTCGCTGTCCCTGGCATCCCCACTGCATTCTTTGCATATAGCTATCACATGGGTTTTTCATCGGCGCTTTCAAGGTTCAAGGAAACCAACTGGCGAACCTAAACCTCAGACAAATAGTGGGCAGATATAACACGCATAATAATCAAAGAGTAGACATTTTACTCCTCTGTTGTCTCAATGAATCTGACGGGCTACAGAGCAAAAGAACTACAGGGGGTTTCTGTGGTCACCAGTAATCCCCGCAAGAGCAGGAACCACCTTTGAAGTGGTGAAATCGAACGGCGTCTCGAATCACAAACTCCCGACCGGTCACCGTCGATATCAACTTGATCACCGTGTGGCAGTCACCGCAAATGCGTAGGTTCTTCATGATGTGGATGGGCATCCAATCAGGCAGGTTCATGATCCCAAAAGCCACGGCCAGCTTCTCGCTGTGATGAATCTCAGACCGCAGGGACTCGGTCCTCACGTATCCGAGGTGCGCGATCTTCTCCATGAGTTCATCCAGCTTCTCCCGAATCGCGATCACCTGAGGGTGGCTCACGTCTTCTGCTTTGAAGACGTGAACTTTGTTCTTAACTTCCATCCAGCTGTAGCCGGGATTTTTCTTTATCCCTTTGTCTCGCATTAGCTTCCTGACTTGTGCGGAATCATCTGATTTGCCAGCATCAGCATAGATCTTTGCCAGAAGCATGTAGCCTCCAGAATCAGGCGAGTCCAGGTTGAACAAGTGCTTAGCTGCCAATTCTGCGAGGTCATTGTTGCCATGTGTCTTGCAGGCGCTAAGAAGAGCCCCCCAAACCTCAGCGGTTGGTTTCATGGGCATCTCGTCAATGAGATTCTTGGCTTCGATCAAATTCCCTGCACGGGCTAGAAGGTCCACCATGCACGAGAAATGCTCCAACCCTGGAGATACGTTGTGGTCTCTCTTCAACATATCGAAATAAAACTTTCCCTCCTGCACGAGTCCAGAATGGCTGCAGCTTGACAGAACTGCAACATAGCTTATGTAGTCAGGTTTTGCCCCTTTCTTCAGCATATCATCAAATATCTCTATAGCTTGCTTCCCCATGCCGTGCTGTGAATAACCGGTGATCATGGCATTCCAGGAAACCAAATCCTTCCGACTTAGAAACTCAAATATTTTTCGAGCTTCTGTTATCCTTCCGCATTTGGAGTACATCGTGATAACCGCATTCACGACTGAGGTGTCTAAGATGAGACCAACCTTTACAGTATGACCAATGATTTGATCTCCAAGTTTATTTGCACCCATATCCGCACATCCTCTGAACAATGTAACATAAGTAACCCAGTCAGGTATGACATCCTTCTCAGTTAGCATAGCACTATACATCTTGAGGCCATCTTCCTCAGCTCCATGTTGTATGTATGCCCCCAACATTGCATTCCATGTAATTACATTCCTTGTGGACATGCCATCAAAGAACTCACGAGCTTTCCCTATGTTCCCCACTTGAGAATATGCAGTAAGCATGCCAGTCCATGATACAATATCCCTTTCGGCCATCGAAGTGAATATAGATTCAGCATTCTGGAGATTGCCACACTTTGCATACATAGAGATAAGGGAATTAGAGATGACAACAGCTCGAGTGTGCCCACTTTTCAGAGAAAGAGAATGCAGCTGCCTCGCAAGACACATATCCATCCTGTTGGAGCAGCCACTTATTATAGTTGCCAGTGCAAACTGATCAACTGTCATCAGCTCAGCTCTCATCTGATTGAACAGTTCAAGAGATTCACTGAAGCAACCATACTGCAAGAATCCCCCAATAAGAACTGTCCATGCCACAGTGTTCCGATCACGTAAGGAACTGAACACTCTCTTTGCTTCCTCAAAACAGCCACATTTTGCATATAGTTCAACCATAGCACTGGCAACATGTGGGTCAATGTGTGGTAGGCTCCGAATCACCTGAGCATGGAGTTGCTTACCCCATCCCAATGAAGACAATTTAGCACATGCAGTCAGAGAACTAGTGTATGTTGTTGAGTCAAGACGCACACCTCTATTGTGCATGTCTACAGCCATACAGAGGGCTTCTCTGGCTCGCCCACTCTGAGACAATGCGGACACCATCATGTTCCATGAAACAACATCTCGTTCAGGCATGCTCTCGAAAAGCTCAAGAGCGTGATCAACACCGTATGACTTGGCATAACCCGCTAGCATACTGTTCCGGCAAAAAACAGTTGGCCTTTCAATCTGACTGAACTGCTTCGAAGCAAAATCCACAGCCCCGCATCTCACGAACATGTCAACAATGGCAGTCGCAACGTCAGGGTCATCCTCGAAACCAAACTTGGTTAACAACCCAAGCAGCTGCGGCGCCACTTCATGCCACCCGAGAGCGCCGCAGGACTTCATGGTGCACCCGAAAGTGAAGGCGTTCGGCAAGGAGTCCGCGATTCGGCGCATGGACATGAAGGTCTCCAGAGCATCCAAGAACTGTCCTCCCTGGAAGTAGCCAGACATGAGGGTGTTCCACGAGGTGACATCCCTCCTGGGCATTCTGCCGAACAGCTCCACCGCGTCGCTCAGGCTGCCCAGCTTCGCGTACCCATTCATCATTATGTTGTGGGTGATGACGTTGGGCCCCGTGATCTCGCCGCGCAGCAGGCTTCGGGCGTCCGGGAGGGCTCCGCAGGAGAGGTAGGCGTGGAGGAGCGTGTTCTGGAGGAAGACGGCGGACGCGAGGCCCACGCTGACGAGGCGGCCGTGCAGAGCGCGCGCGCCGGAGAGCGCGCCGCGGGCCCCGCACGAGCGCAGCGCGTCCGCGAACGCCTGCGTGACGGCCATGTGGGAGGCGGCGGCTGGAGCGGGGAGTGGAGGAGGAGGAGACGGCGGTGGCGCCCATGGCGTCGCCACCATTCAAACACAGGCCGCGGCGGAGGTGAGGTGGACGTGAAGCGGAGTATGACAAGTGGGACCGAGATGTGTGGACCTTTCCTGAGTGTGGACCAAAAAGGTACTGGCGCAGATACCGTTTTCCAAATGTGAAAGCGTAAAGTGTTCCTCGCATTGCCTGCACACCCGCCTTCTGTAGCTCTGCTCCGTCGTCTGCGTCTCTCTGACTCTGTCCTTGCTCGCGAGGCGCGCCCCAGCTCGATCCCACGCCCGGCGAGGAGGAGCAGCGCTAGGGTACAGGGTTTGGGGGCGAGGCCATGGAGGAGGGGGGAGACGGATCCCTGGAGGCGCGGCCCGGCGTCCTGCTCGTCGGCGCCCCCGGCGTGGGCAAGCGAACCATCCTCTCCCGTGAGATCCCGCCCCCTCTCGCACTCCCCCCATCTCACATCTGTACATGTCCTGATTGGGATACGCGTTTAGGGTTCGAATCCGCCGTTTCCTGATTACATCCTGCTGCTAGTGAGAAGATTTCGTGGTCTGTTGGTGATTACCGATTTCAGTGCGAGAAATAGTTAATGTGGAGTTGACGGGGAAGGGGAGGATCCGAGAATCAAGTGTGTTCTAGCTGATAATTTAGTTCCATTTTCAGTTTCATCACTGGCTTGACAAAATTCCTTTGTGGAGATTTAGGTTTATATGCTTTGGCACATCCACCACTTATGCTCTTATCATTTCCATATCATCATGAACTGCAGGGTTGATTGGGACGGAAGTGCCGGACACATCCGATTTGTCGTCAGGTGTGCTCTGTCAGGGGTATGTGTTTGAATGCCTACACGTTGAATCACTCTGTTGTGTATGAGTGATGGAGTGTACTTGCAGAATTAGTGGACCTAGTTTTCAGTTAAGCTGGTATCTGACAGAACCTCTGTTGCTATTGATTGGTATCCAGGTGGAAAATTGACACGAAGTACTACTCTGCTGATCTTTCCATTTGGACTGCACATCTTGAGGAAGGGTTTTCTGTCGGCTCACTACCTCATCTGGACCAATTGGCTGCTCTTGTTATGGTCTTCGATATGAATGATGTCAGAACAGTGAACCCGTCACACATTTTTTGATTCCTGCTGTTATTTCTAGTTCCGTTCTCACTCCAAATTCCTTTATTTAGCTCTTTTGAACCTTGTAACTACTGGTGTTCAATTGTTTGATCCTCAATTCTGCAGTAGGCTAATCGTCTCAGCAATTATGCAGGAATCGTCCTTACTTACCCTCCGAAACTGGGTTGGCAATATTGATGTTCAGAGGTTTGAAGTTCTGCTGTGCATAGGAAATAAAGCAGATCTTGTGCCTGGCCATGGTGCGCATGTGGAATACAGGAGGCACATGCAAAAGATTGGCGAGTCAAGTAGTGATCCACACCCTGAATATTTGGATTTTGGGATAAATGAAAATGAAGGTTGTGGTTTGTTATCAGAGGAAGAACCACAAATAGAGATCAGAGACTCCACTTTGCAGTGGTGCATTGAGCAGAATATTGAGTATATTGAAGCTTGTGCTTCCAATGCTGACTTTGACAAATGTAGGTAACTAAGTTGTCCTGTGGGCTGCAATTGTTCGACAAAACCACAGTATTTTTACCTTTTACCATCATCTCACCCTACCATGTGTTTTAAACTGAAGATCAGCTAATTAGGTGCGCACTTAGTATATAATGATAGTGCTCATCTTCAAGTCAATTGGCTCTCTTATGACCTCTTACTCATGTGTGTTTTTTCTGATACTTAACATACTTCTACATACTATTTTGGATCACACTTTGGGGTGCCATCAACCTGCTTTTCACCATCGTACATTTATTTACCATCTCTATTGTGTATGATTCACTTAGCACTGTGCTTTTGTTGACAATTTTCTGTGGTGATTATGATCCTTCTTGGAGGGCCTAAGTTTTGTTAGTGGCATCATAAGCTTGCCTTCTTAGTGAAGCTCTGGACATTGAGCTTCTTAGTAGAAAAGGTCATGAAGCTTAAACTTCTCTGAAAAATGCATGTAGCAGAACCGTGTTTGGGAAGATTTAAGCCTTTGTAAGCTTAAACTCAAGCCAGACCAAATTTGGCCTATGCAGATTCCCATTTATTTTTCAGCGCTGTAGTATCTTGGAGATCAGTAGCACCCAATTAATTAAAAGTCACATTTTATGTTGGTATTGGTCTGTTGATCAAATTGCATTTGGTATTTTTCATGGTAATTTATGTCTGAACCTGCAAAATTGAAAAGGCAATTCAAGTACATATTGTTTTATACCGTATTACCGCTTAGTATTAAATGCCATACACCAAAAGGCTAACAAGTTAAATGGTTGATCCACATGCATGGCATCGGTGGCTGTTTTTATTGTGTGTGAATTATGAAATTTTATTATAATTGTTTGATGGAGTCTAATAAAAGGAACCTAATTTCTATCCAAAGTTGAATATTGCTTGTATTTAAATAGATCTTTTGGATGCTCTTTCAATTCTGAACTGTCGTCTGTTTATAATTACCAACAGGCCTATCAGTGGATGGTGATAGCCAAGGCCTAGAGCGACTCTTTGGAGCCCTTTCTGCACACATGTGGCCTGGAATGATTCTGAAATCTGGAAATAAAATTACTACTCCATCCTTGGTCGAAAAAGATGGTGAGTTATATAAGAAAACAATATAATTACACGTTTAACCATAAATTGTTAAATTAGCGCCATGGTTTTGTGATGAGTCATGCTTGCTCTAACAAACAACCATATAATGTGCAAAGCTGGAGCGATTTTGATAATTAGAATATCTTGCCCTCCACAGTTCCATTATTGAATTTAGAACCCTGTATTTGGCCTTAAGTATTCTGTTTTCTACTGACAGAATCTACAGATGATGAATTGACTTATGAATTTGACTACGAGGTCCTATCCCATGCATCTGATGAGCAATGGGAATTCATCGGTGAATCGAGTACATCAAGAAGCTTGGAAGGATTGGATGAAGCTAAATCTATGCAGGACAACACACAGCAAGTTGTGAACGGCAATGCTAGTTCTTCGGCGCCCAACCCTCTTCCAAATGACAGATCTACAGAACCTGCTGAAGAAAATCCTGTAACTCAGAGTCACGCAACTGAAGATAGTAGTAATCATGTGGATAACACTGGAGCAGATACTTCTGAGGACCAGCGAACTGACACCCCAGAGGTCAATGCACTGTTTGAGGATGATCATTATGGCGTAGATGATCTGGAGCGACTAATGTCAGAGATTGGCAACATGCGCTCCAACCTAAGGCTCGTTCCTGACTTCCAAAGGAGGGAGATGGCTGCCAAGATAGCCATGAAAATGGCAACCATGTTTGGTGATAGTGACGACGAGGGCTTCCATGCTGTCTAAGCCAAATTTCTTATCTTCACACAGGATTACAGGTTATGGCAAGCCTATTTGTATAGGGAGATCGGCATCATGCCACCTAGGCATTTTTTTAATAAAATCCTGATGCCATTTCCCACCAACACAAATTTTGTACTCATAGTCCTTCCAGATATTTAGTCATTTACCTTCTGTAGAGTTATTCATACTTTCTACCGTTATAGGGTTTGTGCTGTATCATTAAGAATTTTATCTCTCTTGATTCTTGAATCAACTAGCTGTTGTATATGTAGCTTATCAAATGTTACGTTACTGTTGAATTGCGCAAAAATATGAGTGATAAATGAGAGCATCCTACCAAATTATCACATGGTTCTAAGAGGCTGAAAATGAGATCGTGCATCTGGAGATCTTCGGGCAAAAAAAATATCAGATATACAACAGCACATAACAATAACACTGCTCCATATCATGTGTTCAGTACGTAAATCTGTTGTTCCAAAACTCCTCTATCTACAGCTAAAACCTGACAACACTACATAACAAAACAAAGTGCCGAAGGGTTTATACAATTCACACCGTTACTGTCCTTCCAAGCTTTTTGATAGTGAACCGTTGTCAGAGCTCTTGGGCTCAGGCTCAGGCTCTAACATTGGTTGGCCATTTTGGTCATTCACCATGTCAGGTTTAGACTGTTGCAGATTCCCAGATGGCTCGTCTGATAACTTCGATGATCTTGCACTATGTTGCATACCCCTTGGACCGTTAGAGAATGGTGTTACCTGCGAAACATGGTAGAGATCAGGGAGAGTTTTTCCAGACAGCATGGTAAAACAAATCAAACTATTGCTAGTTCAGTTATCAGATTGAGCTTCAAACTTCTAAAACAACTCATTTATCCTGCCTGCAGAGAGATCTGCAAACAATATATTAATTTGAAATAGTAGCATACTTTTTTCTGGATTGTGGCATCGGGCAAGTTAAGATACCAAGTTAATTGCAAACACTCACATCATTTGAAGCCTCTAGCCTTGCCCGCAAAGCTTCATGTTCGGCTTTTACACGGGACGGGACGCCATCCTTTTGGTAAACATTCCTTTTGGCAGTCTCCTCATCTACTTCAACCGAACCAGCAGCAAATGGGTGGTTTACTGGAATCCATCTAACTGTCTCTGGATCGACATCTGGTGGCAGGGGATCACCTTCTTTAAGAAACACAGTGGGCCTTTTCCACTGATATGCATGTGATCTCCTTTTCTGATGCATTGCCTGTTGTTCATTTGTAAGCCGGACAGGAGCCATGCGGTACTCCTTGCCAAACATCTGAGCAGTAGAAGTATCTTCATCGATCTTGACTAATGAATTATTGAAAGGATCATTGTACACACGTGGCTTTGCACTGCAGGAGTTGCCTTAGTCAAAATTATTGCACGATTTCAAGAGAATACTAGACAATTACAGTAGAAGAGTTTTCACAAAAAAAGAAAAGAAAAAGATGGGTTAAAACTTAAAAGTAGGCTTGGAAACCAGCATAACAATTTTTGTCTATCCCTAAAGTTTTATTGACCATGATCACTACCACTAGTCACATAAAGTAATACTACAATTTCCATAGCAGCCAACAAGAGTGAGACATGGATTTACAATGGCATAAAGCTAGTTACTAGACACATGAAAAAGATGACAGTTCTTCCTCAGAGAAGAATTCACCCCCTATAGTTTCACATGAACAAGTTATATTAGTTCTGAATGTTTTGTAAACATGATTCAGAATACAATAAAATGTTCTTAGAAAAACAACCAATTCCAAAGCATAACATCAAAAGTGGATTTGAGTATGAATTCATTATAATTTAGAGCAATAAAAGATGTAGTCAAACCACATATTCCAAGAAAAATAGATTTCTGTACTGTCTTCCTAAATACACATATGAGTAAACCTCTAAAGCCCAAATCGTCATATGAAAAACTATGGCGGATAGTGCAGAAGGGAATCCAAACTGAAGTTTGACAAGATAGCAAGACATACATCCCACGTTGCCCAGATTTTAGATGCCCGCGCCTTACTAGATCAGAAACAGAACCACTACTATCTTGCTGTTGAGTTCTTATGATGACCTGTCTTGCGAGAGCAGCCAAAAATGCAATGCCGAAACCGAAACCGGCAATGGAATTTAGTCCAATGTTTTTCCTGATCTGCATGAAAAGATAAACAAGAGAGTATTTGTTATGTAAAGATGGAACAGCATACGACATGATCACATGACTATAACATGGTAAAGTATTGGGTACTGGCGAAGAGATAATTTAGGTCTTATTATGCTGTAAAGAAAAAGAAAAAGGCCATATAGAATATCTCAAGCTGCCCAAAATGCATAAAATGTCAAAAGCCATGTGACTCCTGGGGGTCAAAGCTTAACCAGTTCCCCTGAATCCCTGACGCATTGGGGATTGCTCATGAGCAGTGAACTAAATGTCACCTACGCAAACCTATCTTCTTTACATCTGCCACATTTTGCTTACTAGGCTAACTACATTTTATGCACAACAAGCGCTAAATCTAACAAGCAACCACGGTTCAGAACTGACAGTGGCCAACCCTCACAGTCCAAATGTGCAGAAATAAAGAGACGGGCCGTGTTACCGAGACAACAGCAGGAGGCACCGAGGCGACAAGCGCCCTCAAATCCCCCACCCTCCTCTCCAGAGCCCCGATCCTCCGCTCCCCGTTCGGGGCGCCCTTCGTGTCGCTCGAAGCCCTGATTGGGCGGGACCACCTCGGCCTACCGCGGAAGCATCTGGGCGGAATTAAGCGGACGGGGGCGGAGAGGGAGACGGCGAAGGAGGCGGAGGCGGGCGCCATTGCCGCCCTCGCATGGAGGGGGTAGCTAGCTAGGCTAATGGCCTGGGACTGGGAGTGCTCAGGGATGGTCGGCAGCAGGGAGGGGGGATGGAGAAGACGGAGGAAGCAAATGGAAATCGCAGAAGGTCACTCGCAGCGGGCCTGGGCCGGCCCTGTATGGAGCCGAAGCATCGGAGAAGACGCATCGTGACCGTCCATAAAAGAACGGACAGCCGAGGTCACCCAGAGGCCCAGGGTTGTCTTGTCCTATCCGTCGGAGGAATATGCTGATGCTGGACCGAGCGATGCATACGGCTGGAGAGAGATGAACCAAACGATTCGGGATTGGATCGAGCGCGACCCGTCCCATCCCGTCCCGTCGTTCCCCCACCCACCTCCCTCCGCCGGCCGGTAGGCGACGCGCCCCGGAGCTGCTCGCCCCCCTCCAAGCTTCCCCGCCCCGTATCCCCTTATCAGCGCGGCGAGGTGCCCGGCGGCGACCGGGGTCCGGCAGCCCTAGGTATGGGACACCAAATCACGCGATTGTATCTCTATTTGTTGATGTATATACAGTACATTACATGGACGCTTATATGCATATTTGTGGGTGCAGACGGTATTTAGTCAATATTTCTTTGTTGTAGCTTCAGGGTTCCCCATCCACACATTTTCATTCGCTCCCAAATACGGCAAAAGACAAATACTGCGTTGTGTACGCAGGCGGTTTAGACATGTTGCTGCAACAGGTGCAGGCAGACAGTTAATTTCGCCGTGACGTTCCTGACGCCTGAACAATCAAAACCATTGTTTACTGATTTTTTTTCTTGCGTAATTTTGGAAATTGCTGTTCCGAAGTTTCATTATTCAGTGAATGTGTGGTTAGTCTTGCAGTCTTCTTTTTTAATGTCATTTAGAAATTGCTGCAATGGTAGTCTTATATGAACGACGGTCCCCTTTTCAGTAGGAGCGCCGGCGCATCGGGGATGCCCCTGGTGGTAGCCGAGTCATCCTCTTCGGGCGCCCCTGCGTTCCCGCCAGGGTTCGCTCTTCAGCCGGCCTACACTCCAACGGCCACCGCTCCGGTATGTTTCATTGTTTCCCCTTTGCTCGTAGATGTAGTTCAGGGTTTGTGCTTAGTGAGTACTAGGATTGGATTCGATTTGATCCGATTGCAATCGAATCCAATCGATTTCGCCGTGACGTTCCTGACGGTTGAGCAACCAAAACCATTGTTTACTGATTTTTTCTGCATAATTTTGGAAATTGCTATTCCTTAGTTTCATTATTCAGTTAATGTGCAGTTAGTCTTGCAGTCTTTTTTATGTCATTTAGAAATTGCTGCAATGGTAGTCTTATGTGAACAATCTGTGCAAGGTCTCATTGATGGAAATTGCAGTTTTGCAGCCAGGAATTTCAAGTGCTTGATGTATTGCATGTCTTGCCTTTTGCCGTACATTTCTCACATTCGTGCTATGCATGGATTTAATTTGTTGCCAGATTCTTGCTTTATTAATCAGATCTGTAATTGTTATGGTAGGGAATGAACTTGGGACAACATGCCGATGACATGCCGGGTAACAACGGTAGTGGCAAGCAGGCTGTTTGGACAACTGCCATGTCGTCCTTTGTGCTTAAGTTCATGGCTAACCTGGTGACTAGTGGAACTAGAGCCTCCAACAGTTTCAGGCAAGTTCATCATAAAAGCTGTGCAAAGGCTTTGAACGAGCGTTTCAAGCTTCAAGTAACTGCCGCTCAGATTTCTAACCACCTTCGGAAGTGGAAAAGAATATGGGGAAGGGTTAACAAGCTCAAGAGCTTAAGTGGTGCTCTTTGGGATGAGCATACATGCACCATTGTGCTTGATCAGGAGCATTACGCCAGTCACGTTAAGGTAGGATTGCACCGTGTGTTGTTTCCACATGGTGGTGTCATTGTTGCTTCTGTTTGTCTAATATTTTGTGTATTACTTGGCAGGACCACCATAGTGATGCCGACTTGTTGAACACTCCGATCGAGTACTATCATGAGATGGCTACAATCTGTGGTAACGGTATGGTTTCAGGTGTATATGCTAGCAGGAGTAGCAATGAGCTTCTTTCCACAGACGTGGCTGATGATGAATTTGAAAATGAAGATACCAATGGGGAGAGTGACCCTCTTGCTACAAATGTGACTGAGAATGAAATGGAAAACAGAAAAACTAATGAAGCGAGTGACCCTCTTGCTATAGTTGTGATCGAGAATGTCAAAACCTGTGAAGAGGCCACACAATCTTTTACTAACACTGATGAAGGAAACTTTGGTGATCCCTCTGGCAGTTTACCACCACCAAAGAAGGCCAAGGTGATGACATGCCCAAATAATATTGATTGTACTTGTATAGTTTCAGCTATATTTGGTTAAATTCTAAAAGGTTATTCAACAAATGGAGTAGTCCTAACTGAAATGTGGTAGTTACAAACTTTCGCAGCTAGTATCAATTGTTACAGCTGGATACCTATGGTCTCGCAGTTAGCATCTGGACCCTGATCACCAATTTATCTCCAAATTATATGTAGAAGTCAATCATTTAGAGAAATACAAAAAACACAGATGATGTGAAAAAATGTTGATGATTGGGGAACTTGCAAATATTCAACTTGATCACCTGATGGACAGTGACAAGAGTTCTTTGTCATGCTTACTTCATCATGATACATACAGCATAGACCTACTCTTATTCTCTGAAGATAATGCCTGCCTTGATGTATTGATTTTTCTATGTGAAATTTGAATGCTGCAGTTTGCTACTAAATTAAACCTGTATTATGATTATACTTTCTCAACAAAATAGCATCTCCTTATTTATCCCAGATGTCTCACTTGGATTTATCACAACAACGCGATGCTCCAGCTATGCAACCAGACGTGGGTATATCACATGTAAGTTTTCTTCAAAGTGCTTTCACCACACAAGGAGTTGCATCCCACTGTCACAACAAAATAAGTAGAATGCATGCTAGCAATTGCTTCAGTCGGCTTCTCATTTTTATTTGGTAGATCCCTTATAAGGGACACCACTTACCTAGCTAGAGCCAGAGGTCCTTGGCATTGACTGTTTGGGGTAGCTTTGTAAAAAGGATATTAACCTCCTATAGCCGCCGATATCAAATGTTGAGTGTCAATTTGAATTCTTGATGATGCAATCCCATTCTTCCCCTTCACTACTCAAGTGGACAATGCCATAGTTGCATCACAATTGTGTTCTTTCACAAAGGAAGGAAAGAGCCACTGTTTTTATTCTACTGGGAAGTACCTGGGCACCTCACATGTGTAGGTAGCGGGGAAAGTGGAAACCAAGTCATGATGAAAACTCCATAAAAACCATGTATAAATATAATAGTTCTATACACATGTAAAATGTTGGGAGCATGATGTTCTACACATGTAAAATGTCAAGTTTGAACTCACAATCATTTGGGAGGCATGTAAAAACAGATTCAGCATGAATAGTGATGTTTACAGTTTGCAACCATTCATTGCTGAATTTGCTCATACCTTTCAAGTGAACTTGACTTGAAATTTTACATGTTTGCAGAACATCACCTCCCCAACATACTGTTTCCTTTAACACTGGACATTTTTCCTATAGGTTGCATAGGGATTAGGGAGGAAGTACATGATCATAGAGACATGCTCAAATTTCAACAATCCCTTGCCAAAATATCGGTTGACTCTCAAAACCACTATGACCATTAGTTTGTAATGCCTATATGTAAAATGTTGTTTTATCATATAGTATAATTTTGCTTTTGTATAATTTGTATGATATGGTTGGCAAATTATTGTTTATTACTCCCTCCGTAAACTAATATAAGAATGTTTAGATCACTACTTTAGTGATCTAAACACTCTTATATTAGTTTACAGAGGGAGTACTAAATTCTTGTTTTCTTAATCAGATCGTGTTGTTAATTTGTAGGGAATGAACTCGGAACAGCATGCGGATAACATGGGGGGTACTAATGGTGGTGGTGGGCAACTTGTTTGGACAAATGCCATGTCATCCTTTGTGCTTCAGTTCTTGACTAACCTAGTGGCTGGTGGAACTAGACCCTCTCATGTTTTCAAGCAAGTTCATCTTAAAAGTTGTGCTCAAGCTTTGAGTGAGCATTTCAGGGTTCAAGTAAATGCTGCACAGATTTCTAACCATCTTAGGAAATGGAAGAAAATATGGAAAAAGGTTAACATACTCAAGAGTTTAAGTGGCACTCTTTGGGATGCAAATACTTGCACCATTGTGCTTAATCATGAGCATTACACGGCTCACGTTAAGGTAAGATTGAAGCTTATGTTGTTTACCGGCTGTGACGACATTGCTGCATATACTTTTTAAACAATTTCCTGTGTATTACTTGGCAGGACCACCATCATGATGCTGATTTCTTGAACACTCCAATTAAGAACTATCGTGAGATGGCGACAATCTTTGTCAAAGGCATGGCATCATCCAGGCCAGCTAGGAGTAGCAACGAGTCTCTTGCTAGGGGCGTGCCTGAGAATGGAATGGAAAATGAAAACTTGAATGGGGTGAATGCCCTTATTCCTAAGGGTGTTGAAGAGGCCGCAATGTCTTTTACAAGCACCGATGAAGGGAACAGTGGTGATTCGTCTGACAGCTTACCTCCCCCACCCCCACCAAAGAAAGCCAAGGTAAAAAACGATGACAGGCTGCTATGTACGATGACCCGTGTTCTCGATCGCCTAGCAGAAGCAATAGAGAAGTGCAGTAGGAGAGACACTGATGTCCCCGACGACCTTTGGGCTAACATGAAGGGCCTCCCGGGGTTTGAACAGGAGCATCTTGCCCACTACTATGCTTATTTGTGCGAGAATGCTCACGTTGCCAGGGCATTCGACAAGCTTAGTGTGCCTCACAAAACGATCTGGGTTAATAGGTACATCAAGAACCACCTCTCGGTCTAGTTGGTACCTACGATGGTAGGGTTGGGCTATGGTAATACTTCTCTCGTAGTTTTTTGTATGAACCATAACATAGGAATGCGGCTGATCTTTATATGCGCGATCCTGTACATGCTAGAAGATGCCATGGTTTGGTATATGATAATTGGAGTTGGAGGATGTCACATGCTGAATGCCTTGTTAAACTGTTAGATCAGGCAGGCATGGCAGGATGAACCAGGAAGGCAAAGCAATTTTGGGCCTGTTTGGTTTGGGACTTAATTTGCCATGACTAAGGTTAGGCGTTGGCCACACCCGTGGCGCGCCGCAGAAACTGTGGCGAACAAAACGAGCGCCGCACCTTAGGCAAAAAAATCTGCTGCAGAAGCCCGTATAGATTGTGGCAAGCCAAACGTCAGTACAAAACCAAACACACGCCCAGGAGGTTGGGACTCGCCACACGTTTGGCGTGGCAACCGATGGCCGGGAACCAAACAGCCTCTTTATGTTTGATGTTTCAACTGATGCTGTTCTCAGCTCACTTGGTCATTGTTGCCATACTGTTGTTGGGACGCTTGCTGGTATGCTACTAGTGACGACTGATGAGTGGCATGTGATGATGTAATGCAATTTCGTACACCAGTTTTGCACTCAGAATTCGATACAGTACAGATACACATATTTTAAGCAAGGAGAGTTCGACCTTGTAGGCACTAAACAACTACTCCCTCCATCCCATAATATAAGAGCGTTTTTGACACCACTACTTGTAGATAAGATCACTGACCAAATCTCCAACAGCAACCAAATACTAATAATCAGTTGTCAGCAGATGATATCTGGTGCTGGTACTGTACTTGCCAGCTTTCAGATGCAGCTGGTGATGTCTTATAATTTTTATATTTTTTGTTGAGAAAAACATGCAAATTTATTCAACAATAGAGTACCTGGGAAAATACCAGGGTACCTGCCAGTACCCTACGAGAAATGTGGGCTGTTCATCTGTGAAATCTAATGGTGGGGAGCGATCTGTACTGCGCCAATTTTGCTAGTGGAATTGCACACGGTATGGCTTGCACCGCGTCGCTGCTGTCCTCCAGTATACGAGTCCACTAAGGTTCCGGCCGCCGCGGCGTGCGCCTAGCGACCTACGGCGGATCAGGAGGCTGCCGAGTTAGGCCCTTTTCCTCGCCATCATCGCCCCGCTTCTCTCCCCTGTCCCTCCCTCGTCTTCCTCTTCCTCCTGCCGCGAGGCGTTCGAGGACTCGCCGCTGCTCCCATGGGACACCGTCACTCCAGCGCTCACTCGCCACTGCTACCTCCTTGTCTTCGTCTGCAGAGGTCCCTGTCGGCGTCCCGCGCTGGAGTTGTGGTCCGTCTACTCCGCCGTCCTCCCCTCTGGTAGCACGCGCCGCCTCTCGCCGGCTTGGCCGCGTCGCCGACCTCAGCCCCGCCGTCTCGTCCTCCGGCGAGTGGACCGCTGCTCCGTGCATGACCTCCGAACCGACGTCTACGCCTTCTGGGCATCCAATGGCTCCAGGCGCACGCTGCTCGCCCGCGACGGCCCATGGCGGTTGGCTGCCCCGGCCCGCTCTGTAGGATTCCCGCCGCTGCCGGCACGAGCGACATCTTGATTTCTAGTTGCCATTATCCGCCGACGACGTCACTAAGGTTCTGGCCGTCACGGCATCGCAATAGCACCTTCACGGGATGGCTACAACCCCTTCACAGCATGGCTACTACCTCCTCCTCCTCCTTCGCCAGCCTGGCTACCTTTTCTCCACCTTGTTTTTGGACCGGGTGGTCAGCAGCGTGGTGCAGGTCTCCCTCCACTCGCCATGAGGCGTCAACATACGCTCTCCCATGGCTGAGCACCCCGACATGGCGTTGGTCGAGGCGGCTGGCCACGGGCGACGGCAGGGAGAAGGGGGCAAAACAGATCAATCGGCTGAGTCTAGTGTTGCGTAGAAAACAAGATGTCTATCCTACACTTAGAAAATCAATGGCCAGATTTGAATATACTGCTCCCTCTCTCATCAGCAGTACAGGGTACCGTAAAAATGCTCATAATTGATACTCCCTCCGTAAACTAATGTAAGAGTGTTTAGATTACTATTTTAGTGATCTAAATGCTTTTATATTAGTTTACAGAGGGAATACGTGCATACACGCACCCGTGGTTGGTTACGATCGACTTACGAAGCTTCGCGGTTAGTACTTAGTACCGCTCGTACTGCACTGGAGGCCAGCTTGTAGTTATGTTGCAGCTTGCCGATCCCCCAATTTACCTCTGAATTCCGTTTACGTTACACCGTTGAAATCAATCATCGGGACGACGAGGAAACGGACGCGGCCAAGCGCTCGTGGGTGATGACTGATGGGGCAGCTAGCAAATGTTTGACTTGATCACTTCACGGAGAGTGACAGGAGTTCCTTCCTTGCCAGGCTGAAGTCATGCCACATTCATAACAACCCTATTACTATTACTATAATTCTCTGACGAGAATGCAGTGATGCCTGAATCGGCTAGACCATTTTTCTGTCGAAACTTGGAACGTCGACGTTGTTAATTTCCGTCAAGGTTCTTCTTCTTCTTCTTCTACTACTTGCTTAACAAGATGACGCCTACTACTCTTAAATTTCCGTCAAGCTTCCACTGTACTTGCTTGCTTAACAAGATGATGCTCCATAATCGAGCATGCGTGCAGCTCCGCTCCGCTCCATCATCGCAAGTCAAAGTCTCATTTGGCGCCCGTCGTCGAATCCCCGGACTTCTCTGGTTCACACCGTTGGGCTGGGCAGCATTGTCACTGTCCTTGTGTACGGCATACATCCTCCCTCCCTCATGGACAGCCATGGCTGACAACGCTACCACATTTCCCCTGCAAGCAATTCCTCAACCCCAACATATGCCACCACCACACCTCGTCTTCCATCCCATCCCATGTTGCAGAGACGACTTGCCATGGCCGATCGCAGCATGACCCTGCAGCTAGCCTTTGCGGCCATCCTCCTCTTCATCCTGTGCGGCGGCGGCGGCAGCACCTGCAGCGCCTTGCGGTTCGCGTACCAGAGCTTCGACGCGGCCAGCGAGGCCGACTTCAGCTTCACCCCGGGCGCCACCGTCTCCAACCGCTCCCTGCAGATCACGCCCGACGCCGGCGACATGACCCACCGGTCGGGGAGGGTCATGTACGCCAGAGACACCCTCAAGCTCTGGAAAAACAGCGACCGCACGGCGCTCACCTCGTTCAAGACGGAGTTCGTGCTCAACATCGTCCCCAGGAACGGCACCGGGGAAGGCATGGCCTTCATCCTCACCAACAACCCGGCCCTGCCCAGCGACAGCAGCGGGCGGTGGCTCGGCCTAACCAACAACCATACCGACGCCGCGCCGGCGAACCGGATCGTCGCGCTCGAGTTCGACACGCGGAGGAGCTTCGACGCCGACTTGGACGGTAACCACGTCGGACTCGACCTCAACAGCGTGCGGTCCCTCGGGCAGATGCCGCTCAGCAACTTCTCCATCGTCCTCTCCAGGGGGGCCGACGTCGATGTCACGTTCGAGTACGACGGCAAAATGATGAGCGTCCTCGTGGTGCAAGGGGGGCTCGCCTTCACCTACGCCTGGTACACCGACCTGTCGCGGTATCTCCTGGACAACATCTCCGTGGGTTTCGCGGCTTCCACCGGCGAGTTCGCACAGCTGAACCAGGTCAAGTCCTGGAACTTCACCACGGTCGACGACGCGGGCGCCGGAGGTGACGGTGGGTATCGGTTGAGGCGCCAGAAGGTATTTCTCGCCATGCTGGTCCCGCTCACCGTCGGCGTGCTGCTCATGGCGTTGCTCGTGTGGAGAAGGCTGACGCGGCAGACGAGGCTGGCGTACCGCAACCTCGAGAAGATGATCGACGCCCATGGCCCCGTCAGGTTTAAGCTCAGGGAGCTCAGGAACGCCACCGGCGACTTCAGCGACGGCCGTAAGCTCGGCCGAGGCGGCTCCGGCACCGTTTACCTCGGGTATCTGAGGAGGATGAGCATGGAGGTGGCCGTGAAGCGGGTGTCCACGAACGTCAACTCCAACCGCGGCGAGAAGGAGTTCGTGGCGGAGGTGAACACCATCAGCAAGCTGTCGCACCGGAACCTCGTGAAGCTCATCGGCTGGTGCCACAAGAAGAGCGAGCTGCTCCTCGTCTACGAGTACTTCCCCATGGGCAGCCTCGACAAGCTCCTCTACGCCAGAGAGAGGACCGCGTCGTCGACGTCGTCGATGTCGGCGTCCACGGACACCCCGGAGCTCACATGGGAGCGGCGGTACAAGATCATCCGCGGCGTGGCATCGGCGCTGGACTACCTGCACCACGGGAGCAGCAGGCGGATCCTGCACCGGGACGTCAAGGCCAGCAACGTGATGCTGGACGAGGAGTACAACGCGCGGCTGGGGGACTTCGGCCTCGCACGCGTCATCCAGCACGACGGCGCCACGCACCACTCCACGCAGGTGGTGGCCGGCACCCGCGGCTACATGGCGTACGAGAGCTTCTTCACCGGCCGCGCCAGCCTCGACACCGACGTGTACGCGTTCGGGGTCTTCGTCATGGAGGTGGTCAGCGGGAGGAGCCCCAGCAACGCCGTGCAGTACCAGTACGTCCACGACAGCGACCACCGTGGCGGTGGCGAGGAGGAGTACTGGAGAGGCGGGCGAGGGCGACACGCCACGCCGATGCACATCGTGGACTGGATGTGGAGGCTGTACGGCGAGGGGAAGGCGCTGCACGCCGCCGCCCCGTTGCTCGGCGGCGAGTTCGAGCAGGCGCAGGTGGACTGCGCGGTGAGACTGGCGCTGGCGTGCTGCCACCCGAACCCGAGGGAGAGGCCGTCCATGAGGGCGGCCGTGCAGGTGCTGATCGACGGAGCGCCCGCGCCGGAGCCCCCGTTGAACAAGCCTGCGTTTGTTTGGCCTCCGGGTGGCAATCGGCAGGAGATGGAGCTGCCGGACGTCGGGTTGCTGTTCACGGGAGACGCCGGGCAGCACAGTAGCTTCTGCTCCATGAGCTGTTCCATCTCAGGGAGGTGACAAATTTGGGGCATGGAAATACCGCTGCAGGATTGATGTCTTTCCTGTTGTTATCTTAGATGACCAGAATCAAATGTACATTGATAGATGATTCTTTCTAGTTTAGCTAAAAAAATGTCTTATATTTTGAGATGAATCTAGTACTATTAAATTCTCATTTCTTTATTTCTTAAAAGAGATGGACATTTTGAGACGGAGGTAGTATTGCGTTGTAGGGGAAATGCCTTTTGATTCCTGGGTGTATACACTTGATATGGGGGAAAGTAATAATTAAAAAAATGTGAAAAGTTTAGATTTTTTTTATTAGAATCAACCTGACTTTCTTTTGCACTAGTATATAATTTTTCAAGAATAAAGGTTACTATTTACACTATTTTGTTCACACTATCTTGACCCAAAATTTTGCTTTTATAAAAGAAGTTTATTCAAAAATATTTTCAGAATTTTTATTTAATTACTATTTTTTCGTATAGGTTGTATATATACACCCATAGACCAAACGTTCATGTTCTGCGTTGTAGTCTTTATTGTTCCTGCCTTGCTGGTTTCTTTAAAGCAAATGCTAAATTTCGGTTGGCTGAAAATGATTTCTGCGTGACTCAATATCCCGAGCACCGAGCCGGAGACGAAGCTGATGCGACCGGCCGCGGTGTCTTAGACAAGGCGAGGCGAGTAGGGAATGACCCCAGAAGGGGACAACACCACTAGCCGCGGCGTCATTGGCGAAGGGAACTCTAAAGCTTGATAGTAGCGGGTGCGGGGGAGAGGGAAGGTTCGTTGGTGCCGAAGAAGGAGGGCTTAGAAGGAAGATCGGGGCGATGACATGTCGACGGTTAGGCTAGTGGTGGCACGCAGATCGCTGATAGAGAAATAGGAACACAACAACAACTAGAACTCTGGGAAGATAGAATAAACTAAGGTTAAGTGGTGGGAATCAACGAGCTGAATTACTTTATTTATAATGTAAATACCTATGGCCTTTTTGAATTTGAATAAAACATTTTTCCCAAACAACTTAAAATAGCTTGTCCCTTTCTTTTATCATACAAGATATAGTTCCGTGTTATAAAACAGTAAACATCATGTGCCTGTAAATTTTCTTTGCGCCACTCGCTTCCGCTTCACGGCAGGCAAAAGGTGTGGACGTCGTGAGGAGCGCTAGCCATGGCGAGGCCGAGTCGTGCAAGGGTCGTTAACATGCCAAAAGACACATCGGGCTATAAATTGCCCAAGGACACCACATGTCGTTAACAAGACGGTAGAGACACATCGGGCCGTAAATGAGACCAAGGACATCACAGGCTATTAGCAGGTCGAAAGACACCTCAGGCCATAAATGGGCCATAGGAAACCACATGTTGTTAATAAACCGACAGACACATCAGGCTGCAAATGGCCCAAAGATACCATGGGAAGTTAAGACGCCAAAAGACACATCGGGTTGTAAATGGACCTAAATACACCACGAGTCCTTAATGACCCGTAATTCATAAATATTTTTTTATTTGCGAACATTTTGAAAAACATTCTTGTTCATTTTTTTGTGATTCACAAACATTTCAAAAAAAGATTTTTTTTGAATTTCAAAAAAGAATTTTTTTGAAAAACATTCTTGTTCGTTTTTTCAAAAAAAGAACCTTGTAATATATTTCAAAATTTGCAAACAATTTTAAAGAAAAAATTAATTTTGTGACCATTTTTTAATTTGCAAAAATAATAATAAAATCATGAACATGTTTAGGAGTCTTGTACATTTTGGGAATTCACAAACTTGTTTATATTCGTGGTTTTTTGAAATCATTAACATTTCTTGGATTTGCAAACTTTTTGTAAACATATGCGAACATTTTATGAGTTCCTGAACATTTGTTTTAATCTAGAACATTTGATTGACTTTGTGATTTTTGTTAGAAAAATCACGATTACACCTGATCTTTTTTCAAAATTTTATTTTTTTAATAAAAAATTGCAACTTTTTTGAATTCCCAGATTATTTTAAAGAAGGAAAAACAAAAGGCAACAAAATTAGAAATTAAAATAATCAGGGCGTCCCGTCCCGCACATTGGCTGGCCCAAAAACACGTGCGTGGATTAGATTATGTGTGTTTCCTTCCTATTCAGCGTGTAGGTTAACACGACAAACCCTATTTGGCCCATTTGCTTTTTTCCGTGAGATTCGATCCGTGTACCTCTTTTTTGCATAGAATATAGGAGTTCTATTACGAAAGAATCAACCGGTTACACTCAGCCCGCAGGCTGCTTACAAGAAAATCTGGGCTCACATCGAGCTAGCTCTTCGAAACATCTAACACTCGAGCACGTCTCACGCATAGATGAGCAAAGCCATTAGCAGTCCAATTGACATGTATAACCGAAAAAGAAGAAAAACTAAGAGCAATCTCCCCTAGTTCCCTAATGATAGGCATGGCAATTGAACGAGAATTGTCACGCGACGACCAGAGATCCACAATCTCGAAATTATCCATTTCCAATACCACATGTGAGTAGCCTCGGAGTTGTGCAAAGATAGTGCCTTCTCGGAGTGCCAACAATTCAGCAATCATCGGGTCTGTAATTCCATCAAGAGGCTTGCTCCATGCAGCTAGGAAAACAAGATGTGAATGGGCAACCCCGCCAGCACCCCCTGTCTTCCTTGAAGTTCTAGTGCACCATCGACGTTGATCTTGATCCAGCCTGGATCCGGAGGTCGCCAGCACTGCCCCACTAGTCCCTTCCGATTGTCCAGCGAAAAGTCAAGTAAGGAAAGAGTCTCCTGAATCGCACGCAAAGTGTGGGCATGATTATAGCCTTCTTTGTCACGAGTCCAGCAATTTCTAGAATTCCATATAGCGTGCACGATAGAAATGATCTTGCACCTATCTGAATCATCAAAAAAATTGTCCAAAAGAATATCTTTTGACCATGTATCCGGATGCAGGTCTGGTAGTTTGACTGAAAAACTGGCCTTTGCTGCAGTCCAGAATGCCTTAGCATGATTACATTTTATGAGAGCGTGCATCATGTCCTCGTCCATTGCATGGCACACCTCACATTTTCCAATCTCCTTGATATGGCGATTTTTTAAGGTCACTGAGTCCGGTAGAATCCCTCGCAAAACACACCACCAAAATACCCGAACTTTGGGTACAACTTTCAGTTTCCAAAGGGCATTCCGCAACTGTGTTTGCGAAGATGGAGCTCCCAATACCGTCCCTTCCTCTGGAGCAAGATGCTCGTTGCGAGTCATTAGAGAGCGATATGATGATTTTACAGAGTAGTTTCCCGATGTTTCCAAGGCCCAAGCAAGAGTGTCCTCCCTCATGTTGACCTCAAGGGTATATTCAATATAGCATCAGTGTCAGGAGAGAGGAAATTATTCCGAACTAGATCAATGTTCCAGCCACCGTTGTATGGGTTAATGAGGTCTGAAACCTTCTCCAATGGGTCATTATCCAATCTGCACATTGGCATAAAGGTAGCAGTGTTTGGGATCCATTTGTCAGTCCAAATAGATATTGATGAACCATCCCCCACACGCTTAATGAGCCCAACGTCCAGTGCAGCGCGTCCTGCTATGATAGCCTTCCATGTCGTCGAAGAGCTAGCGGAAGCAGTGGCTTACAGGAAATCTGAATGTGTCCAGATTTTCCAAGCATTGAAAGATTGAAAAGTTCAAAATCTCGAAAACCATGCCGCCAACATGTTTAGGTGTAGCCAATTTCTTCCATGAGATCCAATGTAGGGACCTTTTGCCCAGTGAGCTACCCCACCAATACTTGGCCATACAAGAAGTAAACTCTTGCAAACCTTTTTGGTCAACTTGAAATAGCTCATACTAAATGTAGGGATTGCTTGTACAAATTTTTTTCAACAAAACTTCCCTTCTAGCACAAGCCAAGTTCTTTTCTGACCAACCCTGAATAAGACTCAGGATCCTTTCAAGAATATAGTTGAAGGTCCTGCTTGTTATTCTGCCAATTGCCGTGGGGAGTCCCAAGTAGCGCTCCGAGAACGCCTCGACAGTGATGCCCAAAGCTCCTTTCAACGAAACCTCAAAGACTCCCCTGCATTTGGACTGAAATAAATAGAACTCTTAGCGAAATTGACAGCTTTCCCTGAACAATCGGCATATATACGAAGTATCTCATTGAGTCTGTGAGCACTTTGAATGTTGGCGGCTATGAAAATGAGGCTATCATCCGCAAATAACAGATGATTGATCCCACGTGCATGCACACTAACTCGAACACCTCTGTCAATATATGTGCCATAGTAATTGAGAAGATGAAAGCAATCGTGCACGTAAAGGTTAGGTACAAGTATGTGCATGCAATTTAATTTTTTTGAGGTGGATGTGCATGTACTCCCTCCGATTCTTTTTTGTCTGCGCATAACTCAAAGCTCAAATACCAAAGAGAGCCATCGATGGGAATGGCTGGACGGTTTTACCCCGCAACAGGCGTGCTCTGCATGGGAGAGTTTCCAACGTAGTCATAACTGCAACGTTTTGATTGGAGCTTGTCCCTCGGGAAGAGACGAGGATATACGGGAAGCCATCGCTAATTAAGGGATGGGAAAGGAAGGCCAGGGGCATAGATGGGAACTTTGAGCACGGACGCCTAGTGCGCAATGTAATTAGGGGGAAAAGGAAAAAAGTTAGGCGCAAACTATTGAGGACCGGAGGGAGTAAAATTTATGAGAAATGCTAGACACACGGAGGATTTTTTACAGACTTCACGGGCTGACACATGTGGCATCATTTGATTGGCACTAGGAGGAGGAAGGGGCCCACCCCCCACCCCCTGAGAATCGGGGGGGGGAGGTTAATTAGGGTATTAGCCATCCCTAAAATATATGTCGGTTGCCCGTGAGTGTAGCATTTCCCAAAAGTTATACATTAAACATCGCCGTATGCCGCACGGCCGTGACAAAACTGACAAAGTGAACAAGGAATGGTGCAGAATCGTAACTTGCACTGTTTATGGGGGCGCGATGAGAATTCTAGGACGACAAGACAAAAATGGTTCGCCAAATGAAAACCGTACGAGCGGTACTCCCGGCTTGGGTCGCTGCAGCATGCATGATTCCTCGAAGGGTCGACCGTCCCCGACCAGGTTGGTCCATGCATATGTTCCTCCGTGGACGAGCTCCAGTAGCATATTTATTTCCTCCGTGTGCGTGCACATTCCGCATCGCATCCAAGGGCACTAGCCACTGAAGGAAATATGCCCTAGAGGCAATAATAAAGTTATTATTTATTTCCTTATATCATGATAAAAGTTTATTATTCATGCTAGAATTGTATTAACCGGAAACATAATACATGTGTGAATACATAGATAAAACAGAGTGTCACTAGTATGCCTCTACTAGACTAGCTCGTTAATCAAAGATGATTATGTTTCCTGACCATGGACAAAGAGTTGTTATTTGATTAACGGGATCACATCATTGGTTGAATGATCTGATTGACATGACCCATTCCATTAGCTTAGCACCCGATCGTTTAGTATGTTGCTATTGCTTTCTTCATGACTTATACATGTTCCCATGATTATGAGATTATGTAACTCCCGTGTGCCGGAGGAACACTTTGTGTGCTACCAAACGTCACAACATAACTGGGTGATTATAAAGGTGCTCTACAGGTGTCTCCAAAGGTACATGTTGGGTTGACGTATTTTAAGATTAGGATTTGTCACTCCGAACGTCGGAGAGGTATCTCTGGGCCCTCTCGATAATGCACATCACTTAAGCCTTGCAAGCAATGCAACTAATGAGTTAGTTGCGGGATGATGTATTACGGAACGAGTAAAGAGACTTGCCAGTAACGAGATTTGAACTAGGTATTGGATACCGACGATCGAATCTCGGGCAAGTAACATATCGATGACAAAGGGAACAACGTATGTTGTTATGCGGTCTGACCGATAAAGATCTTCGTAGAATATGTAGGAGCCAATATGGGCATCCAGGTCCCGCTATTGGTTATTGACCGAAGACATGTCTCGGTCATGTCTACATTGTTCTCGAACCCGTAGGGTCCGCACGCTTAAGGTTTCGATGACAGTTATATTATGAGTTTATATGTTTTGATGTACCGAAGGTTGTTCAGAGTCCCGGATGTGATCACGGACATGACGAGGAGTCTCGAAATGGTCGAGACATAAAGATTGATATATTGGAAGCCTATGTTTGGATATCGGAAGTGTTTCGGGTGAAATCGGGATTTTACCGGAGTACCGGGAGGTTACCGGAACCCCCCGGGAGCTATATGGGCCTTAGTGGGCCTTAGTGGAAAAGAGAAGAGGCAGCCTGAGATGGGCCACACGCCCCTCCCCTCCCTTGGTCCGAATAGGACAAGGAGAGGGGGCCGGCCCCCCTTTCTCTTTCCCCCCCTCCGCGAATCCTATTCCAACTAGGATTTGGGGGGGGGGGGGGGGGGAATCCTACTCCCGGAGGGAGTAGGACTCCTCCTGGCGTGCCACCTCTAGGCCGGCCGCACCCCCCCCTTGAGCCTTTATATACGGAGGCAGGAGCACCCCAGAAACACATAAGTTGATCCACGTGATCATATTCTTAGCCGTGTGTGGCGCCCCCTGCCACCATAGTCCTCGATAATATTGTAGCGGTGTTTAGGCGAAGCCCTACGACAGTAGTACATCAAGATCGTCACCACGCCGTCGTGCTGACGGAACTCTTCCCCGACACTTTGCTGGATCGGAGTCCGGGGATCGTCATTGAGCTGAACGTGTGCTAAAACTCGGAGGTGCCGTAGTTTCAGTGCTTGATCGGTCGGGCCGTGGAGATGTACGACTACATCAACCAAACGCTTCCGTTGTCGATCTACAAGGGTACGTAGATCACACTCTCCCCTCTCGTTGCTATGCATCACCATGATCTTGCGTGTGCGTAGGAAAATTTTGAAATTACTACGTTCCCCAACAGTGGCATCCGAGCCTAGGTTTTATGTGTTGATGTTATATGCACGAGTAGAACACAAGTGAGTTGTGGGCGATATAAGTCATACTGCTTACCAGCATGTCATACTTTGGTTCAGCGGTATTGTTGGATGAAGTGGCCCGGACCGACATTACGCGTACGCTTACGCGAGACCGGTTCTCCCGACGTGCTTTGCACATAGGTGGCTTGCGTGTGACAGTTTCTCCAACTTTAGTTGAACCGAGTGTGGCTACGCCCGGTCCTTGCGAAGGTTAAAACCGCACCAACTTGACAAACTATCGTTGTGGTTTTGATGCGTAGGTAAGATTGGTTCTTGCTTAAGCCCGTAGCAGCCAAGTAAAACTTGCAACAACGAAGTAGAGGACGTCTAACTTGTTTTTGCAGGGCATGTTGTGATGTGATATGGTCAAGACATGATGCTGAATTTTATTGTATGAGATGATCATGTTTTGTAATCGAGTTATCGGCAACTGGCAGGAGCCATATGGTTGTCGCTTTATTGTATGCAATGCAATCGTGCTGTAATGCTTTACTTTATCACTAAGCAGTAGCGATAGTCATGGAAGCATAAGATTGGCGAGACGACAACGATGCTACGATGGAGATCAAGGTGTCGCGCCGGTGACGATGGTGATCATGACGGTGCTTCGGAGATGGAGATCACAGGCACAAGATGATGATGGCCATATCATATCACTTATATTGATTGCATGTGATGTTTATCTTTTATGCATCTTATCTTGCTTTGATTGATGGTAGCATTATAAGATGATCTCTCACTAAAATTATCAAGAAGTGTTCTCCCTGAGTATGCACCGTTGCGAAAGTTCTTCGTGCTGAGACACTGCGTGATGATCGGGTGTGATAGGCTCTACGTTCAAATACAACAGGTGCAAAACAGTTGCACACGCGGAATACTCAGGTTATACTTGACGAGCCAAGCAAATATGGCCTCGGATATGGCCTGGAACACGGAGACCGAAAGGTCGAGCGTGAATCATATAGTAGATATGATCAACATAGTGATGTTCACCAATGAAACTACTCCATCTCACGTGATGATCGGACATGGTTTAGTTGATTTGGATCACGTGATCACTTAGAGGATTAGAGGGATATCTATCTAAGTGGGAGTTCTTTAAGTAATTTGATTAATTGAACTTAAATTTATCATGAACTTAGTACCTGATAGTATCTTGCTTATGTATGTTTGATTGTAGATAGATGGCCCGTGCTGTTGTTCCGTTGAATTTTAATGCGTTCCTTGAGAAAGCAAAGTTGAAAGATGATGGTAGCAATTACACGGACTGGGTCCGTAACTTGAGGATTATCCTCATTGCTGCACAGAAGAATTACGTCCTGGAAGCACCGCTGGGTGCCAGGCCTGCTGCTAGAGCAACACCAGATGTTATGAACGTCTGGCAGAGCAAAGCTGATGACTACTCGATAGTTCAGTGTGCCATGCTTTACGGCTTAGAATCGGGACTTCAACGATGTTTTGAACGTCATGGAGCATATGAGATGTTCCAGGAGTTGAAGTTAATATTTCAAGCAAATGCCCGGATTGAGAGATATGAAGTCTCCAATAAGTTCTATAGCTGCAAGATGGAGGAGAACAGTTCTGTCAGTGAGCATATACTCAAAATGTCTGGGTATAATAATCACTTGATTCAATGGGAGTTAATCTTCCAGATGATTGCGTCATTGACAGAATTCTCCAATCACTGCCACCAAGCTACAAGAGCTTCGTGATGAACTATATATGCAAGGGATGAATAAGACTATTCCCGAGATCTTCGCAATGCTGAAAGTTGCGGAGGTAGAAATCAAAAAGGAGCATCAAGTGTTGATGGTCAACAAGACCACTAGTTTCAAGAAAAAGGGCAAACGGAAGAAGAAGGGGAACTTCAAGAAGAACAGCAAGCAAGTTGCTGCTCAAGAGAAGAAACCCAAGTCTGGACCTAAGCCAGAAACTGAGTGCTTCTACTGCAAGCAGATTGGTCACTGGAAGTGGAACTGCCCCAAGTATTTAGCAGATAAGAAGGATGGCAAGGTGAACAAAGGTATATGTGATATACATGTTATTGATGTGTACCTTACTAATGCTCGCAGTAGCACCTGGGTATTTGATACTGATTCTGTTGCTAATATTTGCAACTCGAAACAGGGACTACGGATTAAGCGAAGATTGACTAAGGACGAGGTGACGATACGCGTGGGAAACGGTTCCAAAGTCGATGTGATCGCGGTCGGCACGCTACCTCTACATCTACCTTCGGGATTAGTATTAGACCTAAATAATTGTTATTTAGTGCCAGCGTTGAGCATGAACATTATATCTGGATCTTGTTTAATGCGAGACGGTTATTCATTTAAATCAGAGAATAATGGTTGTTCTATTTATATGAGTAATATCTTTTATGGTCATGCACCCTTGAAGAGTGGTCTATTCTTATTGAATCTCGATAGTAGTGACACACATATTCATAATGTTGAAGCCAAAAGATGCAGAGTTGATAATGATGGTGCAACTTATTTGTGGCACTGCCGTTTAGGTCATATTGGTGTAAAGCGCATGAAGAAACTCCATACTGATAGACTTTTGGAACCACTTGATTATGAATCACTTGGTACTTGCGAACTGTGCCTCATGGGCAAGATGACTAAAACACCGTTCTCCGGTACTATGGAGAGAGCAACAAATTTGTTGGAAATCATACATACAGATGTATGTGGTCTGATGAATGTTGAGGCTCGTGGCGGATATCATTATTTTCTCACCTTCACAGATGACTTAAGCAGATATGGGTATATCTACTTAATGAAACATAAGTCTGAAACATTTTAAAAGTTCAAGGAATTTCAGAGTGAAGTTGAAAATCATCGTAACAAGAAAATAAAATTTCTACGATCTGATCGTGGAGGAGAATATTTGAGTTACGAGTTTGGTGTACATTTGAAACAATGCGGAATAGTTTCGAAACTCACGCCACCTAGAACACCACAGCGTAATGGTGTATCCAAACGTCATAATCGTACTTTACTAGATATGGTGCGATCTATGATGTCTCTTACTGATTTACCGCTATCATTTTGGGGTTATGCTTTAGAGACAGCCGCAATCACGTTAAATAGGGCACCATCGAAATCCGTTGATACGACGCCTTATGAACTATGGTTTGGCAAGAAACCAAAGTTGTTGTTTCTGAAAGTTTGGGGCTGCGATGCTTATGTGAAAAAACTTCAACCTGATAAGCTCGAACCCAAATCGGAGAAATGTGTCTTCATAGGATATCCAAAGGAAACTATTGGATACACCTTCTATCACAGATCCGAAGGCAAGACTTTTGTTGCTAAATTCGGAAACTTTCTGGAGAAGGAGTTTCTCTCGAAAGATGTGAGTGGGAGGAAAGTAGAACTTGATGAGGTAACTGTACTTGCTCCCTTATTGGAAAGTAGTACATCACAGAAAACTGTTTCTGCGACACCTACACCAATTAGTGAGGAAGCTAATGATAATGATCATGAAACTTCAAGACAAGATACTACTGAACCTCGTAGATCAACCAGAGTGAGATCCGCGCCAGAGTGGTACGGTAATCCTGTTCTGGAAATCATGCTGCTAGATCATGATGAACCTACAAACTATGAAGAAGCGATGGTGAGCCCAGATTCCGCAAAATGGCTTGAAGCCATGAAATCTGAGATGGGATGCATGTATGAGAACAAAGTTTGGACTTTGGTTGACTTGCCCGATGATCGGCAAGCAATTGAGAATAAATGGATCTTCAAGAAGAAGAATGACGCTGACGGTAATATTACTGTCTACAAAGCTCGACTTGTCGCAAAAGGTTTTCGACAAGTTCAAGGGGTTGACTACGATGAGACCTTCTCACCCGTAGCGATGCTTAAGTCTGTCCGAATCATGTTGGCAATTGCCGCATTTTATGATTATGAAATTTGGCAGATGGATGTCAAAACTGCATTCCTGAATGGATTTTTGGAAGAAGAGTTGTATATGATGCAACCGGAAGGTTTTGTCGATCCAAAGGGAGCTAACAAAGTGTGCAAGCTCCAGCGATCCATTTATGGACTGGTGCAAGCCTCTCGGAGTTGGAATAAACGCTTTGATAGTGTGATCAAAGCATTTGGTTTTATATAGACTTTCGGAGAAGCCTGTATTTACAAGAAAGTGAGTGGGAGCTCTGTAGCATTTCTGATATTATATGTGGATGACATATTACTGATTGGAAATGATATAGAATTTCTGGATAGCATAAAGGGATACTTGAACAAGAGTTTTTCAATGATAGACCTTGAAGAAGCTGCTTACATATTAGGCATAAAGATCTATAGAGATAGATCAAGACGCTTAATTGGACTTTCACAAAGCACATACCTTGACAAGATTTTGAAGAAGTTCAAAATGGATCAAGCAAAGAAAGGGTTCTTGCATGTGTTATAAGGTGTGAAGTTGATCAGACTCAATGCCCGACCACTGCAGAAGATAGAGAGAAAATGAAAGATGTTCCCTATGCTTCAGCCATAGGCTCTATCATGTATGCAATGTTGTGTACCAGACCTGATGTGTGCCTTGCTATAAGTCTAGCAGGGAGGTACCAAAGTAATCTAGGAGTGGATCACTGGACATCGGTCAAGAACATCCTGAAATACCTGAAAAGGACTAAGGATATTTTTCTCGTATATGGAGGTGACAAAGAGCTCATCGTAAACGGTTACGTTGATGCAAGCTTTGACACTGATCCGGACGATTCTAAATCGCAAACCGGATACGTGTTTACATTAAACGGTGGAGCTGTCAGTTGGTGCAGTTCTAAACAAAGCGTCGTGGCGGGATCTACATGTGAAGCGGAGTACATAGCTGCTTCGGAAGCAGCAAATGAAGGAGTCTAGATGAAGGAGTTCATATCCGATCTAGGTGTCATACCTAGTGCATCGGGTCCAATGAAAATCTTTTGTGACAATACTGGTGCAATTGCCTTAGCAAAGGAATCCAGATTTCACAAGAGAACCAAACACATCAAGAGACGCTTCAATTCCATCCGGGATCTAGTCCAGGTGGGAGACATAGATATTTGCAAGATACATACGGAGCTGAATGTTGCAGACCCGTTGACTAAGCCTCTTCCATGAGCAAAACATGATCAGCACCAAAGCTCCATGGGTGTTAGAATCATTACTGTGTAATCTAGATTATTGACTCTAGTGCAAGTGGGAGACTGAAGGAAATATGCCCTAGAGGCAATAATAAAGTTATTATTTATTTCCTTATATCATGATAAAAGTTTATTATTCATGCTAGAATTGTATTAACCGGAAATACATAGACAAAACAGAGTGTCACTAGTATGCCTCTACTAGACTAGCTCGTTAATCAAAGATGGTTATGTTTCCTGACCATGGACAAAGAGTTGTTATTTGATTAACGGGATCACATCATTGGTTGAATGATCTGATTGACATGACCCATTCCATTAGCTTAGCACCCGATCGTTTAGTATGTTGCTATTGCTTTCTTCATGACTTATACATGTTCCTATGACTATGAGATTATGTAACTCCCGTGTGCCGGAGGAACACTTTGTGTGCTACCAAATGTCACAACATAACCGGGTGATTATAAAGGTGCTCTACAGGTGTCTCCAAAGGTACATGTTGGGTTGACGTATTTTAAGATTAGGATTTGTCACTCCGAACGTCGGAGAGGTATCTCTGGGCCCTCTCGATAATGCACATCACTTAAGCCTTGCAAGCAATGCAACTAATGAGTTAGTTGCGGGATGATGTATTACGGAACGAGTAAAGAGACTTGCCAGTAACGAGATTTGAACTAGGTATTGGATACCGACGATCGAATCTCGGGCAAGTAACATATCGATGACAAAGGGAACAACGTATGTTGTTATGCGGTCTGACCGATAAAGATCTTCGTAGAATATGTAGGAGCCAATATGGGCATCCAGGTCCCGCTATTGGTTATTGACCGAAGACATGTCTCGGTCATGTCTACATTGTTCTCGAACCCGTAGGGTCCGCACGCTTAAGGTTTCGATGACAGTTATATTATGAGTTTATATGTTTTGATGTACCGAAGGTTGTTCGGAGTCCCGGATGTGATCACGGACATGACGAGGAGTCTCGAAATGGTCGAGACATAAAGATTGATATATTGGAAGCCTATGTTTGGATATCGGAAGTGTTCCAGGTGAAATCGGGATTTTACCGGAGTACCGGGAGGTTACCGGAACCCCACGGGAGCTATATGGGCCTTAGTGGGCCTTAGTGGAAAAGAGAAGAGGCAGCCTGAGATGGGCCGCGCGCCCCTGCCCTCCCTTGGTCCGAATAGGACAAGGAGAGGGGGCCGGCCCCCCTTTCTCTTTTCCCCCCTCCGCGAATCCTATTCCAACTAGGATTGGGGGGGGGGAATCCTACTCCCGGAGGGAGTAGGACTCCTCCTGGCGCGCCACCTCTAGGCCGGCCGCACCCCCCCTTGAGCCTTTATATACGGAGGCAGGAGCACCCCAGAAACACACAAGTTGATCCACGTGATCATATTCTTAGCCGTGTGCGGCGCCCCCTGCCACCATAGTCCTCGATAATATTGTAGCGGTGTTTAGGCGAAGCCCTGCGACAGTAGTACATCAAGATCGTCACAACGCCGTCATGCTGACGGAACTCTTCCCCGACACTTTGCTGGATCGGAGTCCGGGGATCATCATCGAGCTGAACGTGTGCTAAAACTCGGAGGTGTCGTAGTTTCGGTGCTTGATCGGTCGGGCCGTGGAGACGTACGACTACATCAACCAAACGCTTCCGTTGTCGATCTACAAGGGTACGTAGATCACACTCTCCCCTCTTGTTGCTATGCATCACCATGATCTTGCGTGTGCGTAGGAAAATTTTGAAATTACTACGTTCCCCAACAGCCACCCCCACCCATCCAGCCCTAGTCAGTCCCGTGTCATGTGGTGCGGCAGGCACCGTACCTAGGGGTGGGCATATTAATCGAGAACCGTTGTACCGAACCGAAAAAACCGGGATCGAAGCCGAATGGACCGAAACCGAAAAAACCGGTTCCTATTTCGGTCATGAAAACTGCAGAACCGAACTTAGCTTGGTAAATTCGGTTGTTACACGTAATTAACCTGAAAAACCGAATTTACAGAGCACGATCAGTCTTCCGTGTTCTCGCTGCCCCAGCCCAGCTGGGCAAGTCGGGCCAATGTAGCTCTTAGCCTCTTTAGGCCTTTTTTTACTTCTCAGTTTTTTTCTATTGGCCCACACGTTTAGTACTACCCAAAGTCATTCTATCAATTAGCCCACAAAGCACTTTGGAGTAGTACTGTAGTAGAGAGTGGAGGGCACTGGTGCATTCACGTTTTAGTACCACATCGACTTGCTACTGAGAAGGGATGCATGGGAAAAGCAATAAGGGCGTGTTTGGTTGCCCGCATCGAGCCCAACCAGGCCCGCGCGGGAAGGGAGAGGTCTGTTTGGTTGCCCTATTTTCCTGTTGGGCCTGCATCACACGCTCCTCAAAGCAGCCCAGAGCCTGGCTCGCTGGAAACGCTCGGATCCATAGTTTCTCGCGAGCCAGGCTGAGTGCGGCGCGAGGTCGCATGGGCGGGAGCAAGGCGAGGGCGAGGGGGGATGGTGGAGATGGAAATTTGGCATGCCGTCCCGGCGCTAAATTAGCCTCACCCCCTTTCACTCGCTCACCCATAGCCACTACCCCCTTTCTTCCCTACTGCCTCACCACCGACGGCGGCTGCGATTTCAGATCTGAGCTATAGGCGGCAGCGGCGAAAGAGGCGGCAGAGTTTGCGGTGGATCTGGTGCTGCCCCTGCTGTTGGCCACCGTCTGGTCGGCCTAGTATGTGCCATGGCTCCCCCTACGCCGTCCTCGTCTCCGATGCCGGTAAGCAGCACCCCTCCCCCCCTTTGTTAGCTCAATGGTTAGGCCGTTAAGCTAGGTGTAGGATCGATTTCCCACTGAACGAACCATCGATGTCGACTAGGTTATTGACGCACGGATGAGGCTGATAATCCAGGCAACAACACTGATTAGTGTGATTCAGGCTGGGTCATGTTCATGCACCAAAGAGCTATTCGTCATGCTGGGAGACCTTTGATCCGCTATGGTCCATTGTTTCCTCGGGAACAAGAGAGGATCCAAAATCTGAACTACATCTACAACTGCAATGACGTCGAGGCTCTGTGGATGCTTAGAATGAAAAGAGCACCATTTGCCAGGCTTGTCGAGACCTTCAGGAGCAGGGGGTTGTTACAAGATAGCATCAACACCAGTGTCGAAGAGCAAGTGGCCATGTTCCTCCATGTTGTTGGCCATAACCAGAGGTTCAGGGTCATTCACAACACGTTCAGGAGATCAATGGAGACCATCTCTAGGTACTTCAAGCAGGTGCTTTATGCTGTTGGGGAGCTTAGAGGAGAGATGATCAGGAGACCATCTGGCCAGACTCCACCCAAGATTCGCGGAAGCCCAAGATGGTATCCATACTTCAAGGTGAGTATTGACAATAATACACTTTTCATGGCTTGATATGCTTGTATTGTTCAAGTTGAGCACTAACACAGGCTTGTGATGCCATTTTCAGAATTGCATTGGGGCAATAGATGGTACTCATGTCACTGCCAGAGTTCCTAGGTCACAGTCTGCAGCATACAGGGGGAGGAAGCACTACACAAGCCAGAATGTGCTTGCTGTTGTTGACTTTGATCTGAAGTTCACATATGTGCTGGCTGGCTGGGAGCGGTCAGCGCATGATGCTAACATTCTCACTGATAGCATGAGTCGACCTGATGGGATCAACATCCCCGACGGAAAGTTCTACCTTGGAGATGCTGGCTATGCATGTCGGCCGGGTATTCTTCCACCCTTTAGGAAAACAAGGTACCATCTCAACGAGTTCTCTGGTAGGAACTATCCTAGGACTGCACAGGAGCTGTTTAATCTCAGACACTCCAGCCTTAGAGTAACTGTCGAGAGGGCATTTGGAGCTCTGAAGAATAGGTTTAAGATCCTCGATCAGAAGCCATTCCACCCATACTCCACTCAGGTTAAGCTAGTTCTTGCTTGTTGCATTCTGCACAACTGGATCCTCCAGTGGGGCTTTGATGAACACGTGGCTGACGAGGAAGATGTCGAGCCTGACGATGTTGTTAGCTCTGGCCATGGTGTGGAGGCATTTGACAATGATGCTTGGAAGAACAAAAGGTTGGAGTGGGCAGAGGCGATGTGGATTAACAGAGGTCAGTGCAGGATTTGAAGAAGATGGAAGAAGAACAAGAAGCAGCAGCAGCAGTAGCAGAAGCAGCAGCAGAAGTAGAAGAAGAAGCAGAGGAGAGGAAGAGGAAGATCTGGTAGCACCGATGAACCATCTCCTATTTAGCCAATGGCTCTTAATAATTTGAACTGTCATTTGATAGTAGTTAGGATAAACTGTCATTTGTTTAAGTAGATGGCGGTACATGTTCAGATTCTGTGTGGTAAGCTCACCACTAGTTAGAAGTGGTGACAACACCTTATGCAGGTTGCAACCAAACACCATGTCATATGTGCGCCTAATGCAATGCGGGCAACCAAACGCCGGGTCGAAAATGGTTGTCTCATGCAACTAGGGGCATGTAGGCAACCAAACTATGTGCATCTAGGGTTTTTTGGCCCGCATCACCTCAAACTGGCGCAATAGAGCTAGGCTCACCGGGCCAGGCTCGATCGGCAATGTAACCAAACACGCTCTAAATCTAGCGTGTAGCCATCGATGTCATTCTAACTTGCACTGTTGCATGTGCAGAGATGTGCATGCATGGCATATTAAATAATTGTAAATTAGTTCTGACCGAGAACTTGGGTTGTGTTCGGTTAAACCCGACGACCGAACCAAAAGTTCGGGTCTCAAAGATATCGGTTACCTAATTGTCTAGGAACCAATACGTTGGCAGTTTAAAAAGACCGAAAATTTCAAAAAACCGAAGAACCGGACCGATCGGTTCGGTTAAACCGAATGACTAGGCCTAACCGTGCCACTTTGGCGACGCAGGTACAGAGGGCCAGCAGCTCAATCCCCCTCTCTCTAAGACTACCTACAGTGAGAGTAACATAGATAGTAATCTCACACATATCTAAATAAAATAGATGATGTGGCAAGCAATAAATGAAGAAAGAGAGAAAAGTGGTAACATAGCTAGTTACTAGTAGTATCAGTAACATCACATATATCAAGGCAAGATGAGTCTATAGTCTAATAAATGAAGTGTTGCATGTTACCACACATATGTTACTCCCCACTATAGAGATAGTAATACAGACTAGTAACATGCATGTTACTAGTCTATGTTACTAACCATTGTGGATAGTCTAAATTGCCGCTCACATGTGCTCGTCGTCCCAAGGCATTGCATCTTCGCCTACCCTAAAATACAAGGTCGATCGAGGCACATGCATGAGGCTGACAGGGAATCCGGATGGCGATGACGTAGAGCTGGTCCTCGTAGGCGCCCTTGATGGCGACGACATTGCGGTGGCCGGAGAGATGGTGCATGATCTGGATCTCACGGCGCACGTTGTCGATGTCCTTCTTAGTGATGAGCTTGCGCTTGGAGATGGACTTGCAGGCGTAGTCGGCCCCCGTGGCCAGCTTGGTGCAGAGGTAGGTGGTGCCGAACTGGCTCTGCCCGAGCTTCCGGCTCAGCGCGTAGAGGTCGTGCATGTTGGGCGTGGGGTGGCCGAGGACCGAGCCGAGGTCCGCCGGCGTGCCCGCCCCGCCGCGCCTCATGGCTGTGACGGGCTACGCGGGGGCCGCGTGGCCGTCCGTCTTGGCGGTCAGCTGCAAGCCGGGCTGCTGCTTCTTTGGGGAGCTGGTGGCGGCGGTGTTGTCGTATTCGCGGTCGGGGTCGTGGCGCTGGGAGGCGGGGTGCTTGAAGCTATGCGGGTACTTGGATCTAAGGGAACCACCGCATGTGTTGACCATCAAAGGATGGGGAGAGGCCGCGCCTGGTGCATCAAAGCTCCAGCCCATGCCTCGGTTGGTTGGTGGTTGCCGCCCCGCCCTTGCCTCGCTCTCACGGAGCCGTCATCGCGAGCAAAAGCAGCGAGACTGACCTGCTCTGATCTGGCTGGGTGGAGGAGGAAGGAGAGAGAAGAGGAGAAGAGAGGGGGCTGGGTGGGGTTCATTGGGGAGGATGGATTTAACGAGAAGGTGGGAAAGGCAGAAGCTGCTTCATGGTGGCTTCTTCTCCTCTCCGCTCCTCTCGTCTCCACCCGACGGTCACGTTTGGTTCGGGAAAGCCTAGCGGGTGCCAACAGCTAGTGCCACTGTTTGGGAGTGAAAGAACTGCCCTTCTGCTTGGCAAGGGCAGTATAAGGGACATGTCAAGGCTTGCACTGTCATACTTGAGGTCGTGGCATCTCAAGATCTCTGTATCTGGAACTCTTTCTTTGGCATGGACGGATCACACAATGATATCAACGTGCTTCGGCGCTCGTCGGTTGAAACTATGCTATTTTTTGTTTGTGGACTATATGTTTGCTTTTGAAATAATGCAAAATTTATGCTATTTGTTGAAAAAGGGCGGCCAGCCGGCCATGCCGGCATATATGGGTCGGTGCGTTGGGATCATTGCCAACCCAAATCTCAAACAGGACGAACGTCGAGCGGGCGGCCAACCCAAACGGACAAAAAATGGACAAAAACACCGTCTGTTTGAGTCAACACGTTGGAGTTGCTCTTAATTATTCGTTTTGAGGATACGCAATGTGCTTGCGTGCGTCGTCCTGGATTTTTGCAGTTGGTGGGGAGGGATGGAAGGTGACGCGAAGGAGGAGGTCGGCACCCCGCCTCAGTTCTTGCCAAGAGGACCGGTACATTGAACTACACTCATGGCAGCTCGGGGTGGCAATATTTCGTGTTTTGACCCTTTTGTGGTCTAAATTGGGGATCTGACCCCTGTTTCAAAAAATTTCGACATCTGACCCTTTTTGCTACCGCCAAAGGTCACGGCGGTAGGGATACATAGGCTACCGCCAAATGGCTCGGCGGTAGGAAACTTGTCCATGTCAGCACGCAAACTGCCGTCGCCCCCCTCCGTCGCACCCTACCGCCGCAGGTCATGGCGGTAGGTTGTCTGATCCTACCACCAGGAACCCTGGCGGTAGGGTGCGAATAGGTATTTGGTGCGGCCACACGCCCCACCCCCTTCTCCCCACACACCCACCCGCCCCCAACCCCAAGAGCAGAGAGGAACTGCCTCTCTCGACCCTCTCTCATCTCCTCCATCTCCCCCTCCGATCTTCTTCGTTTCTTCATCATTTTTGCGGATCGAGATGGCCCCGAAGAGAGAAAAGTAAGCTCCTCTGATCCCTCCAATTGGTTTGAGTCAAATAGCTTCTGATTCATCACATTATTCGATTCAAATCACTCCCTTTTTGAACTAGATTGAATTTTTTTAACCTAGGATTGATTGAGGTTGATTCTAGATGTTATATTGTGTTAGATATGAACTTTATTCACTAGTTGGTATGATTGTGTGAAGATTAAACCTAGTTCATATTTGATTTGAAGGTATTTTTTTATATGATGCATGTTGGAGGCATTTGTTGTGATATGAAGATGCATGTTCATATGCTATGATGCAAGTAGTGGATGTAGTTGGAGAAAAAGTGTTGGATCCTCAAGATGAACCTAGCTCATATTTTTTTGTTATCACAAATTTTATTATATGATGAATATTGGAGATATTTGTTGCATGTAGTGGATATTATATGATGCAAATACTGGATTTTGTCGTGGTAAAAATGGTGAACCCCTCAAGATGAACCATAGTTCGTGTTTTTTGTTTTTTTAGAAAATATGACATGATGCATGTTGGATGTTGTTGGAGAAATATGATATGATATGATGCATTTGAACTTTGATGAGCCTTTGTTATGCATCTATATGTCCCCTAGTTCATGTTAAAAATTCTTTTGATATGCTTATGCTTATGTTTATGCAATTTTTTTAGGAGGCCACCTCTTGCAGATGACGTTGGCATCAAGTATACTATGCTTGACCCTACGTTCGACAAGGGCCATCTTGCCCGTTTTATTGAGAACGGAGTGGTAAGTAACTTTCTTAAAACAAATATTTCGAATCGATGAAAAAAGTTACTAATTGTTTGGGTTTTCATTTCGACAGATGCTCCCGCCATTGTGGATGAGGGGTCACGGGACGACTGTGAAGATTGAGTACGACGAGCGGTACGCGCCGTTCTACAGGAGAGCCCGACTGCTGGGTTTCGTCCTGCAGTTCAAGCGCAAGCCGCCGACGCTCGTCCACTCAGCTCTCACGGCTTTGATCGATCAGTGGCGGCCAGAGATGCACAACTTCCATCTTCCATGTGGGGAGATGACGGTTACACTCGAGGATTGGGGGATGATTACAGGCCTACCGCTCGAGGGTCATGCTTTGACAGGACGAGTGGAGAGGAAGAACTGGCACGACAGGGTTATCGCCCTCATCGGCGACTGCCCCCCAGATAAGAAGAACCGGACTTCCGGCGTCCCGCTGCCCTGGCTCCTGAAGTACCGAAGCAAGTGCCCGGAAGGGGCCGAACCCCGGGTGGTGGAGCAGTATGCCAGGGCCTACCTATGGTATCTTCTCACGGAGGTAGTGTTTCCAGACTGCTCTGGTGACACTGCCCTCAGGATGTATCTCGACTTCCTGGCGGACTGGGATGCGGGGTACAGCTGGGGGGCCGCCGGCCTCGCCTACCTATACCGTTCGGTAAGTAAATATCACATCATTGTTTCAAATATCATGGACGTGTGCTGCTTTTGATTTTGGCATCTTATCATCTACACTTGTTTTGTAGCTTGACGACGCAACCTAGAGGATGGAAGCTATGTCCGGTATGTGTGGATGTGTATGGGGCCTCTCCATTTGGATGTGGGAACGAATCCATGTGGGGCGTCTGGAGAAGCTTAGAGCGCGTGCATGGACTGACTATGGCGAAGATGGTGACGATGCTCGATACCCGACCGCCGCATATGCTTGAGGCGTGGTGGGTACAATCTCGGGTGAATCCAAGGCCTTGTACAAGATCTTCATGAACGAGCTTGATGCTCTGACGCCTTTCTAGGTATAAGACCTATATTTCAAATGTGGTCCACAACACTTTCACTTGAGCTTAGCACTTTTGGTACTAGGTTAATTGGCGGCCGTATGCTGACGACCGAGAGTGGGGGTTCGAGCTGAACGTGATGTGCAAGCAGGACCGGCTTCTCTGGTGGTGCATCGTGCCCATGATTTGTGTCTATGCTGTCGAGTACCATTTGCCACAGCGCATTGCCGCAATTTGGTAAGGCGCAACGTACACCACCAGCCGGCATCGTCAGAGATACCAGTGGCCACGACCTGCACTTGTGAGTACTGTTGGGGAACGTAGTAATTCCTACCCACACGTAAGATCATGGTCATGCATAGCAACAAGAGGGGAGAGTGTTGTCCACGTACCCTCGTAGACCGTAAGCGGAAGCGTTATGACAACGCGGTTGATGTAGTCGTACGTCTTCACGATCGACCGATCCTAGTACCAAACGTACAACACCTTCGCGATCTGCACACGTTCAGCTTGTTTACGTCCCACGAACTCATGATCCAGTAGAGATTCGAGGGAGAGCTTCTTAAGCACGATGGTATAATGACGGTGATGACGAAGCTACCGGCGCAGGGCTTCGCCTAAGCACTGCAACGATATGACCGAGGTGGAATGTGGTGGAGGGGGGCACCGCACACGGCTTGGAACAATCAACTTGTGTGTATCTAGGGTGCCCCCTACCCCCGTATATAAAGGAGCAAGGGGAGGCCGGCCGGCCGTGGGGCGTGCCAAGGAGAGGGAGGAGTCCTCCTCCTAGTAGGAGTAGGATTCCCCCTTTCCTAGTCCAACTAGGAGGAGGAAGGGGGAAGGAAAGAGAGGGAGAGGGAGAGGGAAAGAGGGGCCGCGCCCCCCTCCCCTAGTCCAATTCAGACTCCCCTTGGGAGGGGGAGCGCCACCTCCTGGGCTGCTGCCCTCTCTCTCTCCTAAGGCCCACTAAGGCCCAATACTTCCCCGAGGGGTTCCGGTAACCCCTCCGGCACTCCGATTTTCTCTGAAATCACCCGAAACACTTCCAGTATCCGAATATAGCCGTCCAATATATCGATCTTTATGTCTCGACCATTTCGAGACTCCTCATCATGTCCGTGATCATATTTGGGACTCCAAAATACCTTCGGTACATCAAAACACATAAACTCATAATACCGATCGTCACCGAACTTTAAGCGTGCAAACCCTACGGGTTCGAGAACTATGTAGAGATGACCGAGACTCATCTCCGGTCAATAACCAATAGCGGAACCTGGATGCTCATATTGGTTCCTACATATTCTACGAAGATCTTTATCGGTCAAACCGCATAACAACATACGTTGTTCCCTTTGTCAACGTATGTTACTTGCCCGAGATTCGATCGTCGGTATCTCAATACCTAGTTCAATCTCGTTACCGGCAAGTCTCTTTACTCGTTCTGTAATGCATCATCCCGCAACTAACTCATTAGTCACATTTCTTGCAAGGCTTATAGTGATGTGCATTACCAAGAGGGCCCAGAGATACCTCTCCGACAATCGGAGTGACAAATCTTAATCTCGATCTATGACAACTCAACAAGTACCATCAGAGACACCTATAGAGCACCTTTATAATCACCCAATTATGTTGTGACGTTTGGTAGCACACAGAGTGTTCCTCTTGTATTCGGGAGTTGCATAATCTCATAGTCATAGGAACATGTATAAGTCATGAAGAAAGCAATAGCAATATACTAAACGATCAAATGCTAAGCCAACGGAATGGGTCAAGTCAATCACATCATTCTCTAATGATGTGATCCAGTTAATCAAATGACAACTCATGTCTATGGCCAGGAAACTTAACCATCTTTGATTCAACGATCTAGTCAAGTAGAGGCATACTAGTGACACTCTATTTGTCTATGTATTCACACATGTGCTAAGTTTCCGGTTAGTACAATTCTAGCCTGAACAATAAACACTTATCATGATATAAGGAAATATAAATAACAACTTTATTATTGCCTCTAGGGCATATTTCCTTCAGTTTCCCACTTGCACTAGAGTCAATAATCTAGATTACACAGTAATGATTCTAACACCCATGGAGTCTTGGTGCTGATCATGTTTTGCTCATGAGAGAGGCTTAGTTAACGGGTCTGCAACATTCAGATCCATATGTATCTTGCAAATCTCTATGTCTCCCTCCTTGACTTGATCGCGGATGGAATTGAAGCATCTCTTGATGTGCTTGGTTCTCTTGTGAAATCTGGATTCCTTTGCCAAGGCAATTGCACCAGTATTGTCACAAAAGATTTTCATTGGACCCGATGCACTAGGTATGACACCTAGATCGGATATGAACTCCTTCATCCAGACTCCTTCATTTGTTGCTTCCGAAGCAGCTATGTAGTCCGCTTCACACGTAGATCCTGCCACTACGCTTTGCTTAGAACTGCACCAACTAACAGCTCCACCGTTCAATATAAACATGTATCGGGTTTGTGACTTAGAGTCATCCGGATCAGTGTCCAAGCTTGCATCGACGTAACCATTTACGATGAGCTCTTTGTCACCTCCATAAACGAGAAACACATCCTTAGTCCTTTTCAGGTATTCAGGATGTTCTTGACCGCTGTCCAGTGATCCACTCCTGGATTACTTTGGTACCTCCCTGCTAAACTAATAGCAAGGAACACGCCAGGTCTGGTACACAGCATTGCATACATGATAGAGCCTATGGCTGAAGCATTGGGAACACCTTTCATTTTCTCTCTATCTTCTGCAGCGGTCGGGCATTGAGTCTGACTCAACTTCACACCTTGTAACACAGGCAAGAACCCTTTCTTTGCTTGATCCATTTTGAACTTCTTCAAAACTTTATCAAGGTACGTGCTTTGTGAAAGTCCAATTAAGTGTCTTGATCTATCTCTATAGATCTTGATGCCCAATATATAAGCAACTTCACCGAGGTATTTCATTGAAAAACTCTCATTCAAGTATCCTTTTATGCTATCCAGAAATTCTATATCATTTCCAATCAACAATATGTCATCTACATATAATATTAGAAATGCTACAGAGCTCCCACTCACTTTCTTGTAAATACAGACTTCTCCAAAAGTCTGTATAAAACCATATGCTTTGACCACACTATCAAAACGTTTATTCCAACTCCGAGATGCTTGCACCAGTCCATAAATGGACCGCTGGAGCTTGCACACTTTGTTAGCATCCTTTGGATCGATAAAACCTTCAGGTTGCATCATATACAACTCTTCTTCCAGAAATCCATTCAGGAATGCAGTCTTTACATCCATTTGCCAAATTTCGTAATCATAAAATGCGGCAATTGCTAACATGATTTGGACGGACTTAAGCATCGCTACGGGTGAGAAGGTCTCATCGTAGTCAACTCCTTGAACTTGTCGAAAACCTTTCGCAACAAGTCGAGCTTTGTAGACAGTAACATTACCGTCATCGTCTGTCTTGTTCTTGAAGATCCATTTATTCTCGATGGCTTGCTGATCATCGGGAAACCAAAGTCCACACTTTGTTCTCATACATGGATCCCATCTCAGATTTCATGGCCTCAAGCCATTTTGCGGAATCTGGGCTCATCATCACTTCCTCATAGTTTGTAGGTTCGTCATGGTCAAGTAACATGACCTCCAGAACAGGATTACCGTACCACTCTGGTGCGGATCTTACTCTAGTTGACCTACGAGGTTCAGTAGTAACTTGATCTAAAGTTACATGATCATCATCATTAGCTTCCTCACTAATTGATGTAGGAGCCACAGGAACAGATTTCTGTGATGAACTACTTTCCAATAAGGGAGCAGGTACAGTTACCTCATCAAGTTCTACTTTCCTTCCACTCACTTCTTTAGAGAGAAACTCCTTCTCTAGACAGGATCCATTCTTAGCAACAAATGTCTTTCTTTCGGATCTGTGATAGAAGGTGTACCCAACAGTCTCCTTTGGGTATCCTATGAAGACACATTTCTCCGATTTGGGTTCGAGCTTATCAGGTTGAAGCTTTTTCACATAAGCATCACAGCCCCAAACTTTAAGGAACGACAACTTTGGTTTCTTGCCAAACCATAGTTCATAAGGTGTCATCTCAACGGATTTAGATGGTGCCCTATTTAACGTGAATGCAACCGTCTCTAAAGCATAACCCCAAAACGATAGTGGTAAATCAGTAAGAAACATCATAGATCGCACCATATCAAGTAAAGTACGATTACGACGTTCGGACACACCATTACGATGTGGTGTTCCGGGTGGCATGAGTTGCGAAACTATTCCGCATTGTTTCAAATGAAGACCAAACTCGTAACTCAAATATTCTCCTCCACGATCAGATCGTAGAAACTTTATTTTCTTGTTACGATGATTTTCCATTTCACTCTAAAATTCTTTGAACTTTTCAAATGTTTCAGACTTATGCTTCATCAAGTAGATATACCCATATCTGCTCAAATCATCTGTGAAGGTGAGAAAATAACGATACTCGCCGCGAGCCTCAACATTCATTGGACCACATACATCAGTATGTATGATTTCCAACAAATCTGTTGCTCGCTCCATTGTTCTGGAGAACGGAGTTTTAGTCATCTTGCCCATGAGGCATGGTTCGCAAGTACCAAGGTATTCATAATCAAGTGGTTCCAAAAGTCCATCAGAATGGACTTTCTTCATGCGCTTTACACCAATATGACCCAAATGGCAGTGCCACAAATAAGTTGCACTATCATTATCAACTCTGCATCTTTTGGCTTCAATATTATGAATATGTGTATCACTACTATCGAGAATTAATATAAATAGACCACTCTTCAAGGGTGCATGACCATAAAAGATAGTACTCATATAAATAGAACAACCATTATTCTGTGATTTAAATGAATAACCGTCTCTCATCAAACAAGATCCAGATATAATGTTCATGCTCAATGCTGGCACCAAATAACAATTATTCAGGTCTAAAACTAATCCTGAAGGTAGATGTAGAGGTAGCGTGCCGACCGCGATCACATCGACTTTGGAACCATTTCCCACGTGCATCATCACCTCGTCCTTAGCCAATCTTCGCTTAATCCGTAGTCCCTTTTTCGAGTTGCAAATATTAGCAACAGAACCAGTATCAAATGCCTAGGTGCTACTGCGAACATTAGCAAGGTACACATCAATAACATGTATATCACATATACCTTTGTTCACCTTGCCATCCTTCTTATCCGCCAAATACTTGGGGCAGTTCCACTTCCAATGACCAGTCCCTTTGCAGTAGAAGCACTCAGTCTCAGGCTTAGGTCCAGACTTGGGCTTAAGGATGGCAATGGGTCGGGTTTGGATCGGGTTGAACAATATCAAATCCATATCCATATTATGAAGACACTCTTTGCCCGCCCATGAAAAAATCCATGGGTGAAAAATTATGTCCATGTCCAAATCCGATGGATATCCATATCCACTAGATATACATTGGGTCCTCTCGAGACATATAAATAAGACTTAACACAATATTAACATAAACTCTTCCATTCTTCACCTCGTGGCAGGCCAGGCTTCACTTATGGTAAATCAACATCCAGTAACAACCTAAGATTATTTAGTATTTTTCTAACAGATGAGAATTACGAGTCATTTAAGAAGGATATAAAAATAAGGGTTAAGGGAAGAAGTGTTGGAGTATGTTACAGAGGGGATTGATTGTCAACTTATAAAAGTTATGATGGGGATTGTGTAATTTCTTATGCATGTTTTAGATTAAAAAAGTGTAAAATTGCCGTGGGACATGTGAACATGGGGCAGGGATGACATATTTTTTTCCCATTAAGTCATACTATCGGGTCAGGTTTGGATATATCCATGGGTACAACATTATATCCATGCCCTACCCACGAACAATCGGGTCGGGTTTGGACGCCGCCCATGGACACAAAAGCATATCCAAACCCTATCCATTCGGGTCGGATATCCATGGATATCCATGTCCATGGATAAAATTGCCATCCTTACTTGGGCTTCTTCACTTGAGCAGCCACTTGCATGCTGTTCTTTTTGAAGTTCCCCTTCTTCCCTTTGCCCTTTTTCTTGAAACTGGTGGTCTTGTTGACCATCAACACTTGATGCTCTTTCTTGATTTCTACCTTCGTAGCCTTTAGCATTGCAAAGAGCTCGGGAATCGTCTTATCCATCCCGTGCATATTATAGTTCATCGCGAAGCTCTTGTAGCTTGGTGGCAGTGATTGAAGAATTCTGTCAATGACACTATCGCCAGGAAGATTAACTCCCAGTTGAATCAAGTGATTATTATACCCAGACATTTTGAGTATATGTTCACTGACAGAACTATTCTCCTCCATCTTGCAGCTATAGAACTTATTGGAGACTTCATATCTCTCAATCCGGGCATTTTCTTGAAATATTAACTTCAACTCCTGGAACATCTCATATGCTCCATGACGTTCAAAACATCGTTGAAGTCCCGGTTCTAAGCCGTAAAGCATGGCACACTGAACTATCGAGTAGTCATCAGCTTTGCTCTACCATATGTTCATAACATCTGACGTTGCTCCTGCAGCGGGTTTGGCACCTGGCGGTGCTTCCAGGACGTAATTCTTCTATGCAGCAATGAGGATAATCCTCAAGTTAGGGACCCAGTCCATGTAGTTTCTACCATCATCTTTCAACTTAGCTTTCTCTACGAACGCATTAAAATTGAATGGAACAACAGCATGGGCCATCTATCTACAACAACATAGACATGCAAAATACTATCAGGCACTAAGTTCATGATAAATTAAAGTTCAATTAATCATATTACTAAAGAACTCCCACTTAGACAGACATCCCTCTAGTCATCTAAGTGATCACATGATCCATATCAACTAAACCATGTCCGATCATCACGTGAGATGGAGTAGTTTTCAATGGTGAACATCATTATGTTGATCATATCTACTATATGATTCACACTCGACCTTTCGGTCTCATGTGTTCTAAGGCCATATCTGTATATGCTAGGCTCGTCAAGTTTAACCCGAGTATTCTGCGTGTGCAAAACTGGCTTGCACCCGTTGTATGTGAACGTAGAGCTTATCACATCCGATCATCACGTGGTGTCTCGGCATGACGAACTTTCGCAACGGTGCATACTCAGGGAGAACACTTGTACCTTGAAATTTAGTGAGAGATCATCTTATAATGCTACCGCCGTACTAAGCAAAATAAGATGCATAAAAGATAAACATCACATGCAATGAATATAAGTGATATGATATGGCCATCATCATCTTGTGCCTTTGATCTCCATCTCCAAAGCACCGTCATGATCACCATCGTCACTGGCGTGACACCTTGATCTCCATCATAGCATCGTTGTCGTCTCGCCAACTATTGATTCTACGACTATCGCTACCGCTTAGTGATAAAGTAAAGCAATTACATGGCGATTGCATTTCATACAATAAAGCGACAACCATATGGCTCCTGCCAGTTGCCGATAACTCCGTTACAAAACATGATCATCTCATACAATAAAATTTAGCATCATGTCTTGACCATATCACATCACAACATGCCCTGCAAAAACAAGTTAGACGTCCTCTACTTTGTTGTTGCAAGTTTTACATGGCTGCTATGGGCTGAGCAAGAACCATTCTTACCTACGCATCAAAACCACAACGATATATCGTCAAGTATGTGCTGTTTTAACCTTCACAATGACCGGGCGTAGCCACACTCGATTCAACTAAAGTTGGAGAAACTGACACCCGCCAGCCACCTGTGTGCGAAGCACGTCGGTACAACCAGTCTCGCCTAAGCGTACGCGTAATGTCGGTCCGGGCTGCTTCATCCAACAATACTGCCGAATCAAAGTATGACATGTTGGTAAGCAGTATGAATCATATCACCCACAACTCACTTGTGTTCTACTCGTGCATATAACATCTACGCATAAACCTAGCTCGGATGCCGTTGTTGGGGAACGTAGTAATTTCAAAAAAATTCCTACGCACACGCAAGATCATGGTCATGCATAGCAACGAGAGGGGAGAGTGTTGTCCACGTACCCTCATAGACCGTAAGAGGAAGCGTTATGACAATGCGGTTGATGTAGTCGTACGTCTTCATGATCGACCGATCCTAGTACCGAACGTACGACACCTCCTCGATCTACACACGTTCATCTCGGTGACGTACCACGAACTCATGATCCAGTAGAGCTTCAAGGGAGAGCTTCGTCAGCACGACGACGTGATGACAGTGATGATGAAGCTACCGGCGCAGGGCTTCGCCTAAGCACTGCAACGATATGACCAAGGTGGAATGTGGTGGAGCGGGGCACCGCACACGGCTTGGAACAATCAACTTATGTGTATCTAGGGTGCCCCTGCCCTCGTATATAAAGGAGCAAGGGGGAGGCCGGCCAGCCTTGGGGCGCGCCAAGGAGAGGGAGGAGTCCTCCTCCTAGTAGGAGTAGGACTCCCCCTTTCCTAGTCCAACTAGGAAGAGGAAGGGGGAAGGAAAGAGAGGGAGAGGGAGAGTGAAAGAGGGGTCGCGCCCCCTCCCCTAGTCCAATTCGGACTCCCCTTGGGAGGGGGCGCGCCACCTCCTAGGCTGCTGCTCTCTCTCTCTCTCCCCTAAGGCCCACTAAGGCCCAATACTTCCCCGGGGGTTCCGGTAACCCTTCCGGCACTCCGGTTTTCTCCAAAATCACCCGGAACACTTCCAGTGTCCGAATATAGCTGTCCAATATATCGATCTTTATGTATAGACCATTTCGAGACTCCTCGTCATGTCCGTGATCATATCCGGGACTTCGAACTACCTTCGGTACATCAAAACACATAAACTCATAATACCGATCGTCACCTAACTTTAAGCGTGCGGACCCTACGAGTTCTAGAACTATGTAGACATGACCAAGACTCATCTCCGGTCAATAACCAATAGCGGAACCTGGATGCTCATATTGGTTCCTACATATTCTACGAAGATCTTTATCGATCAAACCGCATACCAACATACGTTGTTCCCTTTGTCAACGGTATGTTACTTGCCCGAGATTCGATCTCAGTATCTCAATACCTAGTTCAATCTTGTTACCGGCAAGTCTCTTTACTCGTTCCATAATGCATCATCCCGCAACTAACTCATTAGTCACATTGCTTGCAAGGCTTATAGTGATGTGCATTACCGAGAGGGCCTAGAGATACCTCTCCGACAATCGGAGTGACAAATCCTAATCTCGATCTATGCCAACTCAACAAGTACCATCGAAGACATCTGTAGAGCACCTTTATAATCACCCAGTTACGTTGTGACGTTTGGTAGTACACAAAGTGTTCCTCCGGTATTCGGGAATTGCATAATCTCATAGTCATAGGAACATGTATAAGTCATGAAGAAAGCAATAGCAATATACTAAACGATCAAATGCTAAGCTAACGGAATGGGTCAAGTCAATCTCATCATTCTCTAATAATGTGATCCCGTTAATCAAATGACAACTCATGTCTATGGCCAGGAAACTTAACCATCTTTGATTCAACGAGCTAGTCAAGTAGAGGCATACTAGTGACACTCTGTTTGTCTATGTATTCACACATGTACTAAGTTTCCGGTTAATACAATTCTAGCATGAAAAATAAACATTTATCATGATATAAGGAAATATAAATAACAACTTTATTATTGCCTATAGGGCATATTTCCTTCAAGTACCACCGCCCGTTCTCATCGTTACCAACTTTCGTTTTGATGTTTTACATTCTTCCTAATGTTTACAATCTTTCTTGTGCTTGGCAGGCTGAGCAGGAAGAAGAATCAGTCTATCACCGATTGGGGAGAGCAACATGCCAAATACGTGACTGAATGGAACCAGTGGAAAACTCGCAAAGATGTGGAGAGAAGAGTGATTGACTGGGAGGAGTACTCGGATCACCTGCTGTGGTACGACGATGGCATCAAGCATCGTCTGCGCCTAAGGCCATAGTGGACGGCAGCAGATGCCGAAAGTATGTATGACGACGACTCCGAGAATGAAGCCTACAATGATAGCATCAGAGAGCTAGAGGGCGGATTTAGGGAGTATGGACCCATCATGAACAGAGTGGTAGGTTGTTTTTATCTGTTTTCAACCGAAGTTTGGATGAAATCAACTTTAGTGCTAATGACTCATTTTATTACATTGCAGTCTTCGGAGTTGAACAAAAGCATTTTTGATGCCTCTGATGCGCTTAGTTCTATCCCCGGGACTCGAGCTAGTGAGAACAAGTTGAGGGGAACGATGAAGGTGACACGGAGTTCATTTGCTTATGTTCACCATGAAGTTGATCCATATTGTGCTTATTGTTTCGTTCTCATTGCAGAAGTTCATCAAAAAATGTCGCAAGCTTGTGGGCCTGCTTGGGTGTGCCACCTCCTCCGCTGATGTGATTGCTCCTGCAGCACCGATGCGTAGCCTCGTTTCACCGAGCCAGGCCGCCTCATCGTCTATGACTGTTCAAGATGACGAGGAGGAGGGCGAGGACGATGATGATGAAGAGGATGATGAAGAAGAGGGTGAGGAAGAGGGAGCAGAAGAGGAAGAGGATGATGAGGAAGAGGACGATGAGGAGGAGGAGTACGATGATCACAATGGACCTCCAGCAACTCAGACAACCCAGCATGAGAAGAGGAATGTGTCAAAGAAGGATTGGAAGAGTCCATCCCCATTTCAGAAAGCGCGTCCTACTCATCGCAAGAAGGCGGCCGAGAAGCGATCAAAGAACAACGAGGATCGGACCGCAAAGAGGGGAAGGAGGGACTGAAGTTTCTATCGTGTTGTTGAACTAAAAACTTTCATGTTTGCTTCGTGAACCATATGGATTTGCTCGTGAAACTGTTTCGTGAATTTGGTATGTAAAACTTGGTGAAACCTTTGTGGATGTCTGTTTGCTATGTATCCAACCTATCTTATTTGTGGATTTGTGGATGTGTGCTTGATATGTCATACACATGCTTCATGTTTACAACTATTTAATTGTTGTGTGCCAAAAATTGAAGACAAGAGAAGCTAGGAGGTGCAAAAAAATGCACTATGGGCCACCCTACCGCCAGGACCTACGGCGGTAGGTCTGTACAGCCTACCGCCACACCCTCCGGCGGTAAGTCCCTCCCCCCCCCCCAGCACGCCTACCTCCTGTGACCATAACTGGCATCACCTCAGCGGGAGGGTTGCAAACCCTACCGCCAGGGTCTTTGGCGGTATGAGCCTACCGCCATGAAGCCTGGCGGTAGGGTGTGCAACCCTCCCGCTGAGCTGCTGCCAGTTTTGGTCACAGGAGGTAGGCCAGAGTCTTCGACCCTATCGCCGAACCCTGTGGCGGTAGGTTGTCTAACCCTACCGTCATGGTTGCTGGCGGTAGGGTTTGGGCATTTATAAACCCAGCTGCCCCGCCCAAACCCACCCCACCCCCTATCCCCTCCAGCCGCCTTCTTCTTCCTCTCGCCCCTTTCTCATCTCCTCCATTTCCCCCCTCCGATCTTCTTTGTTTCTTCATGGATTTTGTGGATCGAGATCACCCCGAAAAGAGGAAAGTAAGCTCGTCCGATCCCCCAATTACTTTGAGTCAAATCACTCCTCTTTTTTTTAGTCTAAGAATGGTTCATGTTCATGTTCATGGTGAACCCTAGTTGATATTTTTTGATGATCTTCCTGATGAATCATGATGAAATCCTAGTTGATATTTTTTGAACACATGATGAACCCTAATACAAGCTAGGTTTTTTTGAAGGTGATGAGCCCTAATTGAATACAAGTTAGGTTTAGAATTTTTGACCATATGATGAACCCTAGGTTTAGATTTTTTGGAGATGATGAACCCTAATGTGTGATGCATCCATATGTTTAGGTCTGCAACCGTGGCGCGAGCATCGCCCATTCATCTCCAACGCGACCCGTCTGCCTTGCCACTGTCGTACCTGTACGAGGCCCTCCCCGAGCTTCTGCGGCCGGTGGGAGATGTTTTAGACGAGGTCCTAGAGGCGACGATGGCAATGCGGTGGCACGAGAGGGCAGAGCGGATCTTTGATGATGTCAAGTGTTGGTCGCAGAGTGCGAAGGAGTGGAAGAGAGTGATTGCAGAGATGGAGGCAGATCCAACTATCTCAAGTGTCCGCCGGGAAGGGAGCATTGAAGCTGCCAAGCGACACTCCAACTGGGAGCTGCGCAATTTGGGCCGGAGAATCTACTTCGATTTCAATGCGGAGGAGAGAGCCAGGATGCCGCCCCTAAGTGCATCAGCGTTCGATATCATCAGCTGGGGAAGGGCGGAGGCGAAAACTCCAGCGGGCAAGGCAAGGTGGGAGTGCTTGAACGGTCGTATGACGACCAGCGTTCCGCCTCCGCCTGAACCGGTGGATCCGCTGCCGTATCTGTCTCCACGGCCAGGCCTAACATACAAGGACCTCTGAAGATGTTTGCCCGCTCTATAAACTTCTCCTAAGAACTTGTTGCACCGTTTGTTGGCTTTGTGAAAGCTATTTGCGAAACTACTTGCGTTAGTGGGGGTTGTCAAACTATGTGGACAAGTTTGCTATTTGCTATTTCCTACTTGTGAAATTATGTGCGTGTTTGTCAAACTATTTGATATTTGCTATGTGGAACCTTTATTAATATGTGAGCTCATATTTTGCTATTTGTCAACCTGTGTGAAACCCATGATAAAACTTAAAAAAAAACAATCACAAAAACTTGTAAAAACCCCAAACCACAGTACCCTATCGCCAAAGGGTCCGGCGGTAGGGTAAAGGCAACCTACCGCCGAATCCTGCGGCGGTAGGGTGTTGAGCTGGCCGTTAGGTAACGGCAGTGGGCCATCCATGCCACCGCCAGAACCCCTGACGGCAGGTTGCCTGACCCTACCGCCGGGCTCTTTGGCGGTAGCAAAAGGATCAAATTTTAAAAAAAAATTCTAAATTGGGGTCAGATTCCGACTTTATAGGTGCAAAGGGTCAAAACACGAAATTTTGCCGCTAGGGGTAGAGTGGTCAGGTGGTGGTGGGGGTTGGGACGGGTGGACCCGCGCGCCGGTTACCCGCCGTGCGACCGCGCGGAAAGGCCTGATGAACCGCCCCGACCCCGGCACCGAGGCAACGTTTGCGCGCGCCGGCGGGTAGGTAGGTGCCGTGTGGCCGTCCGTGGGCCGTGGCTGCGGGCTGCGCCGATGCTTCTCTCCCTCGGCTGCTCACGTCAACTGGCCCCGCCTGTCTGCATGTTGCTTGCGTGCGGGCCCGAGTGCGGCGCGGCCCCGCGTGTCCGTGACGGTGGCTTGATGTGCGCCGTCCTGATGTCAGAGCTGCTTGCCCAAGTTGCTTGCCTCACTCGCCGTCCCGTCCTTCGGTGAAAGCAACTGGAGCACAGAGAGAAGAAAGACGGATGCAGGCACATACGGATGATAGTACCTCGCACAGAGTTGTTCAATTTTTTTTTTGAAGATATAGAGATGTTTTCATTTTATATACGTAGATAAACAAAAAAGAAGAGGCATGGAGCCATGCAAGGAAGAAACACGAGGAAATTTGTGTTCCGTGTGCACGGATGTGACCTCCAGCTCCAGGCGAGAGGAAGCTTCTGAGGGTGCGTGCAAGGCACGGGAGAGTGTGGTGTGCAGATAACCCAATGTTTATCCGCTCATGGGATCACATCTACGGTAGTATCAAAGCAAAGAGTTCAACTTTAAAAATGGGTGCAGGAACATGTGAATTTGCTGGCTTTGACTTGTAGAATCTTTGACTGGCAGCACTAGGTACGCGTACATATTTCACGGGCTGATTGTAGTGAGTGTGTTTCCACTGTTTCATCCGTGTGTGCGCATAGCCCGATCTTTTTCTTACAAAAGAAGGATGACCCCCGGCCTCTGCATCTGGGAGATGCATATGGCCATTTTATTGATTATTCTCGAGGACCTTACAAAATAGTATAACAATATGTTTGAATCCGCCATCTTGGCAACATCTGCCGCTACTCCTATCCATATGATGAAGGGGGTGCAAGCTGGGCCAAATATCCAGACCTCTCACCTAAGCTTAACATCTAAAGCCGGATGCCCCGACCGAGCCACATACCGGGTCCGGGGCACAATCCGGTCTGACGCACTCACATGTGTCGTCGCCGCCATCTTCCACTGGTCCATCTTCAGAGCAGATTGAGGTACCAACCTTGGCAGGATCCTCCGCCATCGACGCCATCAAGATGCCAAACGACGACCACCATCTACGCTAGTCCATCTCCAAGCAGAAGGAGCGCTACCACAGGACGAAGACCGGCGGAGAATAGGTGAAACGCTGCACACAATGCCGCCGCCAAACACCTCACACGCACCGCAAAGCGCCCACCATGCTTCTGGGAACCCCAGGCGACGCCTTCAAGAAGGAGCGCGACGAGGGTACGACGCCGTCGCCCGCAAGGGGAACTAGAGCTTTCGCCCAAAGGAAGATCACGGTGAAAGACGGGAGAGGACCTCGACAAGGCCTCCAAGAAGGGGACCGACGCCCAGCAAAGGCGCCGCCATTGTCGTGGCCTCTGCCGACGGCCAAGGGTTTCCCCTGGTCCCGCCCCCATCCCATCCACCCAGCCAAAGACCTGGCCAGGGGAGCGCACGCAGCCGGAGAAAGCGTTGGACTTCATCGAAGCAGGCACGCCGGGTGACGGGGCACCCCGACCCACTATAGTAGACGTCCACGGAGACCTCGCCGCCCGCACGGCCGAAGTCGCGGACCACCAGCACCCACGACCGTTGCCCGCCGAAGAGGCAACACCGTCCACACCGCCCGAGGCCACCGCCCCGGCATCCACCCACCGCACACATCCCGTCGAAACATGGAGAACGACCCACACCACCGCCACCAGGAAGCACCACACCGCGAACATCCAAGCCGGGCAGGACGAGGCAAGGCCACGCCGGCCAGATCCGGGCGGATCCGGTGAACCCCGGCCCACCAGCCGCCAGATCGGAGTATGGCTCCGATCCCAGGGCCAAGGCGGCCGGATCTGATGGGCGGAGCCGTCCCCGGCGACAGGCGCGGGGCGACAACGCTGGCGGCAGCCGCCGCGGAGGGTCGGCCTCGGCGGCCACCAGGGAATAGCGGGCGGCGGCGCCTGATGCGGGGTGGGGGGGGGGGGCTCTCCAGAGATCGAGGCGGGTGCGCGGGGAAGCCCCCGCTGCCGCCTACCGCCGCGCGGGCAAGCCCGACGACTGCTGCCGGCGGCGGCGGGGAAGAAGGAGAAGGGGAGGCGGGGGACCGGCGGCGCCTAGGGTTTCGCCCCCGGGTCGCCTGAGAGCGGACGATGGGGGGAAGGGGGGGCATCTCAAAAGGGAGTTTACTTGTTGGGGGCATCAACCGCATAGCCCGATCCTGGTCTATATTTTTTCTCTCTCCAAGAAAACCAACGGCAACTCTGCCTATTTTCTCTTTTAAAAGAAAAACTTGGACGGCCTTTATTAAAAGCAAATTATATCTGTTACAAGTAAGGGGATTAAGAAATCGTGGAGATGTTTGCACCACACCGGTTTCCTTCTGTAACCCGCTCGACCAAGATAATGCGCGGTAGGCATTACTTTTCCGAGCACAATGCACAATCGTCCCAAAGAACTCATCAACTTACGTCTATCATTTGTTACCACCGCCACGGATGCACAGTATTCCAAAGGATCTAGAATAGTTTGGACAATCTTCGGGGGATCACACCCCACAGCCACTAAAAATATGCGTAACTCATGACGAGCCGCAAACCTTCCAGTAGTGTGTACGCCTCCATAGAAGCGATGTCCATGGCTTGTTGTTTATATGAACAAGATGCTGCAATGAAAGCCCTTGTACTGTCTGTAGCAGTGCTCCCGTAGCTCCCACCTCGATGTGGCAACTAGGAAGGGATTGCTATATAAGATTCGAGGTCGCGGTACCATCATGAGAACTTCTCTCTATACGAACGATGCGGCTATGTTCGTTGCCCCCATCAAGAAAGACATCGACAACCTCTCCCACTTGCTTAATGTTTTTGGTGACGTCACAGGCCTTCGCACAAACTTGCAGAAAAGCTCGGTGGTTCCAATTCGATGTGGCCACTTGAACCTTGATGACATCCTACAAAACCTGCTGGCTACAAGTGCTTCCTTCCCGATGAAATGCTTGGGGCTATCGCTCTCGGTTTGGCAACTCAAAGTCAGAGATTTTCAGTTCCTCGTGGATAAGGTGGCTGCCAAGCTTGTCCCTTGGGATGGCCAGAGTATCACCGCCACAGCCATTGGGCGTGTCGCTCTTGTCAAGTCCGTGCTCTTCTCGCATGCCATCTACTTCGTAACGCCTCTCATCGTCCCCCCCCCACCCCCACCCCGAGTATTCTTCATAGTGTGAACAAGCTCGAGAGAGCCTTCCTTTGGGCGGGAACGGAGAAAAGTACCGGCACCAAGTGCAAGGTTAACTGAGACACCATCTGCCGACCTTCAGAGTATGGGGGCCTTGGAATTCTGAACACAGAAAAAATTTGAGGGCCCTTCGCTTGTGATGGCTTTGGTTAAGTGGAAGGAACCCACCAAGTTGTGGTTGGGTCCGGCAACCCATGCGATGAGATGGACAAGAACCTCTTCTATGCCTCCTATGGCGCGCACACCCCTTTCTGGGACCCCCCTTGGGTACAAGACCGCAAACCGAAAAATGTCGCCCCCTTATCTATGAGGTGTCCTCACGAAAAAAATTGGAAGCTTCGTGGGGCAATGAAAGATGACGCTTGGGTTGGTAATGTCAAGGTCGCCAACAGATTAACCTTAGAGCATCTCCGACAATTCATTGCGTTATGGATCACCACTCATGGCTTCACCCTTGAGCCCAACGCCAAAGATGGTATCGTATGGAAGCATGCGGAAAGTGGGATCTACACGGCCAAGTCCGCTTACATGTAACAATTCTTCGGCCTTCTCCGCCCCCCTTTGGGGGCGGTAGTTTGGAAGGTTTGGGCACCGCCAAAGGTCAAAATTTTCTCATGGTTGGCCAGGCAAAATAAGGTATGGACCGTTGATCGATTGGCCAAGCGAGGATGGCATGACTGCAGGCTTTGCCCCCTTTACAAGAGAGAACAAGAATCCATCGAGCACCTCATGTTCAAGTGTAGATACTCCATAAGGCTTTGGGGTATGATCAACGACTGGCTTCAACTGGAAAGCATCAACACCAACAACTGGCACCTGGCGCGCTCCATCAAAGATTGGTGGACGTCTCTCTGACTCCTCCGCTCCAAACCGAAAGATGATGGCTACTTTATCACTCGTCACCTCCTGGAGAGTCTAGAACGAGAGGAACGACCCATGGCGTATGTATGTCCGGCGTCCCCTTTCCCATATTTTCTTTCCCCTATTGCTTTCGGTAACTTTCTTCCTTCCATGGTGGATGGAGTATCCTCCTCCACGACAAGGAAGCGAAAGGTGGCAGGAGCACCGCACCACGTCTCTAGTCTAGATCGATCGACTGAAGTGGAAATATGCTTGGCAGATCCCCCGGATACCTTGTTTGCGTGCGAAGGCCCCGGCATCGGTGAGATGGATGAGCAAGATATTCCAATGCCGGAAGGAAGGGGTCGATATAATTGGCACTGCCAGGACAAAGGAGCTGACATGATCCGCGGGATGATGCTCGATCTCACTGTCGTCCTGACTGACCATGATGGCGCGCCGAACCCTTCAAGTGATGATATCGCATCACCGGTCACTCGTTAATAAACTCTGCTGATGCTGGGGGCGGCCGGCCTTACACGGGCGTTCGTTACAACGTAGGATGCTCGCCGCAATCATGGTCGGGGCCGACGCGGTGCGCACATGGATCGATAACGGCTCCATGATCAGATTGCATGCATCATACGCGCCGCAGCAGCTAACCGCTTGAACCAACGAACGAGTGAATCTGAATAGACCGATGCTGTAGCGGCCAGCGAGGATTGGATTCGTGTGGTTTCTACAGTGGTATCGCATGCGATGCGAGGAGTCTCCAGGCAAAGACTCCCATCGGTCATCCGCTGGCGAGCGAAGCAGACGCACCTTCATGTGGCCGTGTCATCCGTGATCGGCTTAGATCTTGTACTCGAAGTGAGAAATGCAATGAAAGAACTATTCCTTCCTATTTGTTTGTCCTAATGAGACAAAAAAGAGCCTCCTTCTTTACCACTTTAGGGGATGGGGGTGAAGGGGGGGGGGGGGGTTTACATACAACCGGAGCAAAGTGGTTTATGATTGAATCTCAGAGGCATTCTTAGCATTTGGTAGATCCAAGTCCATGGCCTATTTCGGGTTCACTCGGAGCTTTGGCAACCACCATAGGAGGTGTGATGTACATGCACTCATTTCAATGGGGTGCAACACTTTTCAGTTTGGGCCTAATATTTCTCCTTTATACCATGTTCGTATGGTGGCGGGATGTTCTACGTGAATCCACCTTGGAAGAAAACTTTGTTTTTCCCACTCTAGTTTTTGCCGACTTTACTTATGCCACTCTAGAATTTAACATTTCAGGTTTGCCACGCGTAGCTTTTGACAATACATCACAATTGTCATTTCATGGCAAAATTACAATTTTCAAAGTGGCAATTGTGAAACATTGTCAAAGCTAATAGTGGCAAAAGTGATACTCCGGGGCGCCGTTGATTCGCTCCTCCCGCTTGCTGAATGCTGATGGTGGCGGATGGACAGCACTGAGACGTGAGTGGCAGCTCTACAGGAGGTGTGATTAATTAGCCCATTGTCAGCGACTTCCACTAATTAGCTGGTCATTCTAAGACAGGAGATGTTCCATTCTAGACGAGCCGGTGGCAAAGCGCCATTGTCAGCGACTTCTACTCCTTAAGGAACTTGATCTACTTTGGATCCCTAACAATACGATGTTCCATTCTAGACGGGCCGGTGGCAGCAACATAATATATGATGTCAACTCTTTATGAGTAATTCGTACTCCTATTTACAAATGTACTAGTACGTACGAAGCTACTACTCATTGGGTATATATATGATGTCAACTCTTTATGAGTAAGATGCAGTTGCAGCAGTAAGAAGAACGGTAATTAAGAGAACAGCTACTATTTACAAATTTACTGCTGGGCGGCCGGCAGCTCGACGGCGACGGTGCGGCGGCAGGAAGGGCAGGACGGGTTGTCACCGAGCCACGTCTCGATGCAATGGGCGTGGAATTGGTGGCCGCAGAGCGGCAATACATGGACCGCCTCGCCGTCGTCGTAGTCGCCTAGGCAGATGACGCACACCTCCTTAGCATCGGCCACCTCCTCCTTGCCATCCGCCACCTCCTCCTTGCCCTTGCCGGCGTCGTCGGCGCGGCGCGTGCAACAGAGGGCGACGACGGCGATGGCGATGACGGTGACGAGCGCGCAGCCGAACGAAGCGAAGCGAGGATGATGCCGAGGTCGTGCTCCTGGACGACGATCTGGCCCGCCGCCTCATCCAGGAGGAGCCTCCTGGCCGCCCTGGGAAGCTCCATCGTCATGTCTGTCTGTGACCGGGAGTGAGACGGAGGGTCTGGTAGTCTGGTCGATCGTCCGGGGATTTCCTAGGAGCGAAAATTCACTGGCGTGCTCGTCCACGCTTGCTCGCGGTATCTGCGAGCGTAGTTTTGCGATGAGATCTGGACTGCTCGTCGTAGTCAAGGAGTATAGGCGGGATAGTTATTGTGTACGCGTGGGACGTGGACGTGACGATCGTTAGGATTGGATGGACGGACTTCCAGGACAAACGGACGGGCGTCGGGTACTGTTTTAACGTGGGACGTAGGCGCAACCGGCAAGAGAAAACGGTGGCATCCGTTTCAATATGGTCAGGCGTCGGCCCACCTAGCACCTCGCTGCAGAATCATCTCTGGACCGACGAATCACCTCGCTGCAGAATCATCTCCCGAGGAGGGACGCAACCATAGCCACGATGGAGGCGGTTACATCTTGGGCACGCTGGACCTGAGCAGCATAGTTGGTGAAGACGACGGAGCTGGACCCGGAGGAGCCACGTACTGCAGAGTTGCCAGTGGAAGCAGGGGCGGACATCTTCACAAGGGGTTCAGGCGGAGTGAGACTGTAAATGAAAATAGGGGGAGAACAGAAGGTGTGAGGCATGCGGGGGCGTACAGCCTGGTAGACAAGATCCCGCCCAGCAAGTTCGAAAATTGAACAGGGCGAGCTTCCCGCCCGGTAACACCGAGGAGGAGCTGGGCATGCCGTGGCCACATGGACGGAGTATTCTTACATGCATAGTTTGTCAGTCTAGGTGCAGACCAGCGATCAAGCAAGCATTATGAAAGGTGGCAATACATAGGGCACCGAATGGAAATTCTTTTTTCTTGATGTCATTTTCGAACGAAATACAAATGAACACCCGCAATTTGACAGAGCTGATGGAAGTTTTTAACACATGAAAGTGGTCACGTTATGTGCGGGAAAGAGAGATACAGACAGTCGTGACAGCAGCTGATCATGAAAAGTGCCACCAGGATTATCTGAAATAGTTCTACTGATTAATGGATGAGCACTCAACATTACAAGAGGCTACAGAACTATTATGCCTACGGAGCCGACTACAAAAGAATTCAGATTTTTCTAGATGAAAATCTGCTCCAAGGTTGCATTTTCAACAACATGCAGCACCACTTTAGGTTTGTTGCAGGTGTTCTTCTTGTGTCCACCAACCCCGCAGTTTGAACATTTGGCCTCTTTCCTTTCTTTGCAAAGGAGATCACCTCTCTGCGGACATGTAGTACCTCTTGTGCCCAGCTCCACGGCATATACTGCAGAAACGAGTATGTTTGCTTGTACCAGAACCATCTGGAGCTTTTCCGTTCGTTGCGTCCTTTAATTTTTTGCTCTTTGCGCCTCAATCATCATATGGAAGCTTGTCCCTGCTGGTAGTAGGTCTACCTGGTTTACGTTTTCGTTCTGGAGGCTTTAAGCCGATGAAATTTCTAGCTGCACTACCCTCAGCATCGCTGTCTTCATGACTTTCTTCTGCATGCATTGGAATCAACTCTTTGTCTTTCCCCTTACTAGATGACCCGGTTGCGCCAATGGCTTCCACAGGTACTTGAAGGCCTATAAAAGGTGTTGGTTCCACTGTCAGACCATTTGGAGTAGCCCATGTAGTTATTATCTCCGGAATATCTTTGCTTTCATTGGTCCATATGACACACTTGTAGAACCAAATATCAGGGAAATCACCAACGTGATAGTTGTTCTCTAGCATGCAACAATGACTCGGGATGTCTCCCGTTATAGGTGGGCTGTTGGTAGCCCTGTAATCCTTATCTCATCTCTCTGAGAGAGAATAGGAGATACTGCACCAATATACATGATGAGAGGACATCAAGCAACCTGTGGTAGACAGAACAAATGGCTTAGGAGGGGGAAACAAAAATGAAAAGACTGTGTATAATAATCATACTACACATAGGATAGGTTAACTATGCCTGCAATCACCATGAATAGAATTAGCAACAACTATCTATCCATTACTTGAATGGAACGTAGGTGAATGCATCTCCAATAAGAGAAGAATAATTAGTGGGCACACATGTTTGCACTTTACACAGGTAAGTAATTGGATCAGGTCATCAGGTTTGCCAGTGAGGTTAGAACAAAAGTTTGGTATCAAAAATAACTCAACACAATTGCAGAGGAAAGGTTTTGTAAGAAAGGTACAACACAATTGCAGAGGAAAGGTTTTGTAAGAAAGGTACTCTGTGTAAGTAATTTCTTCTGGTCAACACAGATGCAAAGCAAAACTGTGAAAACATCTGTTTTATCTTGGTTTTTAGGCCTATTATCCAACATCTTGGTTTTAAGGCCTATTATCAAACAGCCTGTGAGTGTCACAAAAACAGGGAAGTAGGTAAAATATGGGAGTTATTCAACTAAGTTTGGCAATAGACAGTTTATTTCCAGTGAAAAATACATCCTCTTGGTTTTTAGGAAGATCCAACTTACAAATAACACCGAGCATACGTCCATAGGAAATACATAATGACAACCGGCAATGGCGCGGAACGCAGAACAGAACAGATGGTTTAATACACCTATCACAGATCCTTGCACCTAGAGCAGGGAAACAGTTTCAAGTAAAGAAAAGCGGGAACGATTGTTAAGCAGGTATTTTTTTTTGAGGATGTCAGCTGCAGTCTCCCAAAGCATAGGAACAACATAAATTAGGGGTTCACTAAGTGTATTATGTTAACAATCTGGTCTCACATACATAGCCTAAGTATATACTCACAGGCATGTTCCTTAGTATATAGCTAATAACAAAGAGGCATTGTCGATCAATTAAACCAAAGTTAATAGTGCAGCATGTTGTCTGTAAAGTCAAGTGATATTGCAGTTTTTTTCTGGGATAAAAGATGGTGTAGTCTTCTCCATGGTCTTTAATTTTCATCTGTCAGGCTATGTATACGACGTTTTGGTTGACCTGCACTTCAATTGATAGTTTGGTAAAGCCTTGTACTAAAGATCAGAAAACAAATTGGTGGTTAGCATGTACTGCTCCAATAAACCTGGATCACCTTCTGAATGAAAATGCACCTAAAGAAAGGTGTATCGCAATTTCTAAGTCCACTCTCATTCATGGTATTCTCCCTGGTGATTTCTCCAGATGTTTCAGTACAGATATTTGGCCAAATATGTCCACTACAAAGCTGTTATATGACATGGACCACATGGTACATTATCACATATATTAACAAACTATCATCAGAAGATTGGATGCAAACCTCCTAACATAAGAAAATCTTTTGATCTAAGTGCTTTAGAGATAGTTGAAGCGTGTTTCTTCTAAGCCAGTCAGCAAATTGGCCCTCACAAAAGAGCTAACATAGCAGAGATAAAAACTAATGGACTGAAGACAACCTCAATTAGGACCTATGAACCTCTCAGATGTCATGGAGGCAAACTATCATATACAGATCATTGCCAACGTTTGTCTTGAATGTAAGTAGGACATTCGTACCAACCTCAAGTCCTGTTTTCAGGAGAAATTTCTTGCATCCATGCTTGAACAAGATGCAGACGTCATGTGATTGTTCATCATACTCAGTCCTAGCTAGTGAAGCGCTGCTTGCCAAACTGTAGTCCCACCAGTCCGTGCTTGGGATATTCAAACGACAAGCTACTTCCTTTGGTATTTCCTGGGTGACCATAGATTACACACAAAAAAGAGTGAGTGTTATGATCCCAGTTACGAAAATGGCACAAGAACAAAAGGAGAACAACTGAGAAAAATAAATGCATCCTATAGGGCGAAATAAATCGAAAAAAGTGTATGCAACAGAATGCATGTAACTCAACCTAAGGTGACCAGATCACACATATTTAAATATGTGAAATTGAAGTCGGCACAACAATGAATGAGATACGTGAAATACATGTGTTCAGTGAAGTAGCTAAAGAAGGTGAACTCGTTGTGAGACAGGCGATATATAGGTAATAATTGAAATAGTTCATAAAGTGAAATTGAAATAGGCACCCAATACGAAAGACCAGGAGTAATAGAGAATTCTAAAGAGCAAACACCAACCTTGGTAAGCAGAGCAGCAAACGAAGAGCAATCAGATGACAAGGTGAGGAGATCCAGTCGAATGAAAAACCTAGCACATGTCATAGACAGAATCAGCAGGGTACAACGGAACACAAATGAATCAAGAGAGTATGCATTGAAATAGCAAGCAGATGGGCCACTGAATTATGCAAACCATAGACTTATGCCGGCAGTTACCATGAATGTATAAGTTCCAACAATAATCGCATACCTGTAGCAGAGACACAGCCTCAAGAAACAATACTCCTAATGAATGTTGTCATATTTGTCCATAGTAAATAACCCATTGCAGCAGAAACCAGAAGCCAACATCAGTGCGGTTCGCAAGAAGAGGAAGCCATTCTGTTCATGCCTAGCACAACAACAAATCAAAGACAACCTACTTTACATGGCAGAAAATCCAAGTAAGAAAATCTAATGTGATATCTAACTATATGGATACACTTGAGTTGTTATAATTACATAGGAATTTAGAAATGGCAAAATTTAAGCAAGAAAATCACACTTGGACTTTTGTAATCACTTAGAAATTCAAACTATTGCTTTTCCTGTAGAGGCCCTATAACCAGAATAATCATTGCTGCCCAGAAAATCAAGTAAAGAAAACTTTAGTAGATTCATGAAAGGCAGATGTCAGGATAAAAATCTGACATAACTGTCCAGATTTTGTATCAACCAGTCATATATATACAATCATTTTGCCTCTATAAACAACATTGTAATGGTTGATTTATCAATCTGCGCAATTTTAAATTACAAACAAAATATCTAAGAGTAAGCTCTGATTGATGTATTTTAGAGAAGTTCATTTCAGCGAAACTAAGGAAGCAAAGGTCTGAAGATTTTGGCATTCTAAAGGTCGTATGATTGTGTAAAACTTACACACCTAAAGAGATTATGTAAGCACTAACCAGCATGAGATGCAAACTAATCAGGCATGATAAATTTATTTGAAGGAGAAAGCAAACCATGACAACACTAATCGGACAAGATATACAGAATCAGTAAATTCAATATGTTCTTTCGATGAATATTGCAAAAGTGGTACCAAAAAAGGGCAGGTTCAGGTGCGCAATTTCTATGGCATGGCAAGCACCAAACAAAAAAATAGAGAAAGAAGTAACTTAATACTGTATATACCTCATTGTGTATTTGGACCCAGTTATATAGAGAAAGAGCATATGAGAAAAGAAGTTTATCTCATGAAACAAGTTAAATTATCAGTACACCAAGGAAGCATCAATGGATAGTACCTCTACACATGATCTGATTGATGAAGCCTGCAATTGCCAATACTCCAGAGAATCCTGCAATGTTTCCATAACGTGAAGGTTAGGACAATCAACACACTTCTTTTTGCGAGGAGGCAACTAACACACTCTGTATTGGAAGAAAATGTTCAATTCAAATTTTAACTGAAACCTTGACCGAGGGAAGTGAAACACCACCATATAATGCAGTAACCAAATCTTCACAAGATGTAGCTTGCAGACGTAGTACCATGAACTACATGAACAAGTCGGGCCGAATAACCATCTAGTTCCAAAATTACATCAGACCTGTTTTAGAATTAAGATATTCACGAAAGGCTAAACATCCTTTACTTCAACAAAAAAATGGAACAAAAAAGGTGTGTTGCCTACACTTTTATCAACAAAAACCGCTTACTCATTTATTCACCGCACATAAGCAAGTAATCCACTAATAATAAATCAAACTTGAAGGACTAATTGTAATTAATTGGTTAGGCTGGTTCGCAAGAAGAGGAAGCCATTCTGTTCATGCCTAGCACAACAGCAAATCAAAGAAAACCTGCTTTACATGGCAGACAATCCAAGTAAGAAAATCTAATGTGATATCTAACTATATGGATACACTTGAGTTGTTATAATTACTTAGGAATTCAGAATGGCAAATTTAAGCAAGAGACGACACAAAAGCAGGCAAGATGAATATGTAGCAAGAACTAATTAAGAACGCCAATTAGAGCACATCTAACCTTGCAAATTGATGGAACTGATGCCGAGTGAACAAGCAAACACCTGGACAAGCAAGGAAACAAGCAACAGAAAAGGTTTTAGCTCACAGCCATTTTATCAAACAGGACATGAGCAAGAAAGACCATGCAGCCAGAACTAATGAAACAAGCCGATTAGAGCACATCTAACCTTGCAGGTTGACGGAACGGATGCTGGGCGAATGAGCAAAGCACCTGGATAGTTTTAAAATATATTAACATGGGGGATACAAAACCATTTAGTAATATCCACTTGGACTATCGAACTACAAGATTGAATCAATGAAACATAATAAGAATTGCAGAACCCAATTTACACCTTTTACACGAACTAAAGTTAGCAGTTTAGGTACTAATTAACCCTAGGGCATACAAGAACATTTAGCCGAAGAACTGAATCAAGGAAATTTTTCTAGTAAGAAAAGGAACGAGGGAGTTTTACTACAACCATATCAACCTACAACTATAAAGTGAAATTAACACGTAATTCGGAAGGTGATCACGTGGAAGCGCAACAACCATAACAGACCATATTTCATCTAATCAAAATTAAATCACCAACCTTCTATCAGCTTTGCATTGTTCACCCGCTGCAGTTGCATAAGCCCATAGATTTGGTGCAAGCCAAGGTCTACACGGAGTCACATCGCCAGCATTCTTAGATAGCTAAACAAACCATAAAAAAGAAACAGGCTGTGAGATAACCAGGGGAAAAAATAGAACCGAACACAATAGACTTAAATATGTTCCTAAAGAGGAATTATACAGCCTCAAAAATATATACACATGAAATAATATTATTTATTTGACATGTAGTACAAAAGATACGACCCGGCTGCTTATCTAGGAGCACCTATACGAACCGAGTTTCAACACTATTTTTCCAGCCCATATATATAGCACACGGTACTTATGTACATGTCTTGCAAAGGAAAGAAGCTTAAATCCCAGTCCCAATACATCCAAAACTACATCGAGCTACATTTCGTCAACAAATCACAAAGCTGTAAAGCTAAGATTAGATTATAAAGACTATAGCCCTCCTTCCCCCAAAATGTGGCCAAATTCAGGCTTTATTATTCCTCAAAACTAAATGTCAGACCATTTGAAGATCACAAACAAATTTACTTTCTTAGATGCACCAACATGTAAAAAGTAAAAACACAGTAAGCATTCAAGTACAAAGTTGTGCTCTTACACTGATATGCCCAAGATTAGATCTCCTTAAACCTTACGTTACAATGATACACCTCTAGTATGTGAAACTGACAATCCTACTGAACATCATCATTATGTCCGTGGAAAAAATGAAATGATTATAGCTAACTAATGCACGTTGTTTATTAATTAACAAGCAAATGCAAACTTAAGGGCCTCCACGTCCCATGATAAGGATATTAAATCTTCAAGCATGTCCTGATTCTTTTGTTATAAATAATGCCTCTAAGTAACAGTTTAAGGAGTAAATAGCATAAAACTACTACTTTACAGGCTAAGGTTCCAAAAAACTACTGGTTTTTAATTTTTCTCAGATAACTACGAAGTGGGTGGTCGGCTGTTTCAAAAAACTCTAATCAAAAACTCTAATCGTCCAGTGCTTTACTATTGATTGTGATTATGACAGTTGGGCCCGGCACGTAAGAAAACTAATTGTTTGACCGTTAACTGACATGTGGGGCCCATATGTCAGTGTCTCTTTGTCATAATCTAATAAAAAAAGTCAATAAAGCATTTGGGTCCCTGTAAACATTTTTTTAAAGCAATCAGGTCCCTGTAAAAATTGAAAAAAGCAATCAGGTCCCTGCAAACTTAAAAAAAAGCAATCGGGTCCCTTGCGTGCTCAAGCTCGAGAGGAGCCGCGCCACCGCAGAGCTCCCTCACGCGCCCGTCAGCGTGCAGTACGCGCCGCGGCGGACCTCCCTTCGGCCGCCGCCTCCTCCTGCCGGCGAGCTCCGCCTGGAGCCGCCGTGAAGTCCCAGCGGCGCGACCTCTCTCTCTCCTCCCTCTTCCTGGGCGCGGCGGCCCGAGCCCGAGCCCCTGGCCATGGCGCTCGGCTCGCGGCAGCGCGTGCTCCTGGGCGCGTTGGCCTGAACCCTGGCCATGGCGCGCGGCGTCCCTTGGTCCTTGCTCCTGGGCGCGGCTCGTGGCGCTCCTGGGCGCGGCTCGTGGCGCTCCTGGGCGCGGTAGCCCGTGCTCCTGGGTGCGCTCGCGGCGTCCCTTGCTCGCCTTGCTCCTGGGCGCGGGGCGCGGCGACCCTTGCTACTGGCGCGAAGCGCGGTGGAGGTGCCCGTCAGTGAGAGGTGCAGGTGCTGGAGGTCGGGCCTTCGCCGGGAGGAGGAAACGGAGAAGAAAGAGGCAGGGAAGAAGAAAGAGGCAGGGGGAGAAGAAACGGTAGGAGTTAACGGTCAAACAAACGGTCAACTAATTAGAGCTCTGGCGCATGGGGCCCAGCTGTCATAATCGTGATTAATTGTAAAACACTCTGTCATCAGGGTTTTTTGAAACAGCCGACCATCCACTTGGTAGTTATCTGAGAAAAATTAAAAACCGGTAGTTTTTTTAAACCCTAGCCTGTAAAGTAGTAGTTTTATGCTATTTACTCCAGTTTAAGAAAGGAACGAAATAGGAAGATAAGGGGTACCCATGCTCTCCATACAATAATTACCTTCCATCTATGGTATTTTTCTGTTACTGATCAAACCATCTTAAAATAGTAGTGCTGGACGCCACTTTCTGTTTAACACACCAAGAGGAATCCAACAACTACACCTGCAAGCAATAAAAGATGGGTTAAAACTTAAAAGCTCTTCCATCTAAGCAGGTATCCAACAAAAATCAGAAAAAACATATAAGATGGTCAAATTCCTTCAGGAAATCGGTGAACCAGATTAGAGCAGATTGATAGGAGTATCTGTACCTCAAAACTAAACACATTCTTCATACCAAATAATTGCAGCAGATGCAGCAGAACCAGACGGCGAGCTGAATAAGTGTGTGACCTACCGGTGGCCGCCATCTGGGTCGGGCCCCTCCTCCCACGGCAGCAAATCCTCGCGGCACCACTGTGCATGCTAGGCCTGAAGTGCGACGGAGTTAGGGTGGTGGACAAGAAGGGTGATGCCACAACGGACGGCGAGGCTGGGTCAATAACATGCCATCATATTTAATTTTATATTGGCAAAAAGGAGATAGAAATGTAGCAACCTGGCATAACTAATTAACTATTCTAATTTAAGGCGGATGATTGCATGTAATCACTAATCCTAAGTAATCAACAGGCTAAATAATGGAATGAGAAGAGGAATATGAAATAGAGCAAGAGACAGAAACTTGAAAGGAAAAAAACACTCGGCGCTTGCAGGTGAAGAACATCATATAAAATGGATAGTCACCAATCAGGAAATGTACAAAATATATAATGGAATTTCTTTGAACTAACTACAATACATCGTCTATGAAGCAAGAGTGAGAAAATACCAGGAACAAGATTAGTGTAGTAGTTCTCTGGCTGATACTACACAGGAGCTGCTGCTTTGGCAGGAACTCAAGGGCAAGGAGAATAGGCGCACATGCTATCTGGAGATCCTCGGCTGGCCGGTCGAACGCGCAGCCACAGCCAAATTTCACGAAGATACAAGATGCTAATATAAGATGGAAGCAGCAAAGCAAAACTTTCATTCACCAAATGAAGTGTCTTGACTTTGGTTGCTCAGGCAAAATTTCTTGTCAGCTGTTGCATGTTCAGCTGGTGTCACCAACCTCGCATATTCGTTGTCCTTTATGTTTTGCCCAGAATGCTCAATTCCATTATTGCGTGATGCCACAGCTGAAGAGCTTGGCATTCTTGCGACCGTCTTACCGCCTCTGTTTGCAAGCCAAGAAATATTAGGAAATAAAACTGATAAGGCACACAAGCAAATCTTATTAATTTGTGTCACATTTGTAGGATTACGGTTGACATGTGACTACCCTTGTCTAAATTAGAGTTGCACAGACCCAACTCCATGTTATTTCTGTTACAGCATATTTACACACATAACTGAACATGCACTCAAATGAACTGGTTTGGCGGCATGGTGTAGTACTGTAGTGTAAGTGTGTAACAAACAGTCGCTCAATCATATATTCATAGTAGCATGGATGTGAAATTGGATACAGCATTAGATTCTTCTCAAAGAAAAATTCTGAGTAATGTTACTCATATCCTAGTCAAATTAGGAATGGAGATCTGTGCTGCAAGGATTCCTAAATGAATCATAGGCTCATGAAACACCTGTTATCTTTAAAACCATAATACTTGGCCACAGGGAACGCAAGCAACGATGCAAAGGAAATGAAATTATGTAATCTGAAGCCGATATCAGAATGTAACATACTCATAAGCTGCCTGAATCGTTCTTGAATCTCATTCACCTTTCTACACCCTTGGATCAACATCCAACCATTTTCATCACAAATCCCAACCTCATGCCACATATCAAACTAAAAACTGCAGATATATGTTTGCTAAGGAAACTGAGATTTACGTAAAGCTCGGACTTTAGATAACTAAGAATGAGGAAAAACACATCATTAAGTACTAAGAATTTCAAAAAGATCGCTTCTCTTTGCTGTCATTGCTCCTAAATTCAGAATGGTCATACCGAAAAACACTCATTCTTTTAGCACAAACTAATGGGAAAAACTGGATGTGGCTAGAGGAGGTGCCTCACCTTGAACCGGCGCACAGATCGCCGCCGCCTAGCGCGAGTGCCTTGTCCGGGGAGGACGCCCGGGCCTCTGACGATGCCATCGCCAACTCCACGGGCTGAGGCCGAGGCCGAGGCCAAATCCAGGCGTCCTCCTCCTCCTCGCTCGTCTGTGACGCGGCTAGCGACACTCCTCCACTCCACCGCTTCGACCTGGCCGCTCTTTCCCCTGCCGTCGTCCTCCTCACCTCCGCCTGCTCCTGCACACCCACGACCGATGAAGACCACGCCGCCCTGCTCTCCCATGGTGGCAACCAGCGCCCACCCTCGGCGGCGTTGGATCGAGAGGCAGATAGAAGGGAAGGGTAGGTAAGGGGCGTGGTGGTGGTGGTGGTGGAGAGGGTGTGAGAGCAACTCCAATCGGGCGACCCATTTCGTCCGCCCGCGTCCGTTTGGGTCGGCGCGAATAAAAGTGGCGGCTCAACGCGCCGACTCAAACGGACACGCGTCCGTTTTTCGTCCACGGGTAACCCATTTCAGGCCCATTTTTAAGCCGGATTTGTGTCGGCGCGGACACGAGACGAACGCGCGCGCGCCTACTCCTCCTGGGCCCGCCCGTCGGTGCCAGCCACAACCATTTCCCCCCATTTTCTCAAAAACGCTCCCGCCAGCGCGCACCCCCGCCCCCAACCAGCGATGGAGGACGCCATCGACCTCGACGCCGCCGCCGGCCTCGCCTCCCATGCCTCGTCCGGCACCGTCGCCCCCTCCGGGAAAGGCAAGCCTCGTGCGGCGCACAAGACCGCCGCGGCGACCAAGCCGAAGAAGGCGCTGACGCCCGAACAGCGGGCAAGGGAGTCGTCCAAGAGGAAGGGCCGGAGGCACGCCACGGACGCGAGGGATGAGGCCGCTGCGCAGGCCGCCGCCGCCGCCGCGCAGCAGGAATTCACGAACGCCTGCGTCGCCGCTGCAACGAGGGAGACGCTCTACATGCTTGGGGTAAACCCTAGCCAGCACAACCTCGTCCAAGCCGCCGTCGCCGCGGCCAGCACCGGCTCATCGGCATTTCCTCGGATGGTGATGCCCGACTCACCCCGCGCATCGGCTTGCAACCCGGTCCCCGGCTTCCACGTCTACCCGCAGGCCTCCCGCCTCTCCGGGGAGTGCTCACCCGACATGAGCGTGGTCGCGCCTCCACACCCGCGCCCGCGCCCATCGACCTCAACGCCACCTCGGTGGTCGGTGGCTCGTCGTCTGGCGACATGAGGAAACGCGCGCGACAGACGCCGGCCGGCGGTCTCCCGGACGCCCGCAACCTGTTCGAGGAAATGTCGTCCGCCGTCGACGAGGACTGCATGCAACACCTCATCTTCGAGGGTGGTGCGCCGGGCGCTGGATACGATCCTGAGGAGACGCAAAGCCAGGACGGCCGCGGGGCGTTCACGCCGGCCGCTGGCTATGATCCCGATCAAGCGGCCTTCATGCGTGATCAGGTCGGCGTCGACCTGGACGGCTTCCCCCCCGACCACGAGTTCCCGGACGACTATGGGCTAGAGGAAGAGGACGAGTGCGACATCGAAGTGGAGCCTTTGTTCGAGGACGAGCTCGCCAACCAAGCCGTCGGGCCGAAGCCGAAGCGCAAGAGCAAACGCACGAAGGCGTACACAGCTGCCGAGGACAAGCTTCTATGCGAGTGTTGGCGAGACATTGGACAAGACCCAAAGATGGGCGCCGAGCAAAAGCATTCAACCTTTTGGACTCGTGTGCACCGCGAGTTTCATGAGCGCAAGAAGTTTCCACCCTACCAATTTGTGAGCACGCACGGGTGGGTATCCATTTCCAAGCGGTGGAGGGTGATCCAACAAGAGTGCAACAAGTTTTGTGCCACCCTTGAGAGCGTCAAGGCCCGCCCCGTGAGCGGCATCGGCGTGCAAGACATGGTATGATAGCAAGCAAGTCGGCCTCTTTTGTGCCATCAAGATCATTCGTTTACATCTTCATTTGCTATCACTTGCCCATATGCTTGCATGGAAACATTTTGTGGGCATTTCAAGCTTTGGAGGCATTCAAGGTTCAACACAATGGCAAATGCTTCAACCTCTCCCATTGCTATCGGGTCATCAAGGACGAAGAGAAGTTCAAGGCACAATATGCCGCGCTCAAGGCACGTGGGGGGAAGGGCGCCGTGGAGGATGTTGGGAAGGGCGAGCCGGCACGACCGCGGGGGAAGACCAACTCCAAGAAGGAGGACAAGCGAGATGCGGCCACCAACGCCTTGATCGCAAGCGTGGACGGCATGATGAATAAGAAGGACTCAAGGGAGGAGGAGCGCCGGCGTTTCAAAGAAGAGCAAATGAGCGCTTTCATGGAGATCCAAAGGATGAGGCTTGAGCTTGACGCCGAGAAGCAAGCCAAGATGTTCGAGCTCGAGGCCGAGAAGCAAGCCAAGATGCTAGAGATCGAGGCATCCAACGCCAAGACAAAGGCGAAAGAAGTGGCTCTTGCAAGCATGATGACGGGGGGGAGATCATGAAGGTGGATCTCAACGCCTTGTCGCCAAGGAAGGGGCCGTGGTTCGAGAAGATGCAGGCCGACATGCTCAAGTTCCAGGACGACTGATCTATGGCGTCGAGGGCCATCTTTTTGTATGCCGGCAGGTGTGCCGGCATGACCACGGAAGCCGCAATGGCGTGGTAGAACTCCAAGTCCCACCATTTTGTGTGTGCTGGCATGTGTGCCGGCCGGCTGGCGAGCGACTGCGCCAGCATGAACTGTGGTATTTTCTGAAGCCGGCATTGTATGCCGGTGCTAGCATGGTGCCGGCATGAGACATGGTCGCTGGCATGATCGGCCGCGGGCCTTTTTAAATTCAAAAGTTAAATGCGGACATGAAATGGGTCGGCGCGTTGGGTGCATTGCCGACCCAAATGCAAAACTGGGCAGACGCCGTGCGGACGGCCGACCCAAACGGACAAAAAGCGGACAGGTGCGCCGTCCGTTTGGGTCGCCCTATTGGAGTTGCTCTGAGGAGGCGAGGAGAGGCGGCGGCGACCAAGCGAAAGGGAGGGGGACGTGGGGCTCGAGAACAGGGAGGGATTGGCATTAGAGCATCTCCAGCCGTTGGCCCCCAAGGAGGCGCTAAAAATCGCCCCTGGGACGCACCGGCGTTAAACCTCGTGCTGGGGGCGTGATATCTCCCAGTTGCGGCGCCCACGTTTTTTTGAAAATTTAAATTCCGGCACAAACACGACGCAAATCCAACCAAACTTCGGCGAGTTCGTTCATATTTAAAATATTAAAAAAAAAGAAAAAAAAACGCTACTAGGCTGCTCCTCGCCGCTCCGCGCCGCCCGCCGCCCTTGTAGTTCTACATGCCAAGGAGGCTGTAGAACTGCGTGTAGTCGCCACCGCCGTCGTCGTTGTCTCCGCCGCGGGCGCCGTCCCTGCTGCAACCCTCCCCCGGTTGGCGCGGCGGGTTGGACGGTCCGGGGGCGTCCTCGTCGTCGTCGCTGTCGAGGATCACGACGCCGTGCTCGTCCTCGCGCCCACGTTTGTGGGCGGCTATCTCCTCCAGGGCCCGGCACTGCCGGACCATCTCGTTGCGGAGGTAGTCGTCCCGCGCCCACTGTAGGGCCTCCTCGTAGGAGAAGCCGCGCCGGGCTATCTCCTTGTACTCCACGGGGAGGCCGGGCTCCGGCTTGGGTGCGACGAGGACGAGGCAGCCAGAGGCGAGGGTGGAGTCGCCGATGCGGACGCAGGAGCTGCGGGTGCGCCGGCTGACAGGCGTGTCCTGGGGCTCCGGCTTGACGGGGCGGAGCCAGGGAGAGCTGGAGGAGCGGCCGAACGAGGAGGAGGACGCCCCGGGCTCCATGCACCTCGGCGTCCACGAGCTCCCACGTCGGCGAGAGAAGGACGGGGGAGCGGGGTACTCCAGCCTCGGCGTGTTGCCGCCTTCGATGTGCTCGAGGACGGCCTCCAGCGTGCGGCCGAGCACGCCCCACCATCGGCGCCGCCACTCGGAGTTGAGCCTTCCAGAGGGCACGACGCCGTTGGTGGCCTCGAGCTGCTCGACGTGGCGGCGGCGGAAGTATGGCTCCCAGAGCGGGCTGTCGGGGACGTACCGTGGCCCTTCCCTCGCCGCCCGCGACAGGGAGGCGCGGATACGCGTGATCTCCGCATGCCGCGCCGCCCTGGTGGGCGGTGGTGGCACCGGGACCCCGTCGGCGCTGATTCTCCATGACCCGGGCATCCGCATGTCCGGCGGGACCGGGTACTCGGCCTCGAAGAGGAGCCGAGCTTCGTCCTCATGAAGGTGGCGGCGGCCGAAGCCGTTCACCGCCGCGCCGTCGCCTGGGAAGCACTCGGCCATGCTTTGAACTGGAGACGGCGAGAGGAGAGGGAGGAAGGGGGAGAAATGGCGCGTCGGCAGTGGAAACTCGGTGCGTGTCACCGGCGTGCTGGGGGTCGGCTTATATAGGCGGAGGCGTCGCACGTACGCGTGGCGGGCGAGGGGACGCGCGTCGTCCCGTCTTCACTGCGCCTTCCGTGAGGCATCAATGGAGGAGGCTGACCGGCACGGCAGCGCGCGTCAGCTTTGGCATTGATTCGCCGCGGGAAACGAGGCGATGAGGATGACGAAGCGGCGAGAAGAGAACGAGTCACTGGCAAAGAGGGTCCGCGGCTCTTTCGCGCCAAAAACGATTCACCCGGCGCCCCCCAGCGCGCCGGGTTCGGGTTGGATACGCCGGCGCCAATTTCGGCCCGAGGCGGCGAAAAATATGCTCTTGGGGACGCGACTGAGCCAATTTTTCGGCGCCGGCGGCCGAAAAGTCGTCTGGGGGGCTTGTTGGGGGCGTGGCTAGAGATGCTCTTAGGTTTTCACCGCGAGCTGCGCACATCCTATACCTTAGATACGCAAAGTGAGAGGAAAATCCACGCCATTCGTTGGACCCACATGTAACGAGACCCATCGGTCATCCAGCTTTCAACCCAGCGTAGAAGGTGCAACAGACTTGACGGTCCAGCGACTGCCAGCAGCAAAAATTGTACGACGATTAGAAAATCGAACGGCTCGCACGGTGAAAATCGGTCAAGTGCGCTAGAATGGCAGGTTGCCTAGCCATGTTGTTCGACTAGATGACCTGTCGCGCCATTTGGTGCGAAGACGAATTTGAACCAAGAACTAAAAGAGATTACTTTGCTTTTTATTTGTAGCATACGATGTTGATATATACTCTTTTGTGAAGTGTTGTGGATCAGTAATAGTATAGAAGTCAGGGGACTACATATCTTGATATATACTCTTTTGTGAAGTGTTGTGGATCAGTATAGAAGTCAGGGGACAACATATCGACTCCTATCTTCTCTTAAAACAAAAAAAAAACATATCATTTCCTCTCTTCAGAGCATCTCCTCGGGTGCTCTGTTTGGCGTGCGACGAATCCTGCACCACCACCGCCAAAGCCAAGGTAAGTGTTATTTACATAGCAGAAAAATAATGCATGATACGGTTATATAGACATCTCTAGGAAAATAATGAATTGCACATGTAGATGGAGACTAAAACGAAGAAGGTATTAAGAATCAAGACAGAAGGTCTGGTCATAGTATCTATACTCAGCCAAGAGTCTCAAATGAAGTACCAGCCATGACATAGTTAAGTTTCAGTTAAAATATCACGTAAGAACTTTTCAACTAAACTTAAAAGAACATACCGAGACTAACCATTTGACACCCACTGAGAAGGTTCTCATATAGATGGACCCACGAGACAAACTTACGACGGGTTAGACCAAAAACAGGAAACATTTTCCTGTCAAAGGTATTTCAGAATTAACGGGAGGAAAACACAGAAAAATTACTGCCTCTCGTCTTGTCATAATTACAACTGTTCTACTATCATCAAATGGTGGACGGCCAGCCCTCCCACACATCTATGAATGACTAAAAAAAGATGCTCTGTCACAAGCAAGGGCACTATCACAAACCATTGTTTCCTATCTGAATTACAAAACATAAATTTTTAACTAAACGTAATAATGTATTACAGGATAACCAAATCAACTTGCATGCATGAGAAAGAATTTAGTGTATCCAATCATTTGCAGCAACAAGACCAACTTATATTATTCAAAGGAAAGTCAACATATAAAAATACGGATTTCAGCAAGGACTGCGCTAAATTTATTAACCTGTGTTTTAAATTTATATTCATTTGTTAATCAGGTAAACAAGTAAAAACACCTTGAGCAACAGGCATATCAATAAGGTTGGAAGGGAAAAAAATACACAACAAACTGCTTGGCGGTGCATATCCTTTGTTTATTAAGATGCTATTTTGCAGGAGTAACTGAGACTTAATAGCACACCTTCAGCACCATGGATGTCGCATATTATACATAAGATCCCTCCTCTTCGTTGCTACAAAATGCATGAAGAGCAAAAAATATCATAAAAGAGAACACAGGGCAGGTAGAATGCTGTCATATTAAAAAAATAGGTTCTCAGAAAAATTATGTCGACTTATCACTACTGTATGTGCAGGTAAGTTAGTAACTTGAGTTGTGACCTATGAGCAAGTATATATCTCAATAGCAGCTGAAAAGAAGTCAATCTCTGAAGATTCTTGCCATATGTATCTCGGCTAGATGTCTTTGCTTCGAGCAAATCTTTCAGTCCTTTCATCGCCGTCACAACTTTTTCAGCTTTTCACTGTAAAACCTACGTGGAGCAGGGTAGCATAACTAAGAAAAGAGAAAACTAACAATTTTCTGTTTCTGATTCAAAGATGGGAGTTTATGCATCTCAAAATTCTTGCCATTTGCATCCCTTCTTCAGCCATACGGTAGCTGGAGCGGAGCCCCTGCCATCAACCAACTCCGGTTGGACCAGCCCGCAAAAGCCCATGCGCTAGGATTACAGCCATGACAACTAAAGACCACAATGATCATCACTTCTAAACACCTGACATGGTGTGAGAATTTAGGAGCGGATAGCACGTAGGCATGAACCACAGTTGTATAGATGGCTGACAGGGTGGTCAGGGACGACAGACTTGCTAACGGCTAGGAGGAACAACCAGTTAATTGTAGATAAGAAAATAGTTAACTTTTAAAGAAATTATGAAAAAATTGCAGTGTCATGCACAGCCAGCAAAAATAAACAACTAACTAAGAATTCATGGAAGACTTATCCTACGCTAAACTAAAAGTTAGTTAGAACTATAAACATGCAAGCTCTTACATTACTTCGAACTGCTAACCTCAAATATGAGATCATGAAGAATGAATGACGCATGGTGCTGACTGCCAATATGGTAATACATGTATTTGTTAAGGTACCTATAAACTAAAGGCAAGAAAACTGACAATTTTGAGATCAGGGAACCCATTCTGAGTAGGCCTTGTACCAAATCAAATGAAAAAACGAAAATTATGCAGGAGAATGGATCTGTGGTTGCCGGATTCGCCGCCCATCATCTACAGGTTACAGAGAGTACCAAGAACCTGTGTGAGTGTGTGGCAGGCACCACCACACTGGCACACCATTAGTCACGGTCCATGCGTACAGTTTGATCTGCTCAGCCTCGCCACCGCAAACACCCAACACAACCATTAGAACTCTACAATCCTTGCAGTTATTTTAAATCCTAAGAACGCAAGAAACTTACCAAAACAACAGATTGATTAAAATGCTTCACCCATGGTCTTGGACTCTGGTGTCAACATACTCCTCAATTGACTTCCTCTGTCAGTCAAACCTGGAACGAACAAAGTAAATCGCTATGGATTAACATGATTGAGGCAAGCACTGAGCGGAGGAGTGAAAAAAAATCCATGGCCGCTCACCTATCCTTGGTCGGGTGACGAGAGACAATGGGCAACTTCCTTGCATTCTTCACCCCATTCTGTAATTAAGGCATTGTCAGAGAGTAATTCTCTCGCTATCATGTGCTCGTGAGACGCCCCTTATAATCTCTTCTATATCATAAATTTTTCATGGTTTAATTAAAAAAAGCAGTAGCACATAATGCATATTATAGATTCTATAGAGCAAACATACCTGTAGCAGCGAGGGACTCCACAAACAGTTGCTAATGCAAATGGAGCTGTTCTATCTGAACCAAACACCAATAAATCTGCAAAGCAATCAACAAACACAAGAGCCAACTCCCTCCACCCTCCCTCTCAAAAATTGGTCAGTAAAACAAATGGAATAGTCATCAACGAGCATCATGCACATGCATGCATCAGGTTTAAAGGAAGACAAACATGAAAAATTCACAATGCTGGTATTAGCCACGAATTCATCTGCAAACTGATATAACATCTAAACTGTAGAAAAGTATATACTGGTTCAGATCGCAAGCAGCAGGGTCTAAAGAGGTACTAATACACATTATTTTTAAAGGACAATATGTCTTTTCATGGTGCAATCTGCTAATTCAAGCTAGATAAGTTTTATGGTGGTTTAAAGGAAGACAAACATGAAAAATTCACAATGCTGGTATTAGCCACGAATTCATCTGCAAACTGATATAACATCTAAACTGTAGAAAAGTATATACTGGTTCAGATCGCAAGCAGCAGGGTCTAAAGAGGTACTGATACACATTATTTTTTAAAGGAAAGTATGTCTTTTCATGGTGCAATCTGCTAATTCAAGCTACATAAGTTTTATGGTTCGGAAAACCAAATCCATTGTTCCGAATTTACATCATACACAGAACGTGCCAAGGCATGGACAATCAATTGAACCGAGACAATAGGTGAAACAAAGACTTGCAAAGCAGGCAGGATGAGAAGGAACACCAACAAAAAAAGAACGGAATCCATCAGGGCACAAGCATTTCATCGAATAGTAGGGCAGCAAAAAAAGGTGGGGCTAATTTTCTCAGCTCACTGCCGAAGGTAAGATTCATGCAGGGACCTACCCGAGAGGCAAACAGCACAAAACCTGCAGAGGACAGAAATATAAGGACTAAGGCCAAAGAAGAATTTGAGGAGGCAAAGGAAGGATGAACATGGAAGAAATACAAAAGCAAAACAGGTTTAGGTAACATATTCAAGTGTGATTATTAATGTATCATCACACACTACCAAATATAGTTATTGACTCGATAGCTGGACCTACCTGACATATCAAGAACAGCCTCAAATTCTGAAGAAGTGAGGCATCATCAGGGGGTAAGTATGCCAATCATCATATCCTCACAATTGATGTGGACTTTTGCTCTTGCCAACTAAACTGATAACTTTGTGTCATCTATTAGATACGGGAGGTAATAGGACAACACCAAAAGTACCTCTTCTCGAGTTCCATTCTCGGTAGTAACAAACCGGGAGAGAGAAACCATATTATTTCTATTTCCTTGAAGTATGAAAATACTGCAGTACTATGAAGGGAAAATTCACAGAACCTGGAGTGCTCACCTAGGACTTAAAAAACATCTATTGCTGCTCAACCTGTCCGCACCATTCTGAAACATCCACTCTCTGCAGCAAAAACAAAAGGAAACCACCAAACTGAGTATTGCGTCAACCATGGAACAACAATCTAGAAAGGTAATGGAATTGAGAGCATGCCCCTATGAAGCTCCCATTTGAACAATTAAACCAGCAGCTCCAAAATTGTACATCATTAAACCCCGCTTCCTGCAAGCAATTCATCAAGCACTCCATGAGCACAAAAACTGAAGATATAATTTGATCAAACATTAGATTCCTAATCACTAAAGTGCACAACAAGAGTGCATATGGATTTGAGAGATCTAAACATCAAAATGGGCTACATCAGGAGAGAGTTGGAAAAGAGTGGGTGGAGAGGATAAGCATACATGCAACAGAGCATGAATACTGCCCACTGTCACCATTGGTATAGGAATCTCCTTGACATCAAACCCTAGAAATGAAATAATTAAAGAGGCTTTCCTATCTATTTTGTACCTATAGGCTTTCCTATTCTTGTCTGTACCAATATTTGAAGTATATGTATGAGCGGCATTATTTAAGAAGATCAACACACATCACGTTTTGTATAAGAGGAGACAACCATTGCCCAATTGGGCAACAACCATCAGCCTGATATAAGAGGACAATCAGCCTGCACCAGAGCATGAATACTGCCCGCAGTCACCATTGGTCTTCAGTGGTGGAGACGGGAATACGCAGGCAACAATGATCTGACACATGAAACTAAGCCATTGAAATTGCAGAAACAGAATAGATAGTTCGTGGGGGTTGAGGGGAGGAGAAATACAGTTGTTGACATGCAACCCTGGGACTCCACCAGTAGGAGCTGGATGTCACTGCCCTGGTCCGGTGGTCCCCCATCCTGTGCACTATCCATGACACCTTGAACCAGAAACACGCCCCTGACCGCACGAACCAAAGCCAAATCAAATCAAGGCCCTCTTTGATTCGCGGGATTTTCAAATCGTAAGTATAGGGTTGGAGTGGCATGCACACATGAATCCTACAGGATTAGCATGGAGTGTTTGATGGCACAGGAAAAGCAAAGGAATTGTAAAAAGAGGTTGGAGTGGATGTTAGATTTCCTATGAAATGTAGTACAAAAGATTCCATAGGAAAAATTCCTATGGGATCCAATCCTATGAATCAAAGGACCAACATAGGAAAAATTCTTAAGGATTTCAATCCTCCAGAAATCCTATAGAATTCCTTTGAATCAAAGGAGCCCCCAAATCGCGTCTTCTTCCTCCAAGATCGCATCAGACAGGCAAGCAGACAAACCTCATAGCGCCGAAGGAGACGACATGGCGGGATGACTTGAGAGAGATGGGGATCGTACTGGATCCAAAGCAACAGGTAGCCAAGCTGTGATAAATCCATCGACGGTGGCTCAAATCCCGCGCCGGCCCGACCAATCCCTCGACCGGAACGCATCACGGGCCCCGCCGCTCGGTCCCCAGCCCGCACCGCCGCGGACGTCCCCGCCGCACGGGCAGCATCCCCGAGGGGTCCCCTAGTAGGCGCGGCGTGAGGGGCTGGCCCGGAGGGGCGGCGACACGGCGAGCCCGTCGGTCGGGAGCCTGGCTGGCGCCGGCGGATCCCTCCATCATTGCCGCCATTCGGGGAGGGGCGTGGCCCCAGCCGACGCGAGCCGGGTTGGCCATGGCGAGCTAGACAGGCACTGCGACCGGATTTGGTCAGATGCTCGCATCCATGCCGCACCGCCGCGGCGCGGCGACACGGCGAGCCCATCGGTCGGGAGCCTGGCTGGCGCCGGCGGATCCCTCCATCATTGCCGCTGTTCGGGGAGGGGCGCAGCCCCAGCCAACGCGAGCCGGGTTGGCCATGGCGAGCTGGACAGGCACTGCGACCAGATTTGGTCAGATGCTCGCATCCATGCCGCGCTGCCGCACGCAACGATGTCGCCGGTGGCATCTCGCACCTGGCCGCAGGCGAGTGAGAAGGCGGCGGCCCGATAGGCCGTGCGGCGGAGGGTCAAGGAGCAGGGAGGCGGGACGGCGTCGAGTGCGTGGGGCTCGAGGAAGGAGTGGATTAGTCCTTTTTGCCCTAGGTTTTCGGGAGAGCGATTGGTCGTGGCTCTCCAAGCAGCTCGCTCGCCCTCGCCAATCGGGAACAACCCACCCTCATCCATTCATTCACGTAGCCCTCAAACGAACCCACCCTCTGTTTGCTGACCCTACAAGCTCACGACCCCACCTGTCGTACCCTCTTGAAGCGGTAGCCAATGTGAAAAATAGCGGACGGTTGACCAGCCGCCACCAGCTAAAATTTCACTGTTGTAACTTCATCGGGCGGTCAAAAATGTCTCGCGAGCACAATGGCCCTAGAACGGCGGGTACTCTAGCCTTGTTTATATGTTCCGATTTGAATGAATTCTGTCTTCAAGCTCCATCCCGTCGCGGACGTTAGCCATGGGCGTCGGTGTATCCACTGCTTTCTTCAGTATTTCTGATGACCCACAAGTATAGGGGATATATCGTAGTCCTTTCGATAAGTAAGAATGTCGAACCCAACGAGGAGCAGAAGGAAATGATAAGTAGTTTTCAGTAAGGTATTCTCCGCAAGCACTGAAACTATCGGTAACAGATAGTTTTGTGATAAGGTAATTGGCAACGAGCAACAAGTAATAAAAGTAAATAAGGTGCAGCAAGGTGTCTCATTCCTTTTTGTAGCAAAGGATAAGCCTAGACAATTTCTTATATAAAGGAAAACGCCCCCGAGGACACATGGGAATTATCGTCAAGCTAGTTTTCATCACGCTCATATGATTCGTGTTCAGTACTTTGATAATTTGATATGTGGGTGGACCGGTGCTTGGTTGTTGCCCTTACTTGGACAAGCATCTCACTTATGATTAACTCCTAATGCAAGCATCCGCAACTACAAAAAAAGTATTAAGGTAAACCTAACCATAGCATGAAACATATGGATCCAAATCAGCCCCTTACGAAGCAACGCATAAACTGGAGTTTAAGCTTCTGTCACTCTAGCAACCCATCATCTACTTATTACTTCACAATGCCTTCCTCTAGGCCCAAATAATGGTGAAGTGTCATGTAGTCGACGTTCACATAACACCACTAGCGGAGAGACAACATACATCTCATCAAAATATCGAATGAATACCAAATTCACATGGCTACTAATAGCAAGACTTCTCTCATGTCCTCAGGAACAAACGTAACTACTCACAAATCATATTCATGTTCATAATCAGAGGGGTATTAATATGCATTAAGGATCTGAACATATAATCTTCCACCAAGTAAACCAACAAGCATCAACTACAAGGAGTAATCAACACTACTAGCAACCTACGGGTACCAATCTCAGGCTATGAGGCAAAGATTGGATACAAGAGATGAACTAGGGTTTGAGAGGAGATGGTGCTGGTGAAGATGTTGATTAAGATTGACCCCCTCCCGATGAGAGGATCGTTGGTGATGACGATGGTGATGATTTCCCCCTCCCGGAGGGAAGTTTCCCCGGCAGAACAGCTCCGCCGGAGCCCTAGATTGGTTCCGCCAAGGTTCCGCCTCGTGGCGGCGGAGTTTCGTCCCGCAAGCTTGCTTATGATTTTTTCTTGGATGAAAGACTTCATATAGCAGAAGATGGGTACCAGAGGGCCACCAGGGGGCTCACGAGGTAGGGGGGCGCGCCCAGGGGGGTAGGGCGCACCCCCACCCTCGTGGCCAGGGTGTGGGCCCCATCTGATATTTTCTTCGCTCAGTATTTTTTATAATTTCCAAAAATGACTTCTGTGGAGTTTTAGGACTTTTGGAGTTGCGCAAAATAGGTCTCTAATATTTGCTCCTTTTCCAGCCCAGAATTCCATCTGGCGGCATTCTCCCTCTTCATGTAAACCTTGTAAAATAAGAGAGAAAAGGCATAAGTATTGTGACATAATGTGTAATAACAGCCCATAATGTGATAAATATCAATATCAAAGCATGATGCAAAATGGACGTATCAACTCCCCCAAGTTTAGACCTCGCTTGTCCTCAAGCGAAAGCCGAAATCGAAAAATATGGCCACATGTTTAGAGATAGAGGTGTCGATAAAATAAAATACGGACATGAGGGCATCTTGATAAAACTTCATTTTTTCCACTCTAGCTTTTGCCTACTTTGCTTATGCCACTCTAGATTTTGACATATCACTTTTGCCACTCTTAGTTTTTGACAATACATCACAAATGCCATTCAGTGGCAAAAAGCAATAACTTTTCATTTCACTTTTGCCACTCTAGATTTTGACAATGTATCGCAATTGCCACTCTAAAATTATTGCTTTTGCCACGGAATGGCAATTGTGATGTACTGTCAAAAACTAAGAGTGGCAAAAGTGAAATGTCAAATTATAGAGTGGCATAAGCAAAGTGGTCAAAAGCTAGAGTGGCAAAAACAAAGTTTTCCCTCATGAAGGTTGTCTTACTGTATTATTGGATCTGTTAATCACTGCCTACATGTTAGATCGGTTTGATTTTGAGATGCAGCGAGACTTTAATGTTTCTGAATTCTGATGTGAAAGCATGTCTATGTCAGTTGAACTTTGGACGACTGTTCCTGTAGATCGATGATGATATCAGTATGCATCCTAATTGTCAATCTCGAGTCTGCACTCACTACAAAAAAAAGACACATCCGTGACATTTTGGGCCGAACGAATTTTTTTTCTGTCATACATATGACACTTCTATGATGATAATTGTGACAAAACCCGGTATCATCATAGATGTGGCGGGCTCCTACTTCTATGACAAAAAATCATGACAGAAAATGGGCTTTTCGTCCTGGGCGGGCCGGAGACGCAGCTGCATGACATTCTTTGGGCCGTCCATGACGGAAAAAACCATGGTAGAAGCGAGGGGGAGGAAAATTTCCGGGAGTTCCCGTTTACGGTGGGAGGTCGGGGGCCGAGCGATGCGCGTTTCTCTCGTACACGTACGCGCGTGTGTGCGAGGCGTTGGCTCTAACTGAACCCAAGCGAGGCGTTGGGCTCTAACTGAACCCGAGCGATTGCACTGCAGGCTACGCGTTACTGAACCCGAGCGATCGATCGATGGCTGTTAACTGAACCCGATCGAGCAATTCCTTCGCTACTGCTGCTAACTGAAGCCGATCGATGCTGCCTCTGGATGAACAGTGAGCGTTGCCGGGGGGTTGGATGAACAGTTCCCAGTGGGGGTGGATGAACAGGACCCCGTGGTGTTACCTCTGGATGAACAGGACCCCGATCAATCGAGCCGGTTGGGGCTGGATGAACATGACCCCGTGGAGGGCTGGATGAATAGGACCACCCCGTGGAGGGCAGAATGAACAGTAGACGGTGGAGGAGTGCTCGTGGAGGGGTGGTTGAACAGGACCCCGTGGTGTGGAGGGCTGGATGAACAGTAGACGGTGGAGGGGTGGTTGAACAGTAGCCGGTGGAGTAGCGCACGGTGGAGGCTGGATGAACAGGAGCCCGTGGAGGCTGGAGGAGGTCGACGGTGGATGAACAGTAGGTCGTGGAGGCTGGAGGGGGTCGACGGTGGAGATGAATAGTATCTCGTGGAGTCCCGTTTTATGGTACGCCACACCCCTCCCGATGAACAGGACCCCCGTTTCAACCGTAGGAGGTCCGTTTCCTCCGTTTTGCGGTACGCCACACCCCTCCCGATCAACAGGACCCCCGTTTCGACCGTAGGAGGTCTGTTTCCTCCGTTTTGCGGTATGCCACACCCCTCCCGATCAACAGGACCCCCGTTTCGAATGTGGCCGGTCGAACACAAGGCCGTTTCCTCCGTTCTGCGGTACGCCAGGCCTCGTTTCCATCGCCTGTTCCGTCCAAGCCCTCCCATGAACACGACCACACATTTCGTTGCCTCCCCATGAACATGACGCATTCTGTTGCCTCCCCATGAACTCGACGGCGACGTTGTTTCTCTGTTCCAACCCAGCCATGTACACGAGCCCTGGCCGTACGTATGCGCGAGTACGCGTTCGAGACCCCGCCCGTATGTACACATACATGGCCGTATTTTCTTTCTTTCACCCTGGCCGCTGTACGTACGTGTACATGCTACGTGCGCGCCTCTACTACGAGACGTGCACGCCTCTACTATGACACGTGCGCGCCTCTACATCGACCAGTATGTACGTACACGTTCGCGACCAGAATGACAACGCTACGTACGCTTCAACCAGGTGGGTCCCGACTGTCAGGCACTTCCTTGCCTGCGAAGATGTAGTTGGTGGGTCCCAGCAGTCAGGGGGGTGAAATACGGTGGCCCATCCGATGGGTCCCCGTTGTTAGGTGGAGGAATAATTATTTTGCATGTAATAAGGAGGCACTTCCTTGCTGCGGCCGTGGACCCAGCTGTCAGCCTCTCCACGTACAGTCCACATCCGATGGAAGCCGTTCCTTGACCACGTTGACCACGCCGCGCCGAGAGCACCAGGGCGGTGGACAACGCGGAGCCGGGGAAGACGCGACAGTGGATGCCCACGCATATAGGAGTACGAGGGTTCACTGGTTCGCTGCGGTGTGAGGCTGTCGTCACCGCAGAATAACAGGGGGTGTGGGTGAGTAGAGGGATGGCCTGGCTAGCGGTGGGAGTAGTAGGGGGCGGTGAGGCCTGCACCGCATCGCAGCCGGCCACGGGAGGCAGGAGCACGAGGGACGACCGGCGCTGGTTTGGGCGGCTGGAGCAAGAAGACCAGAGGTTGAAGAAGCACTACGGCCGTTGGATGGACATCGTACGGTCATTGGAGCTAGAATCGTGCATATTGACTAAGTTGACAAAGCCCTCTGTCCCCGTCAACTTAGTAGGCCAACAAGTCAGCCTGCCACTATACTGGGTCCCAACTAACAGGGGGAGTATTCATTTTTTTTATGCGTAATAAGGAGGCACTTCCTTGCATGTGAAGATATAGCTGGTGGGTCCGAGCTGTCAGCGGCGGTAACGTTTTTTTCATGAAATACAAAGGCCCTTTCGGTGGGTCCCTGATGTCAGGTGGAGGAATCATTATTTTGCGCATAATAAGGAGGCATTTCCTTGCGTGCGGCCGTGGACCCAGCTGTCGGCCTCTCCACGTAAAGTCCACTTCAGATGCATGTCGGTCGTTGACCACGTTGACCAGGCCGCGCCAAGAGCACCAGGGCGGTGGACGACGGCGAGGCCTAGGAAGGGAACGACATGGAGGCAGGGAAAACTCGGCAGTTGGTTCTCACGCGGAGGGGAGTACGACTGTATGAGGGTTTACTGGTTCGTCTGCCGTCGCCGGAGAATAACAGCAGGTGTGGGTGAGTAGAGGGATGGCTAGGCCAGCGATGGGAGTACGGTGGGGCAGTGACGCCTGCGCGGCAGCAGAGCCGGCCGCAGGGAGGAGGGAGCAGGCAGTCCCGCCGGCGCCTGTTTGAGCGGCTGGAGCAGGAAGAGCAGAGATTGAAGAAGCACGACGGCCGTTGGATGGCCATCCAACAGTCACTGCTTGTGCGTCAACCTTTTTTTAGGAAAGCCTCAAATCTGTGGAAAACAACATACAGCCCATCTGCCATTATTTCTAATAATTTACAGCCCATTTGCTAATTGTTAAGGTTTTTTTGGAGCCCATATTCTTTTTGTTAGCATTACAGCCCATATTGTTGCCACAGTTAAAAAATTATACGAAATTTTGCATATTTCGGTGTGGTCCGAACTGTTTTTAATCCCGAAATTTCGACTCACATTCAAACTGATTTTAAAAATAAATGTATATCAATATAAAATCCAACAAATTCTCCATGCATAAAAATTAATGTAATTTCAAATCTTGAAATGAAAAAAAGATATTTGAAACTAATTGCCAGTTTGATGTGTTTTAAAAATGTACAACCCATTTCTCATTACTGATGGGCCATTTTCTCGGCCAGCCGAATGAAAACTCTCCTCGTCTTGAAAGATTTGCAGCCCAACAGGCCTGACAAAGCAACTTACTTGGCAAATCACAAAAAACCTGGGCTGTGGCCGTGGACCCAGCTGTCAGCCTCTCCACGTACAGTACTCTTCCGATGGAATGTCGTTGACCACGTTGACCACGCCGCGCCGAGAGCACCAAGGCGGTGGACGACGGTGAGGCCTAGGAAGGAGACGACACGGAGCCGGGGAAGACGCGGCAGTGGATGCCCACGCGGAGAGGAGTACGAGGGTTCACTGGTTCGGCTGCGGTGTGAGGCTGTCGTCGCCGCAGGGCCTGGCTAGCGGTGGGAGTAGTAGGAGGCGATGAGGCCTCATCGGCAGCACAGCCGGCCACTGGAGGCAGGAGCAGGCGGTCTCCCCGGTGCTGGTTTGGGCGGCTGGTGCAAGAAGAGCAGCGATTGAAGAAGCAGCAGGATCGTTCGATTCAAATCCAACGGTTACTGCTGCTAGAATCATTTGTTGACTAAGTTGACAAGCCCTGCGTATGCGTCAACTTAGTAGGCCCACAGGTCAGCCTCCCAACCGGTGCGCCCCAGATGTCAGTGGGAGAAATCATTTTTTTCACGTAATAAGGAGGCAGTTGATTGCGTGCGGCCAGGCCAGTAGAGGGAGTAGGGTGGGCCGGGGAAGCCTGCGCGGCATCACAGCGGGCCACAAGAGGAGGGAGCAGGCAGTCCCGCCAGCGCTAGTTTAGGCGGATGGAGCAGGAAGATCAGAGATTAAAGAAGCACGTCGGCCGTTGGATGGACATCCAACACTAACTGCTGCTAGAATCGTGTGTTCACTGACAAAGCCTTGCGTAAACAAGTCAGCCTCGAAATCTATGGCGTGTACAGCCCATTTGCTATTATTTTTATAATTTTTACTCATTTTCTAATTCATAAGGAATTTATTGCAGCCCGTTTTCCATTTTTAGAATTGCTGGCCATTTTCTGGTCAGTACCAGGGTCAAAAAATTAACTAAATATGTGGGAAATTTTGAAAATTCACAAAATTTTTCTGGGGAACGAAATATTCTTAATCCAAAAATTAATAGCCATAGTAAAACAAATTTAAAAATAAATTAGTACTATGTCATGTTAAATCCAATGAAATACGTATAAGATATCAGTGAAGAACAAAAACAAAAAAAGAAACTTATATCTCATTTGCTAAATTTTTTTTGGAATTTTCAACCCCTTTTGATATTACTTTTAACAAACATTGACCATACTCTTAAGCCAGGCCGGAATGCATCCCTCCTCGTGTTGAAAGATTTGCAGCCCAGTAATTCGGAGAAAACAAATAGGCCTAGCTTGGTATTCTTCAAAAAGCAATACTGGGCTACCTATTTTCCCAAAGAACTGGTGCATGAGCATTTAGCTTTATTTATTTACTTATTTATGTTTAGGGGACCATGAGCATGTACCTGGGCCGGATTCATGTGAGAGCCTCCCTTCCAGTTAATTATGGGCTTCTCTATTGGGCCTTCATCAGTGGGCTGCATGTTATCAACAAGTGGAAAATGTGTTCCGAGTTTCAAAAAAAATGTGTTCCGTACGATAAATAGTATGCGCTACGTATGGTACGGGGCACTAAAGGATCGAGCCGTGCAACGACTTCCAAAACATTATGTTTGTCGTTCTAACAACACATTTATTCAATCAATAGACGAAATATACTACTAATTGTACATTGAGAACAGCAGCAGCAGTAACCAGGGCTGGGGGTGCAACAGAAGCAGTAAGCAGGCCAGAAGAGTGAAGATGCAGCTCTCTCTTCCAAACTAAACATCAGCCATCATTACAAAAGGGCTACCAAAAAAGAACAAGTGTATGCATCAAACTAAATAAAGATCCTACTACACCAAGTGTACGCATCTAACTAACTGACTCAGTTAGACGTTACTATTTATTAAGCTGTGGAGATTAGCTGATGGCTTGAACCAGATGGGTGCCTGACGGGGGAAACTCCAGCCAGTAGGTCGAAGTCTGATACTTGCGACCCTCTCTCCTAGTTTGGGCTGCAGAGCGTGGTGGCACATATCAGGGTATGGTGCATGCAGAGACGCATGGTACGCTGTGTACACACAGTTTTGCCTGATGAACGAAACCGCGCTGCCATCATGATCCTTGCCGTCGATTATCTCCTGGTTAATCGGATAATTCAGTCCGACAAACAAAGAGCGTGTACCAAGGCTACTTACCAGCCTCCAGTCAAAAATTCCTGAAGGCCCAGAGAAGCTGGGATCCTGCTCAAAGACCTTGAAGTGACTGTAATTGTATTCCGCGAAACAACACGTCCGGTACATGCGAACGATCTCAATCTTTCGTCGTCGTCTGATCGAGCCAGGAACCACCTGCAACTACCATGGCGCTTTTCTTTGAAAGGTTCTGGGATTAGGAAGGGTAGGGACACCTGGCGGCCTACAACATCATATCAAGTTGGAGTCAAATAAAAAAGGGCTCTTGGTTTAGTTAATCTTAAGAACAACATGTTATGAGCATGAATATTTTTTCAGCAAATGTTGACAGTAATATAAGCAAGCCATAATAATATCATAGGAAAGTAACATACTGTTGTAACAGCCATTTGTAGCAATGACTGGAGTAGGCCAGCAATACGTCCAGCCATAGAAGGAGTTGACAGCGTAAATGAAGCCCTTGTGTTCAATGGCATCAAAGAACCATGGAGGATGTATGATCCTGCGATGGATGTGCAGATTTATCCACTTACCGCAGTGACCTGTCACATATGCGAGACCGCGGTTGAAGAACGTAATTAGCCTGAAGTCTTTATAATTCGCAGATCTTGTGGGCACTTGGCAGATTACAACCTTGAGAAAATCAAACTTGGTATCATGTTGGCTACTGTAAGATTCCGAGTATTCTGGGCTGCGGTGCCAAAGCAGTGCAGTGTTAATCGAAGGAAGGGGGATCAATCGCCGGGTGTAGACCTCCACGAGCATCCAGCTGCCGCGGCCATCGACGAGCACCATCCAAGACGTGTTCATGCCGACCCAGTACATTCCGTTAATGTAGTTGAGGCTGACGGGGATCGGATCGCAGTCAAGGGGGTTGATGCTCGCCACCCTACGATCGTTATGCTGCGTGACACGCCGTTTCTGAAGATCGGGCGGCATCAGCAAGCAAGGAGCTGGCTTAAAAAGCTCCGGCCTGAGGGCTTTGAGTAAACGGTACAACCCCGACGAGCACGTGGCGAGCGGCATGGTACTGAGATTGTCCACACGCGAAACAATGAGCTTGATTACCTCCGTGGGGAGCGAATTCCAGCCACTCTTTCGGCGGACGCTGCTCGGTTCTGCCATTGTTAGTGCTTGGGTTTCGGACGAGGGGCGACAACGTCAACACCGGCGGTGCTGCTCCCGCTGCACCGTATGTGATTCTATCCTTCCTGTTCGAGTTCGTGGTAGAATTCATGTTTCTAGTATGTGATCTGTTCATCTGCTATGCTAGTTCGCATGATTAGTTTAATCTCTGTCAATGATGTCATGATCTATTTCCTATTTATTCGGATTAAATATCATAGTAATTTGCTCATATTTCCAACAATCCAAAACCTGATAATAGGCCCTTCGTCCACTGCTATGAGTGCCCGATGCCGTTTTGTGGCTCGCCGGCGGACATGGTGCATCACCTCACGGATGCGTGCAGCGGTCACTGGTGGCCCTTGGCGGAGAACATCAAGTACGAGACGTGCTACCCGTTCACCATGCCGGAGTCGCTGGAGGATCACCGCTGCCTGCTAGTCTCGGAGGAGGACGGCAACGTCTTCCTCTTGATCATGGGCACCGGCGAGGCCCACGCAGGCCGCCGCCCTGTCTCTGTAATGTGCGTCAGGGGCGACGCCGCTGACGCTGACACTGACACGAGGCCGATGTACGGGTGCGTGGTCAGTGTTACTACCCCTCGGCGTCGCGTGGGCGGCGACACCGGCCTCATCGAACTGACTTGGACTCTGGGGAGCTGGGACTATCCCGCCAATGTGGACTTGGAAAACCCATGGGATCCTTTACCCGCCCACGCGGTGCACGGGGACTCCAAGGAGGTTCACCTGGACATACGCATTATCAAGTTAAATGTTGATCATTAGTCTTCGCTCAATGTAATCCGCTGTCTAAGCATGTGGAGACTTCCATGCAGGATCTTGCTCTATTGGAGTATCGCGCATGAATATATGTGTATCCGTTTATGGTTTAGTCTAGAATCTTCCATGTATGAATTTTTACTACAGTACTGGTGAAAGACTTACGATGAACCATTTCTTACATCTCCTCTGCCCGCTTGCAAGTCATCCTGATTTAATCCCTCTGTCTAGGTGTATAAGGGCATGGTTAATATTACTTAATAGTATAGCCAACTGTTGACTATAAGAAAGTGCCATGTCATCTGTAGCCAACATGTATAACAATCGATACTCAAAAACTAATTCTTAAAGATCATTTCTTGCAAAGCACAATAAGTGTTATTTCTTCACAAGTTTTGGATGCAGGTTGAATAGTTGAACGCTTTTGTTTGCAAAAGATACCTTTTTATCTATTTCACCCGGATGTTTGTGAGCTCTAGAGATGAAATAATATCCGAACAAACCTATCGATACCCGTTACACATGAGATGACCCCCACATCCTTTGTCAAAATGAACAACTCCCCGATCAATGCATTCCACTCTTCGGTGGACGGTGCAGTGCTATTTGATTTGACAACTACAACCAGTATATTATAAAAAACAAAGAAGAGTAGTAGAGATAGATATAAGAATAGAGACTAGGGAGGAGCACTGTCGGTGTCAAAACCGGTGGATCTCGGGTACGGTGTCCCGAACTGTGCGTCTAGGCGGATGGTAACAGGAGTCAAGGTACACGATGCTTTTACCCAGGTTCGGGCCCTCTCGATGGTGGTAAAACCCTACTCCTGCTTGATTAATATTGATGATATGGGTAGTACAATAGTAGATCTACCACGAGATCAAGGAGGCTAAACCCTAGAAGCTAGCCTATGGTATGATTGTTGCTTCTACGGACTAAAACCCTCCGGTTTATATAGACACCGGAGAGGGTTAGGGTTACACAGAGTCGGTTACAATGGTAGGAGATCTACATATCCGTATCGCCAAGCTTGCCTTCCACGCCAAGGAAAGTCCCTTCCGGACACGGGACGAAGTCTTCAATCTTGTATCTTCATAGTCCAGGAGTCCGGCCGAAGGTATAGTCCGGCTATCCGGACACCCCCTAATCCAGGACTCCCTCAGTAGCCCCCGAACCAGGCTTCAATGATGACGAGTCTGGCATGCAAATTGTCTTCGGCATTGCAAGGCGGGTTCTCCTTCAAATTCCGTGTACCTGTTGAATAATGTCCGGCTTCTTGTAAATATAGCGCTCCTTGGCTTCTACGCCCAATAATGGTCGTCTTCCACGTGTCAAACGAATACGAAAAGTCAGGGTGTTTTTACATTCACACCCTTAGCCGCGTAAATGAGCCGCCTATTTAAAGGGACGAGGATTTAGATCCAAACCACACCTTCTCCCCTCCGCGAGTATTCATCAGAGCGTATCTGACAAAGGTCCATTCCACCATGGCCAGCTGACGCAGCTCCTCCTCTCGCCCTTCCAGCCCTCAGCCTGGAGATTGGGAGAGATGCTCCATCCCGCATAGCGAGCTAGTGACGCTCCAGACCAAGGGATTCCTCCCCCCGGCCTATATGGTCCCGGTCCGAGCCGGACTTGCCACCTATAATGGCGGAGAGCAAGCGGAGAGCGCCCCCAATCCCTCCAAAGGAGAGCGGGTATGCCTTGTCCCTTATTTAATAAGAGGGCTCGGATTTCCAATTCATCCGTTTCTTCGGGGGCTCCTGGAGTTTTATGGCCTCCAGCTGCATAACCTCACGCCTGCCTCCATATTGCATATCGCGGGCTTCGTAGCCCTTTGCGAGCTGTTTTTGGGTGTCGAGGCTCATTTCGCGCTGTGGAAGAGGCTATTCTGCCTTGTGCCCCGTTCTCAGAAGGGGTCAATATATCAAGTGGGCGGAGCCAAAGTGTGGCGCATCGCCGGGACCGGATATCTACCCGGAACCCCAAAGAAGGCGTCCGAGGACTGGCCTTCGGAATGGTTTTATATAGAGGACGTCCCGTTGCCGGATCCTATTCGGATCGGCCTCCCTGAGTTCAACAGTGCTCCCCTGAAGAAGCGCCTAAGCTGGCGTCCACGGAGCCCTCAGAGGGAAAGTGACAAGGACGTCCTTTACCTGATGGGCTAGATAAGATTGTTAGCTCATTCCGGACTAACCATGATCGGAATCATGGCCGCATGCATCATGCGGGGGGTGCAGCCGCTTTAGTACAGGGGCCACCCCATGTGGGACTTCAACGGGGAGGACGACGCCACCCGTCACGGCCGTAAGGGGCCGGACTCGGCTGCCGCTCTAATAAAGATCTTGTCCGCTTTGTACAAGGGAGAAGAGGAGGAATTTCTCCACGTCAACCCACAGGGTGGATATTCTATGTACAATCCTCTAAGTTGGGTAAGCGGACACTTTTACTTGCCCATCCGTTTTATATTCCCACCGTCAAATATCTAGTCTAACGACTTCAACGCAGGAACTGCGCCAGGCTGTTAAGGAAATAAACAGCCCTCCTCCACAACCCGAGGATCCGGGACGGTCCCTCGACCCGGCCTCCCAAGAGGATCCGGACTTATCTGTGGAGCTGATTAATGGGGTGTTCTATCAATTGAGCAAGGACAACGCCTTGGTGGCCATTACGGCTGATTACCCCGGGCTATTCCCCGCCTCTCAGGTAACTAAGACCGAAGTCCCAGCACCTTGAAAAGGGATCCATCCTCGCATGATTTAGATTCCGTATAACAACCGTGCTTTGTAGGGGAGGTCCTTGGGACGGGAGGCCGAACCTGCGGCGACTAGCCAATGAGAGGCGGTAAGGCCCCGCGGGCTGAAAAGAAGTACGGTCCGGACTGAGACGCCGGCGCAAAGGTATAGCGCGCCATCTTATTCCCAGGTATTATTCCTTCAATGCATATTAACGCTCGTGCTCTCTTCAGGACGAAGAGACCTCGCCGGACTATATCCAGAGAGGTTGCCAATCGCGCCTCTACTAGCCAGGCTCCACAGCCCGGTCTGGAAGCGGAGGCGAACATAAGGCGCACACCGGATGCTCCTCCGACAGAGGATGCGGACAGGCTGTCTGCCACCCATTCCGAGGTGGAGAGTGCCATGAACCACAGGCGTCGCCGGCCAGTTCTTCGCGACGCTTGTTTCTCCCAAGAGGCATTGGATGCCTCCGATTTGGGAGATGCGTACCTCCGTGCCGCTCAAAATGGTCTAGCCAGAGCCGCGGAGCAATATGTAAAAGACATACGGGTAAGAAAATTTGGGTAATCATACATATATATATATACCAGTAGCCCCCGAGACTTGAAACAGTTAGAATAACTAATTTAAGGATCATTTATAATGCAGGTTCTTGCGGAAAAGAATACCCAACTGTCCCAGGAGCTAGAAGAGTGCAAAGCCCAACTTGAGGCCGCACTAGCCGTGACAGGGGAGCCCAAGGAGACCCCCTCTGGTAAGATACGCTTCGAAAGATAAGTATTTTGCGAAGTGCGGCGTGGGTGCAAATCTGACAAATGAAATTGCAGATGGCGCCGGATTAGATCCGGAAAAGCAACAACTCCTACGCCAGCTGAAGGCTGGTGAGAGCGTGCTGACAAAGGTGAGGCGGGAGAAGAACGATCTCCAAGATGCCAACACCAAGCTGGGCGTTGAACTGAAAGATGTTCGTGCCCAGCTGTCGAACTCCGTTAAGGAGAATCAGCGGCTTTGACGCGGCATATTTAGTAAGTGCTTGAACGAACTTTGAAAAAAGAGTTCGGCGAGGAAATCGACTAACAGAGTAATGTCTGTAGGTATGCTAATGGGTCGTCCTGTAGAGGAAATGCCCGGTTCTACGGGTGACCTTCTTCCCGAGCTCTCACAACTGCACGAGTGAGTTCGGCAGGTGATTCAAGGCGTCGTCCAGGCCTTGTGGCCCTCCGTCTCCATGCCCGAAGACCTTGGAGAGCTTGTAGAGAAGCTGAAGGGAGCGCGGCAGCGCTTACGATTGTGGAAGATATCGGCATGCCGTCAAGGCGCCAGGGAGGCCTGGGACATGGTGAAGACGCGGTACACGAAGGCTGACCCAAACCACATGGCCGAGGTCGGACCTATGGGGCCCGATGGGAAGGAGATCCCTGTGAGCTTAGTATACGGCCAAGTAGAATTGGACGCAAAGTATTCCCAATAGGACTGTAAACTAGACAGCCTGTTAGATGGTATTGAAGAGGAATACAATCAGTCAAATTGACCATGTAATTGACATGTGTAATGCCTTCTAGCCGGATTGTAGATCGTTTGTCATGGCCGACCTTTTCGCTTCAACCTCGGGACCTGACGGTCCGGAGTGTGTCCGAATACCCTCGCGGTTATATAAGAACCGGGGTATGCATGGAGACCAGGCGTAGGGGTCATTAGTGCTTTAACAGACAAGTGCCCAACTAGTTATGTTATATTACATGGTTAGTAAGAAACATCTTCCAGGGAGATTAGTTCCGTTAGGGGTTCCTTTCCTTGGGAGGCATGCCCTAAAGTGCATGTCCGTTCTGTGAAAAGAGACGCAGGAAAAACATCTAGGGGCTCATAAATAGATAAGTGAAAAGATCATCTTTAGTTCACAGACCGAATATTCCCTTAAGAATGCTAGCTTTCGGCTTCACCCAGTCTGAGGTACACATCCGCCTGACCCGGCAGTAACAATCGCAGAGGTGCTCCCTTTACCACCTAGCCGAACAATCGGGAACGTAGGGGTAAGCACAGGAGCCAGGCAACCCAGCTTGGCCAAAACTTAAGTCATATCGATGCATATAATGGTGAATAAAAGGTACATGCGGAAGTGTGACACATGTGTTGGGCATGAAGCCCGTATAAATAAGCTTCTGTTTAAAGAAGCCCCCGGGTTTAATGAGCGCGGATAGCGCGTCACTTATTGAGCCATTAAAGGCTATAAGAGAAAGGAAGGGCAGAAGGATAGAAATGTAAGACAGAAAATATATAAAAAATGGACAGAGGAAGGAGACGAACACAGAGTCCGGCGCTAGGCATAGAATCTTCGGAGACGGGCTGCGTTCCATGGGTTCGGCTCGAGTCGGTTATCCGATGCATCTCACAGGCGGTATGCTCCACCAGTCAGGACTTGGTCAATTATGAAGGGACCTTCCCACTTGGGCTTGAGTTTGTCCTTTTTCTTGTCCGGCAGGCGTAGAACTAATTCGTCAACATTGTAATTTTTGGCCCGTACTTCTCTGCTTTGATATCTTCGAGCCTGCTGTTGATAGAATGCGGAACGGGCTTTTACCACGTCACGCTCCTCCTCCAAGGCATCCAAACTGTCCTGCTGATCGAGCTCGGCTTCTCTTTCTTCGTACATGCGCACTCGAGGTGAGTCATGAATTATGTCGCAGGGCAAAACCGCCTCTGCGCCGTACACCATAAAGAATGGTGTGTATCCGGTGGTGCGATTCGGCGTGGTCCGCAGCCCCCAGAGTACGGAGTCGAGCTCCTCCACCCAGTGTGTATTGGATTCCTTAAAGGACCGCACTTATCTGGGTTTGACGCCGCTCATTATAAGACCATTTGCACGTTTGACCTGGCCGTTAGTTTGTGGGTGATAGACAGAAGCATAATCAAGCTTGATGCCCATATTTTTGCACCAGAGTTTTACCTCATCGGCCGTAAAGTTCGTGCCATTGTCAGTGATGATGCTGCGGGGGACGCCATAATGGTGTACAACCCCGGATATAAAGTCTATCACCGGTCCGTATTCGGCCGTCTTAACTGGCTTGGCTTCTATCCATTTGGTGAACTTATCCACCATGACCAATAAGTATTTTTTCTTGTGGGTTCCGCCTTTAAGGGGTCCAACCATGTCAAGCCCCCAGACCGTGAAGGGCCAAGTGATGGGGATAGTTTGGAGGGCGGTGGGTGGCATATGGCTTTGATTTGCAAAAAGATGGCAACCGACGCATCGTTGGACTAAGTCCTGAGCGTCTGCCCGGGCCGTCGGCCAATAAAAGCCTGTACGGAAAGCCTTGCCTACAAGGGACCGAGCTGCAGCGTGATGACCACCAAGTCCGGCATGAATTTCAGCCATAAGGTTCCGCCCTTCCTCTTCGGAGATGCACCTTTGAAGGACTTCGGTAGTGCTTTTCTTATAAAGCTCTCCCTCATGGACTCTATAGGCTTTAGATCGTCGCACTATGCAGCGTGCCTCATTTTGGTCCTCGGGGAGTTCCTGCCTAGTAAGGTAGGCTAGGAATGGTTCTGTCCACGGGGCGATGACGGCCATTATTACATGGGCTGAAGGTGTGATTTCATTGGCAGAGCCTCCAATTATGACAAATTGTTCGGTGTCGGGCAGTGCGGTTGGGTCCGGGCTGTTATTACCGGGTTCCCCTTCCCATACTACGGATGGCTTGAACAGCCTCTCCAAGAAGATCTTGGGGGGACTACATCGCGTTTTGCGCCGATGCGTGCCAGGACATCTGCCGCCTGATTGTTTTCCTGGGCTATATGGTGAAATTCGAGCCCTTTGAACCGAGCTGACATTTTTAAGACGGCGTTGAGGTAAGCTGCCATTTTCGGATCCTTGGCATCAAAGTCTCCATTTATTTGGGATATTGCGAGGTTTGAGTCCCCGCACACCTCTAGGCATTGAATGCCCATGGATACTGCCATCCGGAGACCATGTAAAAGGGCCTCATATTCGGCTGCATTGTTGGAGTCTGTGTACATAATCTGGAGTACGTATTGAACTGTGTCTCCTATGGGGGACGTCAAAACGACGCCAGCCCCTAGATCGGCCAACATTTTGGAGCCGTCAAAGTGCATGACCCAGTTTGAATATGTGCCGTACTCTTTAGGGAGTTCGGCCTCCGTCCATTCTGCGGCGAAGTCGGCCAAAACTTGCGACTTGATAGCTCGCCGTGGCTTGTAAGTTATGTCGAACGGGAGGAGCTCAATGGCCCATTTTGCAATCCGGCCCGTCGCGTCACGGTTTTTTATAATATCGTTAAGTGGCACTTCCGAGGCTACTGTTATTGAACACTCTTGAAAGTAGTGTCGTAGCTTTCGGGATGCCATAAACACCGCGTACGCAATCTTTTGATAATGCGGGTACCGTGACTTGCATGGAGTAAGGATAGTGGACACATAGTAGACCGGCTTTTGAAGGGGGAATTTGTGTCCGTCCGTTTCTCGTTCGACGACGAGCACTGCACTTATGACTTGGTGGGTTGCTGCAATGTATAATAGCATTGGTTTGCCAATGTTTGGCGCGGCCAGGACTGGGTTTGTTGCCAAGATGGCTTTTACTTCATTGAGTCCGGCCGTGGCTGCATCCGTCCACTCGAAGTGTTCGGTGCGCCGAAGGAGGCAATAAAGGGGTAGTGCCTTTTCTCCCAAGCGGGAGATAAAGCGGCTCAGAGCCGCCACACATCCGGTTAGTTTTTGTATTTGTTTGAGGTCCTTCGGGATATCCAATTGTGATAGAGCTTGGATCTTGGCTGGATTTGCTTCAATTCCTCTACCGGATACAATGAAGCCCAAGAGCTTTCCGGATCTTGGATCTTTTATCGAGTATCACATCATCCCTATTCATCGTAGATCGCAGTGCAGTCAGTTCCTCGGCCGCTAGGGCTTCGGATAGTGCCTCGAGGGCCAATGTGGCTGTCTTATTTTCAGCGTGGAGTTCTATGTCCGGATCACTAGCGAGAGTGATGATTCCGTTCGGCCCGGGCATCTTGAGCTTCATGTACCCGTAATGGGGTATTGCTTGGAAGATTGTAAACGCTTCCCGCCCTAGCAGAGCGTGGTATCCGCTACTGAACGGGGCCACTTGGAACGTGACCTCTTCGGACCTGTAATTATCCAGCATGCCGAACAGCACATCTAGTGTGATTTTTCCTGTATAGCACGCTTCCCGACTAGGGATTATTCCTCTAAAGGTTGTGCTGCTTCGCTCAATGCGGTTCCAGTCTATTTCCATTTTTTGAAGGGTTTCCTTGTAAATGAGGTTCAATCCGCTGCCTCCATCCATGAGTACCTTGGTAAGGCGAAAGCCGTCCACTATTGGACTGAGGATCAATGCGGCTGGTGCTCGGGCTGTTTGGAATTTAGGTTCATCACTGGCATTAAAAGTAATAGCCGTGTCACTCCATGGGTTTATTGTTGCTACTTGGTAGACTTCGGCGAGGCTGCGAAGTGTTCTTTTTCGCGTATTATTTGATGCGAAAGTCTTGAAAACTGTTAATACCGTACTGGTGTCCCTGGGACGGCTTCCCGTGGCATCAGGGATTAGAAGATCTTCGCCAATTTTAGCCACCTGCCGGAGTATCCAACATGCTCTAAGGCTATGAGTTGGTCTGGCGCCCTCTGTACTGTGAATTTTACAAGGTCCATTAAGCCATCCTTCCAGTACGGTTCCATGCCCTATAGAGGGTTTTTGCTTTTTGGTGTTTAACCTGGGTGTCTGACGATGATGCACCCTTTTATTTCGGACTGGGTTTGTATTCAGGGCCGGATTGTCCCAAAATTTTATTTCGGTTTTCCAGGCGCTTTCCATCGCACAGTACTTTCGTACTATGGACGCCAAGTCGGTGAAGCGTGTAATATCACGGCGGCTTATGGCGTTGAGGATTCCCTTGTCCGTGAAATTATTGCAGAAGAATGAGATTGCATCTTCCTCACGGCAGTCCTTGATCTTGTTCATAACCAGGAGGAATCTGGCCCAGTAATGATGTACTGTTTCTTCGGGCTTTTGCCTAATTTGTGATAGATCGCTTATGTTCGAGTGGGTGGGTGGAATTAAATCCGAAACCTCACCCAATCTGGGACTCAGAGGCCAAGGAGTTTTCGAACTCGGAAGTTTGAATTCCTGGATGTTGTCCAATGAGTCTAGCTCGTCGCCTGACTCTAAGTTCTGGTCTTGAGCGATGTCCTCCCCTCCGCGGGCATCCGGCTTGGAGGGATCGGGAATCCGGACATAGCTAGTCCTTAAAATATATGAAGGGTCGCCGCACTATCCCTCTACCATGACAACGTGATGGGTGACCTGGGGAGAGTTGATCTCTCTCAGATCGGGTTTAGGCCCAATCTGGTCGTAATCCCTAGTGACTCACAGGGCGGCGATGCGATCCAAGAGCTCGTTTATGGAAGAGAGCTCCATTGGATCTAACTGCTCGGCAAGTTCCGAGCTGACATGAAGATTGCTTTTGATGACCCGAGAGGTCATCGTCGGCGCAGCAGCCGAATAGGCGGTCATAAGAAAACCACCTAGCCGGAGAGTTTGGTCGACAGCCAAAGCTCCCTTAGCAACGGTGCCATCTTTAAAGACGGGATGAGGCATCCTTCCTGATGGCGACGGCACAGAGGAACTCTCAATGAAAACACCAATGTCGGTGTCAAAACCGGCGGATCTTGGGTAGGGGGTCCCAAACTGTGCGTCTAGGCGGATGGTAACAGGAGACAAGGGACACGATGTTTTTACCCAGGTTCGAGCCCTCTTGATGGAGGTAAAACCCTACTCCTGCTTGATTAATATTGATGATATGGGTAGTACAAGAGTAGATCTACCACGAGATCAAGGAGGCTAAACCCTAGAAGCTAGCCTATGGTATGATTGTTGTTTCTACAGACTAAAACCCTCCGGTTTATATAGACATCGGAGAGGGTTAGGGTTACACAGAGTCGGTTACAATGGTAGGAGATCTACATATCCGTATCGGCAAGCTTGCCTTCCACACCAAGGAAAGTCCTTTCCGGACACGCCAAGGAACTTCGTCTTCAATCTTGTATCTTCATAGTCCAGGAGTCCGACCGAAGGTATAGTCCGGCTATCCGGACACCCCCTAATCCATGACTCCCTCAAGCAGCATCTACTGCTTCGTGGGCTACTCTTGCGCTCCATTCGGCGGCCGCAACGTCCCCTACAGCCACTCCCTCTTGCGCTCCATTCGGCGGGCGCTGTTGAAATTTGGGGAGCGCACTCTCGCGACTGCTAGCAGCGACGACTTCACCGACGACGACTTCTTCCCCGACCTCGGCAACCTCTTCCTCAACAACATGGGGACAACCTCAACACCAATGGTGCTAATCCCGTTGCACCGTATGTGTTTCTGTCCTTCCTGTTTGAAATCGTGGTAGAATTCATGTTTCTAGTCTGTGTCCTAGATTCGATCTGTTCATCTACTATGCTAGTCCGCATGATTAGTTTAATCTCTGTTATAGCCATCATGATTTATTTTGTAGGAAATCTCGTAGTAACTTTCTCATATATTCAACTGGCGGAACGTCCCCTACAGCCACTCCTGTTTCATGGACGGCCTGGTCGATGCCTCCAACGAGCCCTTCGTCTACTGCTATGAGTGCCCGGTGCCGTTTTGTGGCTCGCCGGCGGACATGGTGCATCACCTCACAGATGCGCGCGGCAATCACTGCTGGCCCTTGGCAGAGAACATCAAGTACGAGACGTGCTACCCGTTCACCGTGCTGGAGTCGCTGGAGGATCAGCGCCGCCTGCTAGTCTCGGAGGAGGACGTCAGCGTCTTCCTCTTGATCGTGGCCACCGGTGAGGCCCGCGCAGGCTGCCGCCACATCTCTGTAGTGTGTGTCAGGGGCGACGCTGCTGACGCTGACACGAGGCCGATGTATGGGTGCGTGCTCACTATTACTACCCCTCGGCGTCACGTGGGCGGCGGCACTGGCTACGACAAGCATACTTGGACTCTGCGGAGCTGGGACTTTCCCGCCGATGTGGACATGGAAAGGGCACGGTGTTATTTGAACCCCAACGATGTGCACGGGGACTCCAAGGTGGTTCACCTGGACATCTGCATTATCAAGTTAAATGTTGATCATTAGTCTTCGCTCAATGTAATCCGCTGTCTAAGCATGTGGAGACTTCCATGCATGATCTTGCTCTATTGGAGTATCGCGCATGAATAAAAGTGTATCCATTTATGGTTTAGTCTAGAATCTTCCATGCATGATCTTGCTCTATTGGAGTATCGCGCATGAATAAAAGTGTATCCATTTATGGTTTACTCTAGAATCTTCCATGTATGAATTTTTACTACAGTACTGGTGAAAGACTTATGATGAACCATTTCTTACATATCCTCTGCCCCCTTCCAAGTCATCCTGATTTAATCCCTCCATCTAGGTGTATAAGGGCATGGTTAATACTTAAATAGTATAGCCAACGGTTGGCTACAAGAAAGTGCCATGTCATCTGTGGCCAACATGTATAACAATGGATACTCAAAAACTAATTCTTGAAGATAATTTCCTGCAAAGCACAATAAGAGTTATTTCTTCACAAGTTTTGGATGCAGGTTGAACAGTTGAACGCTTTTGTTTGCCAAAGATACTTTTTATCTATTTCACCTGGATGTTTGTGAGCTCTAGAGATGAAATAATATCCGAACAGACCTATCCAAATGAACTAACCGAGGCATCTCCATCTTAATTTTCTCTTGCAAGTCATGCGTGGTCCCTTCATCGTGAAAATGCTCTGGCCATCGCATTGATTTGCATGCATGGATAGCACCACCATATTTTCAAAGGAGGAGCGAGCTCTATATTTCAGCCAAGGCATGCATGATTTGAGGAATTATGGTTGGGCATGCATGTAGAAAAGGGAGGAGAGTAATTTGCATGCAAGGGATTAAAGGAAGGGAGGCCAGCGGCTAGGCATTCAAAGGAGGCTGCATGCAAGATTACACGGGATCTAGATACTAGTCCCAAAATCAGTTCCTCTTTTTGCAGACATGCCTTGGTACGAGAGATTGACAAGTTAGGCCCTGTAAAAATGGATGGAGGGAGTAGTAGTACTAGTGTAGAGGGGGCGCTGCATGGGAGTCTCACCTCTCACCCCGCTTGTGGTGCGGCAGTAAAGCCGTCATATCACAAAACCCAACCACTCCCAGTAATAAGTGGCCTGGTAAAATAAACGGACAAGCAACCATCACATCCCTCTGTCTTTTTTGCATTTCATCTCTCTGCATTTACTTTCTCCGATTCATCTCGCACACTCGATCCCTAGCTACTACTCCTAGGGCCAGTTCTTTTGGCGGCTTCCCCAGCTTTTCCCACAAGACTAGTCACAGTGGAGAGTAACAATAAGGCGCCTCACTCATTTATTTGGGCTTCTAAACTACTATTCCGTCCTGGTTTATTCCTCACCATTGTAATTTGTGCAAAATTTTGACCAAAGATTTAACTGGTTTATTCCTCACCATTGTAATTTGTGCTAAAATTTGACCAAAAATTTGACACAGATTACAATGGGGACCAATAAACCAGGACGGAGGTAGTAGTTATGGTATTACTAATCTAGAAGCCTAAAAGAACCGGCCCTGGTACTCCTACTAGTAGTAGACCCAAGTTGGAATTCCAATTGCACGGCACAACCTGTTAGGCAAAAAAATCGATTCAGGGTGTAGGAAGCGGTTTGGGAATTTGCATGCCTTTCCAACCAGTGAGATACTCCGTACAAAGTACGACAGAGAAATAACCACAGAGAAGGAAGCTAAAATTAAACAATCAAACAAGCATTTTTGCATTTGTTTTGCATTGAATCGTTTCACAAGTTTCACAAGTTTGACTAGTGATGTTTTTCTACTTTTACAAAAACCGCACGTACATAAGTAATAGTAGTACTCCCTTCGTCTAGGTGTATAAGTCTTCCCTCCTTCTTGGTCACGGTGCACAACCGAAGATGACTTATTGACCTGGACAGAGGGAGTAGCACAGTCTGCAAGCATATATCGAGAGAGACGTGTAGTGCGATAGTATATAGTAAAGTTTGTGCTATATGCACGTACTTCAAAATGCGTATGAATACACAAGGTTTCCAAACTTTCCCTTTTACATACTTAATTAATGTCGGAGTAAATAGCCGTGGGTAGCCTAGCCGGCTTCCCCTGGCCCTTCTGAAAAAAATTACGAGCCCATCCGGCTCTCAAGAATCCAAGACGTGGGGCCGCCTTCCCCTTGCCGGCTGTCTCCCAGGCTGGCTATCGGAAGGCGGCCCGGCTTTAGCCCTCGTGAAGAAGGCCACGGGAGGGCCGGCTTCAAGAAGCCGGCCGCGAGAAGGCCGACTCCAAGAAGCCGGCTCCCACAAAGTGGTCAAGACCGTACCCTCAAAGTTTGCACCCACTTAATGGTGATGTGACGGGGTGTGGCTACAGTGAAGCCTGCCACCCCCGAATCCCGGAGCACGACTGGCACAGTGCGCCGTACGGGTGGCCATGACCCATCCGGCGTGGCACTGTTGCCACGTTGACCCTGATGTCATCCACGATGGACTACCAGTACGGCCCATGGGCGGTGGGCCCCTTCGGGTAGAGAGACACCCGAAGGCAGCCGTGCATCCCCCAGTCGGCCTGAGACAAAGCCGGCTCTCCATAGCTGGCATGCCACCTCCTTCAAAGGAGACGCCCCATTAAGGAGACAAGACGCGGTGAGGCTACAGTGATCACCCGCCGGACGGCGGCACTGTAGCCACGCCTACCTCGACGAAGCCCTCGTCACCAGGATTGAGCAACAGTAACCAGCCGCCGACAAGGCCCCGAACAGTGGGGCCTGCCTGTCGACCGAGGAGCCGGCAGCCGGCGGGCCCCAGCAGTCAGCGTAGAAGCCGGCGAGCGTAGTCACAGACGGCTGGGCCCCGCGCCCAGCCGGATTACCATTGTACCCCCGAGGGGTTGGCCTATATAAACCCCCCGGGACACCCATGCAAAGGGTTGATCCCTGCTAGTTCTAGACACCAGGCAAGGAGAAGAAGAGAGCGAGCCGTGCCCTTCCTCCTCCTCCCACCAAACAGCTCAAGGAGCATTGTGTAGCTACTTGTTCATCTAGTGATCTTGCGGAGACCCCGCAGAGCAGCAGTAGGGGTGTTATCTCCACGGAGAGCCCCGAAGCTGGGTAAGATTCGCCGGCGTGCATGTCTTTGCCTCATCCCGTTTCCAGGCACCGGCGATGTTTTACTGGCTCCCACAATGATAAGCCACCCGTTGGCATATGTCGCACCTACCACCCGACATTTGGCGCCCACCGTGGGGCTAGGTGCACCGTCGTCCGGAGACCTGTTCTGGACGGGAACCCTCTTCCTCCCCAGCGAGCGTAGCCAGCCCGGCACGCTCGATGGGGCTTGCCACGACGCGCTGCAAGGTGTCACCAACATTTGCACGGCGAGCAGCCTCGCCGATCTCCTCGACAAGACTTTCATCTCCGACGAGCTCACTTCCGACGCGGGCACCGACCGCCTCGTCAACCTCTTCGGCCAGCTTCACGTCTCCGGCGAGCCTGCCGTGGACTTGGAGTCGGTTGGTTCCACCGATCCGATGCTTGTCGACTCCGACACGGCTTCACTCGACACTTTCCCCACTGACATTGCGGTCTACAACGACCCGCTTCCCCGGACCGATGGCTGCGATGCTGTCACCATCGAGGTGATGGTCATCGGCCACGGCGGCGCTGCTGACGAGAGCGCCCACGACACCCTGCACGCGGCGGTCCACGACTTGTCCATCCCGCTCCCGGCTAATGCCGACGATGAAGCACTGGAGGCGTGCCGCCTCGCTCTCCTTGCGGAGGGCCGGAGGCTGGCCTCCATAAGACGCCTCACTGAGGCCCACCAGCACGAAGCCGACCGCGTCGCCTTTGGTACACCGACTCCGGGTGGGTCAAGCCAGGCCGGTGTTGTCAGGCAGCGCGGCGCTGTCATCGCCGACACGCTGGGGGTCGACCGCCCAGTCTATGCCACTCCACTCGAGAACCTGCGTGCCGCCCAGGCGGCCGTAGACGAGCTAGACAGATTGGGGTCCGAAGAACTCCCCCACATGACCAGACGCATCCAGCAGCTAATTGATGCGGCTGCGCGGTGGCACAAAGCCAACGCCCGCGCAGAAAGCCCTCCCCCGCGCCGAGATCACGGCGCGACATCCCGGACGCCGACTACGGGCAACACCCGCGCACGACGCGAGAAAGAGCCGGCTGCCAGCCGAAGCCGGACCCGAATCTCCATCGAGCGAGACGCAGAAGGCCATCCCCGGGCCGTGGAATGGCGGGGCAACCCACCTCCACCTCGGCCCCGTGGAGAGAGATATCCCACCCCGCCGCCTGTGGCGCATCCGACTCTCAGCGGCCGACTAGGTCGCCGCGAAGGAGTCAGCGAGAACGATGCCCGCCATCGGATCGACCGCCTGGCGCGATCCCTGGCGCTGGAAGAAGAAGACGATGTCGGTCCGCCTTGTTTCGGCCCCCGCATCCGCGACGAGCCTTTCCCCAAAGGGTTCTCGCTCCCAAGAGACATGCCCAATTACAACGGCTCCGTGAAGCCGGAAGATTGGTTGATCGACTACTCCATGGCGGTTAGCATAGCCAACGGCAACAGGCGCATTGCCGTGAAGTACGTGCCCCTCATGCTGCAAGGCACGACGCGGACCTGGCTCAACAGCCTCAAGCCCTTCAGCATCAACAGCTGGCTAGATTTCACAGAAGCTTTCGTCCGCAACTTCACCAGCACCTACAGGCGGGCTCCCAAGCCTAGGCAGCTCTCCTTGTGTGTACAAGGCCCCGCCGAGTCTACTCGCGACTACCTCACGCGTTGGGCCGAGCTCCGCAACTCTTGCGAGGGGGTGCACGAGGTGCAAGCCATAGAATACTTCACTGCCGGGTGCCGAGAAGGCACCCTCCTCAAGCACAAGCTTCTCTGCAACGAGCCGACTACCCTTGACGAGCTTCTGGATATAGCGGACAAGTACGCCACCGCCGACTCCTCGATGAAGACTGAGCTCCGGGTAGACGCGTCCGGGAAAGTACTCAACCCGGCGCCCAAGACGCCGGCTGGGGATTCCGGTTGACGCCCACACCCGAACGATCACAAGCGCAAGGGCCCCGCGCCGACTCCCACCAGTCGGCAGGTGGCCATAGTCGAAGACGTGCCGCCCGAAGGGCGGCCCGCGCCCAAGAAACCCAAGGGCGGCCGGCCGGCTTGGCAGCCGGCCTTCTCCTACGAGCAAACTCTCGACGCCCCGTGCAAATTCCACAGCGGCGCGAAGCCGTCCAACCACACAACCCGGAAGTGCCATTGGCTCACCCGAATCTCCAAAGGCGAAGGGCTCGCGCCGCCTCCGCCTGCCGGCCCGCCGCCTCCGGCTCCGCCGCCGCCGGCCGCTCGGCCCGCAGTCGGAGCCGTGCATGATGAGTTCCCCGACGAGCATGCAGCCTATATCGTCTTTACAAGCCAGCCCGAAGACCGGCGCGGCAAACGCCGAGAGCACCAGGAAGTCAGCATGGTCGCTGCCAACCCCGCCGAGCACATGCATTGGTCAGAAAAACCTATCAGCTGGAGCCGGGCCGACCACCCAGAGGTGATGCCGTCTCCCGGCTCTTATGCGTTGGTTCTGGATGCCACCCTTGCAACGGACAGACGCGCCGCCCGTTTCTCCCGTGTGTTGATAGACGGCGGGAGCAGCATCAACATCTTGTACCGTGACACCCTGGAGAAGCTGAATGTCAAGACGAAGCAACTCATGCCTACTCGGACAGTATTCCATGGCATCGTACCTGGCTTGTCCTGCGCCCCCATTGGCAAGATCAAGATTGATGTACTCTTTGGGGACAAGGAGCATTTCCGCCGGGAAGCGATCTGGTTTGAAGTGGTGGACCTGGAGAGCACCTACCATGCGTTGGTTGGCCGACCTGCCTTGGCCAGGTTCATGGCGGTTCCCCACTATGCATACCTCAAGATGAAGATGCCGAGCACCAAGGGCGTCATCACCATAGCCGGCGATTACAAGAAGTCCTCCGAGTGCGCTGCCGCCAGCAGCCGGCTGGCCGAGTCCCTTGTGATTGCCGAAGAGAAGAAGATGTTGGACCGGGTCGTGGCCATGGCCGGCAAGCAGCCGGTCCTGTCCCCCGATCCCAAGGAGTATGATGCCCAAGGATCTTTCCAGCCGGCCAAAGAGACGAAGAAGATACCTCTTGACCCCGAGCACCCCGAGAGGTTTGCCGTCATCGGGGCAAGCCTAAACAGCAAATAGGAAGGCGAGCTCGCCGATTTCCTCCGTGAGAATCGGGACATCTTTGCATGGTCCCCCAAGGACATGCCGGGTGTTCCGAAGGAATTCGCCGAGCACAAACTACACGTCCGAGAAGACGCAAAACCAGTCAAACAACCCCTCCGCCGACTGTCGGAGGAAAAAAGAAGGATTGTGGGAGAAGAGATAGCCCGGCTTCTGGCAGCCGGCTTCATTATGGAAGTTTTCTTTCCAGAGTGGCTTGCCAACCCGGTCCTCGTGTTAAAGAAGAACAACAAGTGGCGCATGTGCATAGACTACACGAGCCTCAACAAGGCCTGCCCTAAAGATCCCTTTGCCCTGCCAAGGATTGACCAAGTGATAGACTCCACGGCCGGATGCGAGCTGTTGAGTTTCTTGGATGCTTACTCAGGATACCACCAGATAAAGTTAGATCCGGCTGACCGCCTGAAGACCGCCTTCATCACGCCATTCGGAGCCTTCTGCTACCTGACTATGACATTCGGCTTGAGAAATGCCGGTGCCACTTTTCAGCGTTGCATGCAGAAGTGCCTCCTCAAGCAACTCGGCAGAAATGCTCACGTCTACGTAGACGACATTGTGGTGAAGACGGAGAAGCGCGGCACCTTGCTGGAAGACCTCAAAGAAACATTTGAGAACCTACGCCGGTTCCAAATCAAGCTCAACCCCGAGAAATGCGTGTTCGGAGTGCCAGCCGGCCAGCTCCTAGGCTTCCTGGTCTCCGAACGCGGCATCGAATGCAACCCGGTGAAGATCAAGGCCATTGAGAGAATGGCGATTCCCACCAAGCTTCGAGACATCCAGAAGTTCACCGGATGCTTGGCCTCCCTGAACCGCTTCATCAGCCGGCTCGGAGAGAAAGCTCTCCCCCTCTACCGCCTCATGAAGAAGACCACGCACTTCGAGTGGAATGACCAAGCCGACCAAGCTTTTCACGAGCTGAAGAAGATGCTGGCCACACCGCCTGTCCTGGCGGCGCCGACTGAGAAAGAGCCCATGTTCCTCTACATTGCCGCAACCAGCCGGGTGGTCAGCACCGTCATCGTAGTCCAACGCCCAGAAGAGGGCCGAGCCCAGCCGGTCCAGAGGCCGGTGTACTATTTGAGCGAGGTACTGTCCGCCTCGAAGCAGAACTACCCGCACTACCAAAAGATGTGTTATGGCGTGTACTTCACCGCCAAGAAGCTGAAGCCCTACTTTCAAGAGCATCCCATCACGGTCGTATGCACCGCCCCGCTGGCCGAGATCATAGGCAGCCGGGATGCATCCGGCCGGGTGGCGAAATGGGCCATCGAGCTGGCCCCTTATACGATCTTCTACCAGCCCCGCACCGCCATCAAGTCCCAAGCACTGGCCGACTTCCTCGTCGACTGGGCCGAGACCCAGTACCTGCCGTCGACTCCCGACTCCACTCATTGGCGCATGCACTTCGACGGGTCCAAGATGCGCACCGGCTTGGGAGCCGGCGTCGTCCTTACCTCTCCCAAAGGCGACAAGCTCAGATACACGCTGCAGATTCACTTTGCCGCCTCCAACAATGTAGCCGAGTACGTGGCGCTCATACACGGGCTTCGGCTTGCCAAAGAACTCGGCATTCGCCGGATCCTATGTTATGGCGACTCGGACTTGGTGGTCCAGCAATCATCCGTCGACTGGGACGCCAAGGACGCAAATATGGCAAGCTATCGTTTCCTTGTTCAGCAAATCTATGGGTACTTTGAAGGATGCGAGTTCCTCCACGTACCGCGAGCCGACAACGAGCCGGCCGACGCCCTGGCTCGAATAGGCTCCACTCGGCAAGCAATACCAACCGGTGTCTCTCTACAATGCCTCCTCAAGCCGTCCATCAAGCCATCTCCAGAGTCCAACTCCATCTTCATGCCGCCTGACCCCGACGCGGCCGGGTCCAGCTCGAAGAACCAAGCAGGTGACCCGGGGACTTCAACAGTCGGCCCGGGGACTTCAGTAGCCGGCTCGGGGACTTCCGCAGTTACGCCCGACTCGGGGACTGCCACACCCGGCTCGGGGACTGCGGTAGTCGGCCCGAGGACTGCACCAACACAACAGCCGGCGGCCGACTCCAGCATTTCACCACCCAGCCCGCCCGCCCTGGTCGCAGTAGCCACATTGGCAATAGAAGAAGTCGCAGCTCCATCATGGGCTCAGTCCATCCTCAACTTCCTAATGAACCAAGATCTGCCGGCTGACGAAACAGAGGCAAGACAAGTCCAACGCCGAGCCGAAGCATACACAATCGTCAACAGAGAGCTCGTCAAGCGCAGTGTCACTGGAGTCCTCCAGCGATGCGTCGAGAAAGAGAAGGGCATTGCAATCCTCGGAGACATCCACCAAGGAGAATGCGGCCACCATGCGGCCTCAAGATCACTCGTCGCCAAAGCCTTCCGCCATGGTTTCTTTTGGCCGACTGCTTTGGATGACGCCAAAGAGTTGGTTAAACATTGCAAAGGGTGCCAACTCTTCAGCTCCAAGCAACACATGCCGGCTTCAGCACTCAAGACCATTCCCCTCACTTGGCCCTTCGCCGTTTGGGGACTGGACATGGTGGGCCCATTCAAGACGGCGCGCGGCGGCATGACACATTTGCTCGTCGCCGTGGACAAATTCACCAAGTGGATTGAGGCAAAGCCGATCAAGAAGCTGAATGGGCCGACTGCCGTGACATTCATCGCAGATATAACAACTCGGTACGGCGTGCCACACAGCATCATCACCGACAATGGCACGAATTTTGCCAAGGGAGCCTTGGCACGTTTCTGCGCAACGCAAGGTATCCGGCTGGACTTAGCGTCCGTTGCCCACCCGCAGTCAAACGGCCAGGTTGAGCGAGCCAACGGCCTCATCCTTTCCGGCATCAAGCCCCGACTGGTCGTACCACTGGAGCGTTCAGCCGGCTGTTGGCTCGATGAGCTGCCGGCTGTCCTCTGGAGTCTGCGCACTACTCCAAACAAGTCAACCGGCTTCACTCCTTTCTTCCTCGTGTATGGTGCCGAGGCGGTCATCCCAACCGACATCGAGTTCGACTCACCTCGAGTAGCCTTGTACACGGAGGCGGAGGCCAAGGAGGCACGAGAAGACGGCGTCGACCTGCTGGAAGAGGGCCGGCTGTTAGCCCTCAGTCGGTCCGCCATCTATCAGCAGGGCCTGCGCTGCTACCACAGCCGGAAGGTCAAGCCAAGATCTTTCCAAGAGGGCGATCTTGTGCTCCGGCTGATCCAACAAACAGCCGGCCAGCACAAGCTCTCGGCCCCTTGGGAGGGCCCTTTCGTCATCAGCAGAGCTTTAGGCAACGACTCCTACTACCTAATCAACGCACAGAAGCCCAAGGCACGCAAGAGAGACGACTCCGGCAAGGAATCAGAACGACCATGGAACGCCAACCTCCTCCAAAGATTTTACAGTTGAAATACAGTATGTATCACGCTAACTTTTGTACTAAGTACGAGACAATAGGCCCCCCGAGGAGAGCTCGGGGACTGCCATCTTTTATCTATGAATGAAGAGTATCATGCTTATGACCTTGTCATTTCATTTACTTATTCCGTCCGGCATCGGGTTCGACTAGTCGGCCCGGGGACTGGCCGACTGGAGTTATATTAGAAGTCCTACCCGCGGTCAGACAAGTAGTGTGCCGGCACCCAAGCTTAACTCTTGCCAAAAGTCGCAGTTCAAACAACCGGCTGTCCGGCTGGCAAGAGTTAAAGGCAGGAAAGGACGCCCACACGAAAAATGGCTAGGGACTAACGGACTAATATAACGAAAGCCGGTTTGCCTCCTACCACCGACCGACTACCAGAGTAGCCGGCCGGCCGGCTTCCATTCACTTCACTTCAATCCAAGAAAGCTCGAGTACTTGCCTCCCCAAAAGGGGAAGGCGGCAAAGGAAAAAGCCTAAGGAGAAAAAGCATACGTGAAGGGAAACCAAACATACACACGATAATATTTACATAAAAGACCTCCAAGAGGCCAGCATTCAACATAGTTTGGATACACCCCCAGTGGGTGGAACTGCGAAAGCTTAATAAAATTCTTCAGGAGGCAACAAACAGGAAAAAACAAGGATGGCAGATTAAGCCGGCAGAGCGACTGACGAGCCGGGCAGGTCGGTGGAGACGACAGTGCCGGCTGGAGGAGTGGCCGGCTGGCGAACCTCGGCATGATCACCGCCTCCCACAGAAGGCGCGCTTGCGCGCGCCTCGTTGCTGGAGGCACGGTCAGGCTGAGGCTGGCCGGCTGTTCCACCGGCCGGCTCGACGTCTTCGCCTTCCTCTTCTTCGTCGTCTTGGCCTTCGTCGCTGGAGGCGATCTCCTCTGCCGAGTCCTCACCCGCCGCCGGGTTCATCCCGAACCACTCCTCCGGCTAGGCAACGCCGTCATCATTTATTTCAGGTGCAAAGACGCTGATGTTGGTGCACTCGGCGATTGTCGAAGCGCGCTGAGCGATAGCCGGCCACACCTCCTCCAGCTCTGCATCGGCCTCCAGCCGCCAGGTGCGTAGCTGGTCCGGGTTCAGCCCTGGATACCAAGCTCGAATGAACTCCAACGCCCGCCCAGCTCCAAGCCGGGCCGCTGATGCTTTCCAAGCTTCGAAGCGGCCAACCGCAACTTCCAGCCAGTCGGCAGTCCGGCTCAGGGTGCGGGGAATCGTCTCGCTGGGCTAGAGGGCGGCCAACACCTGCGTTTCGGTGCGCTGGAGGCGGCGGAGCATGCGATGAGCCGGCTGTAGCCACGCTTGGACCGCCAAGAGCTGCTCCTCAAGCGTCCAGCTCGCATCCGGCACGATGTTGGCCCCCGCCTGACGGCGCGCTTCGTGATGGGCCTCGATGGTTTGAGTAGCAAAGGCGGAGTAGCCGGGAAAGTAGTCTGCATAGAGAATAAAAAGCAGCACAAGTCAGAACACAAATCAGGCGGCAAGGAGCAGGCAGGGAGCAAGAAAGGTGGCTTATCGTCGATCAAGTCCTCAATACGGCCGGAGCCTTCATGCATCGCTTGCCTGGTCTCAGCCCAGCCCGCCGCCTCAGTCTCAAACTTGGCCTTCAGGGCGGCTTCGCTATCCTGCGCTTTCTTCAGGGCCGCCTTGTGGCTCTCCTCCTGGTCATCCAGCTTCTTGGCCAGGTGGTCACGCTCCAGGACCAAGGCGGCGTGCTCGGTTTCCTTGACGCGAAGGGCGGCCTGCGCCTCGTTGAGCTGCCCCCTCAAGTCGGCATTGGCCCCTGCAAGCACGACAGACAAAAGAAAAACCAATGAGGAAGAAGTCATCAGGGAAGATCCGACCTGACTACTCAGCAGTCGGCCCGAATCTCGGGGACTACACCCAGTGGGTGCGCTGACGCACCCCCACAGGAGATGAACAAAAACAAGGACACACTCCGGCTGTTGACCAGGTCTTTGGTTCTCCGGCCCAGCTCCTGAGCCTTGGAGTTGAAGGCGGCAGCACGGAGGTTATGATACTCCTGAAAGGACAGACAGGAGGCGGGTATAAGATGGTTGTCAGGACCTAGTAAGTTCCGAGCCGCCTGCGCAGCAGCCGACTCGGAACTCGGGGACTACACCCAGTGGGTGCGCTGACGCGCCCCCACGAAAGAAATCAAGAAAACAAAACAAACAAGGCTAGGAGACTCACCCGGATGACGGCCCGCGTCGCTAGGAATTCTTGGGTGTACTGCTGCAGCGAGGCGGCCTGGGCCTGAAGCCGGTTCCGAACCTCTTGGGCCGCCATGTTCAGCTCGCCCGTCCCTTCGCTGGGAGTCCACTCGGACGTGGCGGTGCTGGCCGCCTCCAAGGCCTCCGCCGTCTGGCCGACACCCGTAACTCGGTGCGGCTCCGGCGCGGCGGTGCCTCCCGCTACGCGCCGGCGCGTTGCCGGCTGCACCTCGAGGCCGGCTCCTGCTGCCGGCTCACCCCCGGCCGGCTGCTCTGGCGCCGCGGTAGATTGGCCGCCTTGGCCCGCCCCGGTCGGCGCCGTCTGCGGCGTTCCTTCCACGGAGGCCACTTAGACCTCCCTCCTCTCCATCGCCGGCGGTTCTTGGTCGACTTCCTCCGACGGGGGCACTGGGATGTTTGGGGCCACGGCGCGGAGGGGAATGGCAAGCAGCGGAGGCTGGTTGTGCGAAGCCTCCGCCTCTGTCTCCGTGGCTGCCGCCTCCGCCTGGGCCTTGGCTACCGCATCGGCCTGCTCCTTCGCCACCTGGGCGGCCTTTCGCTCCGCCACCTCCCGCTCCTCCCGCGCTTTACGTGCGTTCCGCTCCGTGGCCTCCCTGAGGTCGGCGCGGGGCCGCCCGGACCCCGCTCAAGGGAAAGCGGCGCCCTGTCCGGTGAGCAAAGAAAGGTTTAGAAGAGTTTTCAATCGAAAAGAACAACAAAAAATATGTGTCCAAGCATTCGACGACTTACGCTGAGATCGCCTGCGGCTGCTTCACTGCCTTGCGGAAGCGGGCCGCCTTCGCGGCTGCCTCATCTCGCTTGGTCGCCGCTGTGGAAGCCTTGGACTTCTTCGGCTGGCTGCCGAAGAGGATCGACACGGCCCGATGCTTCTGGGCGCCGCCACCAGCAGCCGGCGCGGCGGACGAGCTCGTGCCTTGATGATCAGGCGCCGGCTGGCGGCGCGGGGCGACTTCGACCTCGGCATCATCCGGCCAGTCCTCGAAGCCGGCCGTGAGCCCCGCGCCTCCGGGCTCGTCGCTTTCCCCCACGATGGCGTCTTCCATGGCGGCCGCTCCCAAGTCCGGGTCATCGGCGTCGTCTATCGTGTGGTCGGGGAGGAGCTGGCGCTCTACCCCTGTGCCCCCGGTTGTCGGTGGAAGAAGAGGGTTCTGCCAAGGGAGAACCAGCTAATCAGAAGCCGACTATCATAAGGCCGGCTGCAAAAAGAAGAAAAGAGGAAAAACTTACTGTCGGCGGAGGCTTGGCGCGGGAATACGGACTCTTGCCATATTGCCAATCTTCGGTGAGCTTACAGTTGGAGATGTAGTTCACCATGTAGGATACCTCCGCATGAGGCATCTCCCTGGTGCTCAGCCGGCACGGGTCGAAGCGGCCGCTCATTTGGCAGATCATGTGTGGCCGGCCTTGGAGCGGAAGAACCGGGTGCTCCACGAAGGCGGCCACCAAGTCGGCTCCGGTCAGGCCTTCCGCCTGGATCATCACCCCGAGCCGGGCGACGGCTGCGTTCCCGGCCTGAGACAGCGACTTGGCCCGGTAGCTCCATGAGGGTTGCCTCCCGGCCAGCGGGCTGGCTACGTAAGCCGGCAGGTTGACGTAGTTGCCTTTCTGGGTGACGTTCTTCACGTAGAAGTAAGACTTCTGCCAAAGCTTCACCGACTGGATCAGCAGGATGGGAGGGAATGGATTGTTCTCCCCCGTCCGCCTCATGGCGATGAAGGCTCCGCAGGGAGCGGGCACGCCCGCGACGACGGTGCTGAGCTTGCTCTGGAAGAACTTCCCCCAGAGCTCGAGAGTGGGGAGAACCCCAAGGAAGCCCTCGCAGAGGGTGACGAAGGCCGACAACAGCATCACCGCATTGGGCGTTAGGTGATGCGGCTGGAGGTGGTAGAACTTGAGGAAGGCTCGAAGAAATCCGCTCGCCGGGAGGCCAAAGTAAATAGCCATGGGTAGCCTAGCCGGCTTCCCCTGGCCCTTCTGAAAAAATTACGAGCCCATCCGGCTCTCAAGAATCCAAGACGTGGGGCCGCCTTCCCCTTGCCGGCTGTCTCCCAGGCCGGCTATCGGAAGGCGGCCCGACTTTAGCCCTCGTGAAGAAGGCCACGGGAGGGCCGGCTTCGAGAAGCCGGCCGCGAGAAGGCCGACTCTAAGAAGCCGGCTCCCACAAAGTGGTCAAGACCGTACCCTCAAAGTTTGCACCCACTTAACGGCGATGTGACGGGGTGTGGCTACAGTGAAGCCTGCCACCCCCGAATCCCGGAGCACGACTGGCACAACGCGCCATACGGGTGGCCATGACCCGTCCGGCGTGGCACTGTTGCCACGTTGACCCTGATGTCATCCACGATGGACTACCAGTATGGTCCACGAGCGGTGGGCCCCTTCGGGTAGAGAGACACCCGAAGGCAGCCGTGCATCCCCCAGTCGGCCCGAGACAAAGCCGGCTCTCCATAGCCGGCATGCCACCTCCTTCGAAGGAGACGCCCCATTAAGAGACAAGACGCGGTGAGGCTACAGTGATCACCCGCCGGACGGCGGCACTGTAGCCAGGCCTACCTCGATGAAGCCCTCGTCACCAGGATTGAGCAACAGTAACCAGCCGCCGACAAAGCCCTGGATAGTGGGGCCTGCCTGTCGGCCGAGGAGCCGGCAGCCAGTGGGACCCACCAGCTGGTGGGCCCCAGCAGTCGGCGCAGAAGCCGGCGAGCGTAGTCACAGACAGCTGGGCCCCGCGCCCAGCCGGATTACCATTGTACCCCCGGGGGGTAGGCCTATATAAACCCCCCGGGACACCCATGCAAAGGGTTGATCCCTGCTAGTTCTAGACACCAGGCAATGAGAAGAAGAGAGCGACCCGTGCCCTTCTTCCTCCTCCCACCAAACAGCTCAAGGAGCATTGTGTAGCTACTTGTTCATCTAGTGATCATGCGGAGACCCCGCAGAGCAGCAGTAGGGGTGTTATCTCCACGGAGAGCCCCGAAGCTGGGTAAGATTCGCCGGCGTGCATGTCTTTGCCTCATCCCGTTTCCAGGCACCGGCGATGTTTTACTGGCTCCCACAATGATAAGCTGCCCGTTGGCATATGTCGCACCTACCACCCGACAATTAAGGACGCTAAAAATTCCTGAACGTTCGGGATTTATCATTTGCGTCCCAAAACTAATGAGATCTCCTTACGAAACAAAAATTATACTCCTCCTAAAAGCCACGGCGCTCGCAGGAGCGCTTGCGGCGCGCCACGAGTGCCCTGGTGCGCGGCTGTTTCCCAGCGCGCCGACACAACGCCTCTTCCTCAGCCTCGCAACTCGTGAGGTGCTGATTGGCGGCTTGCCGGCGGGCGAACGCGATCTCACCGGTGTGGTGATCCGGCGCCAATAGGTACTCCTCCTTGCTGGAAGTGTGTACCCGGTCCACGTACCGCCAAGCGTAGATGAGGCGCTTGGGCCCGACTGCACTCAGGGCGGCGGCACGGGCGTCCTCCGCCACCCTCACGGCCCTCGCACGAGCCTTCTGCCAAAGAGCCAATTGCCTGACTCTCTCGGACGCGACATAGGCCTCCCAGGCAGCTTGTTCCGCGGTGCGCTTCTCTTCCTTGGCCTTCTTCTCCGCCTCTATTTTGGTGCGCTCTGCTGGAGGCAAAGCCTCCCACAAGGCAACATCCATTTCTTTCCAAAGCTCCTCAAGGCTGGGGGGCTCGGCGGGCGCGCGGCATTCTCCTCGTAGTGGGGAGCCGACGCGTCCTCCAGCACGCGTGCTAGCGAGATTGGGAACGCCGACGCGTCACGGCGAGGAGCGGAATGCCGACACATCCTCCTCGACTAGTGGCGGCGAGGAACGGAATGCCGACGTGTCGCGTCGCGGCGAGGAGCAGAACACCGATGCGTCCTCCTCGACTAGTGGCGGCGAGGAACGGAACGGCGACGCGTCGCGTAGCGGCGAGGAGCGGAACACCGACGCGTCCTCCTCGACTAGTGGCGGCGAGGAATGGAACAGTGACCCGTGACCGTCCGTGCGATGCAGCGAGGGGCTCCTAGGGCTTGGGAGGGGCGATGCCATGGTGGTCAACATGAGAGGGAGGGGGAGGAGATAGCGATGAATGTGAACATAAGGGGGAGGAGATAGCGATGTCGTGGGAGGCGCAGTATTTATAGCGAGCAATGGCACACCTACGTAAGATATGGACTAAGCTGCGCTGACTTAACTGCAGGTCCAGTTGCGTCACTAACATGTGCGCCAGACCCCTGTTGGGCCCATATGTCAGTGACCGAATGCACCTGTAGTTAAGTAACAACTACGTGGGCATATTTGTTGGAGTAAATTACGGGGGAGCGAAGGGGTGGAAATATTGCTGGTCACAACGGATTGGACGAGCGTGGGGGGAGGAGAGTCATGCATGTAGATTTTTTTCACACGGGGTGGAGTGGTGGGACCGCCGGAGGGAGGAGAGTTTGGCAGGCATATTATTTCCACACATGGAGAGGAAAAGATTTGGAGTCGAACGGGCTTCCTGCAGGTATGGGGAACGGTGCATAATAAGTCATCTTGCATGCCGGGCTAGGTATAGTCTCAAGTCATTAAAAATAAACACGCCCCACACATGTTCATATTTCAAGGTGCACTAAATTATTGCATGCGATGATTAAGGCTGGCCATAATGGTGGTATCTTAGCTGGTATCATGCACACGGGAATAGCAAAACATGCTGATGTGGCAAAGAACTAAAGAAGAGAGAGGGGTTAGAGTAACTAGTGTTCATGCATGCATTGGTAAACACATTTTTTTGTGGAGAACGACAGCACTAGTTGAGTACTTTTGCAGACTTCAAAAACTATTCCACAATGTGTCAACATTCACAATGTCAAATCAATATTTTTACACTCATTATAAAACGTAGTTCTTATACTCATTATAATCAGTACTCCCTCCGTCTAGGTGAGAAAGTCATCGTAGATTGTGCACTGTGACCAAGGAGGAGGGGAAACGAGAGATCTTAATGTTTATTTGCTAATTAATAGCATTGCATGCAATGAACTAACCACTGCATGTCGTGTTTGGTAGTCTCAAGTCATTAAAAGCATGCACACCCACATCTCCTATTGGTTGATATGTCAAGAAACAAGAAACGAGGTAGAAGTTAATGCATTGCGCCTAAGTGTTTTGGGAGTATTGTAGATATTGATATTTTTAGTATAAATTTGGTCGTGGGATTTCATTGATGCCTGTCAAAGCGTTGACAGGTCTGGTATGCGTGACCTGAAGATGAAAGCGTTGAGCATCTCGAAGTTGATCAACAATCTTCAATTCTCAAAGATTAGCCGTTCGGCCAATAAGGTGGCACACTTAATCGCTAAGTATAGCTTTGACAATAGATTAGATGGTATTCTTGTAAATAACGTACCGCCCTGTGTGGTGAATATTGTATCGAATGAGTGTACTGGTGTGGCTGGTTAATTAATAGAAGGTGGTGTTCAAACAAAAGTATAAATTTGGTCAAACACTTTGCAAACGGTTGACGGGAGTAAAAAGGACCAGAGGGAGTACCATGCATGCGGAGTAGGCAAAAAAATTGCTTGTCTAAAAAAAAGGCAAAAAAATTGCTCATTTATAGCTGGTCGAAGTCTCCAAGGGCGTGACCGCGCGAGGGAGGCGAAGGTCGTGGGAGGCGCAATGTTTGACGGAATTAATTGAAGTTACATCCACGCGCCGGCATGGCGTGCGAACAGGTAGAAGCTATACCGTCAGGCCTACGATATGGGTCTAGTAGACATGACATCTAGTGGGTCCTGCATAGTTCTCGAGAACTCTTTGGGGGCTTGCAACCATTTATCCACCGGGCAAGCCAGCAACCCCACGCCATTCGCATGCCCTACTCGTCCCCGTCTTATACCTTACAACAGTTCGCTCCCAGTCGTCCCGTCCTTTCACATTAGTTTGCTCCCAGTTTTTTGTGGGGTACAACAGTTCAACTTCTCCTAACCCTCCTCCAAAATCCATGGCCTCCCAAATCTCCATGGTCGCCGCTGAGTACCAGGTTAGAGCCATCACCGGCGATTAGTTCATCGTCATCTACACACGTGGATCCGAGACAGTGAAAGCATGGCTTCCTCGCTTCCTACGCATGTTCAACAGTTCAACGGATGAGTGGGTCGCTGGGCTAGATGTTGAGTACACCACAGTCCTGGGACGAGAGAAGGATCTAAAGGACGAAGAGAGGAAGAAGCCCGCCGTGATCCAGGTTTGCGTACATAATGTTTGCTTGGTCTACCACATATGCCATGCCGATGTTGAGTGCCAGGATTTTAAGAACTTCCTCAAGGACAAAAGAGTGAAATTCGTTACTATAGGCTTTAAGAACGACAGTGACGTCCTGCATCGGATAGGTCTCGTTGTAGGCCAGCCCTTCGATCTCCAGAAGGCAAGCCTGGTGTCCTCCTCTCAACCTTCAATGCTTACCCTGGCAGCAGCCATGATTGATCCTTCGTACTCTAAACTGAAGAAACCTCATCACGAGTTTCATCATGCATGGGAGTCGAAGACATTAGATGAAGATCACATCCTATACGCAGCAATGGATGCCTACCTTTGTTTAAATATCTACAAGGGTTGGATGAAGAAGCAGAGCTCAGTGTTCGGTTCAAGCAAAGAAGCATCGGCGAAGAGGAAGAGGAAGAGGGACGAGGACGAAGTCGAGGACGTGGACTCGGACTCCAAGTAGGTGGCAGTGCCGTCGCTCATGCTGGTTCTACTGCAGTGTCAAGCGAACTAGTTGCTTGTTAGTTTATTTTCAAGGGTGTGTTGTGCTGAGGCCCCAGCAGAACTATGTTTATGTTCTTTCTCGTTATTTGAATCTTTAGTACATACAGTAGTACTAGCACTATGTCTTACTACTATTCTTCTTGCAGTTGGTACTACTGCTCGTATCTTCGTGTTCCTACTGTATTTAATACGTTCCTACTAGTAGTATAATTTGGGTCAGTCGATTTGTGAAAGAAGTTCGACGGAGCGAAGGAAGAAGACGGCAGAAGAGGTGGAAGAAGCCCTTCTAGCCATCCATGTTGCATCAAACGGCTCACATGAGTCGACTGACCCAAATTGCTCCTTCAGATTGCAGGATCCACGTGGCATTCAAGTTCTTGAAGGTAGATTCCGCGTCCGCACCCAGTTTGCGGTCTCGACGCGCGCGTGACCGGCTTCCACCGCGACAGCCACCATGCGCGCCTCCTCCGCGCGGGCGGAGATGACAATGACACGCTAGTTCCTCCTCGCCGGCGTGCTGGAGCACGCGCTCGTCCTCCTCTTCGTACGCTGCGTGCATAGACGCGGCTCCACCAGCTGCTCACGTGCTTGGCAGCGCGGCGGCATCGCGAGGAGGGACTGCAGACGGCGTGAGCGGGCGAGCCTTCGGCTTCATGGCACAGGGATGGCGGCGACACGGCGGTGATGGGCGAGAAATTGTTGGCCGGAGCAGGCGGGCGCCGGCATGCGCAATGGCGGCGACATATTGATGAGTGCGCGTGTGGGAGCTTACTTTAGTTTTAAATATAAGGTTGGTCAAAATTAAAAGAAAACTATACTAGTACACGTAAGCATTAGACTTAGGCAGCGCTTTTATTAGTTAGTACCACAGCCACGATACGGAATCCTGTGCAAGCGCGTGAACCGCAGCCGCACGGTCGATCGAACGGTGCGTCACCGTGTCGCGCTCGAAGGATATCCACTGAACCTTTTTGTGTGTGTGTGAAAACAATCCTCGAGTATTACTCAACTTTTTTTTCCCGTGAAAGTTCTTGACGCTGCAATATTTCCATGTATTTCAATTTAGCCCCAGTTCGTGTTTATTTGGATTTGGACGTTTTAGGTGCGCCCTAGTTTTTTTAATACTGATTTTGTGTGTGTGACTGAGAGAGAACGTGTGTATGTGTCCATATGTGTGTTGTGGCGGAAGGGCAATGTGGAGACGGTGTGCGTGTGATATAGACATAGAGAGGTGTGAATGTGCAAATGATCATGCATGAGTGAGACATAGACAGATGCCGATACATTGTGTATACATGAGAGAACGGTCTTCTAGTTTACTTATGTGTGTGTGTGTGAGAGAGGGAGAGGGAGAGAGAGAGACAGAGAGAGGAGCATCCGTAACACAACAACCATCTCTCTTGATTCGTTCGCCTGTCGCACGGTCGCATGCAACACATGCATCAACGCGCACATTTTGACACCCTCACCCGGCCCCTGCCCACCTCAAGGCCCGCACAATATCTTCATGAATACCCATTTCTCTCCTTAGATTTGTTTTCTCTCAATATCTGACACACACACACACACACACAGAGAGACACGCAGCACAACACACACACACACTCCCCCGAGCACATAATTCATCCCCATCCAAGGTTATACGGTGACCACTCTCGCTTGTGCTTCTTTGCACCTCAACATGCACAACACTTCAATCTTCAAAGAGGGCAACGAGCAGATCGAAGACGGCGACCACACCGCGCTAGAGAATGCGGGGTCATTTGGAAGCAGGGTGATGTGACGATGTCTGACTGACTCCTCCCCCCACCCTCTCTCTCTCTCTCTCTTGCACAAAATTACCAATCCCTCTCCCTTGCACAAAATTTTCAATCCCTCAACCCACGAGATCCTTCCCCTCTCGTCCATGTTTTTCCTGCTCTCTCATCAAACATGTTGTCTCTTCTCCTTCCACGTATACAGAATCCAGATGCAGACGCATCTCATGTATATTACATGTATGCATCTTTCTCACAGACCTAACTTCTTCCTCTCTCTTTCTCTCTCTCTCTCTCTCTCTCTGTCTCGTTAGGTTTGTCTCGTACTCTCTCGTCCACATACATACAATCTTTCCCGCCCTATCTGCTCCATCTTCAAAAGCTCTCTCTGCACGTTTCATTCACACATTGGGATATGTCAAAATGTTGCTTCTGTAATGGTTGATGTAGAGTTATGGTTGTTCTTGTTGCATCCTACAAAGTAATAACTATGAAATGCATTTAGATTCTCATTTGGCTGGGATTATGTGAGTTTGAGCATGTTGTGAAGTACTATAGACCTTGTATACATCTTGGGATTCGACAATGATTGTAATTATTGAATTGTATAGACCATTACATTCAAAGTCAATAGCCTAATATATTTATTTCACAATTTCAACAAATGATTAGTTCACTACAAACTAAGAAAACAAATGTGTACTCCCTCCGTTTTTATTTAAGTCCGCATATTAGCATTGGTCAAAGTCAAGTTTTGTAAACTCTCAGAAAGCTTATAACAAAAAATATTTATATATACAATAACAAATAAATACGATTAGATTCATTATTGAATGTACTTTTACATCATACATATTTGTTATGGTAAATGTTTATATTTTTCTATAAACTTGGTCAAACTTTAGGAAGTTTGACTTCAGTCAAACCTAATATGCAGAGTATACTACTACTACTCGCTAGTTGCTTAGCCGAATCACTCAACACGCCACATGGGGAGTCCAGTGTCACAAAATTTTGAGGTCGGCGGGAAAATCTCCCACGACCCTGATTCGAGCAGTGGGAAGTTACCATCATAGCCTTTGGAACAGGCCTACGGATGACGCTTGGTAGGGGGCTGTTTTCGTAACTTCAGGTTCACCCTACCCAGCCAACCCCACCCCGGCACCCAGAGTAGTACACCTGAATACTCCCCAATTTCTATCCCCACCGCAAAATAGACTTCTCCATGGCACCGAAGCCTTCGTTCTCCTCCCCTTTACATCGGCGCACTCGTCCACCGCAGCGCATCTGCCTCATCGACGACCTCGTACGCCGCACTGGAGCCGGTCCATCGTCGTCGTCGTACACGGAGCCTCTTCCCCGGCATCGTCTTCCATGGTCTCGGATCTGCTTCCCGGAAGCCGACGCCAAGCGCAGAAGTACCACCATCGTGGACAATGAACTGACTCCCGTTGCCGACCATGACTCATAGAGGCTGACGCGACCATCGTTCTCCTCCTCGATTGGTAATGTGTGTATTGAATCACTTAGCAGTACATGTGCAGTTCCAATTTTGTTCATACCTACCCTTCAAATTTCCTGGGTGCTATTGTTCCTATAAAAGTAATTGGTTATAGCCTCCATTGTCCAACAGAATATCAGCTTGTAATTGTGCGCCACTCCTATATCGCGCCGTGCTTGGGTAGGTTTTTCATCTGCAACCAGTAGTGTGGCAAATGATGGAAATGTTTTTAGAACTAGCAAAATGCCCATGCGTTGCACGCATCAAGATGCATTTGTATGAGTAGTTGATCTTGTTGGAGATGCTCTAACATGGCAGACGAGTGCTTTAATGTTGCCCACAAGATGCGCGAGTATTACTAGTAGTATATTTTTCTTGCCATGTTGAGATTTTAAAACCACGAGTGCGAACATGCAGAGGAGCAATGAAGACCAAACACGGGATATTCGGGACATCTTCAAGGAGCGTGGCAAGTTAAAGAGGAGCTGCACCGAACCTGTAAAACAAGCTTTGGCAAGTAACACCCTTTCAATTACTTTCGTGTAGCCTCGTGTTCTTCGATGTGTATATGTTGTAGTTTCTGTTTCTCTTAAGCGTGGTGTTCTTCGATGTGTAATAAGAAGAGTCTTAATCATCCTAATGCTTTCATTTTTAGCTTGATGTAGGAAGTGGGTGCTCTCACCTTGTAGTCTGTTTTTATTTATTTTTTCCTTTTGAATTCACTTCTCCGAGTTCTGTTTATCTGGCTTCTACTAAATGGATCTAGGTTGCTCTGAGTATTGATCTAAAAAAGAAGTAACTTCATGTCAGGATGTAGTTCCCGCAAGGAGGGATGTCGGTGTCTAAACCGGCGGATCTCGGGTAGGGGGTCCCGAACTGTGCGTCTAGGTGGATGGTAACAGGAGATAAGGGACACGATGTTTTTACCCAGGTTTCGGCCCTCTCAATGGAGGTAAAACCCTACTCATGCTTGATTAATATTGATGATATGGGTAGTACAAGAGTAGATCTACCACGAGATCAGAGAGGCTAAACCCTAGAAGCTAGCCTATGGTATGATTGTTCTTGTCCTACGGACTAAACCCTCCAGTTTATATAGACACCAGAGGAGGCTAGGGTTACACAGAGTCTGTTACAATGGGAGGAGACCCGCATATCCGTATTGCCAAGCTTGCCTTCCACGCCAAGGAAAGTCCCATCCGGACACGAGACGAAGTCTTCAATCTTTATATCTTCATAGTCCAACACTCCAGCCAAAGGTTATAGTCCAGCTATCCGGACACCCCTAATCCAGGACTCCCTCAGTAGCCCCTGAACCAGGCTTCAATGACGAGTCTGGTGCGCAGATTATCTTCGGCATTGCAAGGCGGGTTCCTCCTCCGAATACTTCATAGAAGATTTTGAACACAAGGATAGTGTTCGGCTCTGCAAAATAAGTTCCACATACTGTCGTAGAGAGAATAATATTTACACAAATCTAATATGCTGACGTATTCCATAGCGTGACATCACACCATAGCCAAGCCTTTATTCGAATCGTTTTTACTGTTCCACCTCAGCGCGTTTTGCGAGGCGGTTTCCTTGGCACGTCTTTTCGAAGCAGAGATCATGTCCCCTTATTCCGGGATTCTCATCAATACGGGCGTGGGTAACCCAACCGCGCCATTGATTACGGCGCTTGGGGGATAAGCGAGTTTTACTAGGCTGGTGGGGACGTGTAGTTTTGTCCACCCATATAAGGGGATAAGGATCCACCTTTTCACCCACGCCTTCTTCCTCCTTTGCTCATCCGTCCTTGCACACTCGAGCTCCAGCACCCAAGTCCGCATTCCCTACCTCAACCTTCTCCGACCATGTACGGAGCGAGAGGCAAGTGGATGGTCTCCTCCGTCACGGAGGGACACATCAAGAAGCTGAGGAGATCCAGATACTTATCCGACGACATCGCGCACCGGCTCCCAGACGAGGGGCAGCTCATCCCCACCCCCAGGCCCCATGAGAGGGTGGTGTTCCTCACCCATTTCCTCCGCGGACTGGGCTTCCCACTCCACCCATTCCTCCAGGGGCTCATGTTCTACTACGGCCTGGACTTCCACGATCTGGCCCCAAACTTCATCCTCAATATCTCTGTGTTTATCGTCGTGTGTGAGGCCTTCCTCTACATCCAGCCCCACTCCGGCTTATGGCTGAAGACCTTCAATGTCAAGCTGAAGGTAGTGGGCGGCCGCCAGGTGGAGTGCGGAGGCGCCATGGTGGGCAAGATGCCCAACATCCTATGGCTCGAGGGCTCCTTTGTGGAGACCATAAAGGGGTGGCAATCGGGGTGGTTCTACATCACTGAGCCACGTGACCCAAAATGGGTCGCAGCCCCCGAGTTTCGATCCGGAATCCCTACGCGGCTCACCTCCTGGAAAGAGAAGGGTCTGCCGTGGGGTAGTTCGGGAGAGCTGACCGGACTCCAAACATGCGTCCAAAACCTGGTGAGCAAGAAGCTCAAACTCGTCAACGTAGTCTAGGTCATGCTCATCCGCCGGATCCTCCCGTGCCAACAACGGGCTTTCGGCTTGTGGGAGTTCGACCCGGCCCAGCACCAAACTCTGAACAGGCTCTTCGACACAATGTACGAAGATGCCTGGAAGGTGCTATTCAAGGGCGTCGAGGCTCCTGCTTCCACCACCGAGGATCGCGGATTCAGCGTGCAGCGTCAAGCCAAGGTGGTAAGCTGTTTTACCTCTTACAGGATATTTGCCTTTCATAGTTTGACTTTATGCGGGATCTAAGGCCCCATGCCTTTGACAGGACTGGCAGAGAACGGCCGGACAAATCAACTGTCCGGCTCCTTTGCCCGAAGACCCAGCAGACACCCGCTTGGCGGAGCTGCTAGTTCCGGCACCTTACGTGGTGCCGGAGAAGAAGGCCAAGAAGAAGGCCACGGGAACCCGGAAGAGTTCCCGGCGCCCGATGGAGTCGGACTCATCGTCAGATGGCTCTGAGGCGCACTCCTCTCATGAAGACGAGGAGGAGGAAAGAGAGGTTTCTTCCCCAGTAGGGGGAGAAAAGAAAAGGAAGGCCGCCCCAACTGGGGAGGCCGGAGGGTCCAACAAAGGGAGGACCCTTCCTCCGGACTACTCCACCAACGCTGACGACGGCGAAGAGGAGTGGCCGCTCAGGGCTAAGCCCCTGGCGAAGTCGTAAGTATTCGGACACCAGAGTGACTCGTGGTGTTCCTTTATTGCACAGCTTCTCCCGACGCCGAATATAATTGTGCAGTCCGCCCAAAGCCCGGCTTGACGTGTCGTCGAGCGGTTCCCTGGATTCGTCAGATGTGAATAGTTTTTCACTTCCGACCGCTACCTCCCCTCGCCCTACGGACGATGCCGAGGTGTTGTCCCAAAAGGTGCCAAGCCAAGGGGAGGTGGTCCTGGGGGCGCCGCAAGGCGACCTCCTGGACTGCAGGCACAAAGGGAGCAAAGCTCCCAAGGGATCCGAGTCCGGCCTTGGGCCGGACACTGCGCCGGAACCTTCAGCGGTTCCGGACTCCGGCAGGCGTCCCCCTACAAAGAAGGGCAAGCCTATTGTGCCAGTGGCCTCCGCCCAACCAGAGGCACCGGATAACTTGCTGGAGGTGCTTAACGGCGCCTCCATCGACGAGGAGCACCGCACTATCATGAGTGCGGTGATCCAGAAGGTTCAGTCTGCCAAGAGCGGGCTAACTGAAGCCTGTGCCAGCCTGTTGACAGGCTTTGAGGTACGTAGAAAATATATGAAAATATTACCGCATAGACAGTAGCCCCTGATGCTCTGTTTGGCGTTCACAAGGAAAAGCCGAATAGAGGATCTAATAATATTCGCAGGAGTCTAACATAATTATGTCGATATGCGTATGCAGGCTTCGCTGCTGGCCTCTGCCGCACTGACTGCGGAGGTGGACACGCTGAAGCAGAACCTCGAGCGGTCCGAGCAAGAGCTCGGCCTTGCCAAGAAGCAGCTCGAGGAGAGTCAAGGTATGTAATGCCTTGTGTAAGTACATAAAAGATGCGGTTGCAAAAAATGACAGGGTCGTAATTGATGTGCTAGGGGCCACGACCGAGGTGGCGACCCTGAAGCAAGCGCTTTCCGAGGCCAAACAAAAGGCGGCCATGGAGCGCACCGAGCGGGAGAAACATGAGGCGCGGGTTGGCGAGGTGCGGCAAGAGCTCCAGTCTCTCGTGAAAAAACACGAGAGTATGGAGCTTGACTCAAAGACGCGAGAGTCCGAGCTCGCGGCGGCCCTTGAAAGCGCCAAGTCTGCCAAGGCCGAAGCCCAAAAAGCCCTCCAGGAAATTGAGGAGATGAAGAAGATAGCGGCGGGTAAGGCATTCTTTATGCAAAGCAAGCACGTGGAAGTGAATTACTTGTTACTTACCCGAGTCCGGAGTTCTCCAGGAGCATTCGCAGATTTGCCTCGTAGCATGTCAGATGCCGCCGCCTTCTACCGGGTCGAGGAGGGGAGCTCGACGGAGAAGGTGTTCTGGTCTCAGTATGCTGAGGCCGGACACCCGGTGCCCTTGAGCGACCAGCTGAAGCAACTGGTCGAGCTCCATAAGGTGGCCAAACAGGCCATGAAGGGCCTCATAGCTCGGCTGTGGCCTGGAGAGGCCATGCCTGGGAGCTACTTTGGGCTGGTGAGGCGGCTGGTGGATGCTTGTCCGTGGCTTGAAGTTATCAAGCGCTCCGCCTGTATCGAGGGCGCCTGTAGGGCGCTTGCCCATGCTAAAGTGCACTGGGGCAAGATGGATGCAGAGAAGCTGGTGAAGGACAGGCCACCGCAGGGCAAGGAGCATCGCCACCCCGAAATGTATTATGAGGGCGTCCTGAAGGGTGCCCGCCTTGTGGCGGATGAATGTTCTAGGGATGTAATATTTGAGTAAACTCGCTCATGTTATCCTGTACGCTGAAAACTTGTTCATATGCGCTATGCAATGCTTGTTTTAATTTAAACTATTACCTTCTATGCGGCCGTTTATTAAATCTGAGAGATGGCGAGTCATCGGCTTCTGCCCCCATGCCACTAGTGCTGGGGTGTTCGGGATAAACCTGAGCACTCCTTTTCCCATTCTTGGGTCCTCCGAGGGAGGTGCTCAGCACAACGAACAAGGCAATCAGACTATAGTGCGTTATCACTCTCACTTAGCCAAAGAATTCTATAATTTTAAATTTCGGCGAAGCCCCTAGTGTTTGGAAGACTGATTTCAGGGTGCTATACACGCCTAGGCCGGACAAAGCCGACTCCTCGCTCTAAGCGGCATAAGTCTTTAGGGACTCGAAACCTCTCGAACAGCGACCAACTCTCACCCTATCATGACAGTCAGTTTTAGCTTTCTCTACTGAGGTGCTTAGCCCAGCTCAACCGGGGCACAATTGCAGTAGTTCTCCCAGCGCTACCTTAGCCGATATAGCGGAATGTAAGGTACCAAAACATGGGAGCCAGGAAAACCCAACTATTGACCAAAGACATGATTCGGAGCTGATGCATATAATGCTATAAGTTTGGAGTGCCACACTTATGAAAGTGTTCGGACTTCTCATGCCGTATTATGGGGTGCTTGAGCCCCTGGCGTATTGGCCGTACCAAAGTGTACGGGTGCTAAATGTCATAATGAACATGTATATGAAAAAAGGAATGAATAGAGAATGCAATAATAAGCTGAAGCTAAGCATTTTTATTCAAAAGGCTGCGGTAAAAGCAGAACGATACAAATAATGCGATAAGCAAGAGATGGGACTATTTGACATGTCCCCCTCCAGGGGCGAGCTGCGGGACGATATGTAAGATAGGTATTTTGCTCGTTATAGAGACCACCTGGGAATTCGACGTAGCTTCCTGCCTCCTTTGTTGTTGCATCGTGTGTTCGGCGATTGTACTGCCGGACAGGCCTTCCGGAGAGTGGTGTCTTGAAAGTAAGAAAAAATGACAAAATCGGGAGCCCCTAGTGCGGTTGAGCCGCGTTTGGGGTGTGTCGTTGTCGTGCCCCTCCCCCTATGCCCATGGTATTTTCAGAGTGTAATTATGTACGCGTAGTACTGATTTCGCAGTTTCGCGAGGGCTGGGGTTGGGGCCATATTGCTACGCTTGCTCGGAGCATGCCAGGCGGTCCTGTTGTAGGTTACTCCGGGCGCGCTTGACGGTGTCCGTACGTTTAATAGCCGGACTGGAGAATTGCCTTGAGAGGTTGCTTTGTACTTCCGCTGCGAGAGCCGCCGTATGATCCTCCGTTCGGAGAGAGCGTTCGGTGTTTCCATTGACCGTAATGACTCCTCGAGGTCCTGTCATCTTGAGCTTGAGGTATGCGTAGTGCAGCACTGCATTGAACTTTGCAAATGCGGTTCGTCCGAGCAGTGCGTGATAGCCACTGTGGAACGGAACTATGTCGAAGATTAACTCCTCGCTTCAGAAATTATCCAGGGATCCGAAGACCACTTCGAGTGTAACTGAGCCTGTGCAGTTGGCCTCTACTCCTGGTATGACGCCCTTGAAGGTCGTTTTTGTGGGTTTAATCCTTGAGGGGTTTATGCCCATTTTCCGCACTGTATCCTGATAAAGCAGGTTCAGGCTGCTGCTGCCGTCCATAAGGAATCGAGTGAGGTGAAATCCATCAATGATTGGGTCTAGAACCAATGCGGCGAATCCGCCATGGCGGATGCTAGTGGGGTGGTCCCTTCGATCAAAAGTGATCGGGCAGGAGGACCACGGGTTGAACTTTGGGGCGACTGGCTCCAACGCGTATACGTCCCTTAGCGCACGCTTCCGTTCCCTCTTGAGGATGTGGGTTGCGTATATCATGTTCACCGTCCGCACTTGTGGGGGGAAGCCCTTCTGTCCACTATTGTTCGGCGGCCGGGGGTCCTCTTCGTCGTTGCTATGCAGCCCCTTGTCTCCGTTTTCGGCATTTAACTTGCCGGCCTGCTTGAACACCCAACAATCCCTGTTGGTGTGATTGGTTGGTTTTTCGGGGGTGCCATGTATCTGGCACGAGCGATCGAGTATACGGTCCAAACTGGATGGGCCCCGAGTGTTTCTTTTGAATGCCTTTTTCCGCTGACCAGGTTTAGAGCCTCTGAATCCGGCATTAACTGCCGTATCTTCAGCATTGTCGCTGTTAATGCGGCGCTTGTGCTTGTTGCGACGCGACCTGCCATTACTGTCCTTGGTATCCGAATTACCAGGGCTCTTAGTCATGTTATTGCTACGAGCCAGCCAGCTGTCTTCTCCCGCGCAAAAGCGGGTCATGAGTGTCGTGAGGGCTGCCATAGATTTTGGCTTTTCCTGTCCAAGGTGCCGGGCAAGCCACTCGTCACGGATGTTATGCTTGAAGGCTGCTAGGGCCTCTGCGTCCGGATAGTCAACGATTTGATTTTTCTTGGTTAGGAACCGTGTCCAGAATTGTCTGGCAGATTCTTCTGGCTGCTGAATTATGTGGCTCAGGTCATCGGCGTCTGGTAGTCGCACATAGGTGCCCCGGAAATTGTCGAGGAATGCGGCTTCCAGGTCCTCCCAACAACCAATTGATTCTGCTGGCAAGCTGTTAAGCCAATGCCGAGCTGGTCCTTTAAGCTTGAGTGGGAGGTATTTGATGGCGTGTAGATCATTGCCACGGGCCATGTGGATATGAAGGAGATAGTCCTCGATCCATACCGCAGGATCTGTTGTGCCATCATATGATTCAATGTTTACAGGTTTGAAACCCTCTGGGATTTGATGATCCATTACTTCATCTGTGAAGCATAGTGGGTGTGCGGCACCTCTGTACTGGGCTATATCACGACGTAGCTCAAATGGGCTATGTCTGTTGTGTTCGGCCCGGCCGGATTTACTGTATCCGGCGTGACGGTTATCGTCTCGTGTCGTGGGGCGCCCGCACGATCCGTAGATCGATCTTGTTTGCCTTGCCTTGTCCTCCAACATATCTCGCAGGTCTAGCACATTTCCCCGTGCCTTGGTATTTTTTGAGCGGCGCCGGGGTGTGGCTTGAGTGGAGGGACGAGAGGCCTCTCTGTCGCGGCCGCGAGGTGGCTGGTCAGCCGCATCATGCGCGGGTGATGTAGGATTAAGTGCTTCCTCCTCTAGTCAGGGTAGCAACCTGCGCTTTGGGTAGCTCTTGGAGGGGCGTTTGAGTTCGTACTCCTCGGCCGCGAGGACTTCAGTCCATCTGTCGGCTAGCAAGTCTTGATCAGCTCTAAGCTATTGCTGTTTTTTCTTAAGGCTACTCGCCGTGGCCATAAGCCTGCGCTTAAAGCGCTCTTGTTCGACGGGATCCTCAGGCACGACAAATTTTTCGTCGCCGAGGCTTGCCTCATCTTTGTAGGGAGGCATGTAATTATCATCCTCTTCCTCTCTTTCTTCCGCTCTCTCAGGGAGGCCGGCTTCTCCATCCTCCTGCGCTGAATCTTGCTAGAGGGAGTTGTCTTCGGCACTGTCTGGGGTGTTATTATCTCCCGTGCCGGTATCACCGTTTTTGCTTTGGCGGGACTTAGAGCGGCGCTGCTGACGCCGGTGCTTAGGTTGCTTCTTGGAGGGGTCATCCCCCGCTGTTCCATCTCCATTGCCTTCTCTGGGTGTATCCACCATATATATGTCATATGACGAGGTGGCTTTCTAGTGCCCTATAGGCGCTGGTTCCTGTTCCTCTCCTACATCGTCGTCCATACCGTCGATGTCTTCGGAGTCGAAGTCTAGCATGTCGGTTAAATCATCGACAGTGGCTACAAAGTGGGTGGTGGGTGGGCGTTGAGTTTCTTCGTCATCCTCATCCCAATCCTGCCGGTCATAATCCGGCCAGGATTCTCCTGACAAAGAGAGAGATCTTAGTGAATTCAGAATGTCGCCGAAGGGCGAGTGCTGAAAGATATCCGCTGCGGTGAATTCCATGATCGGCGCCCAATCGTATTCGATTGGCAGGGGCGTGGAGGGTTCGGAGTCCGGAGAAGAGTCCGGCGCCTTGTAGTCATGGGCTTCACAGAGGATAAGGCTGGTGTTTGGCTCAATCGCCGTTGAGACTGCAGCCCCCGCGGCGGGGTCTAGCCACCCGTCCACGATCGACGCAGTTGGCTCTGAGCTAAGGGTCGGAGCTGATGCGGGTGCAACCTCCAAGGCACTGTTCGGTGGTAGAGCTAAGTCATGCCCCTCGTGACAGTGCGGCGTGCTCAGCTGTGGCTCGAATCCGTCGAAGATCAAGTCTCCGCGTACATCAACCGTGTAGTTCAAACTTCCAAATCTGACCTGATGGCCAGGGGCGTAGCTTTCAATCTGCTCCAGATGGCCAAGCGAATTAGCCCGCAGTGCAAAGCCGCTGAATACGAAGATCTGTCCGGGGAGAAAAGTCTCACCCTGGACCGCATCGTTGTTGATGATCGGAGGAGCCATCGGGCCTAAAGATGACGACACAGAGGAACTCTCAATGAAAGCACCAATGTTGGTGTCAAAACCGGCGGATCTCGGGTAGGGGGTCCCGAACTGTGCGTCTAGGCGGATGGTAACAGGAGATAAGGGACACAATGTTTTTACCCAGGTTCAGGCCCTCTCGATGGAGGTAAAACCCTACTCCTGCTTGATTAATATTGATGATATGGGTAGTACAAGAGTAGATCTACCACGAGATCAGAGAGGCTAAACCCTAGAAGCTAGCCTATGGTATGATTGTTCTTGTCCTACGGACTAAACCCTCCGGTTTATATAGACACCGGAGGAGTCTAGGGTTACACTGAGTCGGTTACAATGGGAGGAGATCCGCATATCCGTATTGCCAAGCTTGACTTCCACGCCAAGGAAAGTCCTATCCAGACACGAGACGTAGTCTTCAATCTTTATATCTGCATAGTCCAACAGTCCGGCCAAAGGTTATAGTCCGGCTATCCAGACACCCCCTAATCCAGGACTCCCTCAAGGGAAGTATGGTCAACCTCGAGATCATGTTTCCAAAATGAGGCTGGATTACACACAAGGTGCCAGTTCCCTAATGATGCTGGATTAGACACGTGGTGCAAATTCCCAGATGATGCTGGATTACACACAAGCTAGGTGGAGTCGTCAGCTGTTTGTGTCCTTGTGGCATTAGTAAAGGCTGAAAGAAAGCGTGCAGCAGCCCTTGAGATTGTAGCTGAGTTCCTGAAGAAGCAAAAATAGCAATCAGATGCTCTCTTCACCCAAGCCAAAGAAGAGATGGAAGAAGCCAGAAATAAGCTAGCAGATGCAGAGCAGGCTAGGCGTCTCCTGCTATCTAAAAATGTTGTCAAAACAAAATTTCCTTCATAATAGCTAGGTTCAAATGTTTATCCAGTCAGCATGCCTGTTGTGATGTCCGTGCATCTACTGATGTGGCACAAAATGTTTTTTTCGGGTCATGTAATAACAACAATTACTTTCCAAACAATAACAAACGAAGCATTGGACATGGTATAGTTCACGCGCAAGCCCGACATTCCAAGTTCAACTTCCACATCAAACTCATGTTCACAGATATCTGCACATTCATACATAATGTCCACAACCATGATTCACTTCAAAGCCAAAAAAATGTGAGGAGAGTTATAAATAAAGAAAATCCTCTACTAGTTCCTGCTACCAGTGCGAGCACAACAAGTCAAGACCATGCGTAAATTAATTATATTTTAGTCATTTTTGTGTTCTAAAATGCGTGTCGGCTCGCGGAAGGACGTGGCGGGGCAGTCTTAAGCTGGTTGCACGCGGCGAGGAGGCGTGCTCAGCCGGGCCTGCAGCGAGTGCGGCCCTCTTAGCCGGCGCGCCTGTTCAATCCCTGCGCTATGAGAGGTCGCGTCCGTGTCAGAGCAGCCACTCCCTCCAGTCCTTTTTTGTTTGGGTATAACAAAATCTCATTTTTCATTCACATTTTACAAGTAAAGTTCATGGACAAACTTTGACCCAAAGTACGATGGGGACTAGTAAACCAGAATGGAGGTAGTAGTTTTTTAAATTGAAGAAGGGTTTCCCCTTTCGATTTTCATTAAAGAAAACCAACATCTAAATCTAAACCATAGTATTTGCCCTAGAACTACCAGGTCCAACATCTCGCAACATAAACCCATACAACCTCCGTCGAAAAAAAAACAAACCATACAACCATGCATACACCAAGGAGGTACGTAGTACTATGAGTTCCATTTTCGCTCCATACCAATCATTCTAAAAACTACTTACTACTTATAACGCGCCATTGAAAATCGGAACTCTTAACCCCGCTAAAAAACGATATTTTAAATGTGGCTACTCGATCTGTGGCAACTGGTGAGACACCGCGCTCCAAGTCGTTCACCTGTGGTCCCGACCATCAACTCCTACGGATCAAATTATCACACGAGCTGACTATTCCTACAAAGGTGCTCCACCACGTACCCGGTACCCGCGAATGCAACAATACTGCCCCTAGGATTTTAGGGTTTATTTGTTAACGTTGCCTTTATGTAACACTCATGTGTGCAAGACAGTGAGAGGCCGACTGCGTGCATGCACCTCTTCTCTTCGTATATGTACTCCACCGTTTGTCTGGTGTCCAAAAAATTATAATAACTACTAGCAATGTGCCAATGCGTTGCCACACGATCAAAGTAGATTAATACAGTGGCGGAGCTAGATGCAGATTACGCCTGGGGCTGTGCTATGTTGAGTGATAAACTTCTATGATTTTCTATGCTTTGCATGAAGAAATTACAAAGTAAGTTGTTTCTAGGCCTGGGGCTATAGCCCTAGCTGCCCTAGGCCTGTCTCCGCCACTGGATTAATACATATTCACCGATTTGATAGAAAAAAGTCTAGCTTTGAAATACGTATATCACTAAAAATATGTTATGTTTCACTCAAAATATATTCCTTTGGCGGTTTTGATGAGATAAGGGAGGAATGTTGTTGGTTTCAAGATTCGAGAAGTGGTATATGTCTAATTTCTACTCTTACTAGCAAGATGCCCATGCGTTGCACGGAACATCAAGATCTTGTGGGAGAAAAGGATGAACGAGGGAAGGCCTTATCTGCAAATGTGGTGAAGAGTGCGGGTAAATTGCCATATTTTCCTTCCTATCCGTCAGATTTAAATCATACGACCTACATTGCAGGATGGCAGGCCCACCATCATCACCAACTCTATTTTTATCCCTACTCTTATAATAAGCATTGTCGGTGATGATCGTGTGCCTGCCATCCTGCAATATAGGCCGTCCGATCTATATCTGACGGATAGGAAGGAAACTATGGCAATTTTGCAAAAAGATACCCACACCCCTCTCCACATTTGCAAATAAGGCCTTCCCTCGTTCATCCTTTTCCCCCACAAGATAAACTACTCATACAAATGCATCTTGATGTTCCATGCAACGCATGGGCATCTTGCTAGTTGTTGCAAAAAGCCCATGTGTGTGTGAGAGAGAGGGCGAGTGGAGGAGGACGGAGTGCATGTGTGACAAAGACACAAGGAGTGTGTGTGCGATAGGTATCAACTTAAAATGAGGCGATAGTGTGTGTGCGCACGATCGAGAGGGCATGTCTCAAGAAGGGAAGAAAAATCTACATAGATACAAGGAGCGGGAGAGAGACATGTATGCGATGGTGGAAGCACGAGTGTGCGGGTGTATAAACCTATCTAGAGGCTAGCTAGTCGATAAATGTTTGTGAGAGAAATACGATTCGGGGTGCGAAAGCGAGAGTTTTGTGTGTGTGAGAGAGAGACGGTAGTCGGGAAGGGGAGTGGAAGCAGGAGTTGTGTGTGTGTGTCTGTGAGAGAGAGAGAGAGAGAGGAGACGGTAGTCGGGGTTGTCTGATCGGTAAACAAATGAATAATGTCAGTCTGGGATGGAGACGAAAAGGAGACCGCAACAAATGTTGTGTCTACAGGAGAGATAGAGAGAGTAATTTTAGTGGTATGAGTCATATGTAGAGACATATATGGTGTGTGAGAGAATCCCATAGAGAGAACGACAAAGTGAAAGACGAGTGGAGACTGTGTGTTTGGCGGTGAAAAAGAAAGCTTAGGTACCGAGTGATACCAGAGAACAGTAGAGACGTGAGAGATAATGAAAACCGTGTAATGTATAATGATAGGGAGAGTGTGACACTTCTCAAGGGAGACGTCGAGAGACCATGTTTGCGAGGATAGGAGCAACATGAAGTGAGCGTGCGGGTGAGCTAGAGAAAAGAGAGTGATAGCTACCTGAAGGAGCATGCATGCGAGAGAGATGGGCGTGAAAGGAGTGAACAAAAAAGGGATTCAAATATTTGAATTCGAGATGATGATACATGTAATCCATACTCAAACCAAAATTGATCTATCAAACATGTAAACTCATATGAATTCACGCACATCTATGTTAGTTAATATGTAGATATTACTGATCCATACATTTTGGTAGAACATAATTTGGTTAAACTTTTTCGAATTCAACCTTAAGATTTCGAGATCGTTGTATTTGTAAATCATATTATACATATAAAGGAGCAGAATTCTTTGTTATGCTTTTGAAAGTATATAAAAAATGATGTATATAGAATGTAATTCCAATTGAAAATGGATCCCGCCCAAAAAAAAGAATACAAACGGGATTCGAATTGAGTTGGCACAGTAAACGTGCACTCTACAAAATTTGAACGAAGCAGGGAAAGTCGCAGTAACTGCCCGAAACCAAAATCTATGAGCTAGAAATCACTACTGCCTATCCCTACCACGCAAAGCCTATATGCTAGATTTCTATAGGTTTCGATAGGGATAGGTTTGTAATTTCACCCAAACGCGCCTCTCACCCAGATTCATACATGGTGGGCGCCAAAACACAGTGTGTCCTCGGCCGAAATCGACTCCCTCCCCGATTCATATTCATACACGGTGGGCGCCAAAAACAAACTCTCGTCGGCAAATATTCGGTGTATGCGAGATTACCGTCCTATCCCCAACCGACTAGTGTTGCTGTGATGTAGTAGAAATTTGAAACGGGGGCTAAGTTTCTAAATTTCCTTGCATTTGAGACAAGCGCACCCTGAATACATGGTTCCCCCCTTCCTCTCTACCTCCCTTTTCCCCATTCGTACTCCGTGGGCGCCAAAACACCCTCTCCACCCCACCCTCCTCCGTCCGCTGCCGCCGTCCGCCACCCCATCCACTGCCGTCCTCCTCCACCATGCCGGAGCTGATACCCCGATGCCGCTGTCCATTACAAGAGATCGACCTCTCTCATCCACGGCTTCGGACCGGGATCCTTGCATCCCATCCTCTCGCTTCATCCCCGCCGTCGTCCACCTTGCCGGCGCCGCTCCTACGACCGTCTCGTCCACCGCGCCCCGCCGCCACCGTCTACCCTCCTAGATCTGCTTCCACGCTGCCGACAGCCATCACTACCGCATCACCGTCAAATTCTCAGCAGATGCGTACACGGCACCGCACCAGAGGCGGTACTCTTTCGTATCTGCTCAACTTATTTATCGCAGCAAGAAAATACATCACCACTGCTTTACTCTGATTTCTTGTCTTGGTTGCGAAGTTGCCTTTGTCCGGTGTGCACCTTCAGATCCGCCATGGCACGCTCAACACCATACTCGCAATGCTCATGGTTTTCCCCTTTTATATTCCACACTAGTTAAATCACAGTAGACTAAATTTCAAAATTGGGTCAGTCGATTTTTTAGAGCTCGCCGGAGTTCGCCGGTGCGATCGAAGGGGCTCAGGTGGGGTCGGTGGTGGGGCCTCGTCGAACGAAGAAAACTCGACGCGGGTGGGGGCAGGGGTGGGGGTGGCGGAGGAACAGAGGCGGTGGGGCCGGTGGTTCGGCCGGCGGCCCGTGCGGTGTTCTGTATGGGAAGCACAATATGTTCCTTGTTAGGATGGGGAGCAGGGACATCTGCAGTCAACAGCTGATAGAGCTGGCCTGTACGTGATCGATAGGCTTTCAATTACTAGCGGCAATACAACACCGTAATTTCCAGCCAGTTCCACTTTCCCGATTTATATATCCTGGTTATGGTGTACCCCTGTTATGTACACTATGATCTGCCTAGTTGCTGTTTGCTATTGTTATCATGGTTTGGCAATAAACTCTGTATACAATATATTATGAACCTATCATCTGCCAGCTATCCTTACTTCTCGAGCCTATTTTTTGTGTACTTGTGCCAGATTATATAAATGCACACACCATATTACAGCACACATGAGCTCTCTCATCAGAATCCAGTGATAGCACTGAAGTGTTTACAGGGGTGCCCCTATATTAGAATATCATCTGCATTACAAAGATAATCTCACAACTATTTATGTTTTCATGGTTCTCAGATATCATACGCAATTACAGTGAATATCAAAATCCGCGCATCAGAAGAATATTTTGGAACACTGCAATGACTTACAAAATTGGCACCAAGGCATTGAGTGCCATTCTGGAAGCAATGAAACTCGTACGCTCCCCACCTGTTGATTCTTGTTCAGAATATCATCCTAATGACTATTATAACCTCGAGGAGTCAAAGGCAGATGGCCTGTCCTGTTCACCCATCAAGGTGCCTGTTCTAATCTGGCAAGGTTTTATTGATTGCGCGTATCTTGCATATCTTGTCTTGCATTTCTTCTACTTTGTTGCACCGCCATCTGCTTAGTTTACTCATCATATATGTCGAGATGCCATGCCCATCCATTATCAATACATATTCCATCTGTCATCATACCATGTTTTCCCACTCAAATGTTGTTCTTGTGCATCAGACATCAAAAAGGAAGAGGGTGATTGCCGAACCTAAAGGAGCACCAGCAAAGTCCTTGAAAAATGTGGTGGTGCCAGAGAAATCAGACAGCACCCCACTTATATTGGCTGTACAACCAGTGACACAAAACGTAGGACCGACTCCAGCAGACTGTACCCATACTTCACTGGCCACACCACTAGCCCCACCACACAGGACCCGCACTCCAGCAAAAGGTATACCGATTTCATTTGCCATAGCACCAGCTGTACCACAGAAAAATCCCACTCCAACAAAAAGTACAGCAAGTCCATCGACTGAAGACCTATCCCAACTGCAGAGACGCCCAATTCCTGCAGATTGGAACCCCATTCCATTTATTCCCAGTTTAAAAGACAATGCTTTCAATGTTGTTAGGGACTACATGCATATATTCCCATCATGGGAAGATTATTGTGAAGACAAACACCATTTTCACATCTTCCTGTCCAACTTACATGTAAGTGCTATATTCATGGTTATTATTTTCCTGTTTTCTGCTGATTGAACACATCAATGATTTACATTACATTGTTGTAACTAGGAGAGGGTCAATCTGGATAGTCATGACAAGCAAAGCTTGCTTGTGCTTTTCAAGGAAGCATTGCAGCAGTATCGGTGTTACCTGAGGAAATCACACTTTGATGGCAAGTCTATAAACGAATTTCTGGTGAAGTCTCCTGTGCTAAATTTAGAAGACATTGAATGGAAAAACCTTGTTATGCACTGGTATCGTTCCGAGGATGAGGTACTGTCTATGAAATCACATGACAATTTGAACTTCTACTTTTCCGCATGTGCCTTATGGATCTTTTTTGCAGGAAATTTGCTCGAAGAAGAATTCCGGTTTGACAAGAACGACAGGATATCGCAAATATGCTGCCCGCTGCTTTGCTCTTGTTAGTACCTGTTGTCCTGTATCACTGTACTTGCATACATATCTGGTTCATTAGGTGACAGCAGTATGCATGATAGCTTGCTTATCAATTGTTCGCTCCAAATTATCTGATATGTATGAATGGTTACATTAGTGTAGAATATATCCAATGCCAATGTTTTTTTAGCTCGGCATTGTTCTTGTAAGTACATGCTGTCCTTTATCATTGTACTTATAATGACAGGTAGGTGTTCATGTACCATCACTCTGCAGCTTATTTTCCTTTGCCCTCCATTTTCTACACATCAGATTTATATTTACTCTTACCATAAGGTTGGTACTCAAGAAGTTTAGCTGTGCATTGCTCTTGGCTGTACCTTTTGCTTGTATCACTGCACTTACATTTATAGCTACTTGGTTATGTAGCATCACTCTTCATCTTATCTTAAATATTCTCCATTTTTCGTATATTATCACATCTATATTTACTCTTAACAAAATGTAGAATAAAGGCAATGCTTTTGAAGAAGATTCTGTGGTAAACTTCTTGAATTGCCCCCCATCAGCATGGACAAGGCCTTTATAGAGCCTGTCTTCACCAACAATGTAAGTTTGTCCATCTCAAGCCTTCAAACTTTGTTGTATATATTTGGTTAGGCATGACTGCAACAGCTGTTTATTTTTGGTGTTTGCATCAAATTGCTTGTTTAAAGTTTATTATATGTAGTTCATAAACAAAAGTTTGTCCTTTCTCAATTTAAGTTTTCAGTTGTACAACCAAGTTCCTTCTTCATACCATGTAAATTAAACTATACAGAGCAAGTGATCTTCTTTTGCACCGCATGTATGCTTCTGTTCTTCATCCGTAATCCAGTGGTGTGGTGAACCTACCCACTACAGCACAATGTCATATTCTGCAATGTCTTAACTATGAACAATGTCATATCATTCTACTATTATTTAAACCGTCTCTTTATTTGCCAATCTGAAATGGTATAAATTGACAGCACACTAACCATTGATACTTATGAGTTCTTGATCTATAATCCAGTGGTGTCGTGAAGCTGCCAACTCCTTCACAATGTCATTTCCTGCCATGTCTTGACCTGAACAATACCATATTCTGTTAATGCAAATTTAAACTGTGTCACTTTATTCGTCAGTAAGAAATGTGATGAATTGTCAGCACTGATACTTTTATGTGCAAAACCTGTCATCTCTCTTCTTGTTTATCTTTCAGAGTGAGGAAGATATAAGTGTTGAACAAGCGCAGTCTCATCATCTTGCTCAGCTGCTTGCGCTGCAGCTCCCCAGCAGGGCTAACCTTCCTTGAACTCTATTGAAGTGCTGTCGGTTTTGTATATTATTTTGTCGGCGTGTTTATTTGCACTGGTGGCGATCTCTGATGCCCAGTGTATGTAATCTGCTATCTGCTTGTGCTTTATTATCATAGTGGCGAACTTTGATGCCCAGTGGATGTAATATGTCGTAGTTTCTTTATTGTATAGTCTAGGTTTTTTCTTATTCACGATGCTGCAGTTATTTTACTGTATATATATCCTGTCTTCGCAGTAAACCGGCCAAACCATAAAATTACGGTACATAATCGGGCCGTCATGCAATCATGATGTAGGTTGGGCCTGAAACGTGCCGATCAGCTCATGGGCCAGAAGCAGCCCGAAATGAACCCCGGCCCATGATTGTGCGAATCAAATCACGGGCTTTTAACAGGCCGAAAAATTGCCTCGGTCCTTGTTTGGCCCAATCAGATATCAGCTGCGAGCAGGCCGGATGCAAACCGGGCCGTAGTTAGGCCCAACTATATGACGGGCTTTTAACAGGCTGAAATTAATATAGGGCCGAAATGTTAAACGGGCCCTTAACAGGGCAAAACTAATATCAGGCCGAATTACTAAGTGGGCCTTTAGCAAGTGGGACCAAAAGCATAGTGTCCAGTTGACGGGTTGAATCTGATATGGGCCATAATTGAGCCCAAAGCCTCTTAAAGGGCCGGACCTGATCTGGGCCGTAATTTGGCCCAGAACGTGGTAGGCCTTTAACGGGCCGGATCTCATATGGGCCACTATTAGGCCCGGAGCGTGGCAGGCCATTAATGGACCGGATCAAATATGGGCCGGCATTTGGCCCAAAACATGGCAGGCAGTTAATGGGCCGGCCTACTAGGGTCCTCAAAATCTTGTGGGCCTACAGCTGGGTCGGCCCATTAATGTCGGCGAAATCTCGTGGGCCTTTAGCTGGGCCGACCCATTATGGTCCGCAAGAATCTTGTGGGCCTTTACCTGGGCCGGCCCATTACGGCACACAAAAATCTTGTGGGCCTTTACCTGGGTCGGCCCATTATGGCCCGCAAAATCTTGTGGGCCTTTAGCTGGGCGAGCCCATTATGATCCGCAATATCTCGTGGGCCTTTAGCTGGGCCGGCCCATTATGGTCCGCAAAATCTTGTGGGCCTTTAGTTGGGCCGGCCCATTTAAACTTGTTAGGCCGTGCCATGTGTCGACATATCATAGGCGCCTATCTGACCCACTGACGAGCTAACACGTGTTTCGTCCGGCCAATAAGAATTTTACACATGGAAATTTCCCATTGGTCAGGGCTGTTAACGAGTTATCGGATCCAAAACCCAACCCGATAGCTTAACGGTGTTCCGTTACGGTGGATGCCACATGTCGGTCACCCTTGACGAAAGCACTTCTGTGATGCGCGATTTATCGTCATGGAAGTGGACACTTCCGTGATGATAATTTTGGTAATGTCATGGAACACTTCTACGACAGCACATGCATGACTATCTTGATTCTGTCATAAATTTGTCATGGATGTACATGCATGACAAAAAAGCGACCTACTGTGACAAACACGTATCATCACGGAAGTGTATTTTTTTTGTAGTGACTTCTGTATGTTTTTGATGTGAAACACTTATGCATGACTAATTGTTAAGTTGATACAATTTCTTTGGTAGACAAGCATGGAAATATGTATTAACTTTCCTGAAAATTGAGCTTTTCTTAACAAATCAAGAACTCCCCTCATTATGTGAAACACCTATGCATATGACTATTTCTTTGGTAGTCAATTCTGTTCAATTGTGAAACACCTATCCATATGACTGTGAAAGCATGTCTACATCAGTACAACTTTGCATGCATATTTTATTGACTAGATATATACATGTTGACTGTTCGTCTGTTCCTATGTACTGCATATTGTGTAATGGAGTTTCCTTGTATGGTGTTTGTGAAAATGTTTGTATGAAAATAATTGACATTGGTGACAGCGTATATGGCCATTAGAAACGCGGAAGCATACATCGGCTACGGTCTCCCACGCTCTGCTTCTCCTGGTCTCTGTGTACCCTGCTTGTATACTGTCTGTTTGTGATTTGTTCTAGCAAGTATCCGTTCATGAGAAATAGGCTCTCCAGGATTCACCGGACCAACAACTAGTTCTAGCATGTTTATTTCAAGCAGTTTCTGATTCATGCTGTTTGATGAACCAGTACCCATGTCGGGAGACTAGTAGAACTTGCAAACTTCAGTTTTCTCACCAGTAGTCACTTATCTTGCTGTTCATGTCCATACAACATTTGTATTGGTTCTATGTTACAGCTGCTGCAAACAGTTTATTAATGTGGGATGTAGCTCTATGTCTAGTTCTCTTTCTCTTCTAAAGAAATCCCCTCTGCCTCTGGTGTGCAGCAAGTTGATTGTTTTGTATCTGTATTATTGTGTAAATTGGACAAATGTTCGTCGGTCTGCAAGCTGGTTTAAGAGCTGGATTGGCTGGTCCAATTCAACACGGAGCTGAGTGTATGTTGAAACTTTTCGTCCATCAAGCGCCGCCTCGCCGCCTCCGGCCGCCCCGACGACGCCCTCGCCTTCGCCAACCTCCACTCCTCCATGAGGTACGCATGCATTTGTGTTGCTATTGCTCGCACTTTGTTCCTGATGTATTCCTTTGACTAATGAACCTAGCAGCATCAAAGTCCAGAATATCCACACCAAAATGCATTGGCTTGCTGAACCCTTGTGCTGGTTAGAAATGCAGAATTCTGATATAGTCATCAGTTAGATTTCAGCTTTGCATCTTTTTAGGTTTAATTGTCGGTTTACATTGAAACTGTTAAGCAAGTATCAAATTGAGTGCATAGTGTGCAATTTGTGTTTAGTAATCTAGTAGATCATAAGCATCAGACCATATGTTTTCTTATAAGCAAACTATATTGATTGTTGCAAGATAAGTTAAAATATACTAGTGCTACCTTGATTTTTATACTACTTGCCATTGCTTTCTTCGTTTGATGTTTTATATGCTTCTGATGCGTGATCCTTCAAATGCTAGGTGATTTGTTTCTTGGAATTTGGAAGAGGAAGACGATGAAGCATGGTTGTTATCTATCAATATGCCTTGTGTTCTAGTTGTACTTCATAGCTAGTTACATTGTATTATGTACTGGTCTAGTTGTATGAACACTATGTAAAGATTGTAATAGGCTAATTTTGGCTATCATTTCAAGTATATAGTTCCGTGTCATTTGAAACTTTTGTCATCTGTGTATTGTGAAAATGTGAGAAATAGAAAGCTGATGAGTTGGACCTACTTATTGGTAGAGGCCAAGGCCCAAAACGTAAATAGCCTGCAAAAAGGCTGAGGCCCAAAAAAGAAGTCGACTATAAAAAGGCTGAGGCCCAAAAATAAATGGACCGTAAAAGTTCTATGTCTTAGAAACCAAAAAGGCCAAATTGTTGGGCTTGACCCATGTAGCTGATCAAAATCGATATGAAAATAAATATCAACGACCTTAAAGCGTTTAATTGGACCAGGCTAAATCTTATCAACGACCTTTTCAATTGGTCGCAATTTTGCCACGTCAGCTTGCCACGTCGGATCCGACGTGGCCTGGGCAGAGAGCTAGCGACCAAAATAGAAGGTCATACAATCAACGACCTTTTGTTTTGGTCATGGAATTCCATGAACTTCTCACAGAGAAGGTTGTTAATTTCAGTTTATGGCCGCCAGCTTTTGACCTTCTGTTTTTGGTCACAAAAAGGTCGCAAATGAAAAACAATGACCTTTCCGTGACCAATAGTGATGGTCGCAAGTTGACATATTTCTTGTAGTGAGCCGAACCCCTGGAACACGGCAGACTCCGAAGATTCTATGCCTAGCACCGAATTATTTGTTCGTCTCCTTCTCCCCTATAGTTTCCGTTATTTTTTCCTCTCTTTTCCGCTTTTATTTTCTCACTTTAAAGCTCTCGTACGGCTAGACCGTACATTGTGACGTACACATCTTTAAATATGTACGTCCACTATACCTGGGGGCTTCTCAGATAGAAGCTTATTATTATTATTATTCCTTGAGCATCAAGCTCTTCACATATGAGTTTTTCCATATGTACCTTTTCTTCGCCACTATATGCATCGATATGACTTAAGTTTTGGCCAAGCTGGGTTGCCTGGCTCCTGTGCTTATGCCCTACGTTCCCGTTAGTTCGGCTAGGGCATAAAGGGAGCACCTCTGTGATTGTTACTGCCGGGTCATCTGGATGTGTACCTCAGACTGGGTGAAGCCGAAAGCTAGCATTCTTAAGGGAATTTTCGGTCGGTGAATTAAAGATGTTTTTTGCACTCACTCCATGGTGAACCCCCAGAAGCTGTACACATTGTGATTTACACATCACAATTCGGACATGTACATTAAATGCATGCACACCCAGGGAAAGGAACCCTAACGGAACTATTCTCTCTGGAAGATGTTTCTTACAACCTCAATGTAATATACCATAGCTAGCCGGATACAACTTGTCTGTTCAAGCAACTATGACCCCTAGGCCTTGTTTTCCAGGCATACCCCGGCCTATTCGGCCGCGACGGTATTTCGAAACACTCCACACCTTCGGGTCTGGAGTTTGAAGCGAAAAGGTCTGCCATGACAAATGATATACAATTCGGCTAGAGTTCCACATGGTGAGGAAAGTACATAGTCACTTGGACTCGAACACTTCCTCCTTTATACCATCCAACATGCAGTCTAATTTACAATCCGGTTGGGAATATTTGGTGGCCACCAATACTTGGTCATATACTAAACTAACGGGAATTTCATCCCCATTTGACCCTAGTGGTCCAACCCGGGCCATGTGATTGGGATCCAGCTTGGTATATCACGTTTTCACCATGGCCCAGGCCTCTCGCGCGCCCTCTCGACAGGCCGATATCTTCCATAGTCGGATACGCCGCCGCGCTCCCTTGAACAGATCTACAAGCTCCTCCATAGTTCCCGGAGGGGAGACGGATGGCCATAAGGCCTTGGCAACACTCCGCATAGCCAGCCGAGCGTGCTCGTGCACTTGCGACAGTCTTTGCAGCAGATCACTTGATGATCCGGACACCTCCTCTTCAGGACGGCCCGTCAATATACCTGCAGTTATAACTATATCAGTTCCATTCATCTCTGAACTATCCTAAAAAAGGGGTTTGGATACACACTGAATATGCCGCCCCGCAACTTCTTGTTCTCCTTCACGGAGTCGGCTAGCTGGGCCCGCACATCTTTCAACTCTTCACCCAATTTAGTGTTGGAATCCTATAGCTTTTTTTTCTCATCCCTGACGCGGGTCAGCACATGCTCACCTATGACGTGTTGCCTTTTTGCCTCTCTTTCTCCCTCTTGGGCGATCTTCAACTTCTCTTCAAGTTGATCAGGCGACCCTATTATGCGATCAACAGCAGTATTAGCACAGTTGGTGTACAATTCTTGTTCCTCGATGGAGGGGAACGTTACCAGACGACGACTTCTTGAAGTTTCCCAGTTCGACGATAGCAGCATTTAGCTGCGCCCGACACTGCTCCAGTTCTTGAGCTAGCAGGCCATTCTTCTCTGTAAGGACCTGGTCGTACAACAATCCTTAAATCAGTTGTGCCAACTGCTTTCAGTCTCGGGGGCTACGGGCATATGGTCATCCTTTTTTGGACAAAGAAAACTTACCTGCACATCCGCCAAATATTGCTTCGTGGCTCTTCTAAGCCCATCTCGAGCAGCTCGGATGTATGCGTCGCCCGAGCTAAAGGCATTGAATGCCTCTTCCGAGAACTTGGGGTCCCGTAAGACCGCCCTACAGCACCGATGATTCATGGTACTCTCTACCTCTGAGTTGGTAACGGACATATTTTCCGAACCCTCGGCCGATGGACAGTCCGACATTGTTCCCACACTGGCCCCCGTCTCTCCAACCGGATCTAAATCCCGGTTGTCAGGAGTACAACCGGCCGGGCCTCCGGACACTGTTCAGCGAACCTTTTTCCTGTAATCAAATAAACGCACAGGTCACAGTTGGATGTGGCCGCTGACAAAGCGTATTTATCCGTACCTCCTTGATGAAGGCCTGGTTGTGTCTTCATCGGCCTTCCTCTTCGAAGGCCTACCTGCCGCAGGAACTGATCTCTTCGGAGTCGTCGAACGCTTCCCCTATGGAGCGGGAGACAGCGCGGTGGGTGAGGTAGAATAAAAGCACTCTTTTAGAGAAGGTGTCTCTTGATTACTTACCTGTGAAGCAGGAAGAAGGCCAGGGTAGTCGGCGGTAATGGCCACTTCTGTGCCATCATAGCTTGTCTGATAAAACACTCCCTCGATGAGCACCATGAACATATCTGGATCCTCCTCAAATCCAGGATCGAGTTCCCGGTTGTGGTTCTCTGGCTGTGGGGCAGGACTATGAAGTGCCTCGGTGACCTTTCACCAGTGCTGTCATGACAAACAGATTTGAAATTTATCAAAAGTAATCCGGCAGGGGAAGGAGTGCAACAGAGGGGTGGAAGCTTACCCAACTGGGAGGATCATACATAGAATACCCATCTCTGCTCTTAATGTGAAGAAATTCCTCTTCCTCCCCTTTAAACAGCTTGGCCAATATCTTGGCCAGAGCGGCGGGAGTGTCAGGACCTTTCCGGCCATAGCGGGAGGTGTCATCCTCTCCGTTGTAGTGCCACATTGGCAGCCCCCTGTATTGTAGCAGCTGAACCCCTCGCACTATGGAGGTCGCCATTACCTCGACTATTGTGAGACCGGACTGAGAGAGCGTCTTTACCTTGCTCATAAGCTGACGAACTTTTGCACTGTCATCCTCTTCATGACTCTGAGGACGCCAACTGTAGCGTTTCTTCAGCGAAACGCTTGCGAACTCAGGAAGACCCTTTCGAACTGGGTCAGGAAGTGCGAAGTCCTCAATATAGAACCATTTTGAGGGCCATTCGTTAGACGCCTTCCTCGGTGTGCTGGACAGATATCCGGTATCGGCGATACACCATACTTCGGCTCCGCCCACTTCAAATACTGACCCCTCATGATTGCGCGGGACAAGACAGAACACTTCTCCCACCCGCCTTTCTCTGGGCCAGAACGGGAGGAGGGGCTGGGAACGCTAGCCATGTTGGAATGGATTCTCCTAGCAGTCTCTAGGGATTTTTCTCTGCGTGGTGCCGAATGGATCTAGGATCCAATCTCTTTAAATAGGTGCTCTTCCTTGCCTGGACGGGGTGCTATTTTCAAAACTACCCTGACCTTCCGCATTCACTCGACACGTGGAAGACAAAGTTATTTGACGCGCAGAAGCTGAGGGGAGCGACATTGAACCAATGGCCGAATACATCACTTGGAGATCATTAAAGGAGGAACCCGCCTTGCAGTGGCGAAGACTAGTGTGCTAAACACCTCACTATTGAAGACTGGTTCAGGGGCTACTGAGGGAGTCCTGGACTAAGGGGTCCTTGGGCGTCCGGCCTGTTATCCATGGGCCGGACTGATGGGCTGTGAAGACATGAAGGCCGAAGACTGTACCCGTATCCGGATTGGACCCTCTTATGTAACCGACTCCATGTAACTAGATACCCCTGGTGTCTATATAAATCGGTGGGCATAGTCCAGATAGGATATACACATTGCCATAGTCCTACAGGCTAGACTTTTAGGGTTTAGCCATTACGATCTCGTGGTAGATCAACTCTTGTAATACTCATATTCATCAAGATCAATCAAGCAGGAAGTAGGGTATTACCTCCATAGAGAGGGCCCGAACCTGGGTAAACATCATGTCCCCTGTCTCCTGTTACCATCGATCCTAGACGCACAGTTCGGGACCCCCTACCCGAGATCCGCCAGTTTTGACGCCGACACCCACCACCCACTTGATAGACACTGTCAAGGACTTAACTGACATGCTCGACTATGGCTCTGGAGACAACAGTACTCTGCACGACGCCGAAGACCTAGAATACCCCTTCAAGCCAATCTTTGAACAAGGCGGTCGGGAAGACGGGTAAGTTAGCCCCGACGAACAGGCCATAAACGACGACTCGGAGGATAGTAATTATCTTCCCCTCTCCAAGGATGAGGCGAGCCCCGGTGACGAAGACTTCATCATACTTGAGGAACCTCTCGAGCAAGAGCGCTTTAAGCGCCGACTAATTGCCACTGCAAGGAGCCTGAAAGAGAAGCAGCAACAGCTTCAAGCTGATGAAGATTTGCTCAACGATGTGGGCTAGGGCCCTGGGAGACAAGGAATGCGGCCTTGAACGCCCAACCAAAAGTCACCCAAAGCATAAACTACTACCCCAATTCGACGACGAGACCCTCGATCCCAGAAGATCTGCAAGTAATACTGATAACCGATCACCATGGGGTCGGGACAATGCGGCAACTCAAGCCGAACACCAGCCCACACTACCTTACCATAAGGGTAGAGATATAACAGCTTGGGGATATAAACATAACCCGTGACAGGAACTAGACAATAGAGCAGGTCAGACCAGATTGATCTACGGATTGCGGGGGAGTGCCTCGATTCACGACGATGGCTACCTATCCGAACATAACAAATATAATCACACCCGAGCCAAAAACTGCAGACAGACTCAATCTGAGCTACGTCACGACTTGGCCCGATATAGAGGTGCCGCACACCCCCCTTGCTTCACTGACGAAGTAATGGAGCACTACTTCCCAGAAGGGTTTAAACCCGTGAATATCGAATCATATGATGGAACAACAGACCCCGTGGTATGGATTGAGGATTTCCTTCTTCATGTACATATGGCTCGTAGTGATGATCTTCATGCCATCAAATACCTCCCGCTAAAACTCAAGGGACCAGCTCGTTACTGGTTAAACAGCTTGCCTGAGAACTCCATCGGCAGCTGGGAGGACTTGGAAGTCACCTTTCACGACAATTTCCAAGGCACACACGTCCAGCCACCGGACGCCGATGACCTTAGTCACATCGTCCAACAGCCCAGAGAATCAGCCAGGAAGCTATGGACTAGGTTCTTAATTAAAAAGAACCAAATCATCGACTGTCCGGACGCTGAAGCCCTAGCGGCCTTTAAACATAGCGTCCGAGATGAATGGCTGGCCCGTCACCTGGGTTAAGAGAAACCTAAGTCCATAGCATCCCTTACGGCACTCATGACCCGCTTTTGTGCAAGAGAAGACAACTGGCTGACTCACAAAGGCAACAGCACCAGTGATCCAGGCACTTCCGAGGCCAGGAACGGCAATGGCAAGCCACGATGCAATAAAGACAAGCGTCGAAACGATAATAAGGGAACCCAAGACACGGTGGTCAACGCCGGATTCATTGGTTCCAAATCCGGTCAACGAAAGAAGCCATTCAAGGCAAACAAAGATGGTCCATCCAGTCTAGACAGGATATTGGATCGGCCCTGCCAAATTCATGGCAGCCCCGACAATCCCGCCAACCATACCAACAGAAACTGTTGGGTTTTCAAACAATACGGCAGGCTCAATGTCGAACACTAACGGAAGGGGCCACCTCACGACGGCAAAGATGAAGACACTCGCCCATCGAACACCAGAGGACAAAAGCAATCCCCCCCCCCCCCGAAGTAAAAACGGTAAATGATACGTCCATTTTGCATCATGCTTTTATATCGATATTTATTGCACTATGGGCTGTTATTACATGTTATGTCACAATACTTATGCCTATTCTCTCTTATTTTACGGGGTTTACAAAAGGAGGAAGAATGCCGGCAGTTGGAATTCTCGGCTGGAAAAGGAGCAAATATTAGAGACCTATTCTGCACAACTCCAAAAGTCCTGAAACTCCACGAAAGTCATTTTTGGAAATAATAAAAAATATCCAGTGGAAGAAGTTCACCAGAGGGGGCCCACCTGTCCACGAGGGTGGGGGGCGCGCCCTACCCCCCAGGGCGCACCCCCTACCTCGTGGGCCCCCTGTTGGCTCTCCGATGCCCATCTTCTGCTATATGAGGTCTTTCGATGAGTAAAAAATCAGAAGCAACCTTTCGGGACGAGACTCCGCCGCCACGAGGCGGAACCTTGGCGGAACCAATCTAGGGCTCCGACAGAGCTGTTCTGCCGCGGACACTTCCCTCCGGGAGGGGGAAATCATTGCCATTGTCATCACCAACGCTCCTCTCATCAGGAGAGGGCAATCTCCTTCAACATCTTCACCAGCACCATCTCATCTCAAAACCCTAGTTCATCTCTTGTATCCAATTCTTGTCTTCAAGTCCGGGATTGGTACTAGTAGGTTGCTAGTAGTGTTGATCACTCCTTGTAGTTGATGCTAGTTGGTTTACTTGGTGGAAGATCATATGTTCAGATCCTTTATGCATATTAATATCCCTCTGATTATGAACATGAATATGCTCTATGAGTAGTTACGTTTGTTCCTGAGGACATGGGAGAAGTCTTGCTATTAGTAGTCATGTGAATTTGGTATTCGTTCGATATTTTGATGAGATGTATGTTGTCTAGCCTCTAGTGGTGTTATGTGAACGTCGACTACATAACATTTCACCATTATTTGGGCCTAGAGGAAGGCATTGGGAAGTAATAAGTAGATGATGGGTTGCTAGAGTGACAGAAGCTTAAACCCTAGTTTATGCGTTGCTTCGTAAGGGGCAGATTTGGATCCATATGTTTCATGCTATGGTTAGGTTTTTAGCTTAATACTTTTGTTGTAGTTGCGGATTCTTGCAATAGAGGTTAATCATAAGTGGGATGCTTGTTCAAGTAAGAACAGCACCCAAGCACCGGTCCACCCACATATCAAATTATCAAAGTACCGAACGCGAATCATATGAACGTGATGAAAACTAGCTTGACGATATTCCCATGTCTCCTCGGGAGCGCTTTTCCTTATATAAGAGTTTGTCCAGGCTTTTCCTTTGCTACAAAAAGGATTGGGCCAGCTTGTTGCACTTTATTTACTTTTGTTACTTGTTGCTCGTTACAAATTATCTTATCACAAAACTATCTGTTACCACTTATTTCAGTACTTGCAGAGAATACCTTGCTAAAACCCGCTTATCATTTCCTTCTGCTCCTCGTTGGGTTCGACACTCTTACTTATCGAAAGGACTACGATAGATCCCCTATACTTGTGGGTCATCAAGACTCTTTTCTGGCACCGTTGGCGAGGAGTGAAGCGCCTTTGGTAGGTGGAATTTGGTAAGGAAAAATTTATATAGTGTGCTGAAATTTACTGTCACTTGTTACTATGGAAAGTAATCCTCTGAGGGGCTTGTTCGGGGTATCTTCACCCCGACCAGTAGAGAAAAGAGTTGCTCCTCAACCTACTGAACCTATTGAAAATGAAATTATTCCCTTTGAAGTTCTTTCGGGTATGATGGAAAAACTTCTAGCTAATGCTTTTACAGGAGATGGAACAAAGCAACCTGATGAACATCTACTCTATGTGGATGAAGTTTGTGGATTATTTAAGCTTGCAGGTATACCCGATGATGTTGTTAAGAAGAAGGTCTTCCCTTTATCTTTGAAGGGAGATGCATCGACATGGTATAGACTATGTGATGATACGGGATCATGGACCTATAAACGAATGAAATTGGAATTTCATCAAAAGTATTATCCTATGCATCTTGTTCATCGTGATCGCTATTATGTATATAATTTTTGGCCTCGCGAAGGAGAAAGCATCGCTCAATCTTGGGGGAGGCTTAAATCAATGTTATATTCATGCCCCAATCATGAGCTCCCAAGAGAAATAATTCTTCAAAGTTTTTATGCTCGGCTTTCTCATAATAATCAAACCATGCTCGATACTTCTTGTGCTGGCTCTTTTATGATGAAGACTATTGAATTGAAATGGAATTTATTGGATAGAATTAAACGCAACTCTGAAGATTGGGATATCGATGAAGGTAAGGAGTCGGGTATGACACCTAAGGTTGATTGTGTTAAATCTTTTATGGATACCGATATTTTCCGTAAATTTAGCACTAAATATGGACTTGACTCTGAGATAGTAGCTTCGTTTTGTGAATCATTTGCTACTTACGTTGATCTCCCCAAGGAGAAGTGGTTTAAATATCATCCTCCCATAGAATTAAAAGTAGTTTCACCTATTAAAGTTGAAGAAAAGACCGTCACTTATAATGATCCTATTGTTCCTACTTCCGATGTTGAGAACCCGCCTTTCCCAGTTAGAATAAAGGACCATGCTAAAGCTTCAACTGTGGTTCGTAAAAGTAACATTAGAACCTATACACCTCCTGAGCAAGTTAAAGTTGAACCTAATATTGCTATTGTTAAGGATCTCTTGGTTGATAATATTGATGGGCATGTTATTCAATTCTGTGGTGAAACTGCTAGAGTTGCTAAACCTTGTGCTAAAGATAAACATAGACCTATGGTAGGCGTGCCTGTTATTTCTGTTAAAATAGGAGATCATTGTTATCATGACTTATGTGATATGGGTGCTAGTGCTAGTGTTATACCTATTACCTTATATGAAGAAATCAAGCATGAAATTGCACCTGCTGAGTTAGAAGATATTGATGTTACAATTAAACTTGCCAATAGAGATACTATATCAGCAGTGGGAATGGTTAGAGATGTTGAAGTCTTGTGTGGGAAAACTAAATATCCTGCTGATTTCCTTATTCTTGGTTCCCCACAAGATAGCTTTTTTTTGACTGTGAACTGTGGGGCAAAACCCCCACAGCAGATCAAAACTTTATTGAATAAATAACAAATACAGCAAGTTGATTACAAGGAGTAACTAGAGTACAAGGTATAAAAAGGGAGTCTTACAAAACTAGCTTAAGGGGGGAGGAAAGATATCCATTTGAGTAGGTCATCCTTGTAAGCAGATTTGATTCTGTGCTGCATTAGGCTAATATCATGTCTAAAAGAAAACCTCCATTTATTGAAACTAGCCCTCTCATTTCTGAACACTTTGGCATTTCTGATGATCCAGATATTCCAGCAAGCAATCAATACCACTTCAGAGAAGAAAGGCTTATCAAAACTTCTCCTTGCCTGAGTAACCAGCTCAATCATGGAGGTGCCAGCAGACCAATCAATCTGCAGATAATTCCAGACCCTAATACTGAAATTGCAGTTGAAGAATAAGTGATCCCTGGTTTCTCTAGCCAGCAAGGGGCAAAGCTTACAATGGACACCATCTTCCATGTGCCAGTGCCTTCTTTCAACCATATCCTTGGTGTTCAACCTGTCCATAATAAGCATCCAAGCAAAGACCTTGATCTTGAGGGTACAAGAGGATTTCCAAACCCAACAGAGCAGAGGATTGAAGGACTCAGACACAAATGTGTGGGAGTAAAACATCTTGGGCTTGAAAATCTTGGATGAGCCCTGCCAGAACCAAAGGTCCCTCGAACTGGGGTCTCTGTTATGGGAATCCATCAAATCCTTTATCAAGTTTAACTCATCAAAGGCCTGAGAAGATAAGGGAAGGTGGAAAAGTTGGTGCATATCCTGGGTATTGAAAATTTCCTTAACTAAAACCCTGGGGTCCTTGGCAAAAGAAAATAACCTTGGGAATCTTGTCTGCAGACTAGATACTTCAGTGCCAAGGTTCCAATTATCAGACCAAAAAAGGGCAGTGTCCCCTTCATTAATCTGCACCCAGGAGCAGTCCCTAAAATTCTGCATGACTTTACAAATATCCCTCCACTAGAAGGAGCCACAATCATTTGTTCCCTGGGGCATTCTTTCAAAATAATATGAATCCCAAACTAGGGACACCCAAGGAATATCTCGTTTGTTCAGGAAGTTACTGGCATGCTTGAGAAGAAGAGCCACATTCTGAACCCCCAGATTAAGAATACCAAGACCTACTTTGTTTTAGCCTACAAATGAGTTCCGAAGCAGCAAGAGATGGGGCTGGCTCATCTCTATGCTTTCTCCACAGACACTGCCTTTGGATTCTTTCCAACTGCTTGAGAATACCAGCTGGGAGAGCAAGACTACACAAAAAGAATATTGGCATTGAAGATAGAGCAGAGTTAAGGAACTACAGCCTTTCACCTTGGTTAAGGAAAGAAGAACTGGCAGTCATTCTTCTCTCCATACAGTCAACCAATGGCATGAAGTCCACCATTTTGATCTTTCTAGTCAAGATTACCCACAAGATAGCTTTTGTCCCATTATATTTGGTAGACCCTTCTTGAATACTGTTAATGCTAAGATAGACTGCGAAAAGAATGTTGTTACTATTGGCTTGGATGATATGATTCATGAGTTTAATTTCTCTAAATTTAGTAAACAACATCATGAAGAAGAATTACCTAGTAAGGATGAAATTATTGGTCTTGCTTCTATTGCCGTACCTCCTAGTGATCCTTTAGAACAATATTTGCTAGACCATGAAAATGATATGTTTATGAATGTAAGAAGGGAAATAGATGAAGTATTCTTTAAGCAGGAACCTATTCTGAAACACAATTTGCCTGTTGAAATCTTAGGGGATCCTCCTGCATCCAAGGGTGATCCCGCGTTTGAGCTTAAACCGTTGCCAGATAATCTTAAATATGCTTATCTTGATGAAAAGAAGATATATCCTGTTATTATTAGTGCTAACCTTTCAGATCATGAAGAAGAAAGATTATTGAAAACTCTGAAGAAGCACCATGCTGCTATTGGATATACTCTTGATGATCTTAAGGGCATTAGTCCCACTCTATGTCAACATAAAATAAATTTGGAAGAAGATGCCAAACCAGTTTGTGATCCTCAACGACGTCTGAATTCTAAAATGAAAGAAGTGGTAAGAAAAGAAATATTGAAGCTTCTGGAGGCAGGTATAATTTATCCCGTTGCTAATAGTCAGTGGGTAAGTCCTGTTCATTGTGTCCCTAAGAAGGGAGGTATTACTGTTGTTCCTAATGATAAAGATGAATTGATTCCACAAAAAATTATTACAGGTTATAGGATGGTAATTGATTTCCGCTAATTAAATAAGGCTACTAAGAAAGATCATTACCCCTTACCTTTTATCGATCAAATGCTAGAAAGATTATGCAAACATACACACTACTGCTTTCTAGATGGTTATTCTGGTTTCTCTCAAATACCCATGTCGGCTAAAGATCAATCAAATACTACTTTTACATGCCCTTTTGGTACTTTTGCTTATAGACATATGCCTTTTGGTTTATGTAATGCACCTGCTACCTTTCAAAGATGCATGCTAGCTATATTCTTTGACTTTTGTGAGAAGATTTGTGAGGTTTTCATGGATGACTTTTCCGTCTATGGATCTTCTTTTGATGATTGCTTGAGCAATCTTGATCGAGTTTTGCAGAGATGTGAAGAAACTAATCTTGTCTTGAATTGGGAAAAGTGCCACTTTATGGTTAATGAAGGTATTGTCTTGGGGCATAAAGTATCTGAAAGAGGTATTGAAGTTGATAAAGCCAAGGTTGATGCTATTGAAAAGATGCCATGTCCCAAGGACATCAAAGGTATAAGAAGTTTCCTTAGTCACACCAGGTTTTATAGGAGGTTCATTAAGGACTTCTCAAAAATTTCTCGGCCTTTGACTAATTTATTACAAAAAGATATACCATTTGTCTTTGATGATGATTGTGTAGAAGCATTTGAAATACTTAAGAAGGCATTGGTCTCTGCACCTATTGTTCAGCCACCTGATTGGAATTTACCCTTTGAAATTATGTGTGATGCTAGTGATTATGTTGGGTGTTGTTCTAGGGCAAAGAGTTGATAAGAAATTAAATGTTATCCATTATGCTAGTGAAACTCTAGACAATGCTCAAAGAAATTATGCTACTATTGAAAAGGAACTGTTAGCAGTTGTATTTGCTTGTGATAAGTTCAGACCTTATATTGTTGATTCTAAAGTAACTATTCACACTGATCATGCTGCTATTAAATATCTTATGGAAAAGAAAGATGCTAAACCTAGACTTATTAGATGGGTTCTCTTGCTACAGGAATTTGATTTGCATATTGTTGATAGAAAGGGAGCTGAGAACCCCGTTGCAGACAACTTGTCTAGGTTAGAAATTGTTCTTGATGACCCACTACCTATTGATGATAGCTTTCCTGATGAACAATTAAATGTCATAAATACTTCTCGTAGTACTCCTTGGTATGCTGATTATGCTAATTATGTTGTTGCTAAATTTATACCACCTAGTTTCACATACCAACAAAAGAAAAAGTTCTTCTATGATTTGAGACATTACTTTTGGGATGACCCACATCTTTATAAAGAAGGAGTAGATGGTGTTATTAGATGTTGTGTACCTGAGCATGAACAGGAAAATATCCTACGCAAGTGTCAGTCTGAAGCTTATGGAGGACACCATGCTGGAGATAGAACTGCACATAAGGTATTGCAATCCGGTTTTTATTGGCCTACTCTCTTCAAGGATGCCCGTAAGTTTCTCCTATCTTGTGATGAATGCCAAAGAATTGGTAATATTAGTATACGTCAAGAAATGCCTATGAATTATTCACTTGTTATTGAACCATTTGATGTTTGGGGCTTCGATTATATGGGACCTTTTCCCACCTCTAATGGATATACACATATTTTAGTTGCTGTTGATTACTTACTAAGTGGGTAGAAGCTATTCCAACTAGTAGTGCTTATCATAACACTTCTATTAAGATGCTTAAAGAAGTTATTTTTCCAAGGTTTGGAGTCCCTAGATATTTAATGACCGATGGTTGTTCACATTTTATTCATGGTGCTTTCCATAAAATGCTTGCTAAGTATGATGTTAATCATAGAATTGCATCTCCTTATCACCCACAGTCTAGTGGTCAAGTAGAATTGAGTAATAGAGAGCTCAAATTAATTTTGCAAAAGACTGTCAATAGGTCTAGAAAGAATTGGTCCAAGAAACTTGATGATGCATTATGGGCCTATAGAACTGCATATAAAAATCCTATGGGTATGTCTCCATATAAAATGGTTTATGGAAAAGCATGTCACTTACCTCTCGAACTAGAACATAAGGCATATTGGGCTATTAAAGAGCTCAACTATGATTTCAAACTTGCCGGTGAGAAGAGGTTATTTGATATTAGCTCACTTGATGAATGGAGAACCCAAGCTTATGAAAATGCCAAGTTGTTTAAAGAAAAAGTTAAAAGATGGCATGACAAAAGGATACAAAAGCGTGAGTTTAACATAGGTGATTATGTATTGCTATACAACTCTCGTTTAAGATTTTTTGCAGGAAAACTTCTCTCTAAATGGGTAGGCCCCTACGTTATCGAGGAGGTCTATTGTTCTGGTGCCATAAAAATCAACAACTTCGAAGGCACAGACCCGAAGGTGGTGAACGGTCAAAGAATTAAACATTATATCTCAGGTAATCCTATAAATGTTGAAACCAATATTATTGAAACCGTAACCCCGGAGGAATACATAAGGGACACTTTCCAGAACGTTTCAGACGCCGAAAAGGAATAGGTATGTGGTACGGTAAGTAAACCGACTCCAAAACAGTTTTTAAGGCAATATTTCTCTGTTTTGGAATATTTAGAAAAATAGAAAAATAAGTAGCAGTCCGAGGGCCCCACGAGGGTGGAGGGCGCGCCCTACCCCCCTGGGCACGCCCCTACCTCGTGAGCACCTCGTGTTCCTTCAGGACTCCATTTTCTTGCACGATACGTATTTTGGTCGGTAACAATTCATTATATATTCTCCCGAAGGTTTTGACTCCCGTATCATGCAAATATCCTCTGTTCTTGTTTGGAGCTGTCCTAGTGCAGGTTAGATCAACATGTCGTCCCAGGATTTGGAAGGAGAAAGCTATGTGGATGATTACCTAGAAAATCCTAAGGTCTATGGAGACGTAGAACACGATGGTTGGACCACGGAGGAAGAAGAGGACTATAAACCCAAGGGGAAGGAGGAGATGAGCTCAGATGAAGATGAAGCCCCATTACCTCAACCTGGGGACATGCATGTGGAGTTCAAAAAGTCAAGTCTCCCTGATAGGGTAAATAAACCAAAGATTGAGTTTATCCTTTTCGTCTCTTGCAGGAAAATAAGCAGGACCTATGCAAAAAGATATTAACCCTGGAGTGGGAGATTAATGATCTGAGGGACCAAAATTCTATCCTTAAGCGCAAACTAAGGGAGAAGTCTATGCCATCAACTAAGTCAACACCACCACCTTCTCCACCAAAGAAGGAGACATAATCACATGGGCATGGGCACTCCCCTTGGCAACTGCCAAGCTTGGGGGAGGTGCCCCGGTATCGTATCACAAACACATCTCCTACCTTTACCGTTTTTCTTAGTTCGATCCTATTAGTAGTATCTTGATCTAGTAGAATAAAGTTTATGTCATGATCTATTTTTGAGTTTTGCTTTATGATCTCTCTATGTAATCGAGTCCGTGAGCTATATAATAAAGATTAGTGTTGAGTCAAGGGCTTGATTATTTTGCCATGATCTTGAGTGAATAAAATAAAAGAAGAAAAAGAATAAAAAGGAAACAAAGAGTTCATATTGATCTTATTGAGAGTAATGACTTCACATAAAAAGAGTATGACGATTAAAAGTTGTTGGGAGTTGGCAGACATAGCTTTGGTCATCGTTGCAATTAATAGGAAGTAATAAGGAAAGAGAGGATTCACATATAAACATATTATCATTGACATCTTTTATGATTGGGAGCACTCATTAAAATATGACATGCTAAAGAGTTGATGTTGGACAAGGAAGACAACGTAATGGGTTATGTTTTCTTATATCTGAGATAAAGTATGTTGTCATGGATCCTCCAACATGTTGAGCTTGCCTTTCCCCCTCATGCTAGCCAAATTCTCAGCACCAAGTAGAGATACTACTTGTGCTTCCAAAAACCCTTAAACCAGTTTTGCCATGAGAGTCCACCATATCTACCTATGGATTGAGTAAGATCCTTCAAGTAAGTTGTTATCGGTGCAAAGCAATAAAAATTGCTCTCTAGATATGTATGATTGATTGGTGTGGGAGAAATGAGCTTTATACAATCTTGTGATGTGGAAGTAATAAAAGTGACGGACTGCATAATAAAGGTTCATATCACAAGGGGCAATATAAAGTGACGTTCTTTCGCATTAAGATTTTGTGCATCCAACCATAAAAGCGCATGGCAACCTCTGCTTCCCTCTGCGAAGGGCCTATCTTTTATTATTATCTTCTAAATTATGCAAGATTCATGGTGATCTTCACCTTTTCTTTTTCATTTTATCCTTTGGCAAGCACAGTATGTTGGAAAGATCCTGATAGATATATTTTATTGGATATAGGGGAGCATGAGTTATTATTGTTGACATTACCCTTGAGGTAAAAGGTTGGGAGGCGAAACTATAAGCCCCTATCTTTCTCCGTGTTTGATTAAAACTCCATAACCACAAGTATCGCGTGAGTGTTTGCAATTATGAAAGACTAAATGATAGTTGAGTATGTGGTCTTGCTTTTAAGCTCTGACATAGACTCTTTCTGATGTTATGATAAATTGCAATTGCTTCAATGACTGAGATTATAGTTTGTTGGTTCTCAATAAAGTTTATGATTCGTACTTTTGCATTGTGAATAGATTATTACTTGAGCATAAGAAATCATATGACAATATCTACATATGTTGCTGTTATGAGAATAATCATGATGCCATCATGTCCGTATTTTATTTTTATCGACACCTCTACCTCTAAACATGGGGACATATTTATCGTTATCGGCTTTCGCTTGAGGACAAGCGAGGTCTAAGCTTGGGGGAGTTGATACGTCCATTTTGCATCATGCTTTTATATCGATATTTATTGCACTATGGGCTGTTATTACATGTTATGTCACAATACTTATGCCTATTCTCTGTTATTTTATGAGGTTTACATAAGGAAGGAGAATGCCGGCAGCTGGAATTCTGGGCTGGAAAAGGAGCAAATATTAGAGACCTATTCTGCACAACTCCAAAAGTCCTGAAACTCCACGAAAGTCATTTTTGGAAATAATAAAAAATATCCAGTGGAAGAAGTTCACCAGAGGGGGGCCCACCTGTCCACGAGGGTGGGGGCGCGCCCTAGGGGCCCCCTGTTGGCTCTCCGATGCCCATCTTCTGATATGTGAGGTCTTTCGATGAGGAAAAAACCAGAAGCAACCTTTTGGGATGAGACTCCGCCGCCACGAGGCGGAACCTTGGCGGAACCAATCTAGGGCTCTGGCAGAGCTGTTTTGCCGGGGACACTTCCCTCTGGGAGGGGGAAATCATCACCATCGTCATCACCAATGCTCCTCTCATCGGGAGAGGGCAATCTCCATCAACATCTTGACCAGCACCATCTCATCTCAAAACCCTAGTTCATCTCTTGTATCCAATTCTTGTCTCCAAGTCCGGGATTGGTACTAGTAGGTTGCTAGTAGTGTTGATCACTCCTTGTAGTTGATGCTAGTTGGTTTACTTGGTGGAAGATCATATGTTTAGATCCTTTATGCATATTAATACCCCTCTAATTATGAACATGAATATGCTTTGTGAGTAGTTACGTTTGTTCCCGAGGACATGGGAGAAGTCTTGCTATTAGTAGTCATGTGAATTGGGTATTCGTTCGATATTTTGACGAGATGTATGTTCTCTAGCCTCTAGTGGTGTTATGTGAATGTCGACTACATAACACTTCACCATTATTTGGGCCTAGAGGAAGGCATTGGGAAGTAATAAGTAGATGATGGGTTGCTAGAGTGACAGAAGCTTAAACCCTAGTGTATGCATTGCTTTGTAAGGGGCTGATTTGGATCCATATGTTTCATGCTATGGTTAGGTTTACCTTAATACTTTTGTTGTAGTTGCGGATGCTTGCAATAGAGGTTAATCATAAGTGGGATGCTTGTTCAAGTAAGAACAGCACCCAAGCACCGGTCCACCCACATATCAAATTATCAAAGTACCGAACGCGAATCATATGAACGTGATGAAAACTAGCTTGACGATATTCCCATGTGTCCTCGGGAGCACTTTTCCATATATAAGAGTTTGTCTAGGCTTGTCCTTTGGTACAAAAAGGATTGGGCCACCTTGCTGCACTTTATTTACTTTTGTTACTTGTTGCTTGTTACAAATTATCTTATCACAAAACTATCTGTTACCACTTATTTCAGTACTTGCAGAGAATACCTTGCTGAAACCCGCTTATCATTTCCTTCTGCTCCTCGTTGGGTTCGACACTCTTACTTATCGAAAGGACTACGATAGATCCCCTATACTTGTGGGTCATCAGTAAACATGATATCTGTGACGTATGCCCCTGCAGGGGAGCGCAAGCACATACCGCGAGGCGACCATGCCATCAAGCAGGTCGCACCAAAATTCAACCCGTGGGCAGCCCGTCGATCACTACCAATCGAAATGACCACCCAACAGGTATCTGTCACAAAGGTTCAGCAGCTCTAGTCCTTGACCCAATCATTGATGGATTCCATCTCACACGGGTCGTCCTGGACGGCGGCAGTAGCCGTAACTTGCTTTATCAAGACACTGCTCGCAAAATGGGCGTCGATCCCTCAAGGACCAGGCCCACCACAATCTATACCTAATATTAAAAGACGGATTGTTTTTCCACTATTTTTCGTCCAGGGTAACTTTTTCGTCCGTCGCTACCGATCGCGACTTGGCGCATCCCTCCGATCTCTTTGTACATACATACATACGTGGCTTTTCTCCTCAGGTATTGACTCTAAGCCAATTCTGTGGCCCATTGCATGTTGACCTTAGTTATGTGGGCCGGCCGACCAACATGTGTGGGCTTGCTGGTCCTTTGGGTGCCAAAACAAAATGTCAATTAAAATGCACGCCTTGTGGAGTTGAACCCCCCGACCTCACGTTATATATAGCTGCGTTGCCAGCCACACCACCTAGCGACCGAGTAGAACTAATTAGCAGCAAAAACTTTTAAGTAGTACATACAATCACAAATCTTTTTTTTTGTAATTTCCAATAATTATTGTAAAAAACTGTGTCTGTTTCTTTTTAATTTCCAATAATTCTTGGAAAAAAATGTGACAAATTTTCCTTAAATATTTGCATAATGTTTGAAATCGTGGATTAATTTTAAAGTTCAAACAAACTTTTAAAACCTGAACAAATATGTATTGAATTTCTTATATACGATGAACAAATTTAAATATACATTGACGTTTTTGCATACTCCGAAAAAAATTAAATACACATTGAACAATTTTTTGATATACTCTGAACGATATTTAAATCCACTTTAAACAATTTTTACATATAAATTGAACATTTTTGTAGTTTACACTGAATATTTTAAAAATACACACTGAACATATATACTTTGAACAATATTTAAATTTGCGCTGAACAAATTTGGAGTTCCAAACAAATTGAAAGTGAACAAAATTTGAAAAGAGTTAACCCTTTTCGAAAACAAGAATAGTTTCCTCAAAAATGTAAGCAGTTTTTGAAATGCGAGCATTTTTCAAAATTGTGAACAAGTTTGATTGGTGTGACATGTGGTGGTGAACCCATCGCCTTAGGATTAAGCATATTGGACGCGTTGTGATCAGGTGGGCATCATAGTCACTGTCCGTCAGAATGGGAAGAAGCATAAGTGGTGACACGGTCAGGTATCGTGTCGAATTAGAGGACGTGGACCTGTTAGGAGTCTTGAGCCATGCTTACTGGACAGAGTCATGATATTGTTTCTGCCGTTGCAACGCACGTGCATGTTTGCTAGTTACCTACAAGGAGGCAATACCCGATGAAAAAGCTCACTGTACGGGATCCACCACACTGGAAGTCGTCTTTGGTTCGCCGGACAACTTTCAAAGCGAAGATTTGATCTTCGATATTGTTCCGTTCTGTAGTGGATACCATGCATTGCTGGGGCAGACTGCTTTGACTCGTTTCAATGCGGTCCCACACTACGCCCGCCTAAAGCTTAAGATGCCCGGTCCATGCGGCATCATAATAATCAATGGAAATACGGAACACCACCTCCGTTCTGGAGAGTATACCATGGCCATCACAGCCGAAGTAAAAAGCGGCCTCACTAAACCGCATACCTCATCGGCCATTAAGTCGCCAGCCTCTACTACAGAGGACCGGTCAATCTCAGAGCTGGATTAGCAGTTACACCTGCGCCCTCTGCTTCTCATACCCACGAAATTCGTATCGCGCTCACATAATTATGCACTTCAAATACCTTGGTCATCGGCGGAGGCGCAATACGGATGGGCCTACAATACGGTTCGTCCGAACTATAGAATTTTTCATTTTAACTATTTTATTAACTTTTGGCACAGGTGAACCAAAGCATGTTCATCCTATGGAACTACAAGCACTCTTCTTGAGTCCGGTCTCGCACCGAAGATCACTCCTTCTCAAGGAATACTTTTCGCTGAGGCAAAGGCAGCACAGACGTGCGACAGGAGGTCCAAAAGATTCTTTGTGTGAAACTCGTATTAAGCCTTTTTTATTTTCCTCAACTTTCGACCCCTGGCATGTCAAATGTCCTGGGTGGTGGTGTTATAATCTGTAAAGATTGCGTTCAGCGTATCAATCAGATTCTAGTGAACACAATCTGTCCTCAGTATTTGCTTTTCCGCACAAATCTGTTTTCTGATTCTTCGGTTGTTTCACGTGCACACCTCGGCACTAATCGCCATGGGCTCGATACATTAACTTATTAGTTGCCCTACAAAGTCCGAACCGCTCTACAACATACTTCGGCGTCATGAGTTTTGGCCTTATATACATCAGCTCCGAATCATGTCTTTGGTCATTAGTTGGGTTGCCCGGCTCCTGTGCTTACTACCTTACGTTTCAATCTATCGGCTAGGGTAGTAAAGGGAGAACTACTGCGATTGTGTCCTGGTTTATCCAGATGAGCACCTCAGTAGAGAAAGCCAAAAACTGACTGTCATGATGCGGCAAGAGCTGGTCAACCACTCGATGACTCACCGGAATTATCGTGATTCCATCCGTATTACACGAAGGACCGTTTTTCTGGTCACCTATGTAACACACCGTATTCGGACAACCGCGTACATACCAGGGGCTATGTCGTAGACCCGCTGTCAAACTCCTATGGCTAAGTGAAGGTGTTAAAGCCCCATAGTCCGATTGCCTAGTTCACCGCACTGACACCTCCTTCACGGACCAAGACGTTGGATCAAGTGTAGTCAGATGCTATTCCGAACACCCCCGCCTTATGTGGGGGCTGAAGCCGACGACTGGCAAACTTTCAGATTATAAAAACAGCCGCACAGGAGGCAATAAAATTTCAGGCAAGGTATAAATATATCACAGCCTTAATGTATCATAACATTATTCTTACAATTTCGGTACATTCACTCAAACATAATACTCTTCGAGCATTGACCCTCGATCAAGCGAGCGCCTTCCAGGACATCATCAAAGTAATACTCCGGCTTGTGGTGGTCCTTACCCTCGGGTGGACTCTGTGCTGCAACATCGGTAGCCTTCATCCTTGCCCAGTATGTTTTCACACGGGCAAAGGCCATCCGTGCACCTTCAATACACGACGACCGCTTAACGGCGTCGATGCATGGCACCGCGTTAGCAAGTCACTGAACCAAACCGAAATAACTATTCGGAATAGGCTCAGACGGCCACAGTCGGACCATGACAGCCTTCAGGGCAGACATGGACATCCGGTGAAGCTCAGCCCACTGGGCCATATGCTCGTTCAGCAATGATGGACGCTTTGACATGCCAAATTGCGACCAAAAGAGCTTCTCCATTGCACGTCCTTCTTGTGCTTGGAAAAACTGCGCCGCATTAGAGACACTCTTCGGCAGGTCCAAGAACGCGTCTGGAGAACTCCACAATTGATTAAGTAGAGCATACTTCAGGTCACTGAACTTATTCTGTAATAGAAAAGGCGTACCAGCCGCTATCTCTCCAGCTTGCCAGATCTCTTCCTGAGCCGCTCTGGATTTGGACCGTGCCTCTCGCGCCTCTTGCAAGGCCTTGTCAAGTTTGGCGGCCTTGGCTTTGTTCTCCTTTTCAACCGATTTGCATTGGTCTGTGGTATTCTCTAACTCTTGCACCATGGTAGATATCCTCTCCTCGCACTAGCGCCGAGCGGCCTGTTCGGCCTTTAACTCAGCAGCTGCCTTCTCGGTAGCCGCATTGCTCACTCTGGCGTGCTCCTTGGCTCGGGCGAGTTCAACCCGCAGGTTCTCAACTGCGGCAACACCATCTACAGTTATGCATGTCCAAGTATATAATTATTAGCTTTATGCCCATATTATTATACATGCATAAGCTAACTGTCCCAACACATACCTTGCGCCTCGTCGAGCCGCCTGTTAATAAAAGCGACGTCCTCATTAGCTAAATCAAGTTTATGCTTTAGATCTTCAACTTCCACAGCTGGGGCAGTCGCCATTGACATAATAGCCTCTTTTCAAAAATAACTATGTTACTTCCCGAGCATATCCTTTTTGATCCTCTGATCTCCTCCCTGTGGAAGCCGACCAAAGTCTCAGGGGCTACTATCAATACACAGGCGCATTTTGCATACATTTTGGCATACATTTTTGCATACATAGAACGGTTCAAGTACAACATACCTCGAAACTTCTCAGTATACCTATCAAGGCTTCATTCAGTCCGCTTCTCGTGGATAGTATTTTCCCGGCTACCGTACCCATTAAGGTACAATGTTCCTCTGAGATGGACACACCTTGTAATGTATCCATTAAAGTGTCCGGCACCTCCGGATCCCTAGGGGCCGCTGCCGAAGTGCCGACTCCCTTTAAAGGGATACGCCCACTCGACCCTAGAGTCATCTCCGGTGGTACGCCGGATTGTTCGGGGCCCTTGTTTTTGGTCCCCGCGGGGGCTGTGCCCCCCGGACCCTCGGCGATTGCAGTATCATCCTCGGATACCGTCTTCATTCTCTCCTGCACCACTTGATGATCAGGAGAGATTCTCCGGGATGACACCTCAAGATCATCTGCCTTAAGAGGCGAGGAAGCTAGCGGAGGCGTTTCACATTCCATCATCCCTAGAGACAGGTCCCCCGACGAGGAGGATTGTTGAGATGGGTAGCGGGCCGAACCGCAAATATATAGTTCAAATGTTACCCTTGTAACTTGAAAGAACGGAACATGCCTAGAGTATCCTCGTTCACTTACGATCTCGTAGGAGGCTTGTGCAGGTGCTTCGCGGAGACATCGGCTTCTGTCTCTGAACTTTCTGGTAGGGATATTTTCCCCCTTTTGGGTGCCTCCACCTCCAAGTCTTCGGAGGCGGTCCTTTTCGTCCTGTGGGAAGAAGGGTTGTTGTCTTCTTCTCCCCCTTTATCTTCAGCCAAGGGAGCCTCAATCTCCCCGGACATAGCGTCCAATATACCTATAGGGTGGAGGTCACCTCCGCCCTCCTTGCTCTCTCTCTGGTCCTCTTTGTAGGGCACTTGATACGGCGCTGCAACCAGCATCCTTGTTAACACATGATCAACTGAGTCTTTGGGAAGTGGAGCCGAATATCTGATTCATCATGCCTTCTTTATCCAGCCCTAGCCGAAGATAAGTTTCTCAGTATATTGTTATGAGATAATCGACTAAGAGTTGAGTACTTACCGAGGTATCCGGATGATCGCGGTCAAGCCCGATGTCTTCAGATGTGTCCGGCCACTGCTCTCGCGACTTAAAGAACAATTTCCACATCCCTTCGTACCTTTGGAATCACGTTGAAAGTCTTGAGCCATAGGCCGAAGTGTGGGGGTATTCGGAGAAAAGCGTCGCACACAACAATGAACGCCGAAATGTGAAGAAAAGAGTCCGGAGCTAGATCGTGAAAATCTAGCCCGTTATAGAACATGAGGCCGCGAATGAAGGGGTGAAGTGCAAACCCCAGCCCACGGAGGAAGTGAGAGATGAACACAACTCTCTCACCGGATTTTGGCATAGGGATAATCTTCCCCTTAGCAGGGAGCCGATGGGGGATCTTCGCGGTCAGGTACCTCGCCTCCTGGAGTTTCACGATATCTTCCTCGGTGACCGTGGAGGCCGTCCATCTACCTTGGGAGCTGGATCCGGACATGGTTAGAAGGCCTGGGGCAATGGAAGAAGTCGAATCCTGGGCGCTGGAGATTGAGGAAGAATAAGGCCTGGGGGGAGAAAGACGGATTTGTACCGCTTTATAAAGGCGATGAATATCGAACGCCTCCTCGTGGGCCTTAAAACTTGCCTATTCCTAAGGAGTCGTGCTAACGGGACGGTTGGTTTACCCATGCCCGTATTGATGAGAATCCCGCAATAAGGGGACACGATCTCTGCTTCGACAAGACGTGCCGATAAAACCGCATCTCGAGATGTGTAGCGGGAGGCCGGAAAATGGTTCAAAATAATAACTAATGTCTACTACGCAACCTTCTTCTTGTAGACGTTGTTGGGCCTCCAAGTGCAGAGATTTGTAGGACAGTAGCAAATTTCCCTCAAGTGGATGACCTAAGGTTTATCAATCCGTGGGAGGCGTAGGATGAAGATGGTCTCTCTCAAACAACCCTGCAACCAAATAACAAAGAGTCTCTTGTGTCCCCAACACACCCAATACAATGGTAAATTGTATAGGTGCACTAGTTTGGTGAAGAGATGGTGATACAAGTGCAATATGGATGGTAGATATAGGTTTTTGTGATCTGAAAATATAAAAACAGCAAGGTAACAAGTAATAAAAGTGAGCGTAAACGGTATTGCAATGCTAGGAAACAAGGCCTAGGGTTCATACTTTCACTAGTGCAAGTTCTCTCAACAATAATAACATAATTGGATCATATAACTATCCCTCAACATGCAACAAAGAGTCACTCCAAAGTCACTAATAGCGGAGAACAAATGAAGAGATTATGGTAGGGTACGAAACCACCTCAAAGTTATTCTTTCCAATCAATCTGTTGGGCTATTCCTATAAGTGTCACAAACAGCCCTAGAGTTCGTACTAGAATAACACCTTAAGACACAAATCAACCAAAACCCTAATGTCACCTAGATACTCCAATGTCACCTCAAGTATCCGTGGGTATGATTATACGATATGCATCACACAATCTCAGATTCATCTATTCAACCAACACATAGAACCTCAAAGAGTGCCCCAAAGTTTCTACCGGAGAATCACGACGAAAACGTGTGCCAACCCCTATGCATAGGTTCATGGGCGGAACCCGCAAGTTGATCACCAAAACATACATCAAGTGAATCACGTGATATCCCATTGTCACCACAGATACGCACGACAAGACATACATCAAGTGTTCTCAAATCTTTAAAGACTCGATCCGATAAGATAACTTCAAGGGGAAAACTCAATCCATTACAAGAGAGTAGAGGGGGAGAAGAAACATAAGATCCAACTATAATAGAAAAGCTCGCGATACATCAAGATCGTGCCAAATCAAGAACACGAGAGAGAGAGAGAGAGAGAGAGAGAGATGAAACATAGCTACTGGTACATACCCTCAGCCCCGAGGGTGAACTACTCCCTCCTCGTCATGGAGAGCGCCGCGATGATGAAGATGGCCACTGGTGAGGGTTCCCCCCTCCGGCAGGGTGCCAGAATAGTGTCCCTATTGACTTTTGGTGGCTATAGAGGCTTGCGGTGGCGGAACTCCCAATCTATTCTCCGTTCTGGAAGTTTTAGGGTACGTGAGTATATATGGGTACATGAAGTACGTCGGTGGAGCGAAGGGGGGGCCCCGAGGTAGGGGGGCGCGCCCTAGGGGGGGGGGCGCCCCCTCCCTCGTGAGCACCTCCCTTATCTCCTGACGTGGGGTCCAAGTCCATCTGGTAGCTTTCCTTCCAAAAATAACTTCTCCAGTTGATTTTGTTCCGTTTCGACTCTGTTTGATATTCCTTTTCTTCGAAACACTGAAATAGGCAAAACAATAGCAATTCTGGGCTGGGCCTCCGGTTAGTAGGTTAGTCCCAAAAATAATATAAAAGTTTTTAATAAAGCCCATAAACATCCAAAACATATAATATAATATCATGGAACAATCAAAAATTTAGATACATTGGAGACGTATCAGCATCCCCAAGCTTAATTCCTACTCGTCCTTGAGTAGGTAAATGATAAAAACAGAATTTTTGATGTGGAATGCTACTTGGCATAATTTCAATGTAATTCTTCTTAATTGTGGTATGAATATTCAGATCTGAAAGATTCAAGACAAAAGCTTATATTGACATAAAAATAATAATACTTCAAGCATACTAACTAAGCAATTATGTCTTCTCAAAATAACATGGCCAAAGAAAGTTCATCCCTACAAAATCATATAGTTTAGTCATGCTCCATTTTCATCACACAAGAATGATCTCATCATGCACAACCCTGATGACAAGCCAAGCAATTGTTTCATACTTTAATAATCTCAAACTCATAAACCTTCACGCAATACATGAGCGTGAGCCATGGATATAGCACTATGGGTGGAATAGAATATGATGATGGGGGTTATGTGGAGAAGACAAAAAAGGAGAAAGTCTCACATCAACGAGGATAATCAATGGCTATGGAGATGCCCATCGATTGATGTTAATTCAAGGAGTAGGGATTGGCATGCAACGGATGCACTAGAGCTATAAATGTATGAAAGCTCAACAAAAGAAACTAAGTGGGTGTGCATCCAACTTGCTTGCTCACGAAGACCTAGGGCACTTGAGGAGGCCCATCGTTGGAATATACAAGCCAAGTTCTATAATGAAAAGTTCCCACTAGTATATGAAAGTGAAAAAACAAGAGACTCTCTATTATGAAGATTATGGTGCTACTTTGAAGCACAAGTGTGGTAAAAGGATAGTAACATTGTCTCTTCTCTCTTTTTCTCTCATTTTTTTGGGCCTTCTCTTTTTTACGGCCTTTCTCTTTTTTGGGCCTTTTCTTTTTTATGGCCTTCCTCTTTTTTTACCTCACTTGGGACAATGCTCTAGAAAATGATGATCATCACACTTTTATTTATTTACAACTCAATGATTACAACTCGATGCTAGAACAAAGTATGACTCTATATGAATGCCTCCGGCGATGTACCGGGATATGCAATGAATCAAGAGTGACATGTATGAAAGAATTATGAACGGTGGCTTTGCCACGAATACTATGTCAACTACATGATCATGCTAGCAATATGACAATGATGAATGTGTCATGGTAAATGGAACGGTGGAAAGTTGCATGGCAATATATCTCGGAATGGCTATGGAAATGCCATAATAGGTAGGTATGGTGGCTGTTTTGAGGAAGATATAAGGATGTTTATGTGTGAAAGAGCGTATCATATCACGGGGTTTGGATGCACCGGCGAAGTTTGCACCAACTCTCAATGTGAGAAAGGGCAATGCACGGTACCGAAGAGGCTAGCAATGATGGAAGGGTGATAGTGCGTATAATCCATGGACTCAACATTAGTCATGAAGAACTCATATACTTATTGCAAAAGTCTATAAGTCATCAAAAACCAAAGGATTACGCGCATGCTCCTAGGGGGATAGATTAGTAGGAAAAGACCATCGCTCGTCGCCGACCGCCACTCATAAGGAGGACAATCAAATAACACCTCATGTTTCAAATTTGTTACATAACATTTACCATACGTGCATGCTACGGGACTTGCTAACTTCAACACAAGCACTTCTCAAATTCACAATTACTCTACTAGACGATTTTGATATTATCACCTCCATATCTCAAAACAATTATCAAGCATCAAACTTTTCTTCGTATTCAACGCACTCAAAAGAAAGTTTTAGAAATCTTGAATACCAAGCATATTATTATTATTAAGCAAGTTACCATGCTATTTAAGACTCTCAAATTAATCTAAGTGAAGCATGAGAGATCAATAGTTTCTTCAAAATAAAACCACCAGCGTGCTCTAAAAGATATAAGTGAAGCACTAGAGCAAACGACAAACTACTCCGAAAGATATAAGTGAAGATCAATGAGTAGTCGGATAATTATGCAACCATGTGAAGACTCTCTAACATTTAAGAATTTCAGATCTTGGTACTTTATTCAATGTTAGTACTTTCTTCATGACTAATGCTGAGTCCATGGATTATATGCACTCTCACCCTTCCATCATTGCTAGCCTCTTCGGTACCGTGCATTGCCCTTTCTCACATTGAGAGTTGGTGCAAACTTCACCAGTGCATCCAAACCCCGTGATATGATACGCTCTTTCACACATAAACCTCCTTATACCTTCCTCAAAACAGCCACCATACCTACCTATCATGGCATTTCCATAGCCATTCTGAGATATATTGCCATGCAACTTTCCACCGTTCCATTTATTATGACACGCTCCATCATTGTCATATTGCTTAGCATGATCACGTAGTTGACATCGTATTTGTGGCAAAGCCACCGTTCATAATTATTTCATACATGTCACTCTTGATTCATTGCATATCCCGGTACACCGCCGGAGGCATTCATATAGAGTCATATATTGTTCTAAGTATCAAGTTGTAATTGTTGAGTTGTAAGAAAAATAAAAGTGTGATGGTCATCAATTTTAGAGCATTGTCCCAAGTGAGGAAAGGATGATGGAGACTATGATTCCCCCACAAGTCGGGATGAGACTCCGAACGAAAAAAAAGAGGAAAAAAAGAGGCCATAAAAAAAATAAGGAGAAAAGGCCCAAACAAAAAAAAAATAAAAAAAAGAGAGAAAAAGAGAGAAGGGGCAATGCTACTATCCTTTTACCACACTTGTGCTTCAAAGTAGCACCATGATCTTTATGATAGAGAGTCTCCTATGTTGTCACTTTCATATACTAGTGGGAATTTTTTTATTATAGAACTTGGCTTGTATATTCCAATGATGGGCTTCCTCAAATTGCCCAAGGTCTTCGTGAGCAAGCGAGTTGGATGCACACCCACTTAGTTTCTTTTCTTGAGCTTTCATATACTTATAGCTCTAGTGCATCCGTTGCATGGCAATCTCTACTCACTCACATTGATATCTATTGATGGGCATCTCCATAGCCCGTTGATACGCCTAGTTGATGTGAGACTATCTTCCCCTCTTTTTGTCTTCTCCACACCACCATTCTATTCCACATATAGTGCTATAACCATGGCTCACGCTCATGTATTGCGTGAAGATCGAAAAAGTTTTGGAAATGTTAAAGTATGAAACAATTACTTGGCTTGTCATCGGGGTTGTGCATGATTTAAATACCTTGTGTGGTGAAGATAGATCATAGCTAGACTATATGATTTTGTAGGGATAACTTTCTTTGGCCATGTTATTTTGAGAAGACATGATTGCTTTGTTAGTATGCTTGAAGTATTATTATTTTTATGTCAATATGAACTTTTGTCTTGAATCTCTCGGATCTGAATATTCATACCGCAATTAAGAAGAATTACATTGAAATTATGCCAAGTAGAATTCTGCATCAAAAATTCTTTTTTATCATTTACCTACTCGAGGACGAGCAGGAATTAAGCTTGGGGATGCTTGATACGTCTCCAACGTATCTATAATTTTTTTTGCTCCATGCTATATTATCTACTGTTTTGATCAATATTGGGCTTTATTATCCACCTTTATTTTATTTTTGGTACTAACCTATTAACTGGAGGCCCAGCTCAAATTTGCTGTTTTTTGCCTATTTCAGTGTTTCGAAGAAAAGGAATATCAAATGGAGTCGAAACGGAACGAAATCAACTAGAGAAGTTATTTTTGGAAGGAAAGCTACCGGATGGACTTGGACCCCATGTCAGGAGCTAAGGGAGGTGCTCATGAGGGTGGGGGGCACGCCCACCCCCCTAGGGCGCGCCCCCCTGCCTCGTGGGGCCCCTGAAGCTCCACCGACGTACTTCCTTCACCCATATATACCTACGTACCCAAAAACTTCCAAAACGGAGATTAGATCGGGAGTTCCGCCGCCGCAAGCCTCTGTAGCCACCAAAACCCAATCGGGACCCTGTTCCGGCACCGTGCCGGAGGGGGGAACCCTCACCGGTGGCCATCTTCATCATCCCGGCGCTCTCCATCATGAGGAGGGAGTAGTTCACCCTCGTGGCTGAGGGTATGTACCAGTAGCTATGTGTTTGATCTCTCTCTCTCGTGTTCTTGATTTGGCACGATCATGATGTATCACGAGCTTTGCTATTATAGTTGGATCTTATGTTTCTCCTCCCCCTCTACTCTCTTGTAATGGATTGAGTTTTCCCTTTGAAGTTATCTTATCGGATTGAGTCTTTAAAGATTTGAGAACACTTGATGTATGCCTTGCCGTGCGTATCTGTCGTGACAATGGGATATCACGTGATTCACTTGATGTATGTTTTGGTGATCAACTTGTGGGTTCCGCCCATGAACCTATGCATAGGGGTTGGCACACGTTTTCGTTGTGATTCTCCGGTAGAAACTTTGGGCACTCTTTGAGGTTCTTGGTGTTGGATTGAATAGAGGAATTTGAGATTGTGTGATGCATATCGTATAATCATACCCACGGATACTTGAGGTGACATTGGAGTATCTAGGTGACATTAGGGTTTTGGTTGATTTGTATCTTAAGGTGTTATTCTAGTACGAATTCTAGGGCTATTTGTGACACTTATAGGAATAGACCAACGGATTGATTGGAAAGAATAACTTTGAGGTGGTTTCGTACCCTACCATAATCTCTTCATTTGTTCTCTGCTATTAGTGACTTTGGAGTGACTCTTTGTTGCATGTTGAGGGGAGGTTATATGATCCAATTATGTTATTATTGTTGAGAGAACTTGCACTAGTGAAAGTATGAACCCTAGGCCTTGTTTCCTAGCATTGCAATACCGTTTATGCTCACTTTTATCACTTGCTACCTTGCTTTTTTTATATTTTCAATTTACAAAAACCCATATCTACCATCCATATTGCACTTGTATCACCATCTCTTCGCCGAACTAGTGCACCTATACAGTTTACCATTGTATTGGGTGTGTTGGGGACACAAGAGACTCTTTGTTGTTTGGTTGCAGGGTTTCTTGAGAGAGACCATCTTCATGCTACGCCTCCCACGTATTGATAAACCTTAGGTCATCCACTTGAGGGAAATTTGCTACTGTCCTACAAACCTCTGCACTTGGAGGCCCAACAACGTCTACAAGAAGAAGGTTGTGTAGTAGACATCAGGAGGTGTCGGAGTAAATAGCCATGGGTAGCCTAGCCGGCTTCCCCTGGCCCTTCTGAAAAAATTACGAGCCCGTCTGGCTCTCAAGAATCCAAGACATGGGGCCGCCTTCCCCTTGCTGGCTGTCATCCATGCCGGCTTTCGGAAGGCGGCCCGACTTTAGCCCTTGCGAAGAAAGCCGCGGGAGGGCCGACTTGAAGCAGTCGAGACCGTACCCCCAAAGTTCGCATCCACCTAGCGGCGATGTGACAGGGCGTGGCTACAGTAAAGCCTGCCACCCCCAAATCCCGGAGCACGATCGGCACAGTGCGCCGTACGGGTGACCATGACCCGCCCGGCGCAACACTGTTTCCATGTCGACCCTAACGCCATCCACGACGGACTACCAGCGCGGACCACGGGCGGTGGGTCCCTTCGGGCAGAGAGACACCCGAAGGCGGCCACACCTCCCCCAGTTGGCCCAAGAGAGAGCCGGCTCCCCGCAGCCAGCTTGGCATCTTCCTTGAAGGAGACGCCCCATTAAGGAGACAAGACGTGGTGAGGCTACAGTAATCGCCCGCCGGGCGGCAGTACTGTAGCCACGCCTACCACGACGAAGCCCACGTCACCAAGATGGAGCAACAGTAGCCAGCTGCCGACCAGGTCCCGGACAGTGGGGCCTGCCTGTCAACCGAGGAGCCGGCAGCCAGCAGGACCCACCAGTCGGTGGGCCCCAGCGGCCGGCGCAGAAGCCGACGAGCGCAGTCACAGACGGCTGGGCCCCGTGCCCACACGGATTACCATTGTACCCCCGGGGGGTAGGCCTATATAAACCCCCCGGGGCACCCATGCAAAGGGTTGGACCCCCAGCTAGTTTTAGACACCACACAAGGAGAAGAAGCAAGCTAGCTGTCCCCTTCTTCCTCCTCCCACCGAAGAGCTCAAGGAGCATTGTGTAGCTACTTGTCCATCTAGTGATCATGCGGAGACCCCGCAGAGCAGCAGTAGGGGTGTTATCTCCACGGAGAGCCCCGAAGCTGGGTAAGATTCGCCGGCGTGCATGTCTTCGCCTCATCCCGTTTCCAGGCACCGGCAACGTCTTACTGGCTCCCACAATGATAAGCCACCCGTTGGCATATGTCGCACCTACCACCCAACATTTGGCGCCCACCGTGGGGCCAGGTGCACCGTCGTCCGGAGACCTGTTCTGGACGGGAACCCTCTTCCTCCCCAGCGAGCGTAGCCAGCCCGGCACGCCCGATGGCGCTTGCCACGACGCGCTGCAAGGCGTCACCAGCATCTGCGCGGCGAGCAGCCTCGCCGATCTCCTCGACGAAACCCTCATCTCCGACGAGCTCGCCTCCGATGCGGGCACCGACCACCTCGCCAACCTCCTCGGCCAGCTCCATGTCTCCAGTGAGCCCGTTGTGGATCTGGAGTCGGTTGGCTCCACCGACCCGATGCCTGTCGACTCCGACACGGCCTCCTTCGACACCTTCCCCACCAATGTCGCGATCTACAACGACCCGCTTCCTCGGACCGACGGCCGCGATACTGTCACCACCGAAGTGATGGTCATCGGCCACGGCGGCCCGGCCGACGAGAGCGCCCACGACGCCCCGCACGCGGCGGCCCACGACTTGTCCATCCCCCTCCCGGCTGATGCCGACGACGAAGCACTGGAGGCGCGCCGCCTCGCCCTCCTCGCAGAGGGCCGGAGGCTGGCTTCCGTGAGACGCCTCACTGACGCCTACCAGTGCGAAGCTGACCGCACCGCCTTCGGCACGCCGGCCCCGGGCGGGCCAAGCCGGGCCGGCGTTGTCAAGCAACGCAGCACCATCATCGCCAACACGCTGGGAGTCGACCGCCCGGTCTATGCCACTCCGCTCGAGAACTTGCGTGCCGCCCAGGCGGCCGTGGACGAGTTGGACGGCTTGGAGGCCGAAGAACTCCCCCACATGACCCGGCGCATCTAGCAACTGATTGACGCGGCCGCACGGCGGCACGAAGCCGACGCGAGATCACGGCGCGACGTCCCGGACACCGACTACGAGCAACGCCCGCGCGCGGCGCGAGAAAGAGCCGGTGGCCAGCCGAAGCCGGACCCGAATCTCCATCGAGCGAGACGCGGACGGCCATCCCCGAGCCATGGAATGGCGGGGCAACCCGCCTCCGCCTCGACCCTGTGGAGAGAGATATCCCACCCCGCCGCCAGTGGCGCACCCGACTCTCAGTGGCCGACTAGGTCGCCGCGAAGGAGTCGGCGAGAACGACGCCCGCCATCGGATCAACCGCCTGGCGCGATCCCTGGCGCTGGAAGAAGAAGACGATATCGGCCCGCCTTGTTTCGGCCCCCGCATCCGCGACGAGCCTTTCACCAAAGGGTTCTCGCTCCCAAGAGACACGCCCAAGTACAACGGCTCCGTGAAGCCGGAAGATTGGTTGATCGACTACTCCACGGCGGTCAGCATAGCCAACGGCAACCGGCGCGTTGCCGTGAAGTACGTGCCCCTCATGCTGCAAGGCACGGCGCGGACCTGGCTCAACAGCCTCAAGCCTCTCAGCATCAACAGCTGGCTAGATTTCACCGAAGCTTTCATCCGCAACTTCACCAGCACCTACAAGCGGGCCCCCAAGCCCAGGCAGCTCTCCCTGTGCGTACAGGGCCCAGCCGAGTCCACTCGCGACTACCTCACGCGTTGGGCCGAGCTCCGCAATTCTTGCGAGGGGGTGCACGAGGTGCAAGCCATCGAATACTTCACTGCCGGGTGCCGAGAAGGTACCCTCCTCAAGCACAAGCTCCTCTGCGACGAGCCGACTACCCTCGACGAGCTTCTGGACATAGCAGACAAATACGCCACCGCCGACTCTTCGATGAAGACCGAGCTCCGGGTAGACGCGTCCGGGAAAGTACTCAACCCGGCGCCCAAGACGCCGGCAGGGGATTCCGGCCGACGCCCACACCCGAATGACCACAAGCGCAAGGGCCCTGCGCCGCCTCCCGCCAGTTGGCAGGTGGCCACGGTCGAAGACGCGCTGCCTGAAGGGCGACCCGCGCCCAAGAAGCCCAAGGGCGGCCGGCCGGCTTGGCAGCCGGCTTTCTCCTACGAGCAAACTCTCGACGCCCCGTGCAAATTCCATAGCGGCGCGAAGCCGTCCAACCACACAACCCGGAAGTGCCATTGGTTCACCCGAACCTCTAAAGGCAAGGGGCTCGCGCCGCCTCCGCCTGCCGGCCCGCCGCCTCCGGCTCCGCCGCCTCTGGTGCTCGGCCCGTAGTCGGAGCCGTGCACGACGAATTCCCCGACGAGCAAGCAACCTACATCGTCTTTACAAGCCAGCTCGAAGACCGGCGCGGCAAACGCCGAGAGCACCAGGAAGTCAGCGTGGTCGCTGCCAACCCCGCCGGACACATGCATTGGTCAGAAAAACCCATCAGCTGGAGCCGGGCCGACCATCCAGAGGTGATGCCGTCTCCCGGCTCTTATGCGTTGGTACTAGAAGCCACCCTCGACGGACAGACGCACTGCCCGCTTCTCCCGCGTGCTGATAGACGGCGGGAGCAGCATCAACATCCTGTACCGTGACACCCTGGAGAAGCTAAATGTCAAGACGAAGCAGCTCATGCCTACTCGGACAGTGTTTCATGGCATCGTACCCGGCTTGTCCTGCGCCCCCATTGGCAAGATCAAGATTGATGTACTCTTTGGGGACAAGGAGCATTTCCGCCGGGAAGCAATCTGGTTTGAAGTGGTGGACCTGGAGAGCCCCTACCACGCGTTGCTTGGCCGACCCGCCTTGGCCAGGTTCATGGCAGTTCCCCACTATGCATACCTCAAGATGAAGATACCAAGTTCCAAGGGCGTCATCACCGTAGCCGGCGATTACAAGAAGTCTTCCGAGTGCGCTGCCGCCAGCAGCCGGCTGGCCGAGTCCCTTGTGATTGCCGAAGAGAAGAAGATGTTGGACCGGGTCGTGGCCATGGCCAGCAAGCAGCCGAACCAGTCCCCCGACCCCAAGGAGTATGATGCCCAAGGATCTTTCCAGCCGGCCAAAGAAACCAAGAAGATACCCCTTGACCCCGAGCACCCCGAGAGGTTTGCCGTCATCGGGGCAAGCCTGAACAGCAAATAGGAAGGCGAGCTCGCCGATTTCCTCCGTGAGAATCGGGACATCTTTGCATGGTCCCCCAAGGACATGCCGGGTGTTCCGAAGGAATTCGCCGAGCACAAACTACACGTCCGAAAAGACGCGAAACCAGTCAAGCAGCCCCTCCGCCGACTATCAGAGGAAAAGAGAAGGATTGTAGGGGAGGAGATAGCCCGGCTTCTGGCAGCCGGCTTCATTATGGAAGTCTTCTTTCCAGAGTGGCTTGCCAACCCGGTCCTCGTGTTAAAGAAGAACAACAAGTGGCGCATGTGTATAGACTACACAAGCCTCAACAAGGCCTGCCCTAAAGATCCCTTTGCCCTGCCGAGGATTGACCAAGTGATAGACTCCACGGCCGGATGCGAGCTGTTGAGTTTCTTGGATGCTTACTCAGGATATCACCAGATAAAGCTAGATCCGGACGACCGCCTGAAGACCGCCTTCATCACGCCATTTGGAGCCTTCTGCTACCTGACTATGACATTCGGCTTAAGAAATGCCGGTGCCACTTTTCAGCGTTGCATGCAGAAGTGCCTCCTCAAGCAACTCGGCAGAAACGCTCACGTCTACGTGGACGACATTGTGGTGAAGACGGAGAAGCGCGGCACCTTGCTGGAAGACCTCAAAGAAACGTTTGAGAACCTACGCCGGTTCCAAATCAAGCTCAACCCCGAGAAATGCGTGTTCGGAGTGCCAGCCGGCCAGCTCCTAGGCTTCCTGGTCTCCGAACGCGGCATCGAATGCAACCCGGTGAAGATCAAGGCCATCGAGAGAATGGCGATCCCCACCAAGCTTCGAGACATCCAAAAGTTCACCGGATGCTTGGCCTCCTTGAACCGCTTCATCAGCCGGCTCGGAGAGAAAGCTCTCCCCCTCTACCGCCTCATGAAGAAGAGCACTCACTTCGAGTGGAACGACCAGGCCGACCAAGCTTTTCACGAGCTGAAGAAGATGCTGGCCACGCCGCCCGTCCTAGCGGCGCCGACTGAGAAAGAGCCCATGCTCCTTTACATTGCCGCAACCAGCCGGGTGGTCAGCACCGTCATCGTAGTCCAACGCCCAGAAGAAGGCCGAGCCCAGCCGGTCCAGAGGCCGGTGTATTATTTGAGCGAGGTGCTGTCCGCTTCAAAGCAGAACTACCCGCACTACCAGAAGATGTGTTACGGCGTGTACTTCACCGCCAAGAAGCTGAAGCCCTACTTTCAAGAGCATCCCGTCACGGTCGTATGCACCGCCCCGCTGGCCGAGATCATAGGCAGCCGGGACGCATCCGGCCGGGTGGCGAAATGGGCCATCGAGCTGGCCCCTTACACAATCTTCTACCAGCCCCGCACCGCCATCAAGTCCCAAGCACTGGCCGACTTCCTCGTCGACTGGGCCGAGACCCAGTACCTGCCGCCGGCTCCCGACTCCACCCATTGGCGCATGCACTTTGACGGGTCCAAGATGCGCACCGGCTTGGGAGCCGGCGTCGTCCTTACCTCTCCCAAAGGCGACAAGCTCAGATACACGCTGCAGATTCACTTTGCCGCCTCCAACAATGTAGCCGAGTACGAGGCACTCATACACGGGCTCCGGCTTGCCAAGGAACTCGGCATCCGCCGGATCCTATGTTATGGCGACTCAGACTTGGTGGTTCAGCAATCATCCGGCGACTGGGACGCCAAGGACGCAAATATGGCAAGCTACCGCTTCCTGGTTCAACAACTCAGCGGATACTTTGAAGGATGCGAGTTCCTCCACGTACCGCGAGCCGACAACGAGCCAGCCGATGCCCTGGCTCGAATAGGCTCCACTCGGCAAGCAATACCAACCGGCGTCGCTCTACAACGCCTCCTCAAGCCGTCCATCAAGCCGTCTCCAGAGTCCGATTCCATCTTCGTACCGCCTGACCCCGACGCGGCCGGGTCCGGCTCGAAGAACCAAGCAGGCGACCCCGGGACTTCAGTAGTCGGCCCGGGGACTTCGGCAACCGGCTCGGGGACTGCCACACCCGGCTCGGGGACTGCAGTAGCCGGCCCGGGGACTGCACCAACACAACAGCCGGCGGCCGACTCCAGCATTTCACCACCCAGCCCGCCCACCCTGGTGGCAGTAGCCACATTGGCAGTAGGAGAAGTCGCGGCTCCGTCATGGGCTCAGTCCATCCTCAACTTCCTAGTAAACCAAGATCTGCCGGCTGACGAAACAGAGGCAAGACAAGTCCAACGTCGAGCCGGAGCATACACAATCGTCAACAGAGAACTCGTCAAGCGCAGTGTCACTGGAGTCCTCCAACGGTGCGTCGAGCAAGAGAAGGGCATTGCAATCCTCAGAGACATTCACCAAGGAGAATGCGGCCACCATGCGGCTTCAAGATCACTCGTCGCCAAAGCTTTCCGCCATGGTTTCTTCTGGCCGACTGCTTTGGATGACGCCAAAGAATTAGTTAAATATTGCAAAGGGTGCCAACTCTTCAGCTCCAAGCAACACATGCCGGCTTCGGCACTCAAGACCATTCCCCTCACCTGGCCCTTCGCCGTTTGGGGACTGGACATGGTGGGCCCATTCAAGACGGCGCGCGGCGGCATGACGCATTTGCTCGTCGCCGTGGACAAATTCACCAAGTGGATTGAGGCAAAGCCGATCAAGAAGCTGAATGGGCCGACTGCTGTGACATTCATCGCAGACATAACAACTCGGTACGGCGTGCCACACAGCATCATCACCGACAATGGCACGAATTTTGCCAAAGGAGCCTTGGCACGTTTCTGCGCAGCCCAAGGTATCCGGCTGGACTTAGCGTCCGTCGCCCACCCGCAGTCAAACGGCCAGGTCGAGCGAGCCAACGGCCTCATCCTCTCCGGCATCAAGCCCCGACTGGTCGTACCACTGGAGCGTTCAGCCGGCTGTTGGCTCGATGAGCTGCCGGCTGTCCTCTGGAGTCTGCGCACTACCCCAAACAAGTCAACCGGCTTCACTCCTTTCTTCCTCGTGTACGGTGCCGAGGCGATCATCCCAACCGACATCGAGTTCGACTCGCCCCGGGTAACCATGTACACGGAGGCGGAGGCCAAGGAAGCACGAGAAGACGGCGTCGACCTGCTGGAAGAAGGCCGGCTGTTAGCCCTCAGCCGGTCTGCCATCTACCAGCAGGGTTTGCGCCGCTACCACAGTCGGAAGGTCAGGCCAAGATCTTTCCAAGAGGGCGATCTTGTGCTCCGGCTGATCCAGCGAACAGCCGGCCAGCACAAGCTCTCGGCCCCTTGGGAGGGCCCCTTCGTCATCAGCAGAGCTCTAGGCAACGACTCCTACTACCTAATCGACGCGCAGAAGCCCAAGGCACGCAAGAGAGACGACTCCGGCAAGGAGTCGGAACGACCATGGAACGCCAACCTCCTTCGAAGATTTTACAGTTGAAATGCAGTATGTATCACGCTAACTTTTGTACTAAGTACGAGACAATAGGCCCCCCGAGGAGGGCTCGGGGACTGCCATCTTTTATCTATGAATGAAAAGTATCATGCTTATGACCTTGTCATTTCATTTACTTGTTCCGTCCGGCACCGGGTTCGACTAGTCGGCCCGGGGACTGGCCGACTGGAGTTATATTAGAAGTCCTACCCGCGGTCAGACAAGTAGTGTGCCGACACCCAGGCTTAGCTCTTGCCAAAGTCGCAGTTCGAAGAACCGGCTGTCCGGCTGGCAAGAGTCAAAAGCAGGAAAGGATGCCCACACGAAAAATGGCCAGGGACCAACGGACTAATATAACGAAAGCCGGTTTGCCGCCTACCACCGACCGACTACCAAAGTAGCCGGCCGGCCGGTTTCCATTCACTTCACTTCAATCCAAGAAAGCTCGAGTACTTGCCTCCCCAAAGAGGGAAGGCGGCAAAGGAAAAAGCCTAAGGATAAAAAGCATACGCGAATGGAAACCAAACATGCACATAATAATATTTACATAAAAGACCTCCAAGAGGCCAGCATTCAACATAGTTTGGATACACCCCCAGTGGGTGGAACTGCGAAAGCTTAATAAAGATTGTTCAAAAGGCAACAAGCAGGAAAAATAAGGACGGCAGGTCAAGCTGGCGGAGCGACCGACGAGCCGGGCTGGTCGGCGGAGACGGTTGTGCCGGCTGAAGGAGTGGCCGGCTGGCGAACCTCGGCTTGATCACCGCCTCCCGCAGAGGGCGCGCTTCCACGCGCCTCGTTGCTGGAGGCACGGTCAGCCTGAGGCCGGCCGGTTGTTCCACTAGCCGGCTCGACGTCTTCACCGTCCTCTTCTTCGTCATCCTCGCCCTCGTCGCTGGAGGCGATCTCCTCTGCCGAGTCCTCGCCCACCGCCGGGTTCAGCCCGAACCACTCCTCCGGCTGGGCAACGCCGTCATCATTGATTTCAGGTGCAAAAACGCTGATGTCGGTGCACTCGGCGATCGTCGAAGCACGCTGGGCGATAGCCGGCCGCACCTCCTCCAGCTCCGCGTCGGCCTCCAGCCGCCAAGTGCGCAGCTGGTCCAGGTTCAGCCCTGGGTACCAAGCTCGAACGAACTCCAACGCCCGCCCGGCTCCAAGACGGGCCGCCGACGCCTTCCAAGCTTCAAAGCGACCGACTGCGACCTCCAGCCAGTCGGCAGTCCGGCTTGGGGTGCGGGGGATCGTCTCGCCGGGCCAGAGGGCGGCCAACACCTGCGCCCCGGCACGTTGGAGCCGGCGAAGCATCCGGTGAGCCGGCTGCAGCCGCGCTTGGACAGCCAAGAGCTGCTCCTCAAGCGTCCGATTCGCGTCCGGCGCGATGTTGACCCCCGCCTGACGGCGCGCCTCGCGATGGGCCTCGATGGTTTGGGCGGCGAAGGCGGAGTAGCCGGGAAAGTAGTCTGCACAAGAAAATAGGCAGCAGCACAAGTCAGGCCAAAAACCAGGCGGCAAGGGGCAGGAGAGGAGCGAGGAAGGCGGCTTACCGTCGATCAAGTCCTCGATGCGGCCGAAGCCTTCATCCAGCGCTCGCCGGGTCTCAGCCCAGCTCGCCGCCTCGGTCTCAAACTCTGCCTTCAGGGCGGCCTCGCTATCCTGCGCTTTCTGCAGGGCCGCCTTGTGGCTCTCCTCCTGGTCAGCCAGCTTCTTGGCCAGGCGGTCACGCTCCTGGACCAAGGCAGCGTACTCAGCATCCTTGGTACGAAGGGCGGCCTGCGCTTCGCCGAGCTCCCTCCTCAAGTCGGCGTTGGCCCCTGAAAGCACGAAAGACGAAAGAAAAAAACCAATAAGGAAAAAGTCGTCAAGGAAGATCCGACCCGACTGCTCAGCAGTCGGCCCGAATCTCGGGGACTACACCCAGTGGGTGCGCTGACGCGCCCCCACAGGAGACAGACAAGATCAAGCACTTACTTCGGCTGTTGGCCAGGTCGTCGGTCTTCCGACCCAACTCCTGAGCCTGGGAGTTGAAGGCGGCAGCACGGGAGTTATGATATTCCTGGAAGTTCAGACAGGAAGCAAAAATAAGGTAGTCGTCAAGAAAGATCCGACCCGACTGCTCAGCAGTCGGCCCGAATCTCGGGGACTACACCCAGTGGGTGCGCTGACGCGCCCCCACGGAAGAAATCAAGAGACCAAAGCGGCCAAGAATGAAAGACTCACCCGGATGGCGGCCCGCGTCGACAGGAACTCCTGGGTGTACTGCTGCAGCAGGGCGGCCTGAGCTTGAAGCCGGCTCCGGACCTCTTGAGCCGCCACATTCAGCTCGCCAGTCCCCCCGCTGGGAGTCCACTCGGACGTGGCGGTGCTGGCCGCCTCCAGAGCCTCCGCCGACTGGCCGGCGCCCGCAACTCGGCGCGACTCCGGCGGAGCGGCGCCTCCCCCTGCGCGCCGACGCGTCACCGGCTGCACCTCGAAGCCGGCTCCGTCCTCCGGCTCACCCCCGGCCGGCTCCTCTGGCGCCGCTGACGATTGGCCGCCTTGGCCCGCTCCGGTTGGCGCTGCCGGCGGCGCTCTCCCCGCGAAGACCACGAGGTCCTCCCTCCTCTCCATCAGCGGCGGGTCTTGGACGATTTCCTCCGCCAGGGGCAATGGGGTGTCAGGGGCCACGGCTCGGAGGGGAATGGCGAGCAGCGGAGGCTGGTTACGCGAACCCTCCGCCTCCGTTTCCGCGGTCGCCGCCTCCGCCTGGGCCTTGGCTGCCGCGTCGGCCTGCTCCCTCGCCGCCTGGGCGGCCGCTTTTTCCGCCGCCTCACGCTCCTCCCGCGCCTCACGGGCGTTCCGCTCCGTGGCCTCCCTGAGGTCGGCGCGGGGGTCCACGCGGCGGGAGCCCGAAGACCCTCCAGTCGGCCCAACTACGGAGCCGCCCGGACCCCGCTCAAGGGAAAGCGGCGCCCTGTCCAGCGAGCGGGAAAAGGTTAGGAAGAATGTTCGAACAGGAGAGAACGATGAAAAGCATGCGACCAGGCAATCGACGACTTACGCTGAGACCGCCTGAGGCTGCTTCACCGCCTTGCGGAAGCGGGCCGCTTTCGCGGCCGCCTCATCTCGTTTGGTCGCCGCGGTGGAGGCTTTGGACTTCTTCGGCCGACTGCCGAAGAGGATTGACGCGGCCCGGCGCTTCTGTGCGCCGCCGCTGGCAGCCGGCGCGGTGGACGAGCCCGCGCCCTGATGGTCGGCCGCCGGCTGGCGACGCGGGGCGACTTCGGCTTCGGCATCATCCGGCCAGTCCTCGAAGCTGGCGGTAAGCCCTGTGCCTCCGGGCTCGGCGTCGTCCCCCACGACGGCGTCTTCCATGGCGGCCGCCCCCAAATCCGGGTCGTCGACGTCGTCCACCGTGCGGTCGGGGACGTACTGGCGTTCTATCCCTGCTGCCCCGGTCGTCGGCGGAAGAAGGGGGTTCTGCTAAGAAGAACCGACCGATCAGAAGCCGGCCATCATAAAGCCGGCTACCAACAAAAAGAAGAAAGAGAGGAAAGCTTACCACGGGCGGAGGGTTGGCGCGAGAATACGGCACCTTGCCGTATCGCCAGTCCTCGGCGAGCTTGCAATTGGAGATATAATTTACCATGTACGACACCTCCGCATGAGGCATCTCCCTGGTGCTCAGCCGGCTTGGGTCGAAGCGGCCGCTCATCTGACACATCATGTGGGGCCGGCTTTGGAGAGGAAGTATCCGGCGCTCCACGAAGGCGGCCACCAAGTCGGCCCCGCTCAGGCCTTCCGACTGGATCATCACCCGAAGCCGGGAGACGGCAGCGTTCCCGGCCTGAGACAGTGACCTGGACCGGAAACTCCATGAGGGCTGCCTCCCAGCCGGCGGGCCGGCTACGTAAGCCGGCAGGTTGACGTGGTCTCCTTGCTGGGCGACGTTCTTCACGTAGAAGTACAACTTCTGCCAGATCTTCACCGACTGGATCAGGGGGATGGACGGGAACGGGTTGTTCTCGCCCGACCTCCTCATGGCGATGTAGGCCCCGCAGGGGGCGGGCACGCCTGCGACGACGGTGCCGAGTTTGCTCTGGAAGAATTCCCCCCAGAGCTCCAGCGTGGGGAGCACCCCCAAGAAACCTTCGCAGAGAGAGACGAAGGCCGACAGCAGCATCACCGCGTTGGGCGTGAGGTGATGCGGCTGAAGATTGTAGAACTTGAGGAAGGAGCGCAGGAATCCACTCGCCGGAAGGCCGAAGCCGCGCAGGAAGTGCGAGCGGAAGACGACCCGCTCGCCCTCCTCCGGTGCCGGCGAGATCTCCGTCTCTGGCGCCAGGCGGACCCGCACGAGGTTGGCGTCGGGCATGCGCCGAGTCTGGCGGAGGAACTCAACATGGTCCTCATGGACGTTGGAGCCGTCCCACGAGCTCGACAGCGCCATGGGAGCAAGACAATGCGGCGGCATGGCGCCGCTGAGACGGGAAGCTGCGACGGCAGCGAGAGGAAGAAAGGAGGACGAGAAGGGGCGGAGCGAGAGAGAGCGTGCGAACCTCTGTCTCTCCCCCTCCTCCCCCTACTTATAGGCTCGCGTGGCGGAGCCGAGGAGGCGCGGTGTGGGGAAACGTGGGGATCGATCGTGCCCACTCCCCCACGTCCCGCGTTTATTGCGCCCTAACGGCGAAATAAAATCGCCACAGGAAGGCGAGCGGTCCACCTGGGCCACAGAAGATCAGCGCTCGGGCCGAGGCCAAGGAGTGGCGGGCCCGGGCCTGCGGCGGCGTCCCGTCGCGCGCGTGCACTGGCAGGTCTCCGCTGCCACGTGGCCCGCGGGAGGGCCCGCGGTCAGCACGCGGGTCGACCACTTTCCCGCCTGCAAGACGCAGGGCTCCCTGAAATCGGCATACACCAGCAAAGCCGGCTCTCAGGGTAGGAAGCTGACCAAGCTTCTCGTCCCTTTGTCCACCTCGAAGCTCGATCAGCTTCGGGGACTACTGTCGGAGTAAATAGCCATGGGTAGCCTAGCCGGCTTCCCCTGGCCCTTCTGAAAAAATTACGAGCCCGTCCGGCTCTCAAGAATCCAAGACATGGGGCCGCCTTCCCCTTGCTGGCTGTCACCCAGGCCGGCTTTCGGAAGGCGGCCCGACTTTAGCCCTCATGAAGAAAGCCATGGGAGGGCCGACTTCGAGAAGCCGGCCGCGAGGAGGCCGACTCCAAGAAGCCGGCTCCCATAAAGCGGTCGAGACCGTACCCTCAAAGTTTGCATCCACCTAGCGGCGATGAGACGGGGCGTGGCTACAGTAAAGCCTGCCACCCCCAAATCCCGGAGCACGATCGGCACAGTGCGCCGTACGGGTGACCATGACCCGCCCGGCGCAACACTGTTGCCATGCCGACCCTGACGCCATCCACGACGGACTACCAGCGCGGCCCACGGGCGGTGGGTCCCTTCGGGCAGAGAGACACCCGAAGGCGGCCACACCTCCCCCAGTCGGCCCAAGAGAGAGCCGGCTCCCCGCAGCCGGCTTGCCATCTCCTCGAAGGAGACGCCCCATTAAGGAGACAAGACGTGGTGAGGCTACAGTAATCGCCCGCCGGGCGGCGGTACTGTAGCCACGCCTACCACGACGAAGCCCACGTCACCAAGATGGAGCAACAGTAGCCAGCTGCCGACCAGGTCCCGGACAGTGGGGCCTGCCTGTCGACCGAGGAGCCGGCAGCCGGCGGGACCCACCAGTCGGCGGGCCCCAGCGGCCGGCGCAGAAGCCGGCGAGCGCAGTCACAGACGGCTGGGCCCCGCGCCCAGACGGATTACCATTGTACCCCCGGGGGGTAGGCCTATATAAACCCCCCGGGGCACCCATGCAAAGGGTTGGACCCCCAGCTAGTTTTAGACACCACACAAGGAGAAGAAGCAAGCTAGCCGTGCCCTTCTTCCTCCTCCCACCGAACAGCTCAAGGAGCATTGTGTAGCTACTTGTCCATCTAGTGATCATGCGGAGACCCCGCAGAGCAGCAGTACGGGTGTTATCTCCACGGAGAGCCCCGAAGCTGGGTAAGATTCGCCGGCGTGCATGTCTTCGCCTCATCCCGTTTCCAGGCACCGGCGACGTCTTACTGGCTCCCACAATGATAAGCCACCCGTTGGCATATGTCGCACCTACCACCCGACAGGAGGGGCGCGCCCCCCTCCCTCGTGAGCACCTGCCTTATCTCCTGATGTGGGGTCCAAGTCCATCTGGTAGCTTTCCTTCCAAAAATAACTTCTCTAGTTGATTTCGTTCCGTTTCGACTCTGTTTGATATTCCTTTTCTTCGAAACACTAAAATAGGCAAAAAACAGCAATTCTGGGCTGGGCGTCTGGTTAATAGGTTAGTCCCAAAAATAATATATAAGTGTTTAATAAAGCCCATAAACATCCAAAACATATAATATAATAGCATGGAACAATCAAAAATTATAGATACGTTGGAGACGTATCAATAACCCAGTAGGGATGTGATGTCGCGCTACAAAAAGTTGTCAGCAGATTGGACTCGTGGAATATAATATTCTCTATGATGGTGTTTACTTGCTTTGCATAGCCGAACATGTTTTGTGTGTTCAGGGAATACTTTGAAGTGTTCAGAGGAGGAACCCGCCTTGCAATGTCGAAGACAATCTACGCGCCGGACACATCGTCATTGAAGCCTGGTTCAGGGGATACTGAGGGAGTCCTGGTCTAAGGGGTCCTAGGCGTCCGGCCTATTGGGGTGTGGAGATACAAGACCAAAGACTCTCTCCCATGTCCGGATGGGACTCTCCTTGGCGTGGAAGGCAAGCTTGGCGACCAAATATGAAGATTCTTTTCTGTGTAACCGACTTTGTACAACCGATCCCTCCGGTGTCTATATAAACAGGAGGGTTTAGTCCATAGGGACAATAATAGTCATGCAGGCTAGACTCGTAGGGTTTTAGCCATTACGATCTCGTGGTAGATCAACTCTTGTAATACTCATATTCATCAAGATCAATCAAGCAGGAAGTAGGGTATTACCTCCGTAGAGAGGGCCCAAACCTGGGTAAACATTGTGTACCCTGTCTACCGTTACCATCGACCCTAGGCGCATAGTTCGGGACCCCGTACTCGAGATCAGCCGGTTTTGACACCGACAACGGGGCCTAGCAGGCTGGTCGGGGCGGCGGCGGACCGATGGTGGGAGTTGTTTTCGGGCGGCGAGGCGGCGGTAGACCGGCGGTGGGGAGTTGTTTCGAGGCGGCAAGGTGGCGGCAGACCAGCGGTGGGGAGTTGTTTCGGGGTGACGAGGCGTTGAGGGGTTCGGCCAGTGGTCGCTGGCGGCTCAGGGGGGTGCAGGTTGAATATGAACTACAGGCCCTCCCCAAACTACATGTGAAGTGCCTCTCTGCTACCATTGCGTTCAGTTTCGACAGTAACATTCAGATTCCATAGTAAATTTCAGTTTCGACAGTTAAGTTCAGAGTCAATAGTTTTTACCTCATCTGTTGTAGTCAGGTGTTTTTGGTGATGTAAATTTTACATCTATCACTTTTTGGTAATGCATTTTACATCATCTATTGGAGATGCTATTAGAATCCCACTTGAGATTAACGCTGTCTGTCTTGTGCTGCTTCAGCCTTGACGTCTTATGGCTCACCGGAGCTGCTCCAACGACGGAACGATCCATCACAACAGAGCAGTGCCCTGGACGCCGTCTACAGATTACTTAGATCATCCTCCACACCTCCGACAGCAACCTCTGCCTCAACTTCTTCAGCCACCAATCCAATGATGCTGAGGTCGACACGGCTACGGCAAAGAGGTTGTACACTTGTTGCATCACTTATTACTCTACATTCATGTCAATCCATTTGGGCTATTTTGGTTCAACGGAAAAACATAGCAATAGGAAATTTTCCTATGGCACTCTACTATTCAATTATTTATGCATTTTGTTGAAAGGAATGGAGCAAAACTTCCACCTGGACCTACTTTTCAAAATCCTATGCATGAAAACAAGACCAACTGCATTAGTGGTAGAACAACATTCTAACTGTACACGCTTTCATATGGTTTCACTTTATTTTGGCCATGTTTCTTTGCATTCCTCTGCTCTTCCAATTCCTGTGAACCAAACACCCAAGTTGACAGAAATCCTGTGTTTACAAATGCTCTATTTACCATGTGCATTCTTATCCTATTTCGGTGTTTTTCCTATCCCTGCGTTTTTAGAATCATGCAAGCCAAATGAGCCCTTATAGAATTACTTCAGTTACAGGTAGGTGTCGAAGGAAACTTTGTGTGGTTTGTCCTGCTCCTGCCGTGATGTCGTCCACCTCACCTGAGCTGCTCCAACGACAGAAGCATACACCAAACCAAACATCACGACTCCTGACCATCTTTTGCCGCCTCAGATCTCCTTCCCTGCTGCCGGCACCAACCGCAACGGCATCACCATCATCGACTCAAAAGATGAACCTGAGGAGTACACGGGTCCACAAGAGAGGTCGCACTCTTTTGTTTCTGCTTATGTTATGCATTGCTTAAAATTACCTGCTACTTTATCGTCCTTTTCACCTCTTAGACTCCAAGTAAGGTCCAAATTAATGTTCAAACTTGAGTTCTAAATTAGTTGTCGGGCACATATCGAGGCAACCTTGAATAGTATCTCTGTCTAATATCTGGTTCACCTAGGGTATGCCTATGTTGTTCATCTTGGGTGGGAAACAAATAAAAAAGCAATCATCATCTGTCTTTTTATTAATTAAAGAAATCATCAGCCTGCTATCATTATTTTTGGAACCATCCACTGGTTGTTACCATCACTCTAGATTTGTGCATGCTCTCCTTACATAATCTCACCATATTTTTTTGTATGCATGTCAGATATTATACAAAGTCATGTTGAACATGTAGATAAAAAGAGAAGAGTTTTGGGCAGCTGACCCATGGTGGGTTCAATGGCAAACCCTCCCCCTCTCCAGATTGTAATCCAGAGGAACATATTTGTTCTGAGGCAGATTCAGATGCAGCTGACCACTCCTATTTACCCCCCAAGGTGTTTGCTCTACCTTGGCATGATGATGTTAGTCATATCATGCATATGTTGCCTTGCAGTGCCTACTTTTGACATCATATATGTCATCTGCTTAGTTTAGACATCTTCTGTAATGTCACCTATTTAGTTTCTATATCATATATGGGAATTATGCTGTCTCATGTCTTTTAGCCAGCCATAATATATGTGAAATGTGCAATGCCATCCTGTTTAACCAGGCATCATATATTTGAATGATATCTTGCCCATCCTTTTCTTAATTACATTTCCATTTGCTGACAATGTTTGTACATTAAACTACTCTTCCTGTGAATCAGCCATTTGGGTGGGAGATGGAAAAATCTGGAGTGAAAACAAGGCCTTCAGAGCAGACAGTGCTACCCGTCGAAGCAGATCTCTGGTTGGGTCCCGATAGCTCCTCAGAGATGGATTCAGAGATAGATGACTAGTCCTATTCCCCTACTGAGGTGTATGCTCTAACTTGGCACGGTTATACTGCTCATATCATGCATATGGTGTCTTGCATTGCATAGTTTAGACATCATATACACAATATTCAACACCATGTTCTTAGTTCAGACATCATATATACGAATGCCCTCTGTTTAGCATATAAATCAGATATGTGAATTAAATCATGCGATCCTGATTACTTATATAACTTGTATGTGAATTACGTCATGCGATCCTGTTTAGTTATTCATCATATCTTTGAAATATGTTATGCTATGCTATCTAGTTTAGATAGACATCATATATGTGAAATTATGTCATGCTATCCGTTTTAGTTAAACAATATACATGTCAACTATTTCATGCCCTCTTTTTTCCACACTATCTATTGCATGTGTCTCTCAAACAATGTCTGTACATTCAACTATGTTTCCTGTTTATCAGCCATTTGAATTGGAGTGGGTGATGCCAGTATCTAGCGGAGTAAAAACATGGTCTTCAAATAAAACAGTGCTACCTCTTGGTGGAGATAGTACCCTGGTTGTACATGCACGAGAACTAGCCCTACCACACATAACCCAGACTCTCACAGATTGTACCCCTACTATGATGGACAGAGAACCAGCTTCACGCAATCTAACCCCAACCCCAGTAGACAGTAACCAAGTTCCTGTTGACACATCACCATCTCCACCACAGAGCTCCCAAACAAGAGCAGTTAGTAAGGCAGCTCCAGTGCCCAAAGGGCCAGTACTACCATGGCGAACCCCAACTCCACCAGTTAGTACGCCTATTCCTGTGGAGGAAGCACAACCAGCCAGTCGTAGTTTAGCATCTATCGCATTTGATGCAGTTAAATCCTATGTGCATATCTTCCCATCTTGGAAATATTATACTGAAGATGAAGGAAAATGCCAGTTGCAGGTGTTTGTCCAGGAGTTATGTGTAAGTAATGTTATTCATGGCAATTACTTTGCTTTGTCCCATACATTCTACCTCCATGATGGTTACAATACATCAAATTTTCCCTTTTTTCTCAATAGAGAAGGACCGATTTGGAAACTCAGGATGAGGTAACCTGTGCTAATACCTCTGCTATCTTCAAGAATGCTTGGTGGCAGTATCAGAATTACCTGAAGAAAACGTACTTCACTGGCAAAGAAACTCATCAAATTCCCTTACATTCTCCTGAGACACATTTACTGGACGATGTATGGGAACGCCTTGTTCTGTACTGGTCCCGAACCAAGAATGTGGTAAGGTCTATGAGCTCATTTTCTATTTTAAGTACTATATTCTTGCATCTTATTGTACTCTGTTCATGTAGAACAAGTGCTTAAACCTGAAGAACAACTGTTCTAATTTAAGATTCCATTGCTATCGTGCATACTGCTTTGATCTTGTATCACTGTATTTACTCATACAAACATATTTTTAAATTGAAGGATCCAATCGAAACTCCAATGGCACAATAGGTATGTTCACGCATGTTTCTTTAACATGTTTGCTCTTATCAATAGCTCTGTTGATTTCAGTTTCAATTGTGTATACAGTTGACTTCTCATATCATGCATATTACTAGCATCACAATAGAGCCAATAGTGTTGTTGTACATGTAGACCCATGGTACCCATCTGAAATCTTATTGTGCCGTGTAGTTTCCCACGCTTTGTATTCTTTCACTGATGCTTTGTCTTGAACAGATATGATTTGAACCGTGTCTCTATTTTGATTTGGAAAGACAATGCAGTGACCATAGGACCTAGATATATGTTTGTTTGATGCTTTTATTATGTACTACTTGGCATAGAAGACTTGGTAGTTTAATCATGTACACCTTACTAATGAACTGGTTCACCGAAATGAGTTTCATATACTAGTACATGCTAAACCTGTTACGTGTCTGCTTTCTTATTTTAGAATGCTGACAGAATATTGGGGAAGAGTGCCTTATTAAGCAATGGTAAAGGAAGTAATGCAGATAAGGTTCAGGATAGTGAGACATCCTTGTTAGTCTCCAACAAAGCTGATAAAACAGCTACGGACAACTATCTTGAAGACAGCGAGACAACCCCAAAGTCCTGTCTTGGTTTAGTGTTTGAGTTACTGCCACTACCGCTTGCACAAGCTATACAAACTCACTGTTTGAATCAGTTCAGTTTCTTGAGTCTCAACTACAAGCTGAAAGACGTCGATCAACTATTCCGCGACAAGAAGTGGAAGGAATGTGGAAGTCCCTGGAGCATTCAAATGCATACTTTCTGGTGCAACAAACAAGCGTTGGACGATTTTAGCGCCAAACAGGACAAAGGTAATAAGATTGCTAAGCTTATTGCCAGCATGGTGGATACCCAAGATAACATTTCTTGAGCTCTTCTGAAGTTGTTTCAGTTATGGACTTGTTTTGCTGCCGCGTTTATTTGCACTGGTGGTCAATTTAGACAGCCAGTGTATGTAATATGCTGCTTTGTTCCCTATATTTGCACTGGTGGCGAACTTTGATGCCCAGTGGATGTAATATGTGTAATAGCCGTAATAGCCTAGCATTAGTTCCTTGCTTATTTATTTCCTTATTGTCTTGTTTAGTTGTTTGCTTGTAGTCACTTTAGTTCTTTTTCCGTGTTTTTCTAGTGGCCTCAATAAACTAGGCCAGAATAACCATGGCAACACACGGACTGTTGTGCCCATGGTCCTGCTACCTGCATAGTGACCATGGGCATTCCATGGGCCGTAGGATCCATGGGCCTTTCACAGGACGTAGGATCCATGGGCCTTCCACGGGCCGTAGGAATCATGGACCTTCTAGGGCCGTAGGATCCATGGGCCTTCTATGGGTCGTCTCATCTATGGGCCTTCTACGAGTCGTATAATAGTTTTGCCAAACATGGGCCGTACTATTCGTGGACCAATGATGAACCGCAAAATGGGTCGTAAACGGGCTAGAGTGGAAATCGTCTGTTTTATGGCCCGACCATAACGGGACGTTAATAGGCCGTAATTGATGATGCTACGAAAATAGCCCAATGCGTTAACGAGCCACAAGCAGGCCGACTGTAACCACGGGCTGCATTTGGCCCACAAGCTGAACAGGCCAGTAACGGACTGTAAGTAATCAAATTCTGGAAATGAGCCCAAGGATAAATGGGCCCTTAGAAGGCCGAAAGTTAACACGGGTTGGAAACGGCCCAATGGAATAATGGCCCGTTAATGGGTATAAAGAGGTGCACATTTCATTACGGGCTAGTTTCACCACCGGCCGTGTCGGGGATATACCCCATGGTATGACCCAGCCGGATGTATGACCCGACTGGAGCTTGGCGACTCACTGGCGACCCACCCATACCTGGCGATTTACAGCCAGCCCGCTTGAACATTGTGATTCACTGGTGACCTGGTGGGCGGATCAGATGGATGGAAAGGCCCAAGGCCCAGTAGGCCGGTTCCTGTAATGATGGGCCGACTTAAGAGGAAGGCATAAGGAATATTCCCTTACAAAGGAAGAAAGACTAGGACTCCACTTTTAATAGAGTAATCCTAATCCTACTAGGACTAGTCATGTAACCCACCCCTTCAACTTATATAAGGAGGGGCAGGGCACCCCAAGAGGGACAGAAAATAATCGTTAAGGCTAGACACAACAAAGGGGAGCCGGCTTATGCGGCGTCTCCCTCATGAGCATAATGAGACCTAGCCACAAACAGCAAGTAGGGCTATTACCGGATGATGTTTACCGGGACCCGAAGCTGTCTAAATCCTTGTCTTGTGTTGCGTTTCTCGATTCCGATCAACCCCTCTCAAGCTACCACATAGATGCGTTGGCCTCACGACTAAGTCCTTACGATAGGACATCTTCCATGAAAATTCCACGGCAGTTGGCACCCACCGTGGGGCCTGCGCACGGTGCTGTTGAGTCTTGGAGGGATCTCTTCTAGGATTCGAGAAGCTTGCAATCATCAGGATGATGAAGAACCAGCGCTAAAAGCTCCGTGTCAACAACATATTTCACGTGTTCGCCATGAAGTTTTCGACCGCTAGCATGGAAGGATTTCCACCGTCAATGAGCAGACAAAACGGAATATACAAGGTTAAGTTTAAGAAAAATTAGGGTTGCATTGGATGCGCCGCCGCTGCTACAAGTCGAAGACCTGTCCGAGATTGATCAGCGTGAGGATCAAATCACCGAGACCAAGAGTACAAGGAAAAAAATTGTGTATAGTGCCCCTGACAAGGGAGCAAGCGGTACACGGAGGTACGAGCTGTACAGCATGCAATCAGAAAAGATGGAGTACTCCTCCATGGCGTAAAGACCGAATCATGCAAAGTCAAATTGCACTTTTTTAGTATCCGTTTGCTACAAGGAAAAGCAAACCTACAAGGTACAAGTTCCCAGGCCAATTATTGCCTGAAAGTTCATCTCACATGAAGGACTAGGCTGATTCGCGATTCCTCAATGGCCAAAGCTATGTTCGGTCTCCTAAAAAGAGAGAGACTCGTACATGAGTCAACCGACCATGACCTGGACTCTGCTATTGTTCCCAATCGCTGCTTGTGCAGCCCTGATTCCAAGCTGCCTACGGTTTCAGCGATTTTGCTTCCACTCCGAATTGCCATCGAGCCTTGCCTGCTCCTGAACCACTTCCGCAGAAGTCGCCTCCCGTCCGAGTCGCTGTCGGACCTCGCCGCGCCTCAGTCGCCCAAGCCACGGCAGTTCTGGTCTAGAGCCGGTCTCGCCCTTCCAAAATTGGCCGAGCCGCCGGTCTCCGAGAGCCAGCCCCGCCCCTGCCGCTTAAAACTACAAAAAAATACACTTCCGTGATGATACGTATTTGTCACAGTAGGCCGCTTTTTTTGTCATGCATGTACATCCATGACAAATTTATGACAGAATCAAGATAGTCATACTTGTGCTGTCGTAGAAGTGTTCCATGACATTACCAAAATTATCATCACGGAAGTGTCCACTTCCATGACGATAAATCGCGCGTCACAGAAGTGCTTTCGTCAAGGGTGACCGACACGTGGCATCCACCGTAATGGAACGTTGTTAAGCTCTCAGGTCAGGTTTTGGATCCGATAACCCGTTAACAGCCCCGACCAATGGGAAATTTCCACGTGTAAAATTCTTATTGGCCGGACGAAACACGTGTCATCTTGTCAGTGGGTTAGAAGGCGCCTATGATACGTCGACACGTGGCACGGCCCAACAAGTTTAAATGGGCCGGCCCAACTAAAGGCCCACAAGATTTTGCAGACCATAATGGGCCGGCCCAGCTAAAGGCCCACGAGATTTTGCGGACCATAATGGGCTGGCCCACCTAAAGGCCCAGAAGATTTTGCGGGCCATAATGGGCCGGCCCAGGTAAAGGCCCACAAGATTTTTGTGTGCCATAATGGGTCGGCCCAGGTAAAGGCCCACAAGATTCTTGCAGGTCATAATGGGCCGACCCAGCTAAAGGCCCACGAGATTTCGCCGACATTAATGGGCCGGCCCAGCTGTAGGCCCACAAGATTTTGAGGACCCTAGTAGGCCGGCCCATTAACTGGCTGCCATGTTTTGGGCCAAATGTCGGCCCATATTTGATCTGGTCCATTAATGGCCTGCCACGCTCCGGGCCTAATAGTGGCCCATATGAGATCCGGCCCGTTAAAAGCCTACCATGTTATGGGCCAAATTACGGCCAAGATCAGGTCCGACCCTTTAAGAGGCTTTGGCCTCAATTATGGCCCATATCAGATTTGGCCCGTCAACTAGACACTATGCTTTTGGGCCCACTTGCTAAAGGCCCACTTAGTAATTCGGCCTGATATTAGTTTTGGCCTGTTAAGGGACCGTTTAACATTTCGGCCCTATATTAATTTCGGCCTGTTAAAAGCCCGTCATATAGTTGGGCCTAACTACGGCCCGTTTTGCATAAGGCCTGCTCGCAGCCGATCTGATTGGGCCAAACAAGGACCCAGACAATTTTGGCCTGTTAAAAGCCCGTGATTTGATTCGCACAATCATGGGACGGGGTTCATTTCGGGCTGCTGCGTAACTAGTAGGAATTAAGAACAAACCTACTCTATACAATAAATAAATTATGGCATAGTAACTAAGAATAAACCTAAACTACATAATAAAGGATTTAAGGTATATTACATCCACTGGGCATCGAAGTTCGCCACCAGTGATCATAAAGCGCAACGAAGAAGCAGATTACAAAAACCGGGCACCATTGTAGTGTAACAAAATAATACTGAACCGAGACCACTTCCAAGACAGTTCAGGAAAGGTTAGCCTTGCGGGGGAACTGCTGCGCAAGCTGCTGAGCAAGGCTGTAAGACCGGCCTAGCATGTCGGTCATAGCTTCTAGGTGTAGCTGTTTAGCGATGAGGTTCTCATTGGTGTTCTCCGCAATCTTTCTTAGAGATAGGACTTCAAGTCAAAGTTGAGTTGCAGAATGCCTTTCTGCTAGAACTTGGGACTGAAGAAGTCGAACTGATTCAGACAACGAATTCTGTGAGCTTGTCTGACTGTTAGTCTCAAGTAACTTGAACACTGCATCAAGACAAGACTTTGGGGTTGTCTCGCTATCTTCAAGATGTTTTGACTTCTTTGCTGCAATATATGTTGGGTTTGTCTCACAGCCTTCAGCAGAGTTGTGCATGCCATCAGGCATATCACCCTGAAACTAAGCAGAGAGGTGACAGGTTTTGCACGTGTATAAACAAAGATGATAACTGTTCTGTCAATTCTATCCAATTTCAAATTAGAAAATAAAGAGTATGTTCAAAATATCAATAGCATAATTTGGCATTGTTCATAATGCGGGGAGCTTCACCACACTACTGGATTACCATGTCAACATAACAAGCATATATGAAGGGCAAAGAAAATCATTGTATCTATTTTGGATAATGTGCATGGCATGTTGTTCATATCATCAGCCACATCAGTAAGATAAAATAGGAGATGACAAGGTGCAAACATGGGCTGCTTCACCACACACTGGATTATAGATCCACAAAAACAAGCATACATATAGGGAGTATTAAGTAATGTGCATGGTATGAATAAGGAATTTGGTTTTACAAGTAAAACTTAGAACTTACGGTTCTTACGAAGATGCATATTGGTAGAAACAGCAAACTAAACAGCAGTAAATGATAGGGAGTATGAGCAAATTTAGAAGGACTGACTTACGTTAACAGTTAACACCGGCTTTATAATGCCCTTCTCCATGGCAAGGGAAGGATAACTTAAGAATTTCAGCACAGAATCTTCTTCATAAGCATTGCCTGTACTCTACATTTTTTAGAGAGTAATTATAGATATGATAATACTGGAAGGGATAGAGGATAATGAAGATAAGATGTAGATTGATGCTACATAATCAACTACCAATCCCTGGAAGTACAAGCGTTACAGGACAAAATGTACTGACAAGAGCAATGGGCTACACTTCTGCACTGGCATTGTCTGTGTATTCTACTTGTTGGTAAGATTAAATATAGATCTGATCTTTTTTAGTAAATGGTGGGCGAGGGAGATAAGATGCAGAATGCTACAAAGTGAACCAATCCCTCTTCCCATAATACAAGAGTGTTTTGAACACTGGTGTATTGTACAAAACGTTCTTATATTATGGGACGAAGGGAGTAGCTGTTAATGTAAGTACAGTGATAGACAACATTCAGTCCTTACAAGAGGACTGCAGAGCTAAACCTCTTCAAAAGCATTGGGTTGATTCTAAATTTATGTAAGAGTCCATACGGATCTTATAATGTCCACCAAATGGACGATTACAAGGCTAACATGTGCAGTGATTCTACATAATCAAACAGCTATGAAAGTAAGTATGGTCATACAGGGCAAGAGGTACTCACAAGAGCAATGCAGTATGCAGTATAGTTGCGAGATTCTGTGGTCCCTTGAGAACGAATGTTTTTCTGCTAACAGTTTTCGTACAAGTGAGACATTAAGGCAAATGCAGAAATGTAGTTCAAATTGTGATGTGATATCATAGACAGTACCTTACGCTATAGCCGAGACCAATGTGTAACAAGATTATTCCAGTCACCGTCGGATAAAAGTAGCACCGGAGACTTTAAGAAATTTTGTTCAGAGGCTTGCCATCGAAGTGCGCTTGCCTCAGGTAGGAATGATACTTCATCAACGAGTGCTTGAAAAGTGCAACCAACCCTTGCTCGTCATCACAATCCAGTTTGTGCCTCGCCTATTTAAAAGAATGAAATCTTGTGTCTTCTGTCAGCAGAAACATATGCAGTAATGACCATGAATAACATTAGTGCATTACTTAAGCGTAAGTTGCGGAGGAAGACCGGAAATTGTTCTATGTCTGTGGTATAATCTTTCCATGAAGGAAAGATGCGCACAAAGTTCCTGACAACAACATAAGCTTCGTCTTCTAAACTGGGAAGAAATGGAACAGGGGTCCTATTTGCTGCAATTGGGGCTCTCTCTGGTTCGAAAAGGGATTTGGCAACTGGATTTGGTGTACCCTTTGCTAGAATGGGGGTTTTGCGTCGTACAACTAGTGCTATGTCAACTGGCATAATCATACTGTTTGCTGCAGTTGGGGTCTGCTGAGTTGGGGCATCAGAAATGACCAGTGTAGTAGGGCTAGAGTCTGCTAGAGTTGGGGTATTTTATGGGTCAGGTGATATTGCAACTACACCTAATGGGCTATTTGATTTATCAGGTGCCACTACCTTTTCCAAATACTTTGCTTGTGCTCCTCCACGATCAACAATCGCCCTCTTCCTTTTGAACGTCTGATACACAAGAATAGCATTTGAATGGATAAATATGGTATGATGACAGATGGAATATGTACTGAAAATGGATAGGCAGGGCGTATTCACATACACGATGTGTAAACTAAGCTAATGGCAGTTCAACAAAGTAGAAGCAACGCAAAGCATCAGTTGCAAGATATGTGCGAGCAATGTAACCTTGGAAAGTTAGAGCAAGTACGTTGATGGGTGAATAAGATAGGGCATCTTCCTCTGACTCCTCCACTAGGGAGCTACATTGACTTAGGTCTCCCTCTAGCTCAGAATCACTGTTAGGATCATATTCTGAGCATGAATATGTAGGTGGAGAGTGTTTGCATTGCATTGCATCCAGACTTGATTTCAGTCCCTTAATGCCAAGTTTGACATCCATGACATTGTTATGCTTTATTCTTTTCATGCGCGCAAGCTCATAATCATTATGATGCTGTTCAGAATCTGAGATTCATGAAAACATAAAAAGTAGTCAGATTATCTATGGAATGCATTGCGGTTTCAACTCGGAGAGTGTCTCCCTATAAACCCCTGCATATGCAAAGTTCACCTCCCCAACCGTGCTGACCAGACGAGCGGCGAACATGCATTTTCGAAACTAATTTAGGAACATTTAGCTGACCAATTAAACAACTCTGTTTTAATAATATCAGATTCGTATTTGAACAACTAAGCTTGTTTAGCTTGATGGGTGGAGCAGTGTTATTATGACACGAAGCACGTATTCTGATCGTATAGTGATCATAAAAGGGGGAAACTCTAAGCATATATTTTTTTAGCAAAAGAGGGTTTCCCCTCTGATTTCTATTAAAGAAACCACCACAGAACCAACATGATCAATTAAACCCTAAGCATGATCAGTTAAACCGTATTATGGCTGTGCCATGCTAGATTTGAAGCTGCAAACCGGAGAAATGATATTACACATCCATTGTTTGCTTCAAACTAAGAACTAAATTCTAAGAGCTGAAAAGAAAGTAGAGTAACCAAGTTAAGATCTATTTTCTGGTTGAGATCAAAAAGTTGAGGAGATATGAAGTACCACCTCTCTTGCGGCACCGTGTAGGCATGAAGGGTGCGATGGCTGTCGATGGCGTTGAAGTAGATCTGCGACGGTAGACGGGTGCATCGAGGGATAAGTCCCGTTGCGGTGGAAGAGAAGGTCATGTGAGCGGCCCCGGCAAAGAGGACGACGGCGCCGATGAAGCGAGAGGACGCGATGCAAGGCTATTGGTCCGTCACCGTGGATGAGTAACGTCCATCTCTAGCAGTGGACAACGCGGTCTTGGTAGGCGCTCTGGCATGGTGAAGGACGGTGGCGATTGATGCGGTGGAGGACGGCGGCGATGGATGCGGTGGAGGACGGCGGCGATGGATGGGGTGGCGGACGGAGGCTGGTGTAGGAATGGGGTGTTCTAGCGCGGACGGTGTATGAATGGGAAAATGGAGGGAGAGGTACGGGGAACCATGTTTTTGGGACGCGCCTGTCTGAAATATGGGAAAGTTACGAACTTATCCCCCGTTTGAAATTTGGACGTCTCGTCGGTTGGGGATAGGACGGTAATCTTGCATCTCCCAAATATTTGCCGGTAACTATTTCGGGCGAGGAGAGGGTGTTTTGCCACCCACGGTTGGCTCCCACGGTGTATGAACGGGGCTGATAGGTAGGGCGGTTGTGTCACGTCTGATGGAAGTTACACATCTGCCCCTATTTAAAATATTAGCCTACATCTATTTCGGACGAGGAGAGTTTGTTTTGCCGCCCACGGTTGGCGCCCATGGTGTATGAATGGGGAATGGAGGGAGAAACAGAGGTCTTTCGGACAAGCTTGAATCAAATGAGTTTTGCCGCCCATGTTTGACGCCCACCGTGTCGGAATGGGCTCAGAGGCGGTCGTGTCACGTCTAATTGAAGTTACTAACCTACCCCTATTTGGAGCAATGGAAATCGGGCCGATGGATTGTCCGTGTAATGGGTAGACAGTAATTTCCATCTCCCAAACACTTGGCTTCGGGCAGCCGATGTGGGAGTGGACATTTTGCTATTTCTTTCGAATTTTGGGACAATAAGCATCCATGTTTACCCTGGCAACTAAATTCGAATCCATATTGTATTCCTATATGAATCTTTATAAATCATTCTATGTGTTTTTATATATCTTCAAAAGGACGTCAAAGATGTATTCCACTGTCATATATGAATATGGTTTACAAATGCCGATACTCAAATTCAGAAACTAGAATTCAGTTTAAGGTGAATTTGAATATTTGGAACACTTCATGTCCAACTCAAATGTCACACGCAGCATAATGTGTACTCCCATTTAGATATGTACACAAGCGATGTATCAAGATTCAAATACCGAGTCAATCAACCAAGAATGTACGGAACTAACAGACATATAAACACGTATAGAGTATATGGATCAATAATATCAACTAACATACATAAGCCAGGCCGCTGTACTTTTTTTTGGCTACAACAGCATCCTTTTTTATCCAGCATCTTGGCCCTTTCCGATGCGTGCCACTTATGGTCCATCTATACTACTATTGCTGAATGCACATTCAGCCCGATTGGCATATTTGTAGCTCTGGCACAGCAATCCAAATGAAATGTCTCCGAGTCTTATCAATTAATACAGACTTGTGCTCAAATAAAATTACAAAAAAACAATTATTACATGATCTCTAAAACAAATGGTTTGATTGATTACATGAACAGACAACACAAAGATTATTCAACTATGGAAAGAACATTTCACCTATGATTTACCAAGTAGGAATTTAATTTCCTTTTTTCCTTCAGGACCTTAACAATCTGGTCAGTCTCAGCTTGCTTCGTTTTGAAATCCACCAAATATTTAATGGTTGTCTTGAGTACTGCTTGTGATTGTGCTGTTTGCTTCCTCAACATGTAAACCTCATCTCTAAGAGCAGAAGCAGAATCTCTTTCTACCACTAGTTTAGCCTCTAGAGCATCAACAGTTGGCAATTCATAATGCACGATTGGGCCGGTGCCACTGCTGTGGGATGATGCAACATCCATGGGGACCTCGCTCTTTGATCTTGGGCTAACCTGTTTTGCCATTAAAATTCTGATTGGATTCAGAAAAGTTGAAGTTAGCAAAACATCTGAACTGGCAGTTATAACAGCAAACCAGTTAAACAAACAAGGAATTAAAGAGTTCCAATTGGATGCTGAAAAATAGTTATTAACATCATTGTAACCCGCTGTTGCAGCAGCAAAGCAGTTAAACAAACAAGTAGCTATTTAAGTTAAGGCAAACAAGTAATTCTTAACAGTAAGTATCAAACACATAGATAGGCGTAGTCTACAATATGATTAACAGGCTGTGCAATTATGTAATCAGTAGCAAACTAAATTAAGCCAAGCAATGTAATTGAGCAATTTTGCAATAAGTGGCTAACTAAAATTCCGAGAAGCAGGTAACTGAACTTACGCTAGTTCTTTGTACATGCACACTGCAACTTCTTTTTCGCTTACAAGGTTGTACGAGGGAGTCCATGGCAACGATTGCTTGGATACACAGTCCCAATACTTCTTTCTTCCCACACTGCATGGGTAAGTGGAATGGTTAATCTGGTAAGATGGTGCGTCCTTGATATGTTATATGAGGACGTGTAGTCAGACTAGTTGTAGCCAAACACATCACACTGGCTTTTACTGTATATTTCATGTGATTACTTTTGGCATATCGAGATCTAAGCAATCTACAGTAGGATGAAAAGACTGGCATCCTTCACATTATTGGCAAACTCAGTTCATAGAAGCAAGCAATTCAACCATTCTGTGGGTAGATCAAAAGCGCCACTGGATTTTTTTTCACTATCCAATCATACACGCAAAAAGGGGCGACGCCACCGTAGGGGCTGGTATGGGCGGCTGCCTCAGGTGGCTGGAAAGTGTGCACCTAGTTTGAGTCGTCCAGGTTAGCCCACTCTAGTTTTGTTCATCCCAACGCACGACCATGCAATGTAAAAAATGAAGAAAAATGTTTCAATTTGGATGGGCCAATAACATAAGTGCAAGGCAGGCCCTATAGCAGGCTCGCGGCCCAAACGAGCGCCTCCCATATCGATCGACAGCAGGAAAAATCCCAATTCATTCGCTCCAGCCTCCATTCTGGTTCGCTCCTAACCTAGCCGACGCTGGACAGACCGACACAGCACTTCCTCGCGCCCTCGTTGGAGGGCGGTCGCCGGGCTTCAAGTGAACGGAAGGACAAGAAGATGAAGATCCAACCCTGGGTGTAGCCTGCATGGGAGGCAGCGGCGGCAGCACGGGCATGGCATCGAGCTTGCGCAAACGGACAGTCGCAGCTTGCAAGAGTAGCATGCGCAATGAGCAGGTACATCACATCCCTGATTATATATAATTCAACTCTTCAATTTCTGGCCAATAGTTAAACCTGATGGTGTTGTAAAACTGCGTGTATGTAGGGAATCTATGAGAAAATGAAACCAATTTCTACTTATTTTATAACTCCCCCAATCAATACTGAACTGACTGAATCTGATGTATCTAATCAAGTTTCCGGTGCAAACATACAAGCTCATGTTGTTCTTGAGCCTGAAGTGTCTAATGAACAGACTGCTAATGAAGGATTTGATGCAAACATTTTACATGCTCCTGGTGATGAACATATAGTGTCTAATGAGGGATCTAGTGCAAGCATTTTTCAAGCTCATTGAAGGACTTAGTGTCTAATGATGATCTACTATGTTGAGAGAGACAGAGATTTGCAGGCATTGATGACAAGCAAATTATAGTGCATTTTCGTAGCTTGAGGAAACGTCGAGGCCATCTACCAGAAAGTCCCCGTATCATGACAACATAGCATAAATACTTTTCTAATCTGTTGTTTGAAACTATTGGCATACTTGTGCAGGATAGATATATTGATATGCAGTTTGCGCACTGGTTTTACGTGCAATTACACTTCGATATTTTCAGCCAAAGAACGAATAATTCAAGAAGGTACAGACCATGTTTGTAGTCCTTGTACACCATGTTGCATTTTGTGATTTTTGGTGCTTGCATCATTTAGTGTTTATAATCTGAACTACTTTGGATCATTAGCTGGTTTTCAAAGTGCATGTAGCTTCACATTTCTCAAGTTATGTTGATTTCCGGAGTGCAAGTGCCTTCATATTTTTTAAGTTAAATGTTCGCCCCTGGTAACTTGAATTCGTGGATCAGCCACTGCACACAAATCATACACGAATGCCAGTACGAATTAAATGAAATGCAGGGACTTACGCTAGCTCGTTGTACAGGCTCACTGCAGCTCTGCTTGCGCTTGGGATGTTCCATGTACAAGTCCATGTTACCACTTTCTTGGATGTGCAGGCCTTGTGCTCCTTGCATCCCCCTCTGCATTTTTGACATGGCGAATGGTTGATCAAATAAGAGGAATCGACCCTGATGTTGTACCGGAGGACAGATACTTAGAAGGTTATACGGGTGTGCAGGATGTGTTTGCTTGTTTCAGATGATATCTCCAGAAGAAATAAGAGTTAAGGTCAGAGTTGCATAGGCGTGTAAGCTAAGAGAGCAGTGAAAGGATATCCAAACATCGTCGGAACAGTGCACAAGGGAGTGATGTGTGGATACCTAGTTCGGGCCGGTGTTTGGGCATGCTCGCCTAGCTAGAGTGCGGGTCACTTCAGAGCCGTTGAGGGTGATGCGCTGGCTTTGGCTGGCCGTGCACGGATGCGGATCTTGAGTGGCAGCGGAGTGCTACGATGCGGGGGACGATGGAGATGAGAGATTTTGCAGGGCTGGAATTGGGGCCGCCAGATATTTCAATCCGAAACATGGAAGCGTGAACTTATATTGCCGTCATCCTTTTTTCGGGGGGAAGGGGGGTGGGTGGCTGGGTGCTACGCGTCCGTCCGACACACGCGACCACCCTGACAGGACTATGCTTCGGTGCCTTAAGGCACCTGCCTTTGTGTCCATGACATATGGGCCCAACAGGTGGCTGGCCCACATGTCAGTGACCCAAAGGAAGTTGCCTTTAAGGCACCGAAGCAGGGTCCACCCCGACACGACCCTGGTTTGCCTGGTGCGCCTACATTTGAGAATGCAAACGAATCTTCTTTCATTTGCAAATGAATCTGTATGTATTACCATTCCAGTGTTTTCCTTGCAATAATTAGTATTTCGAAATGAGATACTCCATTCGTGCACTTTTGTAAGTCGTTTCAGACAACTTAAAATGAACTGTTTTGCACATTGTCTGAAATGTCTTCAAGGTCTTAGAAAAGTGAATAGAGGGAGTACTATAAATTAATTAATGAGGAGTTATTTGAAAAAAATTGAAACGATACCCACGCTAACGTGGATTAGACTGTGTGTCACATAATTAGTTATTTGAATTAGAGCGTGTGTCACGTAGTTAGTTATTTGAATTAGAGTGTGTGTCACGTAGCGATCTCCAATTCTAACGTGGATTTCGCATTTCACTGTATCCACGCTACTTTTTTAATACAAATTCATATGCATATGATGAACACCATGGTAGTGAGAAAACTTTTGGATGGATTCAAACATATGACCTACAAAATAGCACAACAAACTGAGTCAATGTCAACTTTTCGAAACTTAGTATGGCTCGAATTCGAAATAATTAGCCGTATGCCTGGTCCTCGGTTCAAATCTTAGAATGTACACCGAATTGAAACATCGATATTAAGTCTCGTACTATGTACATTCAAATGTTGTTTTTAGCCCCCCCCCTCGCACAAATGCTACATACTTCCTGTATCGGTCAATCTTCCTCTCCTAACCACCTTAGGAAGCTATCGGTTTCCAACACACGTTCATCCTTTCTCTCCATGTTTCGATCTCTAAGTCTCTCAACTACACAACCCCTTTTTCCACTCTGTTACCAAATGTATTTACCTCACACACCCGCCATTGCACCCCATGTCGAGCTCTCTCTCTCCCCCTCTCCCTCTCACCCTCTCGTGCTAAATACATGCATTGCCTATCTAGCCCCCCAACCTCTCGTGCATGCGCACGCACGCACGTTGTATATCTAGGTCACTCCCTCGAGACTGTCTCGCTCTTTCTTCCGCACAACGGGCCACACTCGCTCAATCTCGCTCTCTTTATCTGAGTCTTGTTTAACCTCGTTTTCTTTCACACACAAATGATATATCTTCCTGTTCGGGCCTCGATCGACACACTCTATACACTCTCACGTAGATTGTCTATCTAGGCCAGTCCATCCAAGCCGCCACCACTCTTTTGACCTCATGGTGGGCCATGCTCACTCAATCTCTCTCTCTCTCTCTCTCTCTCTCTCCGTATGTCTCGATTGACCTCGCTCTTTCTCGGACAAAAACGATATATCACCATGTTTGAGCCCAATTCGACCTATTGACATTGTATACTCTCTCACACACATCATCTATCTAGGTCACTCTCTCCAACCCGTCTGACTCTTTCGATCGCACGATGACCCTATGTGATCGTTTGACCTTGCTTCCTCCCACGCACAAAATATATCTACACGTCTGTAACTGGATCATCTCTCAAGCTCTATCTTACAACCCTCACCCTTGCCAAAAAGCTCAGTCGGAGAATATCTCTCCATAGCATATATATTTGTTCAATGAATGTCGGACCACACTCACTTTGTCTCTCTATCTATATGTCTCTCGATTGACCTTGCTTTCTCACACCGCATCTTCCATGCGTTGAAGCTACTACCTCTCCATCCCTCGCAAAGCCGGAGCTATTTACATTGCGAGGGGCACTCCAACCTTGGATTAATTTGGGTAGGCATTTATTCCGGTCGATTTAGATTATATTTTCGTAGCATTCGGCCCACAACTACTCCAAACACCGTTGCAACCCACGCAACTGCCCGAGTTGATTTCCCTCTGGCTCGGTCATCGCTCTCTCGCACGTCCTTTCTCGCTTTCAACGTTGCACCATGGTATTATTGAAAAAACTATGTTGTTCTCTTTAATTATTCTAAATAAGCTACAAAACTACACACCGATAGTACACTTGGAATGGAACAAATTTCAACCCACAAATTAAAGTGGTACAAACTACATACCGAGGGGCCCACATGTCATGAAACAAATTTGGACCCATATACAAATTAAAAAAATAAAGGACGAGGATCGAACATGCGACCGGGCCTTCAAGCCGCACGTCAAGAGTAGGCAACATACGTAGAATAGCAATGTTTGTTGTACCCCCTTTGTTCACATAATGTTTCTATATTACCACAGCCTAATTAATGGATAACATGTAATATTATTTTTAGTACTATTCGCCTTCACTTACTGGCGGGTTCCATGTGTGCTCTCTCTCTCTCCTCCCCTTCTGCGTTTAGACGCATGGGCAAACAGGAAGAACTAGCGGGCGATGTTGCCGTTGACCATATCTGGACGCGTTCACAAGTCACGGCACCAGTTTCATGTACTAGCAGCACTAGTCAGTGTGTACGTGCAATGCACGTTAATTTGGAAGTATCTTAAATGCATGCAGATATTAACTACTAGGATATTATTTGCGTGTTGTCATGTGATTAGCACTATTTTTGGCATGAAATTAACTGCACGTTAAACGTGTTGAGCGCTCGACATTGAAGCAATCTAGGTCGTTGGATGACAAGGAATACATGTGGCTTGATGACGTTTTATATTTAATTTGATACGGCTCTAGCAGAACATTCAATCGATCAAACCATACATTTTGTTCAGTCTGACTCCGACTTTAAATTATACGACGATCGATATAAAATAAACGGAAATGATAAACGTTTGGATTTTAAGCATGGCAATCCGAACGTTTTTCATGGCAAATTTAGATTACGCGGCGGCGGCGGGGGCGTCTTGCGGTGGGAAGCGTCTCCTCTGCCGTGCTCTGTGTGTCATCGGGCCACTGACCGACGGCGACGGCGGCGTCTTGCGCCGTTGTTGGTGTACTCTTGGACGTTGGCCTAGCTTCAAGGAAGGCCAAAATGTTTTGGACTTTGGAGCGAGTCGACTGGCGGGAGGAGGCGACTGGCGTTGGTGCAAGGAAGCGGTCGACGGCGGCCATCCATGCCGCTGAGGGGGGCACTGGCACCCGCGCGGCGACAAGCGCTGTCAACGGCGCGGCGGAGACATTCGTGTGCACGGGCACCGGCACGGGCATGCACGTTAGTGCACGCGCAGGCGCATGCCCTGGCAGGTGCACGGGCGCGTGAAAGTCAGCGGGGACCTCGTGGAACCCTGTGGGATCAAGCTTGGCGACAATGTGCGGCTCCCAGCCCATCAATGCCATGGGATGGGCGCTGGCGCAGTCGGGGCGACGGGAGCCGGAACGGGAGTGGGGATAGGCGCGGCGTCTTCCCGCAAGGCCAGTTCAAGCTCGTCCCAAAGCACCTTATGTTCTTGAGACTCCGGCTGGGTGTCTTCCTCAGGAAACTGGAACACTAAGGGTAGACCATCGTGATGTGGCATGGCGTCCGTTTAGGTCAGGCTAGTTGGAGGTAGACGACAGGAGAATCGGAGAGGAAGAGAGAGGATTGTAGTGATACCGGGTAGTGCGGGGTTGATTTTAAACTGCGACGCTGACAACATTAAAAGTGGGAGCAGTTGGGACGACGGTGGGCGGCGGAGCCTGGTCAAAGGGCTCGCCTCCTGGTGAGCCTGCACAGCGGTCTGCTGGCACGCCTCCCTGACAGCCGGCGCAGCGGTCTGCTCGCACACCTCCCGTCGACTCACATGCTTGCTCGGACGGCACCTGCCAATGAGAAGCGGGGACTCATGGCGGCACGTAAACGCCCACACTTTCAATAGTGAAAGTGTTTGCCTTAACGTGACAGGTCTTCATTTGTGCAACTTGTCATAAGCAGCTTGTCTCAAATTGAAGAAAAAACTTACGATGTGATATTTGTGCCATATCATGTGACCATGCTTAGTTCCAAGAATTTATGCTCACTTTTGGATTTTCTGAAATTTAAGATCCAGGATTCGAGACAATATCATAACCTGCATCATGCAATAAATTTTCAAGCCGTACATCTGTCCTGTTGTATTTCTTAAGAAAGGATTTGGTCAAACATTTTCCTTAGTTAGACTTCAGACAAGTTATATATGCAGAGTAAAAGGATAATCCTGGTGTAGTAGTAAGTTGACGGGTGACCTTGATGAGCGGCGACCGAGGGAATTGAGTCGTGCTCGGCACGGTAGGTAACGTTGTCTAGTTAATAAAGCATCCCTCCGTTGTTCATCGGTAGTCATTATGGACCAGGGACATGAGGGGAATTTCCTAGGGCTGGAATTCTGGCCGCCAGATATTTCGACTTGAAACGCTGAGGCTCAACTGGTTGGGGTTGCATAATGTGCGTACCACGCATGCCACCGAAGGACACGAGCCCGGTTTTTTTAGGATCAACACGAGCCAAGGTCTGGCTGGTACGCCGTTGGGTCCTACCATTCGAGAATACGAAAGGAACCTTTTAAATTGCCGAACGAATCTATGTGTATTACAATACCCGTATTTTCCTTGCAAATACTAATCTCAATGTGGTAATTGATTTATGACGAGTTGTTGAATTAGAGTGAGTTTGTGATGTAGTGATCTCAACATGGATTTCACATTCCATGGTATCCCTAGTAAGTTTTCCAATGCAAATTCAAATTTAAAAGATGAACAATATGGATGTGAGAAAAGTTTGTATGTATCAAGCATATGACCACACACACACACACAGAGACACACACGCACGAACACAACAACAATACAATAAGTATAGTGCATCCAAGCTATGATAGCACCTTATGTTTTCTCGCACGAGAGAGAATGAGGTGCTCCCGCACCATAGATTCTATGGTGATACGAGTTCACTGAGATCTAACGGCCCACAATAGGAGGTTTGAATGGTTTTGCAATATACGGCTGATAGAGTTTGGGAAATGCGTAGAAAGTACAAGTACTATGCATGTGCCATCTGATCACTGATCATACGAACTAGATGCTCATATCACCGTAGCTGGTAATTAAGCTACGGGGAGCACCTAATATGAGCACCGGGGAGCCGTTGGATCGAAGATGCAGCGGCACACATGAGGCCTGAATGTTTTATTTGCAAAAAAAAAACCTTTGGAGAGTTTGGAAATTGCACATAATTACACAGACTACTCCCAAGCCATTGGATCTCGCTTCCAATGGTGTAAAAACTCGTATCACCATAGTATCTAAGCTGTGGGGTGGATGTGATATTCTATGCCGCTGTCATTTTGTTCGTAAACTTCCAAAATACGTGTAACTCGTGTCGTTACTTGTCTAACCGCGCAAAGTGTTTGTTAAAAAAAACCATCCTACACTAAAATATCGGAAGAACACACGGGGGTCCCACTTGTCATTAATCAAATTTGGACCTAAAACTAACAAATCTGAAAGACGAGATTCGAACTGGCAACCTGGACTACAAAGCGTAAGTCGATAGCCTGAAAAAACGAACGGTTGTTGGCTTTGTCCCATAACTTGATTTTATTTATATAGTATTTGCGTTGAGTAGAGTAGAGGGAGTGCCTCGTCAACACGTGCATGACCGTTGTCTCACTTACTGGTGGGTCCCAGGTCTGTGATCTCAATCTCTCTTCTCTCCATCGTCTAACCTTTGCACGGGCACACACGAAGAGCGGCGCTAGCTTGCCGTGGTGTTATTACAACTAAAAAAGCTTGGAAAATAGAAGAATCGCCTAGAACAAGAGACGTTGTGGCTAGTCGAGACGGAGCTATACACATCTATCCTCCGTGCCACGTTTGCATGATGAAGCTGCGTGGCTAGTGGGGTGTTTTCGACCGAGTGGCTGGGTCCCGAGGTCGAACCATAGGTACTACGTTTGATATAGTATATTTTTACACACACATTTTTCCGCCGTGCCGAGACATGGCACACCCTACCGTGCGTTTTCTGGGTCCTCATTGGTCGTAGCGCTGAAGCAAGTAAATGAGTCATCAAATCACGAAAGACCACCTTTCCCACCGAGTACATCAGTGAAGCACGGTGGCTAGCTAGTTGGGCTAGTTCGACTGATTAGCTAGGCCGCTGCCACATTTGTTTTTTCACCCCTTTTTTTATCTACTTGCCGGCAGGTAAATTTAAATATCCACCGCGGCGTTGCTCTGGTGTTTGGGTGTGGCAGGATTTTTAATTTTTTGATTGACGGGAGCAGGCGCGACAGAATTTTTAATTTTTTGATTGACGGGAGCAGGCGCGGCAGTAATTAGTCACGATGACTCCGCCTGTAAAAACCCACTGCTCCCTGATGTGAGAAGTCGTCGACTGGTGTTTTACCCTGGTGAAAACCAAAAGATTCCCCGCTCCCTCCGCCTTCCCGTAGATTGCATTGCCTTTCAGCCGTTTCGCCCCCTTTGCTTCCTCTCCCCATTGCTTCTACCTGGTGCCATGGCGGCGCAGCAGATCACGGAGTCCGAGGTGAGGCGCCTGACACAGGAGCTCCATGCCAAGGATGCGGAGCTCAGGGCCAAGGACGTGGAGCTCCGTGAGCTCAAGGAGGAGAAGAGTGCCATGCTCCTCCGTTATGTGCGGGAGTTCATGGAGCTTCAAAAGCGGCAGGCGTCCACCACAAAGATGCTCGAGGCGTCGGCGGCGTTGCTGCAGAAAGTGGGAGATACGATAGGCCGTCAGGGGAGCCGGCTGGAGCGCGAGCGGGCCGATCGTGATGAGGTCCAGGATCGCCTCAGCCACTTGGTGAACCAAGTTGCCACGCACGTGTTGCAGCTGCGCGATGCCTACCGTCGTGCCAGCGCGACGATACTGGCCATCGGGCTAAACCCGGTCGACTTCAACGAGCTGCGGCTTCCTGACCTGGTCTCCTTCTTCACCTATCTCCGAGGAGCTGAGCCGTCTCCGCGCGATGGTGGGGGCTGAGCTGGATAAGAAGGGGTTGCGGGCTGCCGTCGCCGTTGCTGGGCGAATGCTTTCAGGGCTCCGTCACCGGAATCCATTCATGCCATTGGACGCCGTCTTTGACGAGCTGGCTCCTGCTGACCGGGATCGGGCTCTGCGGGCGGTTGCACCCTTCATCACCAACATCGTGCGCCTCGAGAAGCAGGGGGACTTCGGTGGTGTTTAGGCGCCCTCTGCATGGGCATGTCCATGTCTCAGCGTAACATGACTGTTGGATCAAACTCAGACCGTGCAGATCAGTCACTGTAGCACAAAGCGTGTGGTTGTGTTTGCTTGCATTCTCATCTCAATATAGTTGTTTCCTCTTCGTGTATTTTTGTCAACCTACTAGTGTGGACTCATGCACCCTTCATGCACTCTGCCAAACACCCAAAAGTGGGTCTAGAAGGGAACTTTTGCTCCCATCCCGTGCACCCTTCATACACCCTGCCTAACACTATTCGTGCTTCATATGGTTCATGTTTCATGGAGTAGGGTAGCACCGTACTCTCCGTGCGCTGTGGACCTAGTTCTGTTAACATTGATCTCACCGTTCATTCTCGACCGGACAGTCAAAAAAGCGGTACTATGTTACATATAGGAGTAGTTGACATGCACACAACATCATTTGTTATCGTCATATCCTACTACACTAGCAACAAGATTGTGTAGTACTGACGTATGAACCACTACACATGCCTAGTAGTAGGAGCACTGTGTATGTTCAAGTGGCTGCCGTGTTTCACACTCCTTCGTCGTAAGAGTGGAAACGCTTGCTGTAATCATTTTTTTCTTCTGAAAAACAATGGACACGCTCTACCGTGTGGATCCTCCTCCAGCCATGCACTAAATTACTTCGCTGACGTGTGGGATAGCCAGCATCGGGGTCCACCAGCCATGCACTAAATTACTCCATAGTAGAGTGACGATAGACTACCCCGATCGAAGCGCCGCAGTAATGCCCAATGAGCCGTCAAATCACAAAACCCCCTCCTTTCCAGCAGTAAGTTGGACGGACGAAGCAACCATCATTTCACTCTTCTCTCTTAGCTTCCTCTCTACCCAACCCTTGCTTATGCCTCATCTTGTTCCTCATTTCTCCAAGAAAACCCCGACCTGCTTCTTCCATTGTTCTTCTCTCCCAAAGAAGGAAAGGTGAGCGCATCAATGGTGTTGATTCTGGCCAAGGCCCGGTCTTGCAACCCCGAGATTGATCCTATAACTCCCTCTCTTTTCTTCTTTTATTTCTATTTGACAGTTTCTTGATGGATGCTGGAGCACTGGCCGAAGTGATGTCTATGGCTCCGGCCAAAACCGTCGAGGCTCATGGTACGAAGAAGCGCAAGCACCCCGTCGAGACTACCACAGACAAGCTCAAAGCCATCGCCCTGTCCAAGCCCCCCTCTCTGGGATCCCTCATTAAGCAAGTCCAAGTAATATCTCTTCTTGACGATCTTTTTCTTGATCTTGATCGTGTTTTTCATCTAACACGCAGTACTAGAACTAGTAGTACAACTTTCTAGGTGATCTTGCATGTGATTCTTGTGTGCCAAATGACGGTTCTAAATTCCTCTTTTGACCAAAACATGTGAGAGGTTGACACTGATTTCTTATAGATTACTTTCAACTACTCCCTCTGTCCCAAATTTCTTGTCTTAGATTTGTCTAGGTACAGATGTATCTAATACTAAAATGTGACTTGATACATCCGTATCTAGACAAATCTAAGACAAGAATTTTGGGACGGAGGGAGTACTTTATGAACATCAATGCTACCTTTTAAGAGGGTATATTTGCCTCAGTAACTTGTGTTATGGATATTGCATGTAATCCCTCTGCTCTCATGCCTTTGAAGACATGTTCTAGTGTCTTTGTTCACTCATTTCTGTGCGTATATGTAGTCATATATGGAGTATAATATCGAAAATCATCTTATATTTTTGAACGGAGGTAGTAATAAAATATGGTTTCTATTTGAATTAGAACCAGGTCCACGGTGGAGATGAAGTTCTCAAAGTCATGCCGTGTGAACTGGAAGACCTGATGATGAGTTCTACTGCTGAACTATCCAGCTGCCGTGTCCTTGTCGCCACGTGTCCTGAACTAGTGTTTTCCTGTAGCATTGTTGTCAGGCGTGTTCTCGAGGCTGTACTTGACCACAACAATTTCCTGGCTGTGCCTTCGATTATGAAGGGTGTTGTTCTTGTAAAGCTTCCCAACAAATCCGATGCGGCCTGTCTTCATCATCATGTTTATGAGTGGAAAGACCACTCTTTTAGGTTCTCCAAGGTTGATAAGATGGTGATGGTGCATGTAGACATCTCACACGAAGTCCATGGCCTAGTCAGTTATGCGGGGTTCATCCCGTAGGTCGGTGGCAAGAAATAGTCTGCAGATTTTAGTTAGTGCAACTTTGCTTGTCTATAGTAAGTACTATTGTTCAGTACTTCATTTGTGTTTGTGAACCCTGTATTGTTTATTAGTACTGCCGCTTTTGGTGTGTGGCCAGTCCTGAGAATGGTCTATGTTAATGTCTGTCCACTCAATTCAGTCTGTATATTTTGAAGTATCCATATCATATTTTTTGTGAGGACGGTCTATCAATTATGGTTACACTCCAATATCTGTATGCATTGCAGGGTTTATCGCACCCACCAGGATTTCCAGTCCCATGGATGTTCGGTCCATACGATTTGTCACGACCTTTGGACTGTCCTGCTCGTGGGAGTAGGCGGGGCCCCTGCATGCCACACGTAGTTGGACGATCAATCTTCTATTTAGTACTTCAACATAGTGATTTCCTGGTAAGGACTCACTCATGTCACATCAAGTAAATCTTATTGATTTACTGTCTAAATCTTATTGATTTAATGCCATGTTTTCTTTCTTTTCCTGCAATTTTATGATGCAGGTTTTGCCATGTGACATTCATCACAGAATAAACCGTTTGGTTTGTTCTACGATGGCTATTTTTGCAGGTTTCACTTCTTATGTCGCGTCAGTAACAAAGGCACCGTCCAGCACTTATATTACTGGAAAAATCGGATCAGTCTGTTGTCTGAGTACATGCTGAATCCCTATGCTAAACTGCAGTTTGGTTTAACAAAAATGCCACAATTAGTCCTTCTCGCATTTAAAAGAAATGAAGAAAAAGACTGGATCACGGTCACGGATCCTAGTCAAGTTAGAAAGCTGATCATAGAAGACCAGACACGATCACCGTTGTCTCGCACAGATCGAGCACCGGCAGTTGCTCTAGCACTGGCAGCGGCAGCAGCTCAGTCTGATCTAGCTGAGGATTGGGCACTGACCGCGTCAGCGGATCATCTGATCTACCGGAGGATCGGGCGTTGACACCGGCACCTGCTCTGACACCGGCACCAGCTCTACAAGGAGCACCATCTCCGGCAGTATCAGCGGCTTCGGCACCTGCACCAACACTTGCACTTGCATCTTCTCCGGCCCGCGCAGTTGCACCGGTAACAGACTGGGCTGCAGTTCACACTTCATATACCAAAGTCCTTACAAAAACCGACATGTCCACCTTCTTGGTAAGCATTGGCCGCCCAAGTGCTTCGTTCTTTTTTCTTTCCATGTTGTTTCACATGATTCACTATGTTGATCTAACTGTTTGGGTATGTCTTCTTGTTTGCAAACAGAGAATTTCTAGAGCAACGAGGGAGTCGTTCAACAATCCGAGCGACCGCCGCCAAGTTTCTCTTACCATGCGCAGCCTTGGTGTGAATGAACCTGCTCAATATACCGTAAGTACAAAGGATGGTCGCATGATGATTGATGCTAAAGGATGGTCAAGGTTCACATCTAAATCATATCTTGCGGTAGGGGATGATGTCAAAATCAAACTTTCTCGACAAGAGAGCTGGTCCAAATCAACTTTGAAATTCTTCAGTAGCAGCACGCAACTGCCGAACTGATCTATCCTCCAAGAGATTTTGATGTAATAGTCTGGCATGGTGAAACAAGTGTCCTGTGTGTATAAGTAGTACGACCTTTATCACATGGTATATCGTTGATAGAATTGCAACTCTGATTACTGGTTAGGAACTGTCGTTCGATTTCATTCCAACAGCTGCCGTGCTTTATTCAATTTTGTGTATTCACCTTGCGACAGCATCTAAAACCAGCGCCGTACCGATCGCTTACAATATGAAAAGCGCTGAGGTAGAACACATGGGCCCCCAAACATGTAGGGTCGGCCTGTGGCCCAAAGTCCAGAACCGTGAGCCTATCTGAGTATTATATTATCAGCTGAACCCCCATAATGCTCGTGCGTTGCAGAGGGAGTATATTTCTCGGCAAGGTGAGCGTGTGATATAAAAGATTTGTATATTTCTTTACAGAGGGAGTATCTCTCTGTCAAAATATATATTTATGTGTAACTAGTTACTCCTGTCTTTCTACTTCCTTTCGCTGATATGTGGGGCAACCGGCAACGGGGTCCATGTGCCATATGCACAAATTAGAGTGCACAACTTCATGGTAGACACACCCCGGTCATAGCGCCGCAGTAATGCCCAATGAGCCGTCAAATCACAACCCCCCTGTCCAGCTTTAGCAGTAAGCTGGACGGACGAAGCGGCAATATTTCACTGGGCCTGAATCCCCTTCTCCCTCGTCTGCTTGTTCAGAGAAAACCCCCTCTCGGTGATTGCATAGGGTTTTCTCATTGAGAACCAGGTACGAATTCTTCATCCATCCCCGATAAACCCAAGTCCCTTGGTCGCAGGTAGCCGCCGTTGATGCATTTTTCTTCCGACTGAATCTAGTGTGTTTCATTTGCAGTGCCCAAAGTGCGAGTACCCTACAGGTTTCTGCGCCCTCGGCGAGATGCCACACTTGTTCCTTCTCATCCTAACACAACATTTTCAAACGTGCACAGTATGTTCCTAGAATCCTCTTTTCTATCCGGGAGGGTGGGTTTTTTTTGAACATGTTGTGTTCTCATATTATTTTTCCTGCAGTGTATTATTTGCTCTGCCAGAACACATGTACTCAAGATGCTCGTCCTTGCCATAACTGAATACACTAGTTTAATGGTCACAGTGAAGACAAGCCATGGATATAAGTTCCGAGTTGGGTTCATGAACCAAGAAGATCGCTGCTTTTTTATGGCTGAACTTGGATAAACTTCTCAAGTGTTACAGACTGAAAGTTGGCGCACAAATGTTGATGGAAATAGCAAAACCTAGTCTCATCTTCACTGCGATCTTCCACCCCGACGTCATTCCAATTGTTCGTCCATGTTAGTTTTGTATCTGGTTCTTGCTTGTTGCCTCGATTACTTCTTAATCCACCTATTATGTCTAACTAATCACAATTTAACTTTAGAAGTAGCAACGAATCTCTCACGAAGATGCTACTTCTAACTAATATTTTCTTATAATTGGTGGAACATGTAGGTTTTTCAGAGTTAAGCAGTCTGCTCGTTTGTTACTCTGTAATAACTCGGCTGTTACTAATGGCACTGAAGTTGACTAGATCGACATCCACAAGTTCCTACACTCTATTGATCGTCTTGAGGTCCTTGTGGGGCGTTTCAATGGTGGAAGGCCAGTGGGATATGTGTGCCACTGCTGCCCTCATTGAACAGGTCCAACTGTGTCGAGAAACTTATGGTATGAGTTGTTTTCTGTTATATATGTTGTTCATAAACTATTGCTTATACACAGTTTTACAGCTGTGATCTTCTTGAAACATGAACTGCCGAGTTCTATTGTTCCTATACAGATGCCTGACCATGGTCGGGTCAGACTTCCGCTTGGTCACAACATGATGTTTATGTCGACCTACTCAATTCCCCTTGGAGGTGAAAAGATACTTATTCATGGGTGGTCTCAAATAATGAAGGCCCGTCCATCTTGGAGAATAGGACAGAAGATTATGTTCATGCTTTTCCATGGTTCTAAAGCGAATATCCTGTTTATTGACCACATTGCGAGATGAAGCCGCTTTCAAAAGGTTGTGGATGCGCGGGGTGGCGCCTGGGCCTTGTCCTAGGGCTTGGCGGCCTCACCCTTGGTTAACTGTAGGCAAAGCAGCACTGTTCGAGGCGTGCTTTGTACGGTTGAACCTGTATAAGTACTCATACTGCTTTTAGCTTTGGTTGTTAAGTGCCCCTGCTGGTTTCAGTTAAGGTTGTTAAGTACTCCTGCTGCTTTTATAGTCTGTCGTGTTTCTTCAGTCCTGTCTTCCTCCAGCCGCCAAAACCAAACCAGCGCCGGCGGGGCCGCCTGCTTCCGCCTCCCACGGTTGGCTGCGCCTCAGCGCACGCATCGCCGCCCCACCGTCTCCTAAATCGTTAACGCCGACGTCCACCGCGCGCTTTGGTGCGCTGGCCGCGGCGCCGCCCTCTCGCGTTGTCAACATGGTCAACAAACAACAGGAATCAGTAGAAGTACGTGGAGAGGATGACAGTAGGGGCCCACCACGTCAGAGTATGGAAAAATAAAACCCACGACATTGTGAGCGTATATAGTCAATAGACAAGAGAACAGCACAAGATCGGCTGACACTTGGGACGTAGCTACTCGAGTAGTATTTTTTTTGTTTGGTATTGTTGAGACGGAGCAGGGTTTGAACTGGGCTGTGGCCCGTCTAGCCCAGGCTTATATTTTATGTTCACCATGTGACCAGCCCAGCTATTTTTTCTTTGTGAAAATGAGCCCAGTTTATTTTTTCTGAAGAATACCCAATCCAGGCCTACTTATTTTTCTACGCCCTGATGGGCTGCAACTCTTTCAAGACGCCTGCAAATCTTGAAAGTAATATGAAATGGGTTGTAAATATAAAAGTAGATGACAAATTGGCAATTACTTTATAATTTCTGAATTTTATCACATTTTTAGATTCCTATTTCACTGGGCATTAACCTAATTTAAATATATCTTCAAAGTACTTTTAATCTGGCTCGACATTTCGGTATTAAAAATAGTTTGGAACCCACAGAAATATGCGAAATTGGCCCTGGCCAACCAAAAAATGACTGCAATAAATTGCATAAGAAGTTGCCATGAGCTATATATAAATTATTAAAAAAAGAGGGAGTGGTATGACTTGTGGGCCTGTTTAGTTGATGCGTATGCAAGATTTTTTAGTTATTATATACGTCAACAAACGATTCTAGCCGTCGTGTTTCTTCAATCTTTGATCTTCTTGCTCCAGCCGCCAAAGCAGCGCCAGCGGGACCGCCTACTCCCGCCTCCCGTGGCCGGCTGTGCTGCCGCGCAGGCCTCAGCGCGCCCTACTACTCCCACCGCTGGCCAGGGCATCCCTGTACTCACCCACACCCCCTGTTATTCTGCGGTGACGGCAGCCTCACACCGCAGCCGAACCGGTGAACGCTCGTACTCCTCTCCGCGTGCGCATCCACTGCCGCGTCTTCCCCGGCTCCGCGTTGTCCCCTTCCTATGCCTCACCATCGTCCACCGCCGTGGTGATCTGGGTGGCGTGGTCAATGTGGTCAACGACCGACTTCCATCGGAAGAGTACTGTATGTGGAGAGGCTGACAGCTGGGTCCGCGGCAGCCGCAAGGAAGTGCCTCCTTATTACGCGGAAAATAATTATTCCTCCACCTAACAGCAGGGACCCACCGGACGGGCCACCAGTATTTTGCGAAAAAAATCGTTTCCACCTGACTGCTGGGACCCACCGGATGGGCCACCGTATTTCGCGAAAAAAACGTTCCCCCCGCTGTCAGCTCGGACCCACCGGAAGTGCCTCCTGGTTACGCACAAAAAAATGAATACTCCCCCGGCTAGCTGGGACCCACCTTGGTGGGAGGCTGACTTGTGGGCCTACTAAGTTGACGGGGACGAAGGGCTATGTAAACTTAGTCAATATGAACGATTCTAGCTCCAGTGACCGTACGATGTCCATCCAACGGCCGTAGTGCTTCTTCAACCTCTGGTCTTCTTGCTCCAGCCGCCCAAAGCAGCGCCGGTCGTGCCGCATGCTCCTGCCTCCCGTGGCCGGCTGTGCTGCCGCGGAGGCCTCACCGCCCCCTACTATTCCCACCGCTGGCCAGGCCCTGCGGCGACGGCAGCCTCACACCGCAGCCGAACTAGTGAACCCTCGTACTCCTCTCCGCGCGGGCTTCCACTGTCGCGTCTTCCCCGGCTCCGCGTCGTCCCCTTCCTAGGCCTCGCCGTCGTCCACCGTTGTGGTGCTCTCGGCGCGGCGTGGTCAATGTGGTCAACGACCGACTTCCATCGGAAGAGTACTGTGCGTGGAGATGCTGACAGCTGGGTCCACGGCCGTAGCAAGGAAGTGCCTCCTTATTACGCGCAAAATAATTATTCCTCCACCTGACAGCGGGGACCCACCGGACGGGCCACCGTATTTCATGAAAAAAACGTTTGCCCCTGACTGCTGGGACCCACCAGCTACATCTTCGCAGGCAAGGAAGTGCCTGACAGTCAGGACCCACCTGGTCGAAGCGTACGTAGCGTTGTCATTCTGGTCGCGAATGTGTACGTACATACTGGTCGATGTAGAGGCGCGCACGTGTCGTAGTAGAGGCGTGCACGTAGCATGTACACGTACGTACAGCAGCCAGGGTGCAAGAAAGAAAATACGGCCACGTATGTGTACATACGGGCGGGGTCTCGAATGCCTACTCGCGCATACGTACGGAGAGGGCTCATGTACATGGCTGGGTTGGAACGGAGAAACAGCGTCGTCGTCGTGTTCACAGGGAGGCAACGAAATGCGTCGTGTTCATGGGGAGGCAACAGAATGCGTGGTCATGTTCATCAGGAGGGCTTGGACGGAACAGGCGATGGAAACGAGGCCTGGCGTACCGCAGAACAAAGGAAACGGCCTTGTGTTCGATCGGCCACGTTCAAAACGGGATCCTGTTCATCGGGAGGGGTCTGGCGTACCGCAAAACGGAGGAAACGAACCTCCTACGATCGAAACGGGGGTCTTGTTGATCGGGAGGGGTGTGGCGTACTGCAAAACGGAGGAAACAGACTTGTGTTGGAGCGCTACGGTCGAAACAGGGGTCCTGTTCATCGGGAGGGGTGTGGCATACCGCAAAACGGGACTCCACGGGATACTGTTCATCTCCACCGTCGACCCCCTCCAGCCTCCATGAGCTACTGTTCATCCACCGTCGACCTCCTCCAGCCTCCACGGGCTCCTGTTCATCCAGCCTCCACCGTGCGCTACTCCACCGGCTACTGTTCAACCACCCCTCCACCGTCTACTGTTTATCCAGCCCTCCACACCACGGGGTCCCATTCAACCACCCCTCCACGGGCACCCCTCCACCGTCTATTGTTCATCCTACCCTCCACACCACGGGGTCCTGTTCATCCACCCCTCCACGGGCACCCCTCCACCCTCCACCACACCACGGGGTCCTGTTCATCCAGAGCCAATGCCACCGCTCACTATTCATCCAAACCCTACCGCAATGCTCACTGTTCATCCCATCGATCGGCTTTAGTTAGCAGCAGTAGTGAAGGAATCGCTCGATTGGGTTCAGTTAACAGCCATCGATCGATCGCTCGGGTTCAGTAACGCGTAGCCTGCAGTGCAATCGCTCGGGTTCAGTTAGAGCCCAATGCCTCGCTCGAGTTCAGTTAGAGCCAACGCCTCACACACATGCGCGTACGTGTACGAGAAAAACGCGCATCGCTCGGCCCCCGACCTCCCACCGTAACCGGGAACTCCCCAAAATTTTCCTCCCCCTTGCTTCTACCATGGTTTTTTCCATCATGGACGGCCCAAAGAATGTCATGCAGCTGCATCTCCGGTCCGCCCAGGACGAAAAGCCCATTTTCTGTCATGATTTTTTGTCATGGAAGTAGGAGCCCACCACATCTATGATGATACCGGGTTTTGTCACAATTATCATCATAGAAGTGTCATATGTATGACAGAAAAAAAAATTTGTTCGGCCCAAAATGTCACGGATGTGTCTTTTTTTGCAGTGTAAGCCGCTGGACGCTGAGCGCCTCATCTCAACCTGACCCTATGGCCCATCCCTGTGGAAGTCCGCTCACGAAGTTTGCTGGTCTCCGTCAAGTCATTGGCGCGCCTCTGCGTCGCTCCACTATGTTGAGCCGCCGCCGGAGAGCCGCCGTCACACGATGAGCCGCCGCCTGCCCTCGGGTCGACTCGCGTCCATTTCAAGCTGTTCAAGTCGCCGCCTCCGCTGTCTCAAATGTGCTGCCGCTGCAGTTTATGAGCCACCGCCATGGTGATGCCCCCGTTTTGCTGCTGGGTTGAGACACAGGGGCCACGTTCAGCCGCCTCTGCCATGTTAAGCCGCCCGGGCCATATTGAGTCATCGGTCTGCCTGAGCCTCCTTTGTTCTGTTGAACGGATCATTCGTCATCCGAACAATCAGGTGATATCTATCTGTTTAAATTTATTAGCATATACTCCTTTTTTTCAAAGAAAAATTAGTCTGGCTTGCGATGTTTTTGATGTAGGGTGATTGTTCACTCCAAGAGCAATGATCGTGTCATGGATATATTGCTCGCGCCACCATTATAATGTGCTAGCAACATTGTGCACCGGGTTTCGTTTTTGCCATGCTGCTTGACGGACATCCGTGTGAGCCGCCGTCTTCGCGGCCCAGTTTATATTAACGCAACGCGGCCGACTCGCCAGTCCGCACCGGCTTACAATGCCACGACCGACTCATCTGTCTACTTCCGCGGCCGACTCGCTTGTGATTGGTTTTAACTTCACCATAGTGATCATCAACTCCGCGGCGGATAATTTCTGGCTTGACATATCAGGTGAAATCCATCCAGTATATTTTTATATTATATATTGCTTTCTTTAAAAGAGCAATTACTCTCGCTTGCAAGTTCTCCAATCCAGGATAAGTTATATCACTGGGCTGTTGAATGACTCATGCCGGTTTATATCACGGTCAAATATGGGGAAACTCAAGCCAACTCCTCGAGTCGTCTTAAGACTCAGGGGCTACAATGACATGACTTAGCAAATATTGTGAGATTCAAGACCCCGGGTCATTGGAGAGAAGATAACCCGGTCCCGGAGGCCACCGCCATATTGGTGAAAAGTTAAAAGGCCATCCGAAAATTCCCGGCTTAAAAAGAAGGATTCCTGTTCAAGGGAAATATGTCTCACACAAAGCTCTGAAGCTCTCAAATCCGGTTAAAAAATTCAGGCTCAAGAAGAATTTTATCTCTTGCAAGTTTGAGTTCTCAGGAAAAGCTAAAAGGTTGCCAAAGAGAATTTGCTGCCATGATGCATGGTTCAAACATGAGTATCCTACCTTATGGGCTTATCTTGGTCACTTGGGGGCTTCCTATTCAATAGGTGAATTCACCAAAGAGAACGTAGTTGTCGGTACCCTCTTGATCGGTGAGGGAGTCCTGAACTAAGGGGTCCTCGGGCGTCCGGCCTGTTAGCCATGGGCCGGACTAATGGGCTGTAAAGATACGAAGACCGAAGACTTTACCCGGTCTGGATGGGACTCTCCTTGGCGTGGAAGGCAAGCTTGGCGGTCGAATATGTAGATTCCTTTCTTTGTAAGCGACCTTGTGTAACCCTAGATCCTCCCGGTGTCTATATAAACTGGAGGACTTAGTCCGGAGGGATAGATACTCATAACCATAGTCTTACAGGCTAGTCTTCTAGGGTTTAGCCATCTCGATCTCATGGTAGATCAACTCTTGTAATACTCAAATTCATCAAGATCAATCAAGCAGGAAGTAGGGTATTACCTCCATAGAGAGGGCCCGAACCTGGGTAAACATCGTGTCCCCCGTCTCCTGTTACCATCGACCTTAGACGCACAGTTCGAGACCCCCTACCCGAGATTCGCCGGTTTTGACACTGACATAGGTGCTTTCATTGAGAGTTCCACTGTGCCGTCCCCAAAAGGTTTGATGACCCCTTCAATCGTCGACAATGACGTTGTCCAAGGAGGAACCTTCCTCCTCGGACAGATCTTCATGTTCGGCGGCTTCGTGATGTAGGCCAACTCGTTTGGCCACCTAGAGCAGATCGATAGCTACGCCCCTAGCCATCAGGTCATATTTGGGAGCTTGAATTATGTTGCGGACATCCGTGGAGATTTGATCTTCGTCGGATTCAAGACCGCGGCAACCGCTCCTGGTCACCTTGATGAACATGACCTAAATCTGTCATCAGACCGCATCCAGGAGATAGCTTCTTTAGCCACTCTGGCCTTAGATCCGGAACACACTGCGGCATCCAAGGATTGGAGGCTCAACCCCACCACGGAGGCTACAGATTCCCTGGTGTTGGAGCCACACATGGACTTAACCTCACACAATACCCGTGTCACCGGAACTCCAGACTCTTCTCCGGGTATAAGTTCCGAACCATGTGAGTCCGCGGATGCCGAACTTGATCGCTTATCGATCTTCGAGTTCAGCGCTGCAGACATCTTCCAGCACTCACCCTTGGGCGATGTGCTGAACTCATTAAAGAACTTGTCCTTGGCGGGGGACTCACAGCCGAACTATGTTCGATACGAACTAGAGGCTGACAATGGAGAATTTTACTTCCCACCCGCCACCCACTTCATAACCACGGTTGCGGACTTAACTGACATGCTTGATTACGGCTCCGAATACATCAACGGTATGGACGACGATGCGGATGAAGAGCAAGACCAAAATCCGCCATATACTGGACGCTGGACGGCCACTTCTTCGTACGATGTGTACATGGTGGATACACCCAAAACAACCAACAACGATGACAAAGAAAATCCAGTCGAGAATAAACCTCCTGAGACATAGCAAAAACGACGACATCCTCGGTGCCGCAATAAGTCACGTTGTTCAAAAGACGGCAATACTGGCACCGGTGAAAATAATACTCCGGACGATGCCGAAAACAATGAAGACCTTGGTCAGGTAACATCCGAACAGGAGGAGTAGGAAAACGGGCAAGCTAGCCCTGACGAACAGGCCAGGACCAACGACTCAGAGGACGGTAGTTACCGTCCGCTCTCCGAGGATGAGGAAAGCCTCGGCAACAAAGATTTCATCGTGCCGGAGGAATCTCTTGAGCAGGAGCGCTTCAAGCGCCAGCTAATAGCCACTGCAAGGAGCCTGAAAATGAAACAACAACAGCTTCAAGCTGACCAAGATCTGCTCATTGACAGATGGACTGATGTCCTGGCAGCCGAAGAATACAGCCTCAGACGCCCAGCCAAGAGTTACCCGAAGCGAAGGCTGCTACCCTAGTTCGATGAAGAGGCGCCGGAGCCCATACCTCCCTCATGTAATGCAGCCAGTCGACCACCACGCGGTCGGGACAGTGCGGCGGACCGACCGCCACGTGGTCGGGATAAAGCGGCAACTCCGGCCGAACAGCAGCCTGGCCCATCGCCTCGTAAAAATATAAACAAAACAGCTCGGGGCCATACATACAACCTCCGGCAGACCCTGCATAGTAGAACAGGACATACCCGATCGATTTATGGATCGCGAGGACGACCCTTGATACGCGATGATGGCTACCTATTCGGACGTGACAAACATAGTCACACCTGAGCCGATAACCGCAGACGAACTCCATCGGAGCTATGGAGCAATGCGGCCAGATACAGAGGCGCCGCACACCCTCTTTACTTCACTGATGAAGTAATGGACCACGAATTCCCCGAAGGGTTCAAACCCGTGAATATTGAATCATACGACGGAACAACCGATCCTGTGGTATGGATCGAGGATTTTATTCTCCACATTCACATGGCCCGCGGTGATGACCTCCATGCTATCAAATACCTCCCGCTAAAGCTCAAAGGGCCAGCTCAGCACTGGCTAAACAGCCTGCCTGAAAATTCCATCGGTAGCTGGGAGGACTTGGAAGAATATTTTCTTGACAACTTCCAAGGTACTTATGTCCGGCCACTAGACGCCGACGACTTAAGTCACATAGTCCAACAGCCTAGAGAATCAGCCAGAAAATTTTGGACTAGGTTCCTAACTAAAAAGAACCAAATCGTTGACTGTCCGGATGCCAAAGCCCTAGCGGCCTTTAAACATAGCATCCACGACGAATGGCTCGTCGGCCACCTCGGCCAAGAAAAGCCGAAATCTATGGCAGCCCTTATGGCACTCATGACCCGCTTTTGCGCGGGTGAGTACCCTCTCCAACGGGTAAGGTGAGACGACCTCGATGGGGTGGCCCTAGAAGTAGTGTCGCAACTTGCGCGAGGCCACCAAGAGCGCGAGCAGGAGCTTTTGCGGCATTTGGTAGCGTGCCCTCGCGTCCCGCAGTACGGTGCTGACGAAGTACACCGGGTGCTCGACGAGGGCTGGCACACTGTTTGGGCTCGGGCCCTGTGGAGATTGTGGTCTATCCTGAGGTGGAGGGTCTCCTGAGATCTGACCGTCCTCGGGAGCGATCTATGATGTTGCCCTGCCGAGCTTGGTATCCCGCTGCTGACGGATCTGCCGCGCCTTCCTCACCCTGCGCCGCATCAGCTCTGGCTTGGCACGACGCAGCCTTGTCTTGACGCTCGTCCCGAACCGCCACCAAAGCCGCGCTAGCGGAGTACGGGGTGGCGATAAGGTAAAGTACCAAAGTCGGTAGGGGCCGTGGTGCCACCATCACCGGGGGGCTGGTGAGGTATTTCTTGAGGTCTTGGAAGGCCCGGTCTGCCTCCGAGGTCCACTTGAAAGGGCCCTTTTTCTTCATGAGCTTAAAGAAGGGCAAGGCGCGCTCGCCTAGCTTGGAGATGAAACACCCTAACGCGGTCACCCGTCCTGCCAGCTTCTGCATCTCCTTAAAGGTCTGTGGTGGGCTCATGTCTTCAGTGGCCTTGATATTCTCCGGGTTCGCCTCGATCCCTCGGTGGGATACGAGGAACCCTAGTAGCTTACCGGAGGGGATGCCAAACACGCACTTCTCTGGGTTAAGCCTCATGTTCACCCGACGCAAGCTCTCAAAGGTCTCCTCCAAGTCTTGAATCAACGTCTTCGCCTCGCGAGATTTGACCACTATGTCATCAACGTAAGCCTCTGTGTTCCTGCCGAGCTTCTGCCCCAAGACGATGTGCATCAGCCGCTGAAAGGTTGCGCCCGCATTGCATAGGCCGAAGGGCATGCGGGTGTAGCAGTACACCCCACACGGTGTCAGGAATGGCGTCTTCTCCACATCCTCCACCGCCATCTTGATTTGATGGTATCCAGAGAACGCATCCAGGAAACACAACAAGTTGCACTCGGCGGTGGAGTCGACGATTTGATCGATGCACGGAAGGGGGAACGGATCTTGGGTGCAGGCTTTGTTAAGGTTGGTGAAGTCGACGCACATCCGCTCCTTCCCACCTTTCTTCGATACCACAACAGGGTTCGCCAGCCATTCGGGGTATCGAACCTCATGGATGGTGCCTGCCGCCTCCAGCTTGCGTGTCTCTTGGACGATGAAGGCCTGCTTCTCAGTGGACTGCCGTCTTGACCGCTGCTTCACGGGGCGCATGTTGGGGCACACCCTTAGATGATGCTGGATCACCTCTCTCGGGACCCCTACCAGCTGATTGGGCTCCCACGCGAATATCTCCTTGTTTGCGTGCAAAAACCTCACCAAAGCTTCCTCTTGTCCCGGGTCAAGGCAGGTTCCTATGGTGAAGGTGGCTCCCGAAGACCCGTCCTCGCCAACCGGCACCTGCTTGGTCTCAGCCTTGTCTTGGGTAAACAACTGCTTTTTCTTGGCGGGCGCGGTCTCCTTGGCCTCGGGCATACTGGCACTGGCTGGCCGTGCTGCTGATAACCCACAAGTATAGGGGATCGCAACAGTTTTTGATAAGTAAGAATGTCGAACCCAGCGAGGAGCTAAAGGTAGAACAAATATTCCCTCAAGTTCTATCGACCACCGATACAACTCTACGCACGCTTGACGTTCGCTTTACCTAGAACAAATATGAAACTAGAAGTACTTTGTAGGTGTTTTTGGATAGGTTTGCAAGAATATAAAGAGCGCACAAATAAAAGCTAGGGGCTGTTTAGATAAAGACACAACTAAATTAGTTTTAGTAGAGAGATTTTTGTTATGAGAAAGTTATTTGTCCCCAGGCAATCGATAACTAGACCGGTAATCATTATTGCAATTTTATATGAGGGAGAGGCATAAGCTAACATACTTTCTCTACTTGGATCATATGCACTTATGATTGGAACTCTAGCAAGCATCCGCAACTACTAAAGATTCATTAAGGTAAAACCCAACCATAGCATTAAAGTATCAAGTCCTCTTTATCCCATACGCAAACAACCTACTTACTCGGGTCTGTGCTTCTGTCACTCACACCACCCACCATCAGAAAATCATGAACATATTGCAAACCCTACAGCGGGAATCCCTCACGCTTGCACGACACGAAGAGCGCCATAGGACAGCACCAATAATAAAACATGCAACTCGGACTAATCTTGATCATCAAATAACCCATAGGACAAAAAATATCTACTCAAACATCATAAGATAGCCATACATCATTGGGAAATAATATATAGAGTTGAGCACCATGTTTAAGTAGAGATTACAGCAGGTAAAAGAGAGGTTACACCGCATCATAGAGGGGGGAAGAGTTGGTGATGATGGCGGTGAAGTTGTTGGTGAAGATTGCGGTGATGATGATGGCCACGGCGGCGTTCCGACGCCACCGGAAGAGAAGGGGAGAGGGGGCCCCTTCGTCTTGTTCTTCCTTGACCTCCTCCCTAGATGGGAGAAGGGTTTCCCCTCTGGTCCTTGGCCTCCATGGCATGGGAGGGGCGAGAGCCCCTTCGAGATTGGATCTATCTCTCTATTTCTCTCTGTTTTTGCATTCTGTTCTGCTGCCCTTTCACCGTTTCTTTTATATCCGGAGATTCGTAACTCCGATTGGACTAAAACCTTCGCCGTGATTCTTTTTCCAAAAATTAGCTTTTTTGCGGCCGAAGAAGGGCATCAACCGCCTTACGGGTGGCCCACGAGGGTGGGGGGAGCGCCCTCCTGGTACGGGTGTGGGCCCCTGCCTCGTGGCCACCTCGGACACCGTTTCGCATTGATCTTTCTCCCAGATTTTCCAAATATTCCAAAAATAAGCTCCATCCGTTTTTATACCGTTTGGACTCCGTTTGATATAGAGATTCTGCGAAACCAAAAACATGCAACAGATAGGAACTGACACTGGGTACTGGGTCAATATGTTAGTCCCAAAAATAGTATAAAAAGTTGCCAAAAAGTATATGGAAGTTGTAGAATATTAGCATGGAACAATCAAAAATTATAGATACGACGGAGACGTATCAGCATCCCAAGCTTAATTCCTGCTCGTCCTCGAGTAGGTAAATGATAAAAAAGATAATTTTTGTTGTGGAATGATACCTAGCATAATCTTGATCATGTATCTAATCATGGCATGAATATTAAGACACGAGTGATTCAAAGAAATAGTCTATCATTTGACATAAAACAATAATACCTCAAGCCCACTAATAAAGCAATCATGTCTTTTCAAAATAACATGGCCAAAGAAAGTTATCCCTACAAAATCATATAGTCTGGCTATGCTCCATCTTCACCACACCAAATATTCACATCATGCACAACCCCGATGACAAGCTAAGCAATTGTTTCATACTTTTGACGTTCTCAAACCTTTTCAACATTCACGCAATACATGAGCGTGAGCCATGGACATAGCACTATAGGTGGAATAGAATATGATGATGGGGGTTATGTGGAGAAGACAAAAAGGAGAAAGTCTCACATCGACTAGGCGTATCAACGGGCTATGGAGATGCCCATCAATAGATATCAATGTGAGTGAGTAGGGATTGCCATGCAACAGATGCACTAAGAGCTATAAGTGTATGAAAGCTCAAACTGGAAACTAAGTGGGTGTGCATCCAACTTGCTTGCTCATGAAGACCTCGGGCATTTGAGGTAGCCCATCGTTGGAATATACAAGCCAAGTTCTATAATGAAAATTTCCACTAGTATATGAAAGTGATAACTCAAGAGACTCTCTATATGAAGAACATGGTGCTACTTTGAAGCACAAGTGTGGTAAAAGGATAGTAACATTGCCCCTTCTCTCTTTTTCTCTCATTTTTTTGTTTTCCCTTTTTTTTTCTTTTTTGGGCCTTCTCTTTTTTTGGCCTTTCTCTCTTTATATATATATATATATTTTTTTTATTTTTGCGTCCGGAGTCTCATCCTGACTTGTGGGGGAATCATAGTCTCCATCATCCTTTCCTCACTGGGGCAATGCTCTAATAATGATGATCATCACACTTTTATTTACTTACAACTCAATATTACAACTCGATATCTAGAACAAAGATATGAATCTATATGAATGCCTCCAGCGGTGTACCGGGATGTGCAATGATCTAGCGTAGGAATGACATCAAAAAACGGACAAGCCATGAAAACATCATGCTAGCTATCTTACGATCATGCAAAGCAATATGACAATGAATGCTCAAGTCATGTATATGATGATGATGGAAGTTGCATGGCAATATATCTCGGAATGGCTATGGAAATGCCATAATAGGTAGGTATGGTGGCTGTTTTGAGGAAGATATAAGGAGGTTTATGTGTGATAGAGCGTATCGTATCACGGGGTTTGGATGCACCGACGAAGTTTGCACCAACTCTCGAGGTGAGAAAGGGCAATGCACGGTACCGAAGAGGCTAGCAATGATGGAAGGGTGAGAGTGTGTATAATCCATGGACTCAACATTAGTCATGAAGAACTCACATACTTATTGAAAAAATCTATTAGTCATCAAAACAAAGTACTACGCACATGCTCCTAGGGGGATAGATTGGTAGGAAAAGACCATCGCTCGTCCCCGACCGCCACTCATAAGAAAGACAATCAATAAATAAATCATGCTCCGACTTCATCACATAACGGTTCACCATACGTGCATGCTACGGGAATCACAAACTTCAACACAAGTATTTCTACAATCCACAACTACCCACTAGCATGACTCTAATATCACCATCTTTATATCGCAAAACTATTGCAAGGAATCAAACATATCATATTCAGTGATCTACAAGTTTTATGTAGGATTTTATGACTAACCATGTGAATGACCAGTTCCTGTCATCTCTCTAAATAGATATAAGTGAAGCACGAGAGTTTAATTCTTTCTACAAAAGATATTCCCACGCTCTAACAAATATAAGTGAAGCAAAAGAGCATTCTACAAATGGCGGTTTCTATGTAGAGAGAAACAGACAATCGAAGCTTCAAATGATATAAGTGAAGCACATGAAGCATTCTATAAAGCCATACTCAAAGAATATAAGTGAAGTGCAAAGAGCATTCTATAAATCAACCAAGGACTATCTCATACCAGCATGGTGCATAAAAGAAAAGTGAAAACTGAATGCAAAAGACGCTCCAAGATTTGCACATATCACATGAATGAAACGAAACCGAAAACATACCGATATTTGTTGAAGAAAGAGGGGATGACTTCCGGGGCATCCCGAAGCTTAGATGCTTGAGTCTCCTTGAACATTTACTGGGGGTGCCTCGGGCATCCCCAAGCTTGATCTCTTGCCTCTCTTCCTTCTTCTCACATCGAGATCTTCTCGATCATCGAACACTTCATCCACACAAAACTTCAACAGAAAACTCGGTAAGTTCCGTTAGTATAATAAAGAAAATCACTACTCTAAGTACTGTTGCAAACCAATTCATATTTTGTTTTTGCATTGTGTATACTTTAATATAACTTTTTCATGGCTTAATCCACTGGTATAAGTTGATAGTTTCATCAAAACAAGCAAACTATGCATCAAAAACAGAATCTGTCAAAAACAGAACAGTCTGTAATAATCTGAACATTCACCATACTTATGATACGTGAAAAATTCTGCCAAAATTAGGAAAAATAAACAATTTGTATATAAAGATATTGCAGAAAGAATCAGAACCATTTGAAGTTCCAGTAGAAAATTAAAAATGGTGCACTACAGCCAAACTTTCTGTCCTGCACCGCACAAACCAACAAGCATTGTAAACATCCTAAAGTCAAACCTTGGCACATTATTTTTATATTACAATGGAATTGTACAAGGGGATAATTATTTTTGTTGAAAAGTTTCTGTAATCTAGATTCACAAAGTTTCCGTGAGCATGAACAAAGTTCAAGGCTAGCTCCCACCTCAACAATGCTTGTCTTTCTCACTTTCGCTTTTCTTTTTGAAAAAGTTTTGGGTTCCCCTCTTTATTTTTGTTGTTTTTTAAACTAAATGAAAGCAATCAACAGAAATAAATGACTCTCTAAAACTTCCAGGTTGTCTCCCTGGCAGCGCTTTCTTTAAAGCCATTAAGCTAGGCATATAGTGCTCAGTAATGGATCCACCCGGATCCCAAGGTATATCAAAGCCAATCTTAATTAGCAATGATTTGGTACTTAGTAGTGAGCACAAAGCAACATATATCACATAATGACGAAGTCTAACTCTCTTCCTATGCATCGGCATGTGATAAAAGAACAATTCATGCACACAAAGTAAAGGCCAATGCATAGTATAAACAGTTTCTTGCAATTTTATAGTGTTAGAAACATAGAGAGGTGGAGATATAGTTCCTATCTCATAATAATTGCAAGTAGGAGCAGCAAGTACACGCATATTATATTCATCAAAATCATCATGTGCAACGGTAAAAGGCAACCCATCAATATAATCTTTAATAAGTGCAAACTTCTCCGATATAGTATAATCGGGAGAATTCAAAAAGATAATAGGACCATCATGCGTGGGTGCAATAGCAACAATTTCATGTTTAACATAAGGAACTATAGCAAGTTCATCTCCATAAGCATAATTCATATTGGCATCTTGGCCACAAGCATAGCAAGCATCATCAAAAAGGGATATTTCAAAAGAATCAACGGGATCATAGCAATTATCATAGCATTCATCCTTCGGTAAGCATGAAGTGAAAACAATGTATGAGGTGAAGAGTTACTCTCATTAGAAGGTGGGCACGGGTAGCTAATCTGCTCTTCCTCCTTTTGTTCTTCGCTCTCCTCCTCATCCTTTTCATCCAATGAGCTCACAGTTTCATCAATTTCCTCTTCCATAGATTCCTGCAAAATATTAGTCTCTTCTTGGACAACAGAGACTTTCTTAATAAGTGCATTAATATAGGCATTATATTCATAATTATCATAGCAACATGTTAGGATAGCTAAATTTTCAGGCCTATAAACATCATCATCAAAAGCTTCATACTTTTCAAACATAGATTCAATTTCATAAGCACCCTTGAAAGCAACAAATTCTTCTATTTGTTCCACATCATAGTAATCATATATACCTCTAGCATAAGAAGCCAAGGTTTCATTATCATTAAATTTGCATATAAAGGGGAGGTGTGGAGCATTCATCCTAGAGCAAAAAGTATAATCATAATTCAAGCATACTTGCCGAGCATACCACTTCAATATATAAATTTGATCCCATAATAGTTTCCCTTTTTGTGCCAAGCGATAATCCCTAAAGTATTCTCGTTGATCCAACGTTACTCCCATTATCAAATTGAATGAGGTTTTCTCAGGATTATCAAAGTGGTACATAATATTTTGCACATATTGAGCATCAAGGGTTTTAGGAGGTTCCCCATCTCCATGAGCAGAAAGTACACCTAAATTTTTTGGTATTTCGCGTTCCATATCCGTAACTAAAGATAGATAACAACTAAGAACAGCAAATAAAAATTACTTAGTGATAAAGCAAACAAGCACACACGAGAATATTCAACCCACGCTATTTCTCCCCGGCAACGGCGCCAGAAAAAGGTCTTGATAACCCACAAGTATAGGGGATCGCAATAGTTTTCGATAAGTAAGAATGTCGAACCCAACGAGGAGCTAAAGGAAGAAAAAATATTCCCTCAAGTTCTATCGACCACCGATACAACTCTACGCACGCTTGACGTTCGCTTTACCTAGAACAAGTATGAAACTAGAAGTACTTTGTAGGTGTTTTTGGATAGGTTTGCAAGAATATAAAGAGCGCGTAAATAAAAGCTAGGGGCTGTTTAGTTAAAGACACAACTAAATTAGTTTTAGTAGAGAGCTTTTTGTTACAAGAAAGTTATTTGTCCCTAGGCAATCGATAACTAGACCGGTAATCATTATTGCAATTTTATATGAGGGAGAGGCATAAGCTAACATACTTTCTCTACTTGGATCATATGCACTTATGATAGGAACTCTAGCAACCATCCGAAACTATTAAAGATTCATTAAGGTAAAACCAAACCATAGCATTAAAGTATCAAGTCCTCTTTATCCCATACGCAAACAACCTACTTACTCGGGTCTGTGCTTCTGTCACTCACGCCACCCACCATAAGCAGATCATGAACATATTGCAAACCCTACAGCGGGAATCCATCACGCTTGCGCGACACGGAGAGCACCATAGGACAACACCAATAATAAAACATGCAACTCAAACCAATCTTGATCATCAAATAACCCATAGGACAAAACATATCTACTCAAACATCATAAGATAGCCATACATCATTGGGAAATAATATATAGCGTTGAGCACCATGTTTAAGTAGAGATTACAGCGGGTAAGAGAGAGGTTACACTGCTGCATAGAGGGGGGAAGATTTGGTGATGATGGCGGCGAAGTTGTTGGTGAAGATTGCGGTGATGATGATGGCCACGGCAGTGTTCCGGCGCCACCGAAAGAGAAGGGGAGAGGGGGCCCCTTCGTCTTGTTCTTCCTTGACCTCCTCCCTAGATGGGAGAAGGGTTTCCCCTCTGGTCCTTGGCCTCCATGGCGTGGGAGGGGCGAGAGACCCACCGAGATTGGATCTATCTCTCTGTTTCTGTGTTCTGTTCTACTGCCCTTTCACCGTTTCTTTCATATCAGGAGATCCGTAACTCTAATTGGACTGAAACCTTCGCCGTGATTTTTTTTCCAAAAATTAGCTTTCTTGCAGCCGAAGAAGGGCATCAACTGCCTTACGGGTGGCCCACGAGGGTGGGGGCGCGCCCTCCTGGTATGGGCGTGGGCCCCTGCCTCGTGGCCACCTCGGACACTGTTTCGCGTTGATCTTTCTCCCAGATTTTCCAAATATTCCAAAAATAAGCTCCGTCCATTTTATCCTGTTTGGACTCCGTTTGATATGGATATTCTGCGAAACCAAAAACATGCAACAGACAGGAACTGGCACTGGGCACTGGATCAATATGTTAGTCCCAAAAATAGTATAAAAAGTTGTCAAAAAGTATATGGAAGTTGTAGAATATTGGCATGGAACAATTAAAAATTATAGATACGACGGAGACGTATCAGCTGCTGCCGTGGCCTTGAAGGCGAGCCTGAGCGCCCTCACTGCCTCTTTAGTGTCCCCCTTGATGGTGAGGACGCCCTTGCTCCCTGGCATCTTCATGAGGTTGTAGGCCGGGTGAGTCGCCGCCATGAACTGAGCAAGAGCCGGGTACCCGAGTATGGCATTGTACGGGAGACCGATGCGGGCGATGTCGAAGTCCACTAGCTCTATGCGGTAGTTGTCGCGTGTGCCGAAGGTGACAGGGAGGCAGATCTGCCCTAGAGAATGGGCAGCTCCACCACCCACTCCCGAAAAAGGCTTGCTGAGGTTGAGCCGCTCGGGCGGCACGTGGAGTATGCTGAAGGCTTCCACGGAGAGCAAGTTGAGGCCGGCACCTCCATCGATGAGGGTCTTGGTGACGACCACGTTGCAGATGGTAGGTGTGCAGAGCATTGGGAGTATGCCAGAGCCGGCAGTGGAGCCGGGGTGGTCTTCCAAGTCAAAGGTGAGGTCGGCCTCCAGCGAAGCCCAACCCGGCGGAGCCCCTGGGCGCTTGGAGGCTGCTCCAATCTGATGGAAGAAAGGCTTGACGTGGCGATCTAAAGGCGGCGCTTGGGAGCCACCCAACAGCGCCGCGACTGCGTGGTGCGCCGGCACCGCGTAGCGCATGGTGAAGAGGTTGCAGAGTTCTTCCCAGGACGCCACCATGGATCCTAGGAGGTTGAGCAGCCAGACGCGCGCCTCGCCGGCGAGGGCCATGGGGAACCAGTTGGCCATGATCTTGTCGTCGCCTCCGGCTTCGAGGACGGCCTCCTCGTATGCCAACAGGAACGGCGCCGGATCTGCCGCGCTGTCGTAACGCAGCGGCATCTCCAGCCTGAACTTGGTTGGCCATCGCACCTGCCATAGAGCGGGGGCCAGGGCTCGGTACCCAGACTCCCTGCTGCAGGTGTTGGTCGCAAAAGTGGGTGGCGGCACTCCTGCCATGGGAGCGATGCGCGGCGGCACTGGGCGCAGGTTGGTGGAGAGGAGCTCCGGCGCACCCCTACTTGGCACACCAAATGTCGGATGTGGGGTTCCGGCAAACCCTTAAGGTTCGAACACTGGGGTGCGCGCGAAGTCTTTCCCTCCTACCGATCTACGCTCTAGCTTGCTAAGATCTCGCGGACGAACTCGACGAGCTCACAACACAGAAAGAGACACGGGGTTTATACTGGTTCGGGCCACTTTTGTGGTGTAATACCCTACTCCAGTGTGGTGGTGGTGGATTGCCTCTTGGGCTGATGATGAACAGTACAAGGGAAGAACAGCCTCCTGAGGTTGAGGGGTTCTTGTGGCTAGGCTCTCGATCGGATTGGATCAAGCTCAGATGAGATGCCTCTACTGTGGTGGCTAGCTCTACTTATATAGGCCCTGGTCCTCTTCCCAAATATCGAGCGGGAAGGGAGCCAACAACGGCGGGCAAATTTGAAGGGGGACAACTAGTACAAGCTATCCTGACAAAAGCAGTCTTCGCCTGCGAAAAGCTCTGTGGTGACGCCGTCTTGGGCTCCACGATGACCTCTGCCTTGCCGTCCTCCTGGTCTTGGTCTTGTTGCACCAATATGGCAACCTTTTCCTGGTGCCTCGGTGCTCTTCGCCTGCGCTTGCTTCCTTAGCACCAAAGAGGAAATGGGGATGCTGCGCGCACTGGCGCCCGCCTGGCACCGTTCGTCATGGCTCACGTCACGAGAGCCTCATGAGATTTGCCTCGCCTTGATATTTCCACTAGTCGTGAGCCTGCCTAGCTAGGCCACTCCAGAGGAGGTATTGCGTCGTCCGCCTCGCGAGGGTCTTGGATGCCTTGTCAATGAAGATGGGCCGTATGGCCTGTTGCTTAGACACTCCGTGGGCCGCAGGCAGGCAAGTCTGGGGACCCCCGTTCCCAAAACACCGACAGGGACCATCCAGCTTGGACCGCATACTCGATCGTTCGTGCCAGATACATGGCACCCCAGACAAACCAGCCAATCATACCAACAGGGATTGTTGGGTTTTCAAACAGGCCGGCAAGTTAAATGCCGAGAACAAGGAAAAGGGATCACAAAGTGAGGCCGATGACGAAGAGCCCCGGCAACCAAATTAAGGGGGGCATAAGAAGTACCCCCTCAAGTCAAAATGGTGAACATGATATATGCTACACACATCCCCAAAAGGGAGCGGAAGCACGCACTAAGGGACGTTTATGCGATAGAGCCAGTCGCCCCAAAATTCAACCCGTGGTCATTGTGCCCGATCACTTTTGATCGTCAAGATCATCCGGCCAGTATCCGGCATGGTGGATCGGTTGCACTAGTCCTGGACCCAATCATTGATGGATTCCATCTAACGCGAGTCCTCATGGATGGTGGCAGCAACCTCAATATGCTCTATCAGGATACAGTACGCAAAATGGGCATTAACCCATCACGGATCAAGCCCACAAGGACTACCTTTAAAGGAGTCATACCAGGTGTAGAGGCCCGCTGTGCGGGCTCAATCACACTAGAGGTTGTCTTTGGATCCCCTGATAATTTCCGAAGCGAAGAGGTAATCTTCGACATCGTCGCATTCCGTAGCGGTTATCACGCACTGCTCGGGTAGACAATATTTGCTCGGTTCAACGCGGTGCCGCACTATGCTTACCGTAAGCTCAAGATGCCCGGTCCACACGGCGTCAAAATGGTCAATGGAAACATGGAATGCTCCCTCCGCACAGAGGATCACATCGCCGCCCTAGCAGCAGAAATACAAAGCGGCCTTCTCAAGCAGAACCGTAATCCAGCTACCGAGCCCCTGGACACCGTTAAGAAGGTCCGGACTATGCTGCAACAGGACAGCTCGGCTCGTCAAGAGCTCGATTAGCAATTTGGCCTCCGTCCCAGCCCCGGTCAAGCAGTGGTATTCATACCACGCGTACATAATTACGCACTCAAAATTCCATGGGCATCCATAGAGGCAAAGCTAGCTTGTAATCCATAGTTCGGCTCGGCCGATCCCGGGCACACATATACTTTCACTATTTCCTTTTTCCTTTTCCAGGTTTCATTTACATAGGCCTTCTTGGACGGCCTGATTATCGGTCCTGTAAAAGGATAAATATACCAGGATGGCAGGAAGCACAGACGTACAGGGGAAGTTCTAGAGGTCAAACTAACGATCACTCTACCTGTTGTCAGGACCCACACGTAGCTCACCTTTGATTGTTGCATGTTAAATAGCCGGTTGCTTATCACACTATTGGTATCAATGCGCTTTGACGCATTAATCCAGTTATAATGGAAATAGTTCGTGGCCCAAGTTAAGGGCCCCAGATATTACCTCTGTTCTCTTTCTGTTTTCCTTTCGATAACTCATCTTGTAGCACCCGTACACTTTGGTACGTTTCATATTTTCCAGGGGCTCCCCAGTGCCCCATAATACGGCAACAAAGTCCGAACACTTTTTATAGTATAGTTTGGCACCCCGAATTTAGCATTATATGCATTGTCTCTGAATCATGTCTTTGGTCAATAGTTGGGTTTCCCGGCTCCTGTGCTTGCTACCTTACGTTCCGCTATATCGGCTAAGGTAGTAAAGGGAGAACTACTACGATTGTGCCTTGGTTTATCCAAAGGAGCACCTTAGTAGAGAAAGCCGAAAACTGACAGTCATGACGCGGCGAGAGCAGGTCAGCTCTTCGGAGGTTGCAAATTGTTGGAGATTTCTTCTGCTTTACACGAAGGATCGGTACTTCCCGATCAGATGCTTATAGCACTCTATTTCTAATACTAGGGGCTGCGTCCATGTTTTTATTGTCGAACTCCTATGGCTAACTGAGGGCGTTATAGTCGAATAGTCTGGTTGTCTGGTTCGTTGCGCTAAACAACTCCTTTAAGGACCATATAATTGGATCAAGATTGTTTAGATTCCATCCCGAACAACTTCGTACTACCTACGTGGGGGAAGAAGCCGACGACTGGCCAACCCTCAGATTTCATACAACACGGCCACATAGGAGGTAAGATTAAACATAACAAGCATTATATTACAAACCCACTTTGTTTTATCATACAAGGTAGAGGCAACTGGAATACACTCATTCAAAGATGACGTCTTTCGCACAATGATCCGCAACAATGCGGGGCCCCTCCATGACATCGCCAAAATATCGCTCGGGTGTGTGGTACTCCTTGACCTCAGGCGACCCTTTGGTCGCTAGCTTGACAACATCCATCTTCGCCCACCAGACATTGATGTAGGAGAATGCCAAACGCGCACCCTCGATGTAGACGGACCGCTTGACGATGTCCAGCCGAGGGCAGACATCCACCGGCTGCTTCACGAGCCCGAAGTAACTGTTGGGTATAGCTTCGACTGGCCACAACCAGATTATTAAATCCTTCATGGCTAGTTCGGCCACCCTATGCAGCTCAACCAGCTGTTTTAGCTGATCGACGAAGGGCACCGCATGTTCTGGCGCAAGATATTGCAACCAGAACAATTTCTCCGTGGAGCTCCCTTCCTTGGCTCGAAAGAACTCCGCCGGGTCGGACACACTGCGCGGTAGATCTGCGTAGGCTCCTGGAGAACTCCGAATCCGGGTTAGTAAGAGATACTTCTTCCTCATATACTTGCTTTACATACTAAATGCCTTACCCACCGCAATCTTCCTGGCCTCCTGGATCTCTTGGAGGGCGCCCTGGGCCTCATGCCAGGCCATCTCTGCGCTCTGACGAGCCTTGGCGAGTTCGGACTCTCGAGCCGACGCGTCGCCCTCCAAGGTCTCGCACTTCCTCACCGTGTCCTGGAGCTCTTGTTGAACCTCGTTGACCCGGGCCTTGAGCTTCTTACGGGCGGCCTGCTCCTTGACAGCCTTCCCCTCGGCTTCGCCTAGGGCCTTTTTCAGGGCCTCGACCTCAATCGTCGCTCCTATACATATCATGACACTTCGGTCAATATATATCATCTTACTCTTTTCGAATATTTCCCGGGTTATTACATACCTTGATTCTCCTAGAGCTGCCTTTTCACCTGGCCGAGCTCCTCCTCGGCCTGCTCCAGTCTCCGCTTAAGTTAGGAGACTTCGGCAGCATGTGAGGTCGCGGCCAGCAGCGACGCTTGCATATTCATTCCAGAAAAAATTAGTTAGTTTCCTACAATAAAGGATTGATCCTCTGTCCGGCTTTTCTTTCCGAACACCGGACAGTGTCTCAAGGGCTACTGTCTATATTGGGATTTTCTCTCTTTGTGTCGCTTACCTCAAAACATGTCAGCAGGCTACTGCAGGCTTCAGTGAGTCCACTCTTCGCGGACTGAACCCTTTCAATCACCGTTCCCATAAGAAAACGATGCTCATCCACAATGGATGCCCCTCGCAGCACATCCAGCAGATTATCCGGCGCCCCTAGTTGGACAGGGGTCACCGGTGGAATTGGCGCACCCCACTCTTTCGAAGGAGGATGCTCGCCGGATTTCGAAGTGGTATTGGTCTCCGGAATCGTATCCGACTGAGGGCCAAACTGAATATGGCCGTCCTCGCCCATCTCCATGGGGTTCTGTTCCCCCATGTGTCTGGCGGTAGAGGTCTCGCCCTCTAGCGTCTCCCTGACAGCGGCCTGAGCCTCTCCCCGGATTGGAGCGGCCCTTCGGGACAGCACCTCGGTGTCGTCCTTGGCCTTGGGACAATCAGCGACCGGCGGAGATTCGTTGGCCATCGCCTTTGAGTCCAACGAACCCCCTGATGAGGATCACCGGAAGCTGTCATGAGCCGGACTGTAATAGCACAATTAACCATGTCAGTACATTGAAGAGGAGAGGCTGGACATGTGGGTATGCGGGAGTCATAGCATTTTCAAGGCAGCTTGAGGCTTAGTGCGGGGGTGTCGCTCCGGACTGCTATCGACGTCCCACGCGGAATTATCCGCGAAGGAGCCCTTCCCTTTCTTGGACGTCCCCGCCTCCAGGTTCATGGAGGCCGCCCTCTTCTTCCTTCCCTCATCAGGGGGAGGGTTGTCCTCCTCCTCCTCCTCCTCCTCCTCGTCATCTTCGGCGGCGGAGGAGCGGGTCTTCTCTTCGTACGTCGCGTCCGAAGCGCCCTTGCGACATGTGTCGGTGTCAAAACCAGTGGATCTCGGGTAGGGGGTCCCAAACTATGCGTCTAGGATCGATGGTAACAGGAGACGGGGGAAACAATGTTTACCCAGGTTCGGGCCCTCTCTATGGAGCTAATACCCTACTTCCTGCTTGATTGATCTTGATGAATATGAGTGTTAAAAGAGTTGATCTACCACGAGATCGTAATGGCTAAACCCTAGAAGTCTAGCCTATGAGTATATGGTAATGAATCTCTCCCATCCAGACTATACTCTCCGGTTTATATAGATACCGGAGAGATCTAGGGTTACACGGAGTCAGTTACATAAGAGGGAATCTTCATAATCGGTCACCTAGCTTGCCTTCCACGCCAAGGACAGTCCAATCCGGACACGGGTATAGTCTTCAGTCTTCGTGTCTTCACAGCCCATTAGTCCGGCCCATGGATAACAGGTCGGACGCCTGAGGACCCCTTAGTCCAGGACTCCCTCAGTAGCCCCTGAACCTGGCTTCAATGACGAGGAGTCTGGCGTGCAGATTGTCTTTGGCATTGCAAGGCGGGTTCCCCTTCTCCCGAACTCCAAGATAGTCTTCGGACGCGATGATTGTATCCGGACCTGTTACACACCATGCACAACTGCAGAGATAATATATATATTTTACACGAGTCCCATCTGCTAACAGCTTTCTGCATTACATCCGCTCGGTCATAATTTCGAACCGTCTGTCCCATGTTCCAAGAAGCGGTTGCTATTGGCATGTCTTGTTGAAGCAGAGATCGTGTCCCCTTATCGCAGGATTCTCATCAATGCAGGCATGGGTAACCCAACTGTGTCGTTTGCACAGCCTATGGGAATAGGCGAATCTTAAGGCGAGCGAGGAGGCGTTTAATGTTTGCTGCCTTTATAAGAGGATAAGGATCCCCTCTTCCTCTTCTCACACTTTCCCGATCGTGAGCTCCAGCGCCCAAGTTTTCTTCTCCTTTCCACTCAAGCAGCCATGTCCGGATCCAGTGGTCAGGGCAAGTTGATGGTCTCCTCCGTCAAGGAGGAGGACATTACTGAGCTCCGGGCAGCCGAATATTTGGCGAAGGGAATTGCCCATCGCTTGCCAGCCGAGGGACAAATCGTCCCCACGCCGGAGCCCAACGAGAGGGTAGTATTCCTCCCTTATTTCTTCCGCGGGCTTGGGTTTCCACTCCACCCTTTCATCCGTGGGCTAATGTATTACTACGGGGTAGATTTCCATGATCTGTCCCCAAATTCCTTCCTCAACATCTCAGTGTTTATCGTCGTGTGCGAGGCCTTCCTCCGCATCCAACCCCACTTTGGGCTGTGGCTCAAGGTCTTCAACGTGAAGCCAAAGGTGGTGGATGGTCAGCACGTGGAATGCGGAGGGGCAATGGTGAGTAAATTGTCCAACATCTCCTGGCCCAAAGGCACCTTTGTGGATACGGTAAAGGAGTGGCAGAAGAAGTGGTTCTACATCACAGAACCACGCGGCACCACCTGGGCCGCAGCTACCGTATTCCGCTCCGACGCTCCTGTTCGACTCACCTCTTGGGTCGAGAAGAGTCTGGACTGGTGCTCCCCTGACGAGCTGATAGCGCTGCAGACGCGTGTTCAGAGCATGGTAACACAGAGCATCAAGCTCATTCATGTGATCCAGGTGATGTTAGTTTGCCAGATCCTTCTGTGCCAGCTCCGAAGTCGGCCGCTGTGGGAGTTCAATCCGAAGAAGCACCAGGCCCTGGTGAGGCTCTTCGATACTACGCATGAAGGCACATGGAAGTTGCTCTTCAAGGGCTATGAGAAACCACCGACCACGGATTCAGACCATGGTCACGATTATACACACCCTGCCAGCAAGGTATGTTATTTCGACCGTATCCTCAACCTAATTCTTTCGAGGATGATGTCTGAGCTTTCGTTATTGCTCTTTCAGGGCTGGGTGGAGAGGGCGAAGCGGATCCAGTGTCCGGCTCCGCTGCTTGAAGAGCCAGTCATCCCACGTCTGGCAAAGATGCTGGTGCCGGCTCCATATAAGGCGCCGGAGAAGAAGGCCAAGAAGAAGGCAAAGGGAGCCAAGAGTGGCCTCCGCCGCAAGGGTACTTCGGACGTGGCGTCCGAAGACGACAAAACTCATTCCTCTGTCCTTGAGGACAATGACGGGGAAGAGGAGGAGGAGGAGGAAGAAAACAATCCTCCCCCTGAGGAGAGGAAGAAGAAGAGGGCGGCCCCGGTGCATCTGGAGGCGGAGACGCCCAAAAAGGGGAAGGGCGTTTCGGCGGTCAACACCGCATGGGACGTCGACAGCAGTCCGGAACGACGCCCCCCGCACTAAGCCCCAGGCCGCATTGTAAGTGATATGGCTTATTTATGCGCATCCAGCCCTTTCTCTCCATTATCTTGATGTAGTTAACTGTACCATTGCAGTCCGGCCCGCGACCTAATCTAGCGATCCTCGTCTGGAAGTTCGTTGGCTCCGTCGGAGATGGTGAGCCAGTTGCCACCGCCTGCTTATTCCCCCGGGGCCGGGGACGGCACCGAAGTGCTGTCCCGGAGGGTCAGTCCGAGTCGGGGGGGGGGGGAGCCCAGGACACTGTCCGGGAGGCGCCACGAGGCGAGGCCTCCCTTGCCGGACACATGGAGGAAACGATCCCCATGGGGACTAGTGAAGAGGGCCGCACCCATCTTGGCCCTCAGCCGAATACGATTCCGGAGACCCAAAAGGCTCCGGAGTCGGGCGGGCAGCCCTCTTCAAAGGAGGGGGGGTGCATCGCTTCTTCCGGTGGTCCCTGTCCATCCAGGGACGTGATAACCCACAAGCATAGGGGATCGCAACAGTTTTCGAGGGTAGAGTATTTAACCAAACTTTATTGATTCGATACAAGGGGAGCCAAAGAATATTCTCAAGTATTAGCAGCTGAGTTGTCAATTCAAGCACACCTGGAAACTAAGTATCTGCAGCAAAGTGTTTAGTAGCAAAGTAATATGATAGTGGTGGTAACGGCAACAAAAGTAAAGACAAAAAAAGTAATGTTTTTGGTATTTTGTAGTGATTGTAACAGTAGCAGTAGGAAAGTAAATAAGCGAGAACCAGTATATGGAAAGCTCGTAGGCATCGGATCAGTGATGGATAATTATGCCGGATGCGGTTCATCATGTATCAGTCATAACATAGGGTGACACAGAACTAGCTCCAATTCATCAATGTAAAGTAGGCATGTATTCCGTATTTAGTCATACATGCTTATGGAAAAGAACTTGCATGACATCTTTTGCCCTACCCTCCCGTGGCAGCGGGGTCCTATTGGAAACTAAGGGATATTAAGGCCTCCTTTTAATAGAGAATCGGAACAAAGCATTAGCACATGGTGAATACATGAACTCCTCAAACTATGGTCATCACCGGGAGTGGTCTCGATTATTGTCACTTCGGGGTTGCCGGATCATAACACATAGTAGGTGACTATAGACTTGCAAGATAGGATCAAGAACTCACCTATATTCATGAAAACATAATAGGTTCAGATCTGAAATCATGGCACTCGGGCCCTAGTGACAAGCATTAACATAGCAAAGTCATAGCAACATCAATCTCAGAACATAGTGGATACTAGGGATCAAACCCTAACAAAACAAACTCGATTGCATGATAAATCTCATCCAACCCATCATCGTCCAGCAAGCCTATGATGGAATTACTCACGCACGGCTGTGAGCATCATGAAATTGGTGATGGAGGATGGTTGATGATGACGACTGCGACGAATCCCCCTCTCCGGAGCCCCGAACGGACTCCAGATCAGCCCTCCCGAGAGAGATTAGGGCTTGGCGGCAGCTGCATATCGTAAAACGCGATGATTTCTTCTCTCTTATTTTTTTCTCCCCGAAAGCCAATATATAGAGTTGGAGTTGGCGTCGGAGGGTGTCCAGGGGGCCCACGAGGTAGGGGCGCGCCCTAGAGGGGGGGGGCGCCCCCACCCTCGTGGATAAGGTGTGGGCCCCCTGGTCTTCATCTTTGGTGAGGATTTTTTATTATTTTTTCTAAGGTGTTGCGTGGAGTTTCAGGACTTTCCGAGAATATTTTCTTTCTGCACATAAAACAACACCATGGCAATTCTGCTGAAAACAGCGTCAGTCCGGGTTAGTTCCATTCAAATCATACAAGTTAGAGTCCAAAACAAGGGCAAAAGTGTTTGGAAAAGTAGATACGACGGAGACGTATCAACTCCCCCAAACTTAAACCCTTGCTTGTCCTCAAGCAATTCAGTTGACAAACTGAAGGAAAGAAAGAAAAACTTTTACAAACTCTATTTGCTCTTGTTGTTGTAACTATGTCTAGCCAGCATTCAATTTTTCAGCATATATCATAACTAACCATATTTGCAATAATTCTCAGGTCTCACAATTACTCATATCAATAGCATAATCAACTAGCGAGCCATAATAATAAACCTCGGATGATAACACTTTCTCAAAACAATCATAATATGATCTAACAAGATGGTATCTCGCTAGCCCTTTCTGAGACCGCAAAACATAAATGCAGAGCACCTTTAAAGATCAAGGACTAACTAGACATTGTAATTCATGGTAAAAGGGATCCAATCATAGTCACACCTAACATAGATTAATAGTGATGAATGCAAATGACACTTGTGCTCTCCAGCTAGTGCTTTTTAATAAGAGGGTGATGACTCAACATAAAAAGTAAATGTATAGGCCCTTCGTAGAGGGAAGCAGGGATTTGTAGAGGTGCCAGAGCTTGGTTTTGAAATAGAGATAAATTGCATTTTGAGCGGTATACTTTCATTGTCAACGTAACAACTAAGAGATGGCGATATCTTCCATGCTAAACAAATTATAGGTGGTTCCCAAACAGAATGGTAAAGTTTATACTCCCCCTCCACCAACAAGCATTAATCCATGACTTGCTCGAAACAACGAGTGTCTCCAACATACATCAGGTCCCAGGGGGAGTTTTGTTTGCTATTAATTTTGATTTAGTTTGCATAAAGCATGGGACTGGGCATCCCGGGGGACCAGCCATGTTCTCGTGAGTGAGGAGCGGAGTCCACTCCTCTTGAGAATAACCCGCCTAACACGGAAGATAAGGACAGCCTTGGTTGATACATGAGCTATTCGAGCATACAAAACAAAATGTTTATTTGAAGGTTTAGAGTTTGGCACATACAAATTTACTTGGAATGGCAGGTAGATACCGCATATAGGAAGGTATGGTGGACTCATCTGGAATAAATTTGGGGTTTAAGGGATTGGATGCACAAGCAGTATTCCCGCTTAGTACAGGTGAAGGCTAGCAAAAGACTGGGAAGCGACCAACTAGAGAGCGACGACAGCCATGTACATGCATTAAAATTAATAAACATTGGATGCAAGCATGAGTAGGATATAATCCACCATGAACATAAATATCGTGGAGGCTATGTTGATTTTGTTTCAACTACATCCGTGAACATGTGCCAAGTCAAGTCACTTAAATCATTCAAAGGAGGATACCACCCCATCATACCACATCATAATCATCTCAATAGCATGTTTGCACGCAAGGTAAATCATTATAACTCATAGCTAATTAGGCATGGCACAAGCAACTATGATCTCTAATTGTCATTGCAAACATGTTTATTCATAATAAGCTGAATCAAGAACGACGGACTCATCATATTTACAAAAACAAAAGAGGTCGAGTTCATACCAGCTTTTCTCATCTCAGTCAGTCCATCATATATCATCATAATTTCCTTTCACTTGCACGACCGAATGGTGTGAATAATAATAAGGGTGCATGTGCATTGGACTAAGCTGGAATCTGCGAGCATTCAATAAACATGAGAAGACAAGGCAATATGGGCTCTTGGTTAAATCAACAATAAAGCATATAAGAGCTACTACAACAATATAATCATGGTCTTCTCCTACTGACTCCCAAAGAAAAGAAAAGAAATAAAAACTATTTACACGGGAAAGCTCCCAACAAGCAAAAGAAGAACGGGAAATATTTTTGGGTTTTCTTTTTAATTACTACTACAGCAAGAAAGTAAACTACTACTAATTTTTTTTGGTTTTCTTAAGGTTTAACAAACACACAAGAAGAAAACAAGAGAAAGAAAATAAACTAGCATGAATATTACAGTGAAAGAGTATGAGCACCGACATCTAGCAATGAGTGTGTGTGAACATAAATGTAATGTCGGTGAGAAATACGTACTCCCCCAAGCTTAGGCTTTTGGCCGAAGTTGGTCTATTGCTAGGGATAGCCTGGCGGATACCCGTACGTGTAGCTGGGGTCGTACTGCGATGAGGAATAGTTTGGATCATACTAATTTGCAGCGGTTATCGCCTACTGAGCTGCAGCGTGGAGTCGGGCTTCCTCCGCTCTCCTCTCGTACTCATCTGCCTCCTCCCTAGTAATAGTATATCGTCCTTTTGTCTGTGAATCAAAAAGGGCAGGAGCAGGGAGAGTAATATGGACAACATGCCGTTTGTTAAAAATTAAATGATATAAAAGAGGTGATTCGGGTCGCTCAACAAAATGATGTGAGGCCATGGAGTCATAGTCTAGATATGCAGTGGGCAACTCCGTATCATCCTCATGGATGTCTATCTCAAGAAAATTAGCTAAGCGGGTTGCATAAATTCCTCCAAAGAAATCTCCATTATATCTATTATGATGCAACCTACGAGCTACAATGGCTCCCATATGATAAGATTGGTCTCCTAACACAGCACTCCTGAGAATGCTAAGATCAAGGACACACATGTGACATGCTTCATCCTTAGCATTTATGCATCTACCGATGAAAAGAGCAAAATAATGTATAGCAGGAAAGTGAATGCTCCCTATGGTAGCCTGCGTTATATCTCTAGATTCCCCTACAGTTACACTGGCAAGAAAGTCTCTAAATTCAGATTTAGGGGGATCCCTAATACTGCCCCATGATGGAAGTTTGCAAGCAAGAGTGAAATCCTCTAAGTCCATTCTATAAGATTTATCATAAAGATCAAACATGATTGAAGGAGAATTACGCGAAGATGAATACTCAAACGTCCTCACAAATGAACTTGTGAGATCATGATATTGGGGACATTTTTCAGCCTCAAAATCCTCAAGACCGGCATTGCGCAAATATGCTTTGATTCTTCTTTAATTCCCGCATGGTCCATAAAATTTTCCGATGGCCATTCGCAAGGCCGTACTGGAGCGTCTCTTGGTGGATCCTCGTCAGCATCACGCATAGCAATTCTGGGTCCTTGCTTCTTAGAAGAACCACCTTGGAACATCTTCCTAAGCATATTGTTTTTCGCTGACAAATTCTGAAATTTTTAGTAACTTCAAACAAAAGTGAACCAACTTCAATAAAACTGATAGCAACTACTCCTACAAGTGCCTAGAGCCTATATCAAGCATTAGAACTACTTGGAACCATATAAATTTGACATGCAAGCTCAAGAACATGGTCACCTATGCAGCACAAATTTGCAAAGAGTAGAGCACTAGAACAAAAACTAGTTGGACCAATGGAGGAGTCACATACCAAGGAACAATCTCCCCAAGCAGTTTTGCGAGAGGTGCTTGAGCAAGGAGATCGAAAATCACAGCAAAAGTGGTTGGAACTCGTGCTTGAGTTGGTTTTTCGGGTTTGTGTGAGACAGAGGAAGAAAATGGGTGCTGGGATAAGTGGAGGAGGGCCACCGTGGGCCCACGAGGCAGGGGGGCACGCCCTAGAGGGGGGGTGCCCACCACCCTCGTGGCCAGGTGGCAGCTCCTCCCGTGGTAATTTTTTCACAGTAAATCCTCAAATATTCCCGAAAAAATCATATTAAATTGGCATGGCATTCTGAGGACTTTTATTTTCGAGAAATTTTTATATTGCATTGATAAGCCAGGAAACAGACAGAAAAATACTATTTTTACTTTATTTCTACTAATTAACAGAAAATTTAAAGAAGGTACAGAAGGTTGTGCTTCTAGTTTCATCCATCTCATGCTCATCAAAAAGAATCCACTAACAAGGTTGATCAAGTCTTGTTAACAAACTCATTCCGATAATCATGAAACCGGAGAAATTTAGAATAACACTAAGTTACCTCAATGGGGATATGCACATCCCCTATAATAAGTATATCATATTTCTTTTTGACAGTAGGAAGAGGAAATTCAATACCTCTTAATATAATCGATGGAATTTTTCCAATAGAGTTGATACTATGGACTTGACGTTGTTTCCTCAGGAAGTGTACCATATGCTCATTACCATTAACATGAAAAGTGACATTGCCTTTGTTGCAATCAATAATAGCCCCTGCAGTATTAAGAAAAGGTCTTCCAAGAATAATAGACATACTATCATCCTCGGGAATATCAAGAATAACAAAGTCCGTTAAAATAGTAACATTTGCAACCACAACAGGCACGTCCTCACAAATACCGACATGTATAGCAGTTGATTTATCAGCCATTTGCAAAGATATTTCAGTAGGTGTCAACTTATTCAAGTCAAGTCTACGATATAAAGAGAGAGGCATAACACTAACACCGGCTCCAAGATCACATAAAGCAGTTTTAATATAATTTCTTTTAATGGAGCAAGGTATAGTAGGTACTCCGGGGTCTCCAAGTTTCTTTGGTATTCCACCCTTAAAAGTATAATTAGCAAGCATGGTGGAAATTTTAGCTTCTGGTATCTTTCTTTTATTAGTGATGATATCTTTCATATATTTAGCATAAGGATTTGTTTTGAGCACATCAGTCAATCGCATACGCAAAAAGATAGGCCTAATCATTTCAGCAAAGCGCTCAAAATCCTCATCATCCTTCTTCTTGGATGGTTTCGGAGGAAAAGGCATGGGTTTCTGAACCCAAGGTTCTATTTCTTTACCATGTTTCCTAGCAACAAAGTCTCTTTTATCATAACGTTGATTCTTTGATTGTGGGTTATCAAGATCAACAGCAGGTTCAATTTCTACATCATTATCATTACTAGGTTGAGCATCATCATGAACATCATCATTAATATTTTCATTAGGTTCATGTTCATTACCAGATTGTGTTTCAGCATCAGACATAGACATATCATTTGGATTATCAGGTGGTTCAGCAATAGGTTCACTAGAAGTTTGCACAATTCTATCATTTTTCTTTTTCTTCTTCTTAGAAGAACTAGGTGCATCAATATTATTTCTCTGAGAATCTTGCTCGATTCTCTTAGGGTGGCCTTCAGGAGACAGAGGTTCCTGAGTCATTCTACCAGTTCTAGTAGCCACTCTAACAGCATAATCATTTTTCTTACTATTCATTTCATGGAGCAATTCTTTTTGAGCCTTAAGTACTTGTTCTACTTGAGTGGTAACCATAGAAGCATGTTTGCTAACAAGTTTAAGTTCACCTCTAATATTAGCCATATAATCACCCAAGCGTCTAATCTTATAAGCATTTTCTTTTAATTGTCTACCAAAATAAGCATTGAAGTCGTCTTGCTTAAACATAAAGTTATCAAACTCATCCAAGCACTGACTAGCAATTTTAGTAGGAGGAACTTCAGCTTTATCATATCTATAGAGAGAATTTACCTTTACTACCTGTGTCGGGATATCGGGATCAGGAGGTTCTTCAGTAAATAAGTGATCAAGTTCATATGTTTCTTCGACAGGCGGTAGATTAGGACCATGTATTTCTTCAATAGGAGGTAAATTCTAAACATCTTCAGCTTTAATACCTTTTTCTTTCATAGATTTCTTTGCCTCTTGCATATCTTCAGGACTGAGAAATACAACACGTCTCTTCTTCGGGGTTGGTTTAGGAATAGGCTCAGTAATTGGAGCAGGAGCTGGCTCAGGAGCTGGCTCAGGAGGTGCCCAATTATTTTCATTTGTCAACATATTATTCAATAGAATTTCAGCTTCATCCGGTGTTCTTTCCCTGAAAAGAGAACCAGCACAACTATCCAGGTAATCTCTGGAAGCATCGGTTAGTCCATTATAAAAGATATCAAGTATTTCAGGTTTCTTAAGAGGATGATCAGGCAACGCATTAAGTAACTTGAGAATCCTCCCCCAAGCTTGTGGGAGACTCTCTTCTTTAATTTGCACAAAGTTGTATATTTCCCTCAAAGCAGCTTGTTTCTTATGAGCAGGGAAATATTTAGCAGAGAAGTAATAAATCATATCTCGGGGACTATGCACACAACTAGGATCAAGAGAATTAAACCATGTCTTAGCATCACCCTTTAACGAGAACGGAAATATTTTAAGTATATAAAAGTAGCGCGATCTCTCATCATTAGTGAACAGGGCAGCTATATCATTTAACTTAGTAAGATGTGCCACAACAGTTTCAGATTCATAGCCATAAAAAGGATCAGATTCAACCAAAGTAATTATATCAGGATCAACACAGAATTTATAACCCTTATTGGGAACACAGATAGGTGAAGTAGCAAAAGCAGGGTCAGGTTTCATTTTATCTCTGAGTGATTCTTTGTTCCATTTAACTAAAAACCTCTTGAGCTCATATCTATATTTGCAGGCTAAAATAGCTAAAGAAGAATCTTTATCAAAAAGATAGCCCTCAGGAATAACAGGCATATTTTCATCATCACTTTCATCATCGTATTCAGTTTCATCAATTTCTCTTTCTCTAGCCCTAGCAATTTGTTCTTCAAGAAATTCACTAAGGGGCACAGTAGTATCAGGCATGGAAGCAGTTTCATCATAAGTATCATGCATAGTAGAAGTGGCATCATCAATAACATGCGACATATCGGGACGAATAGCAGAAGCAAGTTTAGGTGTCGCTAACTTACTCATAACAAAAGGTGAATCAAGTGCAGAGCTAGATGGCAGTTCCTTACCTCCCCTCGTAGTTGAGGGATAAATTGTTGTCTTAGCATCTTTCAGGTTCTTCATAGTGTCCAGCAGATATAAATCCCAAGTGACTCAAAGAATAGAGCTATGCTCCCCGGCAACGGTGCCAGAAAAAGGTCTTGATAACCCACAAGTATAGGGGATCGCAACAGTTTTCAAGGGTAGAGTATTTAACCCAAATTTATTGATTCGACACAAGGGGAGCCAAAGAATATTCTCAAGTATTAGCAGCTGAGTTGTCAATTCAACCACACCTGGAAACTTAGTATCTGCAGCAAAGTGTTTAATAGCAAAGTAATATGATAGTGGTGGTAATGGCAACAAAAGTAAAGACAACAAAAGTAATGTTTTTGGTATTTTGTAGTGATTGTAACAGTAGGAGCGGGAAAGTAAATAAGCGAGAACCAGTATATGGAAAGCTCGTAGGCATCGGATCAGTGATGGATAATTATGCCGGATGCGGTTCATCATGTATCAGTCATAACATAGGGTGACACAAAACTAGCTCCAATTCATCAATGTAATGTAGGCATGTATTCCGTATTTAGTCATACGTGCTTATGGAAAAAAACTTGCATGACATCTTTTGTCCTACCCTCCCATGGCAGCGGGGTCCTATTGGAAACTAAGGGATATTAAGGCCTCCTTTTCATAGAGAACCGGAACAAAGCATTAGCACATAGTGAATACATGAACTCCTCAAACTATGGTCATCACCAGGAGTGGTCCCGATTATTGTCACTTCGGGGTTGCCGGATCATAACACATAGTAGGTGACTATAGACTTGCAAGATAGGATCAAGAACTCACATATATTCATGAAAACATAATAGGTTCAGATCTGAAATCATGGCGCTCGGGCCCTAGTGACAAGCATTAAGCATAGCAAAGTCATAGCAACATCAATCTCAGAACATAGTGTATACTAGGGATCAAACCCTAACAAAACTAACTCGATTACATGATAAATCTCATCCAACGCATCACTGTCCAGCAAGCCTATGATGGAATTACTCACGCACAGCGGTGAGCATTATGAAATTGGTGATGGAGGATGGTTGATGATGACGACGGCGACGAACCCCCCTCTCCGGAGCCCCGAACGGACTCCAGATCAACCCTCCCGAGAGAGATTAGGGCTTGGTGGCAGCTCCGTATCGTAAAACGCGATGATTTCTTCTTCCTTATTTTTTGTCCCTGAAAGCCAATATATAGAGTTGGAGTTGGCGTCGGAGGGTGTCCAAGGGGCCCACGAGGTAGGGGGCGCGCCCTAGAGGGGGGGGGGGGCGCACCCCCACCCTACTGGACAAGGTGTGGGCCCCTTGGTCTTCATCTTTGGTGAGGATTTTTTATTATTTTCTCTAAGGTGTTCCGTGGAGTTTCAGGACTTTCCGAGAATATTTTCTTTCTGCACATAAAACAACACCATGGCAATTCTGCTGAAAACAGCATCAGTCCGGGTTAGTTCCATTCAAATCATACAAGTTAGAGTCCAAAACAAGGGCAAAAGTGTTTGGAAAAGTAGATACGATGGAGACGTATCGGGGCGCTGGATAACCTGATGGAGGCGCTACGAGACACCTCCGTTATGGACGAGCATCGTGTTCTTATGAGCGCGGTGATCGAGAAGGTTCAGTCTGCCAAGAGTGGACTAAGCGAAGCCTACAGGAACCTGTTGACAGGTTTCGAGGTAAGTGACAGAGAAAAAAAACCCTATAGTCAGTAGCCCCTGAGACACTGTCCGGTGCTCGGTAAGAGGAACCGGACGGAGGATCAATCCTCTAGTGTAGGAGACTAACTTGATTTGTGTGCATGAGCAGGCGTCACTGTTGTCTGCGACCTGGCATGCTGCCGAAGTCTCTGAACTGAAGCAGAGGCTAGAGCAGACTGAGAACGAGCTCGGCGAGGTTAGAGTGCGGCTGCAAGAGAAGCAAGGTAAGTGACGTCTTGCTGTATTGTTCGGAAAGCGGAGACGCTGTGTATTGACTGTAATGTAGAAATGTATGCAGGGGCCGCGACCGAGGCCGAGGCCCTGAGGAAGGCCCTGGGCAAGGCTGAGGAGAAGGCTGTCCAGCAGGAAGCTACCCGTAAGAAGCTCAAGGCTCGTGTCAAGGAAATCCAGCAGGAGCTCCAAGATGCAGTGAGAAAATGTGAGACCTTGGAGAATGATGCGTCGGCTCAGGAGGCCGAACTCACCAAGGCTCGTTAGGGCGCGGAAATCACGCCGAATTAGGCTCAGGCCATCATCCAGGAGATCCAGGAGGCCAGGAAGATCACGGCGGGTAAGGCTTTTAAGATGCAAAGCAAGTATGCGGAGAGGCAGTAACCTTTACTAACCCGGGTTCGGAGTTCCCTAGGCGCTTTTGTGGATCTACCACACAGCGTATTGGACCCTGTAGCATTCTACCAAGCCAAAGGAGGAGGTTCTATGGAGAAGCTATTCTGGTCGCAGTATGCGACGCCAGAGCATCACGTGTCCTTCACCGATCAGCTGAAGCAGCTGGTGGAGCTGCACAGGGTGGCCGAACTAGCCATGAAGGATTTGACAATCCGGCTATGGCCAGCCGAAGCTATACCCGGCAGCTACTTCAGACTCGTGAGGCGACTGGTGGAAGCCTGTCCGTGGTTGGACGTCGTCAAGCGCTCTACATGTATTCAAGGAGCCCGTATGGCCTTCGCTCGCTGCAAGATGTCGTGGGCGAAGATGACCGCTGTTGAAGTGGACAGCGGGCCGCTGGAGGGCAAGCAGAACCGCACACCCAAGAAATATTTTGCGGATGTCATAGAGGGGTCTCGACTTGTGGCAGCTCAATGTTCGCAGGACGTTATTTTTGAATGAATACATTCGTGTTGTCCTTTGCTTTGTATTATAAAGACAAAGCTTTGTTGTGTAATGTAATTTCGTTATGCTTTAAATTGTTTCCTCCTGTGCGGCCCTGTTATATGCAATCTGAGGGTTGGCCAGTCGTCGGCTTCTGCCCTCACGTAATTAGTATGGAGGTGTTCGGGATGGGATCTAAACAATCTTGATCCAATTATATGGTCCTCTGGGGGAGTTGTTTAGCGCAATGAACAAGGCAATCAGACTATATGGCTTGAACGCCCTCACTTAGCCATAGGAGTTCTATAATTAAGCAAGTGCACAACCCCTGGTCCAAGCCAGTGTGCTGTTAGCATCTGATTGGGAAGTGCCGATCCTTCGCATAATGCGGAAGAAATCTCCAACGATTTTGTGACCCTTGAACAGCTGACCGGCTCTCGCCGTATAATGACAATCAGTTTTCGGCTTTCTCTACTGAGGTGCTCATCCGGTCAAAGCCAGGGCACAATCGCAGTAGTTCTCCCTTTACTACCCTAGCCGATAGAGCGGAACGTAGGGTAGCAAGCACAGGAGCCAGGCAGCCCAACTATTGACCAAAGATATGATTCAGAGACAATGCATATAATGCTAAATTCGGGGTGCCGAACTTATCTATAAGAAGTGTTCGGACTTTTCTGCCGTATTATGGGGCGGTGGGGAGCCCCTGGCGAATATGAGATGTACCAAAGTGTACGGATGCAACTGATAAGCAAATCAAAATAAAATGATTTAAGAAGCGAAAGCCACAGAAACTGGGCCGCAAACCGTTTTCATTACAATAGTATGGATACGTCAGGGCATATCTTGTACAAATGGTGCGATAAGCATCCTGGCTATTTGACATGCCGGAATAAAGAGGGCGCAGCGTGCGGGTCCTGAGAAATAAGTAAAAAATACCATCCAGAAGAACGTATAAAGGTTACCCTACACACCTATGCTGCTTGCCATGTTTGTATGCCGATCCTTAAAAGGGACTGGTCAGAAGGCCCGTTGGAAAGGGAACTTGCAAAAAAAAGAAAAAGGAAAAGTTGAAAAGTATGTGTGGGTCCGGGGCCGGTCAAGCTGAACTGAAGATCTCGGGTTAGCTTCTGCCACCGTCGATGTCCATGGGATTTTGAGTGCGTAATTATGTACGCGTGGTGTGAATACCACTGCTTCATTGGGACGGAGGCCAGATTGCTAATCGAGCTCTTGACGAGCCGCGCTGTCCTGTTGTAGAGTAGTCTGGAACCTCTTGATGGTGTCCAGGGGCTCGGCAGCCACACTATGGTGCTGCTTGAGAAGGCCGCTCTATACCTCTGCTTCTAGGGCGACGATGTGCTCCTCTGTTCGGAGGGAGCGTTCCGTATTGTTGTTGACTATTATGACGCCGCGTGGACCGGGCATTTTGAGCTTGAGATAAGCGTAGTGTGGCACAGCGTTGAATCTAGCAAATGTTGTTTGTCCGAGCAGTGTGTGGTAGCCGCTGTGCAATGGGACGATGTCGAAGATTAACTCCTCACTTCGGAAGTTGTCCGGAGAACCAAAGACCAGTTCCAGCATGATTGAGCCCGTACAGCGGGCCTCTACGCCTGTAATGACTCCTTTAAAGGTAGTCTTTGTTGGTTTGATTCGTGATGGGCCGATGCCCACCTTCCGCACTGTATCCTGATAGAGCAGGTTAAGGCTGCTGCCACCGTCCATTAGGACTAGTGTTAGGTGAAATTCGTCGATGATTGGGTCGAGGACCAGTGTGGCTGAACCGCCATGGCGAATACTAGTTGGGTGGTCTCGGCGATCGAACGTGATCGGGAATGATGACCATGGATTGAATTTTGGCGCGACTGGCTCTACCGCGTAGACGTCCCTAAGCGCTCGCTTACGCTCCCTTTTGGGGATGTGTGTAGCGTATATCATGTTCACCGTCTTGACTTGAGGGGGGAATTTCTTCTGCCCCCCTGTGTTCGGCTGCCGAGGCTCTTCGTCTTCGTCCTCACTTTGTGTTCCCTTTTCTTTATGGTCGGCATATAACTTGCCAGCCTGCTTGAAGACCCAACAATCCCTGTTGGTATGATTGGCTTGTTTGTCCGGGGTGCCGTGTATCTTGCACGAACGGTCGAGTATGCAGTCCAGGCTAGAAGGTCCTTCATTGTTTTGTTTGTAGGGCTTCTTCCGTTGGCCAGACTTGGAGCCAGTGAATCTGGCGATGACTGTGGTGTCATCGGTGTTGTTGCCATTGCTTCGGCGTTTATGTCTATTGCGCCGGAGCTTGCCGGTGTTGTTTTTCTCCTTAGAGGGGCCTGTCTCGCTGGCTGTGTTGTTACTACGAGCCAGGCAACTGTCCTCACCCGCGCAAAAGCGGGTCATGAGCGCCGTGAGGGCCGCCATAGACTTCGGCTTTTCTTGGCCGAGGTGGCGTGCTAGCCATTCGTCACGGATGCTGTGTTTGAAGGCTGCTAAGGCCTCAGCATCCGGACAGTCAACAATTTGGTTCTTTTTGGTTAGGAACCTAGTCCAGAATTTTCTGGCTGATTCTCTAGGTTGTTTAACTATGTGGCTTAAGTCATCGACATTTGGTGGGTAGACATAAGTTCCTTGGATGTTATCGAGGAAGGCCTCTTCCAAATCCTCCCAGCCGCCGATAGAATTTTCAGGCAGGCTCTTAAGCCAGTGCCGAGCTGGCCCTTTAAGCTTGAGTGGGAGGTATTTGATGGCGTGTAGGTCATCTCCTCGAGCCATGTGAATATGGAGGATAAAATCCTTGATCCATACCGCAGGGTTGGTTGTGCCATCGTATGATTCCATGTTGACGGGCTTGAACCCCTCGGGGAATTCGTGATCCAGCACCTCGTCTGTGAAGCAGAGAGGGTGTGCGGTGCCTCTATAGCAGGCTGCATCGCAGCGGAGCTCTGATGGAGTCCGTCTGCGGTATTCGGTTCGGGCATGGTTAGGTTTGTCACGTTCGGGTAGGTATCCGTCGTCGTGCCTCAAGGCACGGCCTCACGGTCTGTAGATCGATCTTGTATGTCCCGCTCGACTGTCCAGGGTCTGCAGGAGGTCATACATGTGACCCCGAACTCTTCCATCTTTATTTTTGCGGGGCGGTTGGGCAGGCTGCTGTTCGGCCCGAGTTGCCGCTTTATCCTGACCGCGTGGTGGCCGGTCGACTGCCCTGTCTCGACCATGTGGTGGTCGTTCCGCATTACGTGAGGGAGATGGGTGCTCTGGTGCTTCCTCGTCAAATTGAGGTAGCAGTCTGCGTTTTGGGTCGCTCTTAGCTTGGCGCTTGAGGCCATATTCTTCGGCAGTCAGGACATCAGTCCATCTGTCTACGAGAAGATCTTGTTCGGCTTGAAGCTGCTGTTGTTTATTTTTCAAGCTCCTTGCAGTGGCTATGAGCTGAAGCTTGAAGCGTTCCTGTTCCATGGGGTCCTCTGGCACGATGAAGTCTTCGTTGCCGAGGCTTGTCTCGTCCTCGGAGGGCGGATGGTAACTATCGTCTTTCGAGTTATCTTCTGTGGCCTGTTCATCAGGATTGTCTTTCCTGTTGTCATGTTCCCCCTGTTCGGATGCCGCACCGATGGGGTCTTCATTGTTTTCGGCATCCCCCGGAGTGCTATTTTCTCCAGCTCCAGTGTTGCCATCCTTTGGGCGACGAGTCTTAGAACGGCGTTTGGGGCGCCAATGCTTTGACTGTGTCTCAGAAGGTTTGTTCTTATACGGCTCTTCTTTGTCGTCGTCAGATCCTCTAGGTGTATCAACCATGTACACGTCATACGAGGAGGTGGCCGTCCAACATCCAGTGAATGGCGGGTTTGGGGCCTCCTCTTCTCCGGCATCGTTGTCCATACCATCGATGTCTTCGGAGTCGTAATCAAGGTCGCCCGTTAGTTCTTCGACAGTGGCGATGAAGTGGGTGGTGGGTGGGAAGCGAAATTCCTCGTCGTCCGCCTCTAGCTCGAACCGAATATAGTTCGGCTGTGAGTCCTTCTCCAAGGACAAGTTCTTTAAAGAATCTAGTATGTCACCAAAAGATGAGTGCTGGAAGAAGTCTGCGGCGCCGAATTCGAAAATCGACAACCGATCCAGCTCGGTGTCCACAGGTGTATCCGGTCCGGAACGTGCAGCCGAAAACGAGTCCGGAGTTCCATTGGCACGAATATTGTAGGATGTCGAGTCCGTGTGTGGCTCCAACATCGTGGACTTTGTGGCCTCGGAGGGCACGATCTACTTCGGTTCTGAGGCCATTGCAGCAACAAGATCCATCTCCTGGGTGTGATCCGATGACAGATTTAAGTCATGTTCATCGGAGAGAGGGGAGCGACTGCCACAGTCTCGAATCCATCGAAGATCAAGTCTCCACGGGTATCCGCGGCGCAGTGGAACTCTCAATGAAAGCACCAATGTCGGTGTCAAAACAGGCAGATCTCAGTTAGGGGGTCCCGAACTGTGCATCTAGGATCGATGGTAACAAGAGACGGGGGACACAATGTTTACCCAGGTTCGGGCCCTCTCTATGGAGGTAATAACCTACTTCCTGCTTGATTGATCTTGATGAATATGAGTGTTACACTAGTAGAAAACAGGGCTTTGGTCCAGGCCGGGTCAGCCCATTAGTCACGGTTCTGTCCAGAACCGGGACCAATGGGGGCATTGGTCCCGTATCGTGAGCCCAGGGGGCCGGCCGGGCCACGTGGGCCATTGGTCCCGGTTCATCTGGACCTTTTTGTCCCGGTTGGTGGGATGAACCGGGACCAATGGGCCTCGCTCCTGGCCCACAACCATTGGTCCCGGTTCGTGCCTCAAACAGGGACTAAAGATTAGACCTTTAGTCCCGGTTTGAGGCACGAACCGGGACTAATGGGGTTGAGACCTTTAGTCCCGGTTCATGCCATGAACCGGTACTAAAGGTCCCATTTTCAAACTCTACCCCCCCCCCCCCCCCCCGTGGATCGCCTTTTCAGTTTTAAAAAAAACAAAAGAAAATGATGGAAATGTCAAAAAAATAAAAGAAAATAAGTTTACCGTGTGATATGTGGTCTAGTTGTTGGGAAAATTTGCAAATGTGAATTTTGACTTTATTTGCAAAATCTCTCTGAAATTTGTAAAAATGGGCATAACTTTTGCATACTAACTCGGATGAAAAGGTTTTTTATATGAAAAATCATCTACTCGAAAAGTTACATCCGAATTTAACGGGGCGAACCCCGTTAAACATTTTCAAAATCCTCAAAAACCTAATAGAAAAAAAATTACGGGGCTTTTAAGATCTAGAGTGAAAAAAATCGAAAAAAATTCAAACAGTGGGCAAACTGTGGTCAAACAATGGTCAAACTAATTATTCTAGAATATTAGTGTTACTAAATAATTATTTCAGTTATTTCAATTTTGGTCAAATCTGGTCAAACTGTGGTCAAACAATGGTCAAACAAATTATTCAAGAAATATTAGTGTTACTAAATAATTATTGTTTTTTAAAACAATAGTTTCAAAATAAAACTATGAAATGTGTCACTTCATGCTCAAGCAAAATTCCTGAAGGTTAATAGGATTGACATCTTAGTATTGTCAGGAAAACCACAAGTGCAGACTTGGAGCGAGGGAGAATAGAACCTGGAAGTTAAGCGTGCTTAGGCTGGGGGAGTGGGAGGATGGGTGACCGTTCGGGAAGTTAGATGATTTGGAATGATGAGGGGTGATTAGAGGATAAATTGAGAAGTGATGAGGGGTGGTGATTACAGACTAGAGGTTAAAATAATTCAGAAATTTGAAAATCAAAAAAATTCAAAAAAAATCATAAAATTTCCTTTAGTCCCGGTTGGTGTTACCAACCGGGACTAAAGGTGGAGCTCCACGTGGCCGCCTAGTCTATGAGTATATGGTAATGAATCTCTCCCATCTGGACTATGCTCTCTGGTTTATATAGACACCAGAGAGATCTAGGGTTACACGGAGTCGGTTACATAAGAGGAATCTTCATAGTCGGTCGCCTAGCTTGCCTTCCGTGCCAAGGAGAGTCCAATCCGGACACGGGTATAGTCTTCAGTCTTTGTGTCTTCACAGCCCATCAGTCCGGCCCATGGATAACAGGCCGGACGCCCGAGGACCCCTTAGTCCAGGACACCCTCAACGGGTCCCCCTCCGGACCCCCTTGGCCTTCCTCTTGGCCTTCTTCATTGGCGCTGTATAGGGCGCTGGCACCAACATCTTTGCTAAACGCGGAATAACTGGTTCTTCAGGTAGCAGAGTCGGACACTGGATCCGCTTCGCCCTCTCCATCCATTCCTGAAGAGGCAATGACAGTAAAAGTTTAGATATCCTCCTTGAAGTAAACAAGTAGAGGACGCGTTAGAAACTTACCTCGCTGGCGGGATGGTTAATGTTGTGCCCATGGTCTGAATCCGTGGCTGGGGGTATCTCGTCACCCTTGAAGAGCAACTTCCAGGCATCTTCGTGAGTTGTTCAGAAGAGCCTCTCCAGGGTTTGGTGCCTCCTCGGATTAAACTCCCAAAGGGGCGTTTTCAGCTTTGGCAAGGGAGGATCCGGCGAACCAACATCACTTGTACTACATCGACAAGTTTGACATTCTTGTCCACCATGCTTTGAACGTGCGTCTGCAGCGCTATCAGCTCGTCTAGCGAACACCAGTTCGGGCTCTTCTTGACCCAGGAGGTGAGTCGCATGGCAACGCCGAAGTTAAATTCGTTAGTCGCGGCCCAGTTTGTGCTGCGGGGTTCTGTAATGTAGAACCATTGTTTCTACCATTCCTTGAGAGTCTCCATGAAAGTGCCTTTTGGCCAGGAGACATTGGCCAGCTTACTCAGCATGGCTCCTCCGCACTGCGTGTGCTGGCCATCGACTACCTTCGGCTTCATGTTGAAGACTTTGAGCAACAGCCGAAACTGGGGTTGGATGCGGAGGAAAGCCTCACACACGGCGATGAACGCCGAGATGTTGAGGAAGGAGTTCGGGGATAGATCATGGAAGTCTATCTCGTAATAGTACATCAGCCCGCAGACGAAAGGGTGGAATGGATACCCTAGCCCGCGGAGGAAATGAGGGATGAATACCACCCTCTCGTTGGGCTTCGGCGTGGGGACGATTTGCCCCTGGGCTGGAAGGCGGTGGGCGATTTCCTTCGCCAAGTACCCGGCCGCCCGAATCTCAGTAATGTCCTTCTCCTTAAGGGAGGAGACCATCCACTTGCCTTGACCTCCGGATCCGGACATGGTTGAGTGCTAGCTTGAGTGGGAATAAGATGAGAACTTGGGTGCTGGAGCTCAAGATTGGAAGGGCGGAGGAAGAGAGAAGGCGTGGGAGAAGAAGGGAATCCTTATCCCCTTCTAAAGGCAGTGAATATTCAACGCCTCCCCACTTGCCTCAAAACTCGCCCATTCATAAGGACTGTGTAAATGGCACGGTTGGGGTTACCCATGACCGTATTGATGAGAATCCCGTGATAAGGGGACACGATCTCTGCTTTGACAAGACGTGCCAATGGTAACCGCGTCTCGAAACATGGAGTGGCGGACGAAAAACGGTTCGAAATTATGGCCGGACAGACATGATGTCATGTTACAAAAAGTTGTCAGCGGATTGGACTCGTGAAAAATTATATTCACTGCGGTTGTGTGTGGTGTGTGATACAGGTCCAGACACGTTCAATACGTCCGAAGACTATCTTGGAGTTCGAAAGGAGGAACCCACCTTGCAATGTTCAAGACAGATCTACGCGTCGGATACCTTGTCATTGAAGCCAGGTTTAGGGGCTATTGAGGGAGTCCTGGACTAAGGGGTCCTCGGGCGTCCGGCCTGTTAGCCATGGGCCAGACTAATGGGCTGTGAAGATACGAAGACCGAAGACTGCACCCGTGTCCGGATGGGACTCTCCTTGCATGGAAGGCAAGCTTGGCGGCCGAATATGTAGATTCCTTTCTTTGTAACCTACCTTGTGTAACCCTAGATCCTCCCGGTGTCTATATAAACAGGAGGACTTAGTCCAGAGGGATGGATACTCATAACCATAGCCAAACATGCTAGACTTCTAGGGTTTAGCCATCTTGAACTCGTGGTAGATCAACTCTTGTAATACTCATATTCATTAAGATCAATCAAGCAGGAAGTAGGGTATTACCTCCATAGAGAGGGCCTGAACCTGGGTAAACATCGTGTCCCCCCACTACAAAAAAAAAGACACATCCGTGACATTTTGGGCCAAACGAAAAAAAATTCTGTCATACTTATGACACTTCTATGACGATAATTGTGACAAAACCCGGTATCATCATAGATGTGGTGGGGTCCTACTTGTATGAAAAAAATCATGACAGAAAATGGGCTTTTCGCCCTGGGTGGGCCGGAGACGCAGCTGCATGACATTGTTTGGGCCGTCCATGATGGAAAAACCGTGGTAGAAGCGAGGGCGAGGAAAATATTGGGGTGTTCCCGGTTACGGTGAGTGGTCGGGGCCGAGCGATGCGTGTTCCTCTCGTAGACGCACGCGCGTGAGTGCGAGGCGTTGGGCTCTAACTAAACCCGAGCGAGGCGTTGGGCTCTAACTGAACCCGAGCGATTGCACTGCAGGCTACGCATTACTGAACCTGAGAGATTGATCGATGGCTGTTAACTGAACCTGATCGAGCGATTCCTTCGCTACTGCTGCTAACTGAAGCCGATCAATGCTGCCTCTGGATGAACAGTGAGCGTTGCTGGGAGGGGGGGTTGGATGAACAGTTCCCAGTGGGGGTGGATGAACAGGACCCCGTGGTGTTGCCTCTGGATGAACAGTGAGTGTTGCTGGGGGGTTTGGATGAATAGTTCCTGGTGGGGGTGGATGAACAGGACCCCGATCGATCGAGCCGGTTGGGGCTGGATGAACAGGACTCCGTGGAGGGCAGGATGAGCAGTAGATGGTGGAGGGCTTGATGAACAATAGCCCGTGGAGGGGTGGTTGAACAGTAGCCGCTGGAGTAGCATGCGGTGGAGGCTAGATGAACAGGAGCCCGTGGATGAATAGTCGCAGGTGGAGGCTGGAGGAGGTCGACGATGGATGAACAGTAGCCCGTGGAGGCTAGAGGGGGTCGACGGTGGAGATGAACTGTATCCCGTGGAGTCCAGTTTTGCGGTACGCCACAGCCCTCACGATGAACAGGACCCCCATTTCGACCGTAGTGCTCCAACACAAGTCCATTTCCTCCGTTTTGCGGTACGCCACACCCTCGACCGTAGCACTCCAACACAAGTCCATTTCCTCTGTTTTGCGGTACGCCACACCCTCGACCGTAGGAGGTCTGTTTCCTCCGTTTTGTGGTACGCCAGACCCCTCCCGATGAACAAGATCCCGTTTCGAACGTGGCCGGTCGAACCGTTCTGCGGTACGCCAGGCCTCGTTTCCATCGGCTGTTCCGTCCAAGCCGGTTGGCTCCCACGCATTCTGTTGCCTCCCGATGAACACTACGCATTCCGTTGCCTCCACTACAAAGAAAAAATACACTTCCGTGATGATACATGTTTGTCACAGTAGGTCGCGTTTTTGTCATGCATGTACATCCATGACCAATTTATGACAGAATCAAGATAGTCATACATGTGCTGTCGTAGAAGTGTTCCATGACATTACCAAAATTATCATCACAGAAGTGTCCACTTCCATGACGATAAATCACGCGTCACAGAAGTGCTTTCGTCAAGGGTGACCGACACGTGGCATCCACCATAACGGAACTCCGTTAAGCTATCGGGTCGGGTTTTGGATCCGATAAACCGTTAACAGCCCTAACCAATGGGAAATTTCCACGTGTAAAATTCTTATTAGCCGGACGAAACACGTGTCAGCTCATTAGTGGGTCAGATAGGCTCCTATGATACGTCGACATGTGGCACAGCCCAACAGAGGCCCATTCCTGTGAAAAGGCCGGCCCATTTGACTTGGTCAAAAGGTGGCGGGCCGGCCCATGGAAAGCCTGTTAACGGCCTATTCACATATAGCCCATTTATAGCCCGCTAACCCAAGGACCGTTACGCCCTATCCGAATTAGGCCCAGTAGCATCATCTGGGCCATCCAATATGATTCTAGCCCGTTTTCTCTTCTGGCCCATGTATGGACCATGACGTCTTTCGGCCCATATGAGGCCCTAGTAACTCTTGGCCTATTAACGGCCCGTGGTGAAACTGGCCCGTAATGAACAGTGTGTTACTTTACACCCATTAACGGCCCGTGGTGAAACTGGCCCGTAATGAACAGTGTATCACTTTATACCCATTAATGGCCCGTTATTCCGTTGGGCCGTTTCCAGCCCATGTTATCTTTCGGCCTTCTCAGAGCCCATTTATTCTTGGGCTCATTTCCAGCATTCATTTACTTATGACCCGTTACTGTCATTTTCTGCTTGTGGGCCAAATTCATCCCGTGGTTACAGTCGGTTCGTTTGTGGTCCGTTAATATGTTGGGCCATTTTCATAGCGTCATAAAATATGGCCTATTAACGATGGCCCGTTATGGTCGGCCCATGAACGGACGATTCCAACTCTAGCCCGTTTACGACCATAATGCGGCCTGTTATTGGCCCATGTTTGGCCAATCGATCATACGGCCCGTATAAGGCCCATTGATGATATGGCCCGTAGAAGGCCCATTGTTTCTACGGCCCGTAGAAGGCCCATTGTTTCTATGGCCCGTAGAAGGCCTAATGTTTCTACAGCCCGTAGAAGGCCCACTTTTCTATGGCCCGTAGGAGGCCCAGTGTCACTACAGTAAATATTAGCCCATGGTTATTGTGGCCTAGTTTTAAAAAATAGGTTATTGCAGCCACTAGCAAACCGCGGAAAAAGAAATGCACTGACTAGCAGCAAACAAATAAACAAGACAACAAGGAAATAAATAAGCAAGCAACGTATGCTAGGCTATCACGGCTATTACACATATTACATCCACTGGGCATCAAAGTTCGCCACCAGTGCAAATATAGGGAACAAAGCAGCATATAAACGCCGCAGCAAAACAAGTCCAGAACTGAAACCACTTTAGAAGAGTTCAAGAAACAATATCCTGGGTACCCATAATGCTGGCAAGATGCTAAGCAAGCTTATTAACTTTCTCTTGTTTGGCGCTTAAATCCTCCAGCGCTTGCTGTTGCACAAGAAAGTACGCATCTGAATTCTGTAGGGACTTCCTCAGTCCTTCGGCTTCTTGCCGCAGCACAGCTGACTGATGCCTTTCCATTTGTAGCTAAGACTGAAGAAGCCAAAGTGATTCAGGTAGCGAGTTCGAAGAGCTTGTGCCAGCGGTACTGGCCAGTAACTCGAACACTACATCAACGCAGGACTGTGGGGTTTTCTCACTATCTACAAGATCATTTTTATCACCTTTCTTGGAGACCAACAGGGTTGTCTCACTATCTTGAACCTTATTTGCATTACTTTCTCTACCATTGCATAGTGTGGTGCTCTTGTCCAATATTCTGTTTGCATACTACAAGAGAAACAAGCAGACACATCACATGTTTAGCTTGTAGTATACGAAACTCATTTTGGTAAACCGGTTCAGTAGTAAGGTGGACAGGATAACAACATGAAACAAACATATATCTATGTACTATGGTCACTGTATTGTCCATATCATTCTAGTTTATGTTCCCTAATCAAGATAGAGACACAGTTCAACTCATATATTTTTAAGACACAGCAGCATAGACAGAATATAAGTCTGGGAAACTACACAACATTGGCAGCACTTGTAATGTGCATCACATGAGAACATAACTGTTTATACAACTTAAACTGAAATCAACATAGAGCAAGAAGTTAGAACAATAATCCAGTTAAAGAAATAGGTTTAAAACATACCTGTTGCACCATTGGAGTTTCAATTGGATCCTTCAAATTCGAAAGTAGTTGGTATGAGTAAATACAGTGATGCAACAGCAAAGGAGTATGGACCATAGCTACGGAATCTGACCTGAGAACAGTTGATCTTCTGCTTTAAACGTGGAGTTTGGGTTAGCTGTGGTGGTCTTCGTGCTTTGGGCACTGCAGTAGCTTTACAAACTGCTCGTGTGGGGGTACTCTGTGGTGGACATGGTGCTTTGTCAACTATAAGTGGGTTACTATCTGCTGGGGTTGTGGTTAGATGGGTTGTAGCTGGTTCTCTGCCCAACGGTGTAAGTGTGCAATCTGGAAGAGTCTTGATTATGTGTGGTGGGGCTAGTTTCTGGGCCAGTACAACCATGGTTCTATCTGCATCGACGGGTAGCACTGTCTTTTGTGAAGAATGGGTTTTTTCTCTCTTAGATACTGCCATCACCCCCTCCAATTCAAATGGCTGATAAACAAGAACAGAAATTGAACGTACAGACATTGTATGATAGACATATGTGGTAATTCACATATATGTTGTCTAACCAAATAGGACAGCATGACACAATTTCACATATATGATGCCTAACTAAACAGGATAGCATGACACAGTTTCAGATATATGATGGATAACTTAACAGGATATAATGGCATAATTCAACATATGATGAGTACCTAAACAGGATGACATGACAAAACTATGTGATGTCTTTCTAAAATAGGTTGGGATGAAATAATTCACATACATGTTGTCTAAGTATACAGGATGGCATGATATAATTGACATAATTGATTCATATACTAAGCAGCTGGCACTCGCATGTATGATCTCTAAACTAAGCAGACAGAATTCAATATTGTGCATATGATGTCTAAACTAAGCAATGCAAGACACCATATGCATCATATGAGAAATATAAACATTGCAACTTAGAGCATACACCTCAGGCGGGATATAGGACTGGTCATCTGTCTTTGAATCCTCCTCTGAGGAGCTCCCTGTAACCATCGAGATATATGCTTGAACAAGTACCATTGCCTGCTCTGAAGACTTTGTTTTCACTCCAGATTTTCCATAAATGGCTCAAATGGTTGATACACATGAAGAGTAGTTCAATATACACAGATTGTCGACAAATGGAATACATAATGAAAAAAAAGATGGCATGAGATAATTCACATATATGATGCCTGGCTCCATGGCGGTGCATAATTCACATATATGATAACTGGCTGAAAAACATGGCATTGCATAATTCACATATCTGATACAGAAAGAAAACAGGAGGCATTCACACAAAGCATGTCTAATCTAAGTAGATGGCATGGCAATGCAAGACACCATATGCATGATATGAGCAATATAACCCAGCCAAGTTAGAGCATGCACCTCGAGGGGGGATACGACTGGTCATCTCTCTCTGAATCCTCCTCTGAGGAGCTATTTGTAACCAGCAAGAAATCGGCACCGACAGGTAGCACTGACTGCTCAGAAGACCTTGTTTTCACTCCAGATTTTCCCATGACCGACTCAAATGGCTGATGCACAGGAAGAGTAGATGAATGTATAAACATTGTTGACAAATGGAATACATTATGGAAAAAAATATGGCACGATACAATTCACATATACGATGACTGGCTAAACATGATGGCATTGCATCATTCACGTATATGATGCGTGGCTAAAGAAGATGGCATAGCATAATTCCCATATACTCCCTCCGTTCCTAAATATTTGTCTTTTTAGAGATTTCAAATGGACTACCACATACGGATGTATATAGACATATTTTAGAGTGTAGATTCACTCATTTTGTTCCGTATGTAGTCACTTGTTGAAATCTCTAAAAACACAAATATTTAGGAATGGTGGGAGTATGATATAGAAACCAAACAAGTGGCATTCACACAAAGCAAATCTAAACTAAGTTGATGACATATAAGATGTATAATGTAAGCAATGCAAGGCGCCATATGCATGATATGACCAACATCAGCATGCCAGATTAGAGCAAACACCTCAGGTGGTAAACAGGCGTGGTCGGCTCCTTCTGAATCACCATATGAACAGTTATCTTCCTCTGGAATACAATCTGGAAATGCAGGAGGGGGGGGGGGCACTTCGCCCACCATGGAGCAGCGTCTGCATGACATTATATTTGCACGCAACGGTCTTCTCTTTTTCTCTACATGTCCAGTACGATTGTGTACAATATCTGACATGCATAATAAAAAAATAGTTAGATTTTGTAAGGCCTAAGGGGTGCATGCAAAAATCAAGACTGATGGTAGCAAACGAGTGGATGGATCCAAAACTAATGATAGCAGGTAGATTATAGCTTTAGTTTAAAAAGGTAGACAATGGATCATCTATTGTTTGTTTCCCACCCAACATGAACCACATAGAAGACCCCAGATGAACCAAATAGTAGACAGATACTATTCGTTGCTGGCTCGATATGAGACCCATGGGCAATTCAAAACTCAAGATTGAACGATAAAGTAGCAGGTAATAATAACCGATGTATAACGTAAGCAAACACGAAAGACTGCGACCTCTCTTCCGGGACTGTGTAGTCCTCAGGTTCATCTGCTCAATCGATGATGGTAATACAATTGGCGTGGCTGCCGGCAATGGGGAAGATGATCTAAGGCAGCGAAAGGAAGTCTGCAGGGGGGGTCTCTGCTGCAGTGAACGCTTCTGTCGATGGTGCACCTCAGGTGGGGTGGATGACGGCACGGCAGGAGCAGGACATAACACATAGAGTTTTCTTTGACGCCTATCCGAAAATGAAGTAAATCTGTAAGGGCTCCTTAGAATTAGAGGATTTTATAAACGCAGGGACAGGAAAAACACAGGAATAGGATAGGAATGCACGTGCAAAACAGAGCATTTGGAAACATATGATTTCAGTCAACCTGGGTGTTTGGCTCACATGAATTGGAAGAACAGAGGAATGGAGAAACAAAGTGATGCGACGAGTGTACAACCTCTTTGGCATAGCCTTGTGGACCTCAGCATCATTGGGTTGGACGTGGAGGATGGTGATGATGCTGGTGTGACTGTCGGAGGCGGGGAAGAAGATCCGAGGCCTCTGGAAATGGCGCTGAGGGTACTACTCCGCTGTGATGGACTATTCCGTTGTTGGAGAAGCTCCGCTGAGGTGTACGGCGACGAGGCTGAAGCATGACAAGACAGACAATGTTAATCTGAAGTGGGACCCTAATATCATTTGCAATAGATGATGTAAAATACATCACCAAAAAGTGCTAGATGTAAAACGCATCAGCCGCACCATGGCCGCTCCGACAGATGCTGTAAGTACTGTTCACTCTGAACTTAACTGAAGAAAATGAACTTCATAGTCGAAACTGAATTTTACTGTCGAAACTGATTGAACTAGTAACAGAGCATTGCAATAGATGTTTAGGGTGTTCGAGCACTAGTAGCAGAGAAGCAGTGATCTAAATCAGCAGACGCTCGAGCAGGGAACACACTAGCAGAGAGCAAGTCGTGTAGTAGCACTGCGAGCGAGTGCTAAAGCAGCAACTCTTGTAGCTGCTGGAGGTCGTGCAGCAGCAGCAGCGCAAGCGAGAGCAAGAGCAAAGTAGCAGCAAGAACGAAAGCAGGAGCAGTGCAGCAGCACGACCGATAGCAAGAACAGAGCCGCAGCACGAGCGAGAGCCAGAGCAACTCCAGCTAGTGCCGTTGTGGAAGTCGTCGCCGAGGAAGCAACGACATGGGGGAGAGACACCGTGGATGATGTGGCCGGCGACGGCGCCATCGATGGAGACATGCCATGTCTGCTCGGTATCGAGCACAGGCAGCCCCGTGAGATCGAATAAAAGATAAAATGCAGCGGTGAGTGCAGAACCTCCTTGGTGGCACCGAGTTTGCCTCGGCTTCATCGGAGGAATTGGTGAGGGTGCTGTGGTTCCGGTGGGGCAGGTCAAGACGGCGCTGTGGGGATTGAGGTGGCGCGATAGACGAGGCGAACGTCGGGGAAGCTCCTTGGAGGTGGAGGACGGGGCTGCTGATCTGGAGGGACGACGAGATCGACAACGGATCCTCATCCGGTGCGGCGGATGAGGGACGGCGAGCTGTTGTGGTGGACGACATAGTCGGGGAAGAGTCTCCGGATGGGCGGCGGTCGGGAGGCCGAGGGAGGAGCATGGGGTTCCGCGGGTTTTGGCGGCCTCGGTGTACGAATGGGGGGGTGAAGGGGGAGGGGGAGCCAAGCTTAGGGACGCGCTTGTCTGAAATGTAGGGTAAGTTACCAGCGTACCCCCACCGGTTTTGACACCGCGACGTGGAGCTTCATTTTTGGCTGAGGGGTAGAAGGGGGATTTCACGTGTCTGGGCAGCGGGAGCGATTTCGGATGAGGAGGGAGTTCTCGCGCGCGTCCAAATTTCGGGATAACAAGGCGCGGCGCGGGTTGAAGAAGCGGGAGTTTCAAAGCAGGTGAGACAAAAGATACTCGAGCTTGAAAATTTCGGGATAACAAGGCGCAGCGCGGGTTGAAGAAGCGGGAGTTTCAAAGCAGGTGAGACAAAAGATACTCGAGCTTCAAAATTTCGGGATAACAAGGTGCGGATTCCTTGTTCGGCAGAACAAACTTAACTTGTAAAAAAACAATTCATACAAGACACAAGAGAGTCATGTCCCCTTTTACTATATTGCTATAGATGCCATTGAAAAGACTACAAGAAAAATGTAAAAAAATCAGGAGAACAAGATTACCCTGCACAGTACCAAATCGATTCGCACTTCCCTCAACAACAACAAAAAACAAATGAATTCCCACCAAAGAAAGAGTAATGTCCCTTTTTATATGATTACAGATGCCATGACCTCGAATTTCAATTTTTGAATCCACGTTATGTTGAATTCGAATATATCATTAGGTGACCTTGCGGTTTATAATTGATGTAGTCATACATTTTGATCTTCCATCATATATGAACATTTTACTCCACCATGTGAACATATATATTGTCGTCTACCATATGGACTAAATTTGAATCAATTTTCCTTATTTGAATACGATTGTTGTCAAGTTATACCATAATTTAAATATTATCTTGATAACAAAAAACATACATATAGCAGTAATCATATTTCACTGTGAACTACATGTACCATACGCTCTCCAATTCAAATATTTGTATCCATTTTATGTTGAATTCATATCATAGTACATTATTGGTCAAGGTAGCGAGATGTTTGGGATAATCTAAACCCTGTTTTCATACATATAATTTTTGGCTGAACTGGGACAAGTTTTGTTATAAGCCTCTTGCAAAACCGGAGATTGTCTCAACAAGCCTCGTGGTTCTGAGAGGGAACGTGTCACCTTTGTGTGCGAAATGATATACGCTGCCTCCCCCTTGATTTTATTTACAGAGGCAACATAGAACTATATGAGTGCCCTGTTAAATTTTGGAATTATTTTGGGTTCATTTGGCCTTTTTATACATTAATTGAGTTTCTGGACTTTTAATGTGCATAATCTAAATATGAATTGCATGCACATGCTCCGGTGCACCAAAGTGGGTTGAAAAATCACATGTGTGTCCTTGGTTGAATTTCTAGGTCCCATGGAAGAAATGAGAATGAAATTCAAACATCTGGGCGTCATGACTCGGCCGAGAACATCGAGAAACTTTGATTTTAAATTCATGTAAATCCAAAACTCGCTTGGAAAACATGAAACTTGGCATGGTGTCATGTCATGGCACTAACATGTTGTGGTAAAAAATTGGGCCGATTTGGAAGCTCGTGGTTCTAAGAGGGAACGTGCCACCTTTGAGTGTGAAACAATATACGCTGCCCCCCCCCCTTGAGTTTCTTAACAAAGGCAACATAGAACTACATTAGTGCCCTGTTAAATTTTGGAATTATTCCGGGTTCATTTGTCGTTTTTTATACATTAATTGAGTTTCTGGTCATTTAATGTGCATAAGTCAAATTTGAACTACAAGCACATGCTCTCGTGCACCAAAGTTGGTTGAAAAAGCACATTTGTGTCCTCGGGTGAATTTCTAGGTCCCATGCAAGAAATGAGAATAAAATTAAAAGATCTGGGCATCGTGGCTGTGCCGAGAACATTGAGAAACTTGGTTTTAAAATTCTTGTAAATCCAAAACACGTCTGAAAATCATGAAACTTGGCATGGATGTCATGTCATGGTACTACCATGTTGTGGTAAAAAATGGCCGAATAGGAACTAATTTTGGTATAAGCTTCTTGCAAACTGAAGCTTCTCTCAAGAAGGCTCGTGGTTCTGAGAGGGAACGTGTCACCTTTTAGTGCGAAACGATATACGTTGTCCCCCTTGAGTTTATTTACAAAGGCAACATATAACTACATGAGTGCCCCGTTAAATTTTGGAATTATTCCGGCTTCGTTTGGCCTTATTTACACACTAATTGAGTTTTTTGCCATTTAATGTGCATAATTCAAATTTGAACTACAAGCACATGCTCCCGTGCACCAAAGTTGGTTGAAAAATCACATTTGTGTCCTCGGGTGAATTTCTACATTTGAAAAATCACATTTCTGTCCTCGAGTAGGTCCCATGCAAACAATGAGAATAAAATTCAAACATCTGGGCATCGTCGCTCGGTCTAGAACATTGAGAAACTTGGTTTTAAAATCATGAAACTTGGCACGGTGTCATGTCATGGTAGTACCATGCCGTGGTAAAAAAATTGGCCGAATAGGAACAAATTTCGGTATAAGCTTCTTGCAAATCGGAGCTTCTCTCAAGAAGGCTCGTGGTTCTGGGAGAGAACGTGTCACCTTTTTGTGCATAATTCAAATTTGAAATACAAGCACATGTTCCAGTGCACCAAAGTTGGTTGAAAAATCACATGTGTGTCCTCGGGTAAATTTATAGGTTCCATGCAAGAAATGGGAATGAAATTCAAAATTCTGGGCGTCGTGGCTGGGTTGGAAACATTGAGAAACTTAGTCTTTTAATTCCTGTAACCAAAACACGCATGAAAATAATGAAACTTGGCTTGGTGCCATGACATGGCACCAACATGCTGTGGTAAATTTGCAGTCCGATTTGCGAAGGCGTGATATGTCTCCAACGTATCTATAATTTATGAAGCATTCATTCTATATTACTATGTGTTTTGAATGATTATGGGCTTTATTATACACTTTTATATTATTTTTGGGACTAACCTATTAACCGGAGGCCCAGCCCAGATTTGCTGCTTTATGCCTATTTCAGTATTTCGAGGAAAAGGAATATCAGACGGAGTCAAAACGGAACGAAATCAACTGGAGAAGTTATTTTTGGAAGGAAACCCACCTGATGGACTTGGACTCCACGTCAGAAGATACGGGAGGTGCTCACGAGGGTGGGGGGCACGCCCTCCCCCCTGGGTGCGCCCCCTGCCTCGTGGGGCCCCCGTAGCTCCACCGACGTACTCCTTTCACCCATATATACCTACGCACCCTAAAACTTCCAGAACAGAACCTAGATCAGGAGTTCCGCCGCCGCAAGCCTCCAGAGCCATGAAAAACCAATTAGGACCCCTTTCCGGTACCCTGCCGGAGGGGGGATCCATCTCCGGTGGCCATCTTCATCATCCCGGCGCTATCCATGACGAGGAGGGAGTAGTTCACCCTTGGGGCTGAGGGTATGTACCAGTAGCTATGTGTTTGATCTCTCTCTCTCTCGTGTTCTCTCTCGTGTTCCCTCTATGGCACGATCTTGATGTATCCCGAGCTTTGCTATTGTAGTTGGATCTTATGATGTTTCTCCCCCTCTACTCTCTTGTGATGAATTGAGTTTCCCCTTTGAAGTTATCTTATCGGATTGAGTCTTTATGAGAACACTTGATGTATGTCTTGGTGATCAACTTGCGGGTTTCGTGACATTGGGAACCTATGCATAGGGGTTGGCACACGTTCTTGATTCTCCGGTAGAAACTTTGGGGCACTCTTTGAAGTTATTTTATGTTGGTTGGATAAATCTGAGATTGTGTGATGCATATCATATAATCATGCCCACGGATACTTGAGGTGACAATGGAGTATCTAGGTGACATTAGGGTTTGGGTTGATTTGTATCTTAAGGTGTTATTCTAGTACGAACTCTTTCATAGATTGATCCGAAAGAATAGCTTTGTGGTGGTTTCGTACCCGACCATAATCTCTATGTTTGTTCTCCGCTATTAGTGGCTTTGGAGTGACTCTTTGTTGCATGTTGAGGGCTTGTCATATGATCTATCTATGTTATAATTGTTGAGAGAACTTACACTAGTGAAAGTATGAACCCTAGGCCTTGTTTCCTATCATTGCAATACCATTTATGCTCACTTTTACCGATCGCTACCTTGCTGTTTTTATATTTTCAGATTACAAAAACCCGTATCTACCATCCATATTGCACTTGTATCACCATCTTTTCGCCGAACTAGTGCACCTATACAATTTACCGTTGTATTGGGTGTGTTGGGGACACAAGAGACTTTTTGTTATTTTGGTTGCAGGGTTGTTTGAGAGAGACCATCTTCCTCCTATGCCTCCCGCGGATTGATAAACCTTAGGTCATCCACTTGAGGGAAATTTGCTACTGTCCTACAAACCTGTGCACTTGCAGGCCCAACAACGTCTACAAGAAGAAGGTTGTGTAGTAGACATCAAGCTCTTTTCTAGCGCCGTTGCCGGGGAGGCTAGGTAAGTGAAGGTATATCTTTAGATCTTGCAATCGAATCTTTTTGTTTCTTGTTTTAGCACTAGTTTAGTTTATAAAAGAAAACTACAAAAAAATGGAATTGAGTTTGTCTCATACGCTTCATCTTTTTAATATCTTTCGTGAGTATGATGGAAAGGAAAATTGTGATCAAGTGCTAGAAGATTGTCACACCCTGTTTTTCATGCCACTACACTTAAGCTAGCAATCATGATAAAATGTGGTTTGACAAAAACTTTTGCATTATTTGGCTTTTATTTGGAGTTGGTTTTCTCTCCGTGTTTTCAAGTGCTCTTTAAAGTCAACACAACTCCACCTTCTATACTTCATCTCCTTGCCCCAAACTTCTGCCCAATGATCATGCCATGTGTATAGTGCAATGTAGTATTTTCTTACAAAAATAATTTGGCCAAAAAGTATTTTCTAAAATTAGATTTCCAAAAACCCTTCAATTGAGATTTGCACTGCAAGTACTTAATTAAGGGCAGCAAAAATATTTCCAAAAATATGTTTGACTCCTATTAGATATAGGATACCCAGAAACCACAAAAATATAATTTTAAAAGTTATTTTCCAATTTTATTTAAAGGCTTTTTCTTAAGGCCAGAAATGGTCTTTAATAGGGAAAAATTATTTTATTGATTCAAAAATATTTGACAAAAATCAGGGAAACTCAGTGGGCATATATTTCCCATACATAAGTGTTTCAACATATGGTCATGATCAAAATATTGGACAAAACCTCCCAAAACCATTTCTGCCCATTTCAAGTATTTGAAATATTTCTACAGGAAATATTTTCATAAAAATACAAGAAAAATCCAGCAAGTCACAGATGCATGTTGTGATCACCTTGCAAAGCCTCAAGTCAATTAAAGTCATTTTGGTTCACCAAAATGCCCCAAAACCCTCTCTGACCAGAACCAAATTTGAACAAGTTTGTACTACCAACTTTCTCTCTTTGACCCCAACTTTTGTGAGCATGTTAACATGGCCAAATGAGGCCACTACACCAAGTAGTGCATCAAGGAGAAGTGTTATGCTCAACTAGATCTACACAAGTCTATTTCTGCTAATTTCTAGGGTTTACCAAAGTTACACACGAAACTTTTCCCAAATGAGCTCAAATTTGGTGGCACACCCTATTTCTAAGTGTCATTCCATCCTGTTAAGTATCATGGCAATTGGAGTTCATTTGCTTGCCAAAACCTTTATCAAACACCTTCTGCCACTTTACCAAAATTCCATTTTTGACCACTTCCACTAATCTCCATGACCCTATGTTTTTACCACAGCTGCCCCAGGTCACCTCCTACCTCCAGTAACTCTCCTCCAACAGCTCAATTATTTTGGGGGTGAAACCCATCTCTTTCTCTCCCTGTTTACCCATGGCAACTCCTCCTCCTCCTCTCTCTCTCATTTCTATATGCAGCCCCCCACCTAGCTCCTGACCACTCTAGAGCATCCAAGGAAGCTCCAGGACACAAGTGGACATGCCCCTGACCTTTTAAAATGGCCATGCCGGCCATATGCATGCTCTGGAGCATGCTATAGTGCGCCCTTGCACTGTAGCTGCCCTCTGCCCGATGCCTCCGACCACCTCGGCCCTCCCCCGCACGCCTGCCGACGCGTCTCGACGTCCGCAGCATGCTACACCCCTGTCCCCCTCCCCCTTCTCCCTCCTCCTGCCCCTGCTCGCACGCGCGCCGGCCGCCCGAGTACACCAGTGAGCAAGCTCACACACGCGGTGCCCCTGGCCCCCCTGCACTCTCTCTTCTCTCCCCTAGCTCTGGACCGAATCCAGGAACACCCCGGACACACCGCGACGAGCTCCCATGGCCCGTAGCGACGAGCACGAGCTCACCGGCGCACGAGCCCATGGTGCACCATCGCCCCGCCATAAAAGGCCACCCCCGAGACCTCTCCAGCCTCGGTTCGCCCTCTCTCCCTCTCCTGGACCCCCCGGACCGCGGCATTCTTCCTCCCGTGCCCTCCATCCACCTCCAAGGCCGAAGCCGAGCCGCCATCCATCGCCTAAATTCAGCCGAGCCCGAGCTCTACTCCCTCTCCTCTCTCCACCAGTAGGCTCCCCTGAGCAAGGCAGAGCTCGCACGCTCCTTCCCTCGTCCGAGGGCGCACCATAGCGTCGTCCCCAATCTCGCCCGACGCCACCGTCCGCCAGCGTCCAAGCCGTCGTCGCCTCGACCATCCCCGGCAGCCGTGGCATACATGAATGGATGCGGCGTTCGGCGCCGAGCTCATACATAGCCAGGGCGTCACCGGAGGTGCTCCGTAGCGCCGGCAGTTGCCATTAGGGCTCTCTGCTCCCTCGGCCAGGCAAGCACGCGGGAGGAAGAGGAAGACGAAGGCCCTGTAGGCGGGCCCTGCTAGTTAGTGGCCCAGCCACTAGGCCACGTTGGCAAGTGGAGGCGGGTTCGCCCCCTCTCGCGTCCCTGCGGTGAAGGCGCACTTCGCGTGGGTGCCTTCGACGTCGCCTCGGTCACCCCGTGCGGCCATTCAGCTGGGCCGGCCCACGGCCTATCTGCCACCCAGTGCGCAGGATAAGGTTAAAACCTTATTTCCTTTTTCTTTTTCCAGTCAACTTCAAAAATCCATAAACAATTCAAATTAACTCCAAATTTGATGATTCAAATTTCTAGTAGTTTCTAAATTCATTCCCTACCACATGGTGCTACTTGCACATTTTTACAGAAAATTTCTTTCACAAATATTTAGCAAATCCAATTTTTTCCATTTCTTTGATAAACTTTAGAAATCAGAGAGAGCCCATTTTTGATCCAAATTCCATGATTCAAATTCCTAGATGTCTATAAGTCCAAAACTTAGTTTTTGAACATTTTTTACTAATACTTTCTGTATCACCTCAAATAATGGTCTATTTGTCAAATTTGCAAATTCATAGGAAAATCATTTCAACTCCAAATCCAGTGAAACCAATTCCTAGATGCTTCTAAAATCATCCTTTGTTAAATGGGTGCCTTTGCTCATTTTTCAAAAATATGTTTCTGTACACTTCTTGCAATTCCATAAACCCCTTGATTCCATCATATCAAAATGTTTAGAAATATCCATTGATCCACTTCCAATGAAATAACTTTGGTCATTCCTCATATGACCAGAGGTATCCAATAAAAGTCAACTTCATATTTTTAGAGCACAATTATTCTTGCCTTGTTGTGTTGCTGACGTTAGTTGCCGAAGTAGACGGAGTACTTGGAGAAGCACCAGAAGATCTCAAGACTTTGATGAACCAGGCAAGCAGCCCTTTGACCATGATGAACCATTTTACATCATGATGGCATTTTCGTTGCTTCACTGAGTGCATGATATATTTTGAATGGCAACCTTGCTAGGCTTGCCTCCGTTGCATACTCCATTGATACTTGCATTGTTCATGACTCTACCCTTGCTTAGAGTTGTGTTGGTGGGTTGTAGAAATATGCTATAGTAAATGGCTACGCAAAGTGGGTCAGGGTTATGCATGGAAAGAAACAAGTGTGGTTTGACATACTTGCGAACAGCCCAGTGGGTGCCACTAATGCCCCTAGGAGATGATGATGAACTAGGTCACTACTTGGTGGAGAGGTAGTGTTCCGAGGCTCGATAAAAGTGTTGTTTACAGAGACGGATTAGATTTAAGATTTTTCGACTGTCCCAACCTTACATGCGCAACCACTCTACCCTTGTATGGGAAAGGGCATTATTGATTACCTAGGCCGATACTAGCTTGGAGCCCGCATTACTAGTGACGGGGGAGAGTTGGTGCTCTCTCTCGGGACGGGGTCGTGCCAGGTAGGGCGGCTAAGAACATTTTTATGGGGCACCGGACACACCATTGGTACCCCATGCCAGTGGTATGTGATGAATATGGGAGCAAGGCTCCACAATTTTAAGTTGTGAAAGGTTGGGCACGGGGGTTACTACCAATCAAGTGGACTCCATGTTAGTGTTTTCTAGGGAAAGATAGTGATCGGGTGCTTACCCCGGGTACTTTAAGTACCACAGGTCGTGGATGACACGGAAGTTCCCCGGATCTTGTGGGTAAAGTGTGCAACCTCTGCAGAGTGTAAAACTATTCGAATAGCCATGTCCACGGTCAAGGACAGTTGGGTGGTGCTGCTTATACTACGTCCATATGTTTCTGACAAACAACACAGTTTGGTAAATCTTTTGACATGATTCTTGAGGAAGTCACGATGAGCTTGAGCATGAGTTGTTCATAACTCTCTCTCGATGTTGATGTCTATAACCTCCTGATACTTGTTGCAGACGCATTCATATCCTTGATAAATGTTGATCATACTTGCATGAGAAAAACTAGCTTTCCGCAAAAATGCCAAATTAGCAGTAGTGCCTTGCATAATTATTCTGTTATCACCCTTGGGTTGCTTGCGAGTACATTCAAAGTACTCATTGGCTTGCCACTGGTTATTTTATTGGCCAGGCATGAAAGAACATAATATGAAGAAGAGTACCTCGGTGACGAACATGCGAGCTAGGACGCTTCCCAGTCAGAATGCCTGTAGGGTTAAGGCAGATGGCATGGGTCCAAGTTATCGACGAAGATTTCCGCTGTGATGTTATACTCAAGACTTGACCATAATGGTCCTACTTGTGTAATACGGTATGTATGGATGTAAGACTCTTGTTATTCAGCTTCTGTGTGTTCAGTGAGCATTGATCTCTGGGATCACTGTACACGTGCATTCGGTGATCACGACTTATGAGTCGGGGTCCCCACAGAGCTGGTATCAGAGCCATCCTGACTGTAGGAAGCCTTAGTTAGCATGGCCGTTAGTTAGGGTAAAACTATTTTCAAAACTATCGCTAGTTTTCAAAAACTGTCTACACTTCTCTTCCCCTTCTCAGTTTTTCTTCAAGGTATACTTTCCTTATTGATCTCTTCCCCTTTAAAAATGGTCGCTAGAACCCTGATGCCCCTGACCACTGTATTCCTTGAAACCCTTGTGGATAGTCTAGAAGGAGGGTGCCTTGTTAGAAATTCTCCCACATCTTCTGAACACAAGATTGGCGACACCACAACAAGACGATACCAACAGAAGATACATCCTCAAGGAATGAGGACATGAAGGCCCAGAAGAAGGTGACACCATTGACAATGCTCCAAGATGATGCAACCTTAGCCTATGATGATCAGGGCATAGTGCAAGATCATGATATGCATCGCTAATAGAGCAACCATGTGCTTACCGATGTTGTATCGGCAACCACCGGTGGATGAGAACCTCGCCATTTGGTCCGTCTCACTATAGTGAGCAGGAAAACGGTTCTCTTCATCCCCCGCTCTTGGTGTCGATGTTTTCATCAATGTAACCGACATGTTGGACCTCTATTATGCCTTGTTAATACCATTGCATAAGGGATTACCTACTTGGTACCATCGACGCCTTAGAATACAAAAAGGGATTGTCATGATTAAGAAGACAACAGAAGACCGGGTTAATGCCTACTACGAGAAGCCACCTTCACCCCATCACTTCAACAGGCGAGAAGTTGTTGAAGAATCTTCAGGCTCAACCCGGATTGTTTCATCGAACAACTACAAGAGACGTAGCAACACCTGAGGAAAACCCAGAAGACTGCACGAGGCATGAAGTAAAGCATGAATACTTAGTCCGAGAACCCCTAGGGTAGGATGAGTCGTGTACCCCCTATGCGCATTTGAGTCCGTATGATGGTTCAAATAGAACCATGACTGTGTGTTTCTTGTTTTTATTTGTTTGTGTTTTGATATAAGTCGCACTTTTTTTCTTAGGAAACAAGTACGCAACTATATCACCTGCCTTATTTTGTTGTTTGTGTTTGGCCATTTTGGCACTTGTTTGTTTGCACCTGCACTATAGAACCCCCTTTAGGCATCCCCCTCTATGCTACTTATCCCTCTCATCTCTCTCCTCAACTAAAGACCAGCAAGACAAGATGCACCAAGGAGTCTACTTCGGCGACCAACTAGCACTGAAGACTTTTTGTTGCAGCCTCCTCTACCAAGTAAAACCCCGTAGAGTTATGGTTGCCCCTCAAGATTAGAAACCCATTCCTAGACCCTTCAAGACTTCACGAGATACCCCAGCTCGAGTCCTTAACCATGTGCTTAACCCATAGAATTGCAAGAGAACCAGTTAAGCCTCTATTAACCTTGCACAGCACTGGGTTCATTATGGAACTAGTGGACATAGTGAACGAGCACATTGTCACCCTAATATAGCACAAGAACTGACGATGCCATAAGGAAGACCAATTTGAGGATATATGAATAGAGGACAAATGACCTCATGAGTTTGTATCAGTGACCCTGAGGAATTATCTGAGACTTTGGTAAATCTTGAGTGATGATTGGATTTGGCCTATACGAGATGATGCTTTTGATGGTATTAGGTTATTTGTTGAAAGGACTAGATAGACTATTGGCATCTCAGAAACCGTGCTTAAGGATAAGATAGTAAAATGTTCCCTCGCACACTAGAATCCTTGAAACCCTTAGGCCCTACTAAGCCACAACATGGTCGGGTCATTACCATAGGTCTTGACTCTAAATCGAGAACACCTCGGACCATACTCAACCTTGACCACCACCAATACCCCCAGCCTACTTTATGTACCCCGTGAACAAAGTTTTCATGGAGTGCTTAGACAAGATAGTTGTCATCCTTATTTTGGTAACATACTTGTCTACCCGAAGACGGAAGAAGAATCACTGAGCTGGTGAAGAAACATTTGAAGACCGCCATGCCAAGGAGGAAGAACTATACAAACCACCATCGCCAAGAAATAAACATCCGCGTTGAGGACCAGGTGTATCTGCAAGCCACTTCTCTCAATGGGACCAAGCATTTCCATGCCAAGGGAACCAACACCAAGGTTTAACAACCCCCTCCGAGATCGCCACAAGACGAAGAGAAGACAGTTACCAGATGGAGCTACTACCTGAGTTACCCACTGTGCGTAATGTTTCCACATGACACAACTCCGGAAGTGTTTTCGACTTCCTAGCTAGCCCGATCACTAACAAGGACATCGATCACCGAGCCATCAACCCCCAACCTAATCTAACCTACCGCGAGCTACCCATTAGCAACCTGGATCAAGAAGAACATCATACACGAAGCCACACCATAAAGTACTTCAAGTTCAATGGAGCACCAAACGAAAGCAGAAGCAGTACAAGGACGTGAAGACTGCCCCAAATCCAAGTTTCCGTATTCCTTCCCGCGCCTAGTCTTGGAATCTCGGGGACGAGATTCTTGTAAGGGGGGTAGGTCTGTCACACCCTGTTTTTCATGCCACTACACTTAAGCTAACAATCATGATAAAATGTGGTTTGACAAAAACTTTTGCATTATTTGGCTTTTATTTGGAGTTGGTTTTCTCTTTGTGTTTTCAAGTGCTCTTTAAAGTCAACACAACTCCACCTTCTATACTTCATCTCCTTGCCCCAAACTTCTGCCCAATGATCATGCCATGTGTATAGTGCAATGTAGTATTTTCTTATAAAAATAATTTGGCCAAAAAGTATTTTCTAAAATTAGATTTCCAAAAACCCTTGAATTGAGATTTGCACTGCAACTACTTAATTAAGGGCAGCAAAAATATTTCCAAAAATATGTTTGACTCCTATTAGATATAGGATACCCAGAAACCACAAAAATATAATTTTAGAAGTTATTTTCCTATTTTATTTAAAGGCTTTTTCTTAAGGCCAGAAATGGTCTTTAATAGGGAAAAATTATTTTATTGATTCAAAAATATTTGACAAAAATCAGGGAAACTCAGTGGGCATATATTTCCCATACATAAGAGTTTCAACATATGGCCTTGATCAAAATATTGGACAAAACCTCCCAAAACCATTTCTGCCCATTTCAAGGATTTGAAATATTTCTACAGGAAATATTTTCATAAAAATCCAAGAAAAATCCAGCAAGTCACAAATGCATGTTGTGATCACCTTGCAAAGCCTCAAGTCAATTAAAGTCATTTTGGTTCACCAAAATGCCCCAAAACCCTCTCTGACCAGAACCAAATTTGAACAAGTTTGTACTACCAACTTTCTCTCTTTGACCCCAACTTTTGTGAGCATGTTCACATGGCCAAATGTGGCCACTACACCAAGTAGTTCATCAAGGAGAAGTGTTATGCTCAACTAGATCTACACAAGTCTAGTTCTGCTAATTTCTAGGGTTTACCAAAGTTACACAGGCAACTTTTCCCAAATGAGCTCAAATTTGGTGGCACACCCTATTTCTAAGTGTCATTCCATCCTGTTAAGTATCATGGCAATTGGAGTTCATTTGCTTGCCAAAACCTTTATCAAACACCTTCTGCCACTTTACCAAAATTCCATTTTTGACCACTTCCACTAATCTCCATGACCCTATGTTTTTACCACAGCTGCCCCAGGTCACCTCCTACCTCCAGTAACTCTCCTCCTTCAACAGCTCAATTATTTTGGGGGTGAAACCCATCTCTTTCTCTCCCTGTTTACCCATGGCAACTCCTCCTCCTCTCTCTCTCTCTCATTTCTATATGCAGCCCCCCACCTAGCTCCTGACCACTCTAGAGCATCCAAGGAAGCTCCAGGACACAAGTGGACATGCCCCTGACCTTTTAAAATGGCCATGCCGGCCATATGCATGCTCTGGAGCATGCTATAGTGCGCCCTTGCACTGTAGCTGCCCTTTGCCCGATGCCTCCGACCACCTCGGCCCTCCCCCGCACGCCTGCCGACGCGCCTCGACGTCCGCAGCACGCTACACCCCTGTCCCCCTCCTCCTTCTCCCTCCTCCTGCCCCTGCTCGCACATGTGCCGGCCGCCCGAGTACACCAGTGAGCAAGCTCACACGCGCGGTGCCCCTAGCCCCCCTGCTCTCTCTCTTCTCTCCCCTAGCTCTGGACCGAATCCAGGAACACCCCAAACACACCGCGATGAGCTCCCGTGGCCTGTAGCGACGAGCACGAGCTCGCCGGCGCACGAGCCCATGGTGCACCATCGTCCCGCCATAAAAAGCCACCCCGAGACCTCTCCAGCCTCGGTTCGCCCTCTCTCCCTCCCCTGGACCCCCCGGACCGCACCATTCTTCCTCCCGTGCCCTCCATCCACCTCCAAGGCCAAAGCCGAGCCGCCGTCCATCGCCTAAATTCAGCCGAACCTAAGCTCTTCTCCCTCTCCTCTCTCCACCAGTAGGCTCCCTTGAGCAAGGCGGAGCTCCCACGCTCCTTCCCTCGTCCGAGGGCGCACCGTAGCGCCGTCCCCAATCTCGCCCGACGCCACCGTCCGCCAGTGTCCAAGCCGTCGTCGCCTCGACCATCCCTAGCAGCCGTGGCATACATGAATGGATGCGGCGTTCGGCGCCGAGCTCATACATAGCCAGGGCGTCGCCGAAGGTGCTCCGTAGCGCCGACAGTCGCCGTCGGGGCTCTTTGCTCCCTCGGCCAGGCAAGCACGCGGGAGGAAGAGAAAGATGAAGGCCCTGTAGGCGGGCCCCGCTCGTTAGTGGCCCAGCCACCGGGGCACGCTGGCAAGTGGAGGCGGGTTCGCCCCCTCTCGCGTCCACGCGGTGAAGGCACACTTCGCGTGGGCGCCTTCGACGTCGCCTTGGTCACTCCGTGCGGCCATTCAGCTGGGCCGGCCCATGGCCTATCTGCCGCCCAGTGCGCAGGATAAGGTTAAAACCTTATTTCCTTTTTCTTTTTCCAGTCAACTTCAAAAATCCATAAACAATTCAAATTAACTCCAAATTTGATGATTCAAATTTCTAGTAGTTTCTAAATTCATTCCCTACCACATGGTGCTACTTGCACATTTTTACAGAAATATTTCTTTCACAAATATTTAGCAAATCCTATTTTTCCATTTCTTTGATAAACTTTAGAAAATCACAGAGAGCCCATTTTTGATCCAAATTCCATGATTCAAAATCCTAGATGTCTATAAGTTCAAATCTTAGTTTTTGAACATTTTTACTAATACTTTCTGTATCACCTCAAATAATGGTCTATTTGTCAACTTTGCAAATTCATAGGAAAATCATTTCAACTCCAAATCCAGTGAAACCAATTCCTAGATGCTTCTAAAATCATCCTTTGTTAAATGGGTGCCTTTGCTCATTTTTCAAAAATATGTTTCTGTACACTTCTTGCAATTCCATAAACCCCTTGATTCCATCATATCAAAATGTTTAGAAATATCCATTGATCCACTTCCAATGAAATAACTTTGGTCATTCCTCATATGACCAGAGGTATCCAATAAAAGTCAACTTCATATTTTTAGAGTACATTTATTCTTGCCTTGTTGTGTTGCTTATTGTGATTGTTTCCGATGTTAGTTGCCGAAGTAGACGGAGTACTTGGAGAAGGACCAGAAGATCTCAAGACTCTGATGAACCAGGCAAGCAGCCCTTTGACCATGATGAACCATTTTACATCATGATGGCATTTTCGTTGCTTCACTGAGTGCATGATATATTTTGAATGGCAACCTTGCTAGGCTTGCCTCCGTTGCATACTCCATTGATACTTGCATTGTTCATGACTCTACCCTTGCTTAGAGTTGTGTTGGTGGGTTGTAGAAATATGCTATAGTAAATGGCTACGCAAAGTAGGTCAGGGATATGCATGGAAAGAAACAAGTGTGGTTTGACATACTTGCAAACAGCCCAGTGGGTGCCACTAATGCCCCTGGGAGATGATGATGAACTAGGTCACTACTTGGTGGAGAGGTAGTGTTCCGAGGCTCGATAAAAGTGTTGTTTACAGAGACGGATTAGATTTAAGATTTTTTGACTGTCCCAACCTTACATGCGCAACCACTCTACCCTTGTATGGGAAAGGGCATTATTGATTACCTAGGCCGATACTAGCTTGGAGCCCGCATTACTAGTGACGGGGGAGAGTTGGTGCTCTCTCTCGGGATGGGGTCGTGCCAGGTAGGGTGGCCAAGAACATTTTTATGGGGCACCGGACACACCGTTGGTACCCCGTGCCAGTGGTATGTGATGAATATGGGAGCAAGGCTCCACAATTTTAAGTTGTGAAAGGTTGGGCACGGGGGTTACTACCAATCGAGTGGACTCCATGTTAGTGTTGTCTAGGGAAAGATAGTGATCGGGTGCTTACCCCGGGTACTTGAAGTACCGCGGGTTGTGGATGACACGGAAGTTCCCCGGATCTTGTGGGTAAAGTGTGCAACCTCTGCAGAGTGTAAAACTATTTGAATAGCCGTGTCCACGGTCAAGGACAGTTGGGTGGTGCTGCTTAGACTACGTCCATATGTTTCTGACAAAAAACACGGTTTGGTAAATCTATTGACGTGATTCGTGAGGAAGTCACGATGAGCTTGAGCATGAGTTGTTCATAACTCTCTCTCGATGTTGATGTCTGTAACCTCCTGATACTTGTTGCAGACGCATTCATATCCTTGATAAATGTTGATCATACTTGCATGAGAAAAACTAGCTTTCCGCAAAAATGCCGAATTAGCAGTAGTGCCTTGCATAATTATTCTGTTATCACCCTTGGGTATCTTGCGAGTACATTCGAAGTACTCATTGGCTTGCCACTGGTTATTTTATTGGCCAGGCATGAAAGAACATAATATGAAGAAGAGTACCTCGGTGACGAACATGCGAGCTAGGACGCTTCCCAGTCAGAATGCCTGTAGGGTTAAGGCAGATGGCATGGGTCCAAGTTATCGACGAAGATTTCCGCTGCGATGTTATACTCAAGACTTGACCATAATGGTCCTACTTGTGTAATACAGTATGTATGGATATAAGACTCTTGTTATTCAGCTTCTGTGTGTTCAGTGAGCATTGATCTCTGGGATCACTGTACACGTGCATTCAGTGATCACGACTTATGAGTCGGGGTCCCCACAAAGATGAAATCTATAAAATGTTTGACACTAAATCTTTGTATGATGAGCATGATTGCAATGTTGTTAGTATGAATTCCTTGAATATCCATAATGCTAATGATATGCAAAGCCACAAGCTTGGAGAAGCTATGTTTGATGAAGATGATATTTTTTGTGCCCCAAGCTTTGATGAGCAAATTTACTATGATGAAAGCATGCCTCCTATCTATGATGATTATTGTGATGACACGTATGCCTTAAAGAATAATGATAACCATGAAACTTGTCATCTTGATCTTAATTTTCAATCACATGATAGCTATTTTGTTGAGTTTGCTCCCACTATTATTCATGAGAAGATTTTTGCTTATGTGGAGAGTAGTAAATTTTCTATGCTTGTAGATCATGAAAAGAATGCTTTAGGTGCTGGTTATATTGTTGAATTCATTCATGATGCTACTGAAAATAATTATGAGAGAGGATCATATGCTTCTACATATTGCAATAATATCAAGTTTCCTCTCTATGTGCTTAAAGTTTTGAAGTTATGCTTGTTTTACCTTCCTATGCAAGATGATTCTTGTTCCCATAAGTTGTTTGCTCACAAAATCCCTATGCATAGGAAGTGTGTTAGACTTAAATGTGCTAGTCATATTCTTCATGATGCTCTCTTTATGTTTCAATTCTTATCTTTTATGTGAGCATCATTGAAATCATAATGCCTAGCTAGGGGCGTTAAATGATAGCGCTTGTTGGGAGGCAACCCAATTTTATTTTAGTTTTTTGCTTTTTGGTTCTGTTTAGTAATAAATAATCCATCTAGCCTCTGTTTAGATATGGTTTTGTGTTTTAATTAGTGTTTGTGCCAAGTAGAACCTATTGGATCTTCTTGGATGATAGTTATTTGATCTTGCTGTAATTTCCAGAATCTTTGCGCTCAGTGCCCGAATTGTTAAAAATCACCAGAATGTGATAAAGTAGTGATTCCAATTGCTTCTGATCAATAAACAAATTGTACAGGTCGTCTAATTCTGGTAGAATTGTTTGAGTTTCAGAAGTTCGCGTTAGTTACAGATTACTACAGACTGTTCTGTTTTTGACAGATTCTGTTTTCATTGTGTTGTTTGCTTATTTTGATGAATCTATGGCTAGTAAAATAGTTTATAAACCATAGAGAAGTTGGAATACAGTAGGTTTAACACCAATATAAATAAAGAATGAGTTCATTACAGTACCTTGAAGTGGTGTTTTGTTTTCTTTCGCTAACGGAGCTCACGAGTTTTCTATTAAGTTTTGTGTTGTGAAGTTTTCAAGTTTTGGGTAAAGATTCGATGGACTATGGAATAAGGAGTGGAAAGAGCCTAAGCTTGGTGATGCCCAAGGAACCCCAAGGTAATATTCAAGCATAACCAAGAGCCTAAGCTTGGGGATGCCCCGGAAGGCATCCCCTCTTTCGTCTTCGTTCATCGGTAACTTTACTTGGAGCTATATTTTTATTCGCCACATGATATGTGTTTTGCTTGGAGCGTCATGCCATTTTCGTTAGTTTTTGCTTTCTGTTAGTTAGAATAATGTTTTTCATATTTAGTTTCAATAAAAAAGTCAAGGATAGCCTTTGCCATGCTTATTTTGTAAGTATGCATGTTGCTGTTTGAAAACAGAAAGTTTACCGCTGTTGCAAGAATTACTTAGAAAAGTCAGAGAGTGGTATAATGTTGAATCTTTTTACATATTGAGATATGATAAATTTATTACAGTGGGAATTTTATTTCATAATTTTTGGAGTTAGGGAAGTATGATGAATATTGCATTCTTTACAGACTATACTGTTTTGACAGATTGCTGTTATGGTTGCATTGTTTGCATATGTTTGCTTGTTTAATGATTCTATTTAAGGATAGGAGTATTAAATATTCAGAGGCATTTAGTATGCAATGTTGAATAATAATTTTATTGATTTGCTACAGTAGAAAATGATAAGGTTTTGCATTGGTTTATACTAACCTATCTCACGAGTTCTTGTTGAGTTTGTTGTGAATGAAGCTTTTGATAAAAATAGAAACCATGATAAGAGAGGAATTAAGGAGACACAAAAGTTCAAGCTTGGGGATGCCGAAGGCATCCCAAGATAATATTTCAAGAAGTCTCAAGCATCTAAGCTTGGGGATGCCCCGGTAGGCATCCACCTTTCTTCTTCAACAACTATCGGTTAGTATCGGTTGAGCCTAAGTTTTTGCTTCTTCACATGAGTTGTGCTATCCTTGCAATGTAATTTTATTTTGTTTTTCTTGCTGCTTGAATACAATACCAAGATCTGAAATTCTTAAATGAGAGAGAGTCTTCACATAGTTGCATAATTATTTAGCTACTCATTGATCTTCACTTATATCTTTTTGGACTAGCTTTCCATTTACTCGTGTGCTTCACTTATATCCTATGAGTAAATGGTTGAATAAGTTGAATGTCACAAATCTGAAATTATATATGTTTCATTTGCTTATCCCATGGGGAGTAATGACTTCACATCTAAGATGTAGAGTTTGTAAATTTATTGACAGTTAGCAAGCATTGTATTAGTCATTTGAACAATTCATGAAAGAATATTGAAGGAAGAGAGATTTCACATATAAATATATTATCATAGACATCTTTTATAATTGTGAGCACTCATTAAGTATGACATGCTAAAGAGTTGATGTTGGACAAGGAAGACAACGTAATGGGTTATGTTTTCTCGCATCTCAGTTAAAGTATATTGTCATGGATCATTCAAACATGTTGAGCTTGCCTTTCCCCCCTCATGCTAGCCAAAATTCCTAGCACCAAGTAGAGATACTACTTGTGCTTCCAAATATCCTTAAACCCAGTTTTGCCATGAGTGTCCACCATACCTACCTATATGCGGTATTTACCTGCCGTTCCAAGTAAATTTGCATGTGCCAAACTCTAAACCTTCAAATCATAATCTGTTTTGTATGCCCGAATTACTCATGTAGCAACTAGGGGCTGTCAGTGTCTTCCATGCTAGGTGGGTTATTCTCAAGAGGAGTGGACTCTGCTCCTCATTCACGAGAAAGTGGCGGTAACCGGGATGCCCAGTCCCATGATCCAAAAAGATCAAAGCAAATCAAAGTAATTAAACAAAACTCCCCCAGGATTGTTGTTAGTTGGAGGCACTCGTTGTTTCAAGCAAGCCATGGATTGATGCTTGTTGGTGGTTGGGGGAGTATAAATTTTTACCATTCTGTTTGGGAACCGCCTATAATGTATGTAGTATGGAAGATATTGGGAACTCTTGGTTGTTCTGTTGACAATGAGATCATACCTCTCAAAATTATTTATCTCTATTTTAAAAACTGGGCTCTGGCACCTCTGCAAATCCCTGCTTCCCTCTGCGAAAGGGCCTATCTTTTACTTTATGCAAGAGTCAAGGTGATCTTCACCTTTCCCTTTTTCATTTTATCCTTTGGCAAGCACTTCATGGTGGGGTGATCCTGATATATATGTCCAATTGGATGTACGTTAGCATGAACTATTATTGTTGACATCACCCAAAGGTGAATAAGTTTGGAGCCAACATTATAAGCCCCAATCTTTCTCTGTGTCTGATTAAAACTTCATAACCACAAGTATTGTGTGAGTGTTAGCAATTGTAGAAGACTATATGATAGTTGAGTATGTGGAGTTTGCTATTCCTGAAAATAAGATGAATTGCAATTGTTTTGATGACTAAGAATGAAGTTTGCTAGTTTTCAAGAATGTTTATGGTCTATGCCTTGATATGTGAATTGCTTGTCACTTTATCGTGAGAAGTTTTATGAGATGAATTACTGTTATGACATATAATCATGCTAGAAAAGGTGATTGAAATTATCGTTGATCAAACTTGTGCACCTCTAGCATTCACACTTCATAAATTCTTTCTTTATCATTTACCTACTCGAGGACGAGTAGGAATTAAGCTTGGGGATGCTGATACGTCTCCAACGTATCTATAATTTATGAAGCATTCATGCTATATTACTATGTGTTTTGAATGATTATGGGCTTTATTATACATTTTTATATTATTTTTGGGACTAACCTATTAACCGGAGGCCCAGCCCAGATTTGCTGTTTGATGCCTATTTCAGTATTTCGAGGAAAAGGAATATCAGACGGAGTCAAAACGGAACGAAATCAACTGGAGAAGTTATTTTTGGAAGGAAACCCACCTGATGGACTTGGACTCCACGTCAGAAGATACGGGAGGTGCTCACGAGGGTGGGGGGCGCGCCCTCCCCCCTGGGCACGCCCCCTGCCTCGTGGGGCCCCCATAGCTCCACCGACGTACTCCTTTCACCCATATATACCTATGCACCCTAAAACTTCCATAACAGAACCTAGATCGGGAGTTCCACCGCCGCAAGCCTCCAGAGCCACGAAAAACCAATCAGGACCCCTTTCCGGTACCCTGCTGGAGGGGGGATCCATCTCCGGTGGCCATCTTCATCATCCCGGCGCTATCCATGACGAGGAGGGAGTAGTTCACCCTCGGGGCTGAGGGTATGTACCAGTAGCTATGTGTTTGATCTCTCTCTCTCTCGTGTTCTCTCTCATGTTCCCTCTATGGCACGATCTTGATGTATCCCGAGCTTTGCTATTGTAGTCAGATCTTATGATGTTTCTCCCCCTCTACTCTCTTGTGATGAATTGAGTTTCCCCTTTGAAGTTATCTTATCGGATTGAGTCTTTATGAGAACACTTGATGTCTGTCTTGGTGATCAACTTGCGGGTTTCGTGACATTGGGAACCTATGCATAGGGGTTGGCACACGTTCTTGATTCTCCGGTAGAAACTTTGGGGCACTCTTTGAAGTACTTTTATGTTGGTTGGATAAATTTGAGATTGTGTGATGCATATCGTATAATCATGCCCATGGATACTTGAGGTGACAATGGAGTATCTAGGTGACATTAGGGTTTTGGTTGATTTGTATCTTAAGGTGTTATTCTAGTACAAACTCTTTTATAGATTGATCCGAAAGAATAGCTTTGTGGTGGTTTCGTACCCAACCATAATCTCTACGTTTGTTCTCCGCTATTAGTGGCTTTGGAGTGACTCTTTGTTGCATGTTGAGGGCTTGTCATATGATCTATCTATGTTATTATTGTTGAGAGAACTTACACTAGTGAAAGTATGAACCCTAGGCCTTGTTTCCTATCATTGCAATACCGTTTACGCTCACTTTTATCACCATCTTTTCGCCTCTCGCGGATTGCAAAACCCATATCTACCATCCATATTGCACTTGTATCACCATCTTTTCGCCGAACTAGTGCACCTATACAATTTACCATTGTATTGGGTGTGTTGGGGACACAAGAGACTTTTTGTTATTTGGTTGCAGGGTTGTTTGAGAGATACCATCTTCCTACTACGCCTCTCGCGGATTGATAAACCTTAGGTCATCCACTTGAGGGAAATTTGCTACTGTCCTACAAACTTGTGCACTTGTAGGCCCAACAACGTCTACAAGAAGAAGGTTGTGTAGTAGACATCAAGGCGCACACATTAACAATCAAAAAAGTCATTTTGGAACAAGTGTTGTCACATTACAATCGGAAACACAAGTATTATTGAAACCGTGGGCGTTCTACTTACTAGTACCATTTACGTGCCGCCACACGTCCCCATTTTTTATTAGCTAGGAGGCGTTGTGCAGGGTAGCTATTTGAGTACGAGAGGCGTGCGATCAGACCCCTGCGCATGCTTATTGGGAGGAGAGCCGTTTGACCTTCATCTGCCGTCCACCTCTCTCCCAAGGTCTCCATTAATGGCACCCGAGCCTCTGTTTAATGGCGTGGTTATGTCCCACTCGGCTGAGATTTAAGAGAGAAAAAAGAAAATCTGAAAGCACGGATCTTGATGTAAGATCCGACGGACCTATATAGCATCTACTACGACTTATAGCAAGACTGATGAATATATAAGGATGATTAATTTTTTTTGATCAAAGAAGGGCTTGCCCCTTCCGATTTTCATTACTGAAAACCACCACAATTCACAAGAAGTTCAGCACAACTCCAGCCTACCACAAAGAACTAAAAGCTACCGGATTGAAATCGCAACATCCCAAGAGGCCAACAAAGGCCAAACATTCACGCTAGAACCCAACATTTCACAACCGACGACACAATCCACATCCTAAACCGATTATTACATCAAAAGAAACCAGGAAACTGAAGGAAGCCCAGCATCAACTAGAAGAACATCAACGCCAGGGTCGCCACAGCGAGAGTTTTCTTCATTCCAGCCTCGCAACATTGATCTTCCATAGAAAGATAAGGACGATTAATTGTCTTACATAATTAGAAAGATAATTAAAAAAGCCACATGCGGCTACGCCCAAAATACACAAGGGAAAAATAAGAAGGAAGACAAGGATCTGGCTTGCTGATCTCTACTTTCTTGATGCGTTGCTGCAGGCCGCGGGAACTAATCTCCGTGGCGTGCGGTGATGAGCTTGTTCGTGTCCTCAATACGCTGCTTGAGAACATCCACGGATTCCTCCACCAGCCTTTGGCGCTCGTTGCGGAGCATGTCATTCTCGTCCATAAGTTTCTTGACGATGACGCTAGTCCTCTTCAACAAGGCACTGGTCTCCTCCTGCTGGTCTGCACTTCGGACGATCTTCTCCCTCAGCAGGTCGCGCTCGGCCCGGAGCCTCTCATTGCCCTCCCTTAGTACGCTGATAACCTATTCAAACGAGGCTTTCATGTCCTCCTGCAACCTCGCACAGCCAGAGAACTGATCCATCTGGCTATGGACGATCGCATGCATGCGCCTGTAACAGTCGTCGCCTGCCCACGAGAAATTTTCCCAGGCCACCGTGGTGCGGTGGGACATATTTGTTGCATTCGTGGCACGGCGGGACATCTCTGCTGCTTCTGCGACGAGGCCGGACTAGTCTGCTGCATCGACGACGCGGCGGGACCTCTGTGCTGCTTTAGCGGCACGGCGGGACCTCTGTGCTGCTACTTCCGCGCGGCGAGACATGTCGGCTACTCTCGCAGCGAGGCGGGACATCTCTCGTGCTTCCGCTTCCATGCTCGCCTCTCATTGGTGGCAATCTCTCGACCCAGAACTCACGCTGGCCATGGCAGACGCAAGGGAAGGATGCTGAATGACTTGTTTGTTTTTGTGGATGAGGAGTTGAGGAGGAATGGGCAGTCATCTTGGCATACTAGTATTTATAACCGAGTACTAGTACGCTCCTAAGTGGGAAACCATTTAGGTTGTGATCGGTGTGAACAGGTTTGCAATTCAATATAGCGTGGAGTAATTTGGAATGTGACGAGACGCAAGCTCAAAATTTATTGACGGTTCTAGTTTTGAAGTGCGGCACTATTCCCGGATGGAGTACTTCTTTTTCTACTCCCTCCTTTCTGGTTTTATAGGGCTTATCTCAAAATTTTAGTTTTTCCATTTTATATGGCTCAATTTGGTTGTTCCCCAACACATGTTCAGATTCCAAGGTGCATTAAATCATTGCATGCAAGTATTAAGAGAAAATTGACCAATGCATGTACTTTATGCATGCATGCATTGCAATTAATGCATTGATAAACATAATTTTTTGAGTACTTCTTAGCCAAAGGAACATTATATCCAACAGACACAAAATATCCGTTCGATTGTTGGAAATTACTGATCTGATGTCAAAGTAATTGCTGCATCGCCACCAAAACCCACCATTTCTTAAGCTAAAGTAGACCAAGGTAATACCTATATTAGCATATTACTAAGATAAACAGAAGGCACTGTAGAAATATTTAGGACGTGAGCTTGTCAATCTGAATGTGGAGGGACACAAGCTTAGCCCCGGAAAGCAGCTTGGGCAGAACTGTCAAGAAGGTCAGCTCCTGCACGTCGATGTCGCCAGGATCCTTGCTGCTTGTCACCACCATTTCCACCTCGACGGCGTCGGTCGTGCCTTTGGGATCCCCTGGTGGGCCGTTCGCCCACAGCTTGGCCACGTAGTGCGGTAGTGGGGACGCCCCCGCTCTGATGCAGACGACCAACACGGCGATATGCGCGCCGATGTCGAGCATGGCGCCAACCAAGAAAAACGTGCGGCGGTCCTCCTCCGCGAACAGCAAGAGCCGTAGCTCCGACAGTGGCACTTGCAGCTGGAGCACCTTGCCGTACTGGATCCTGTGCACGGGCCTGGGATGCGCAGTGCTGATGTGGTGGTATAGCGCTGGTGGCGGGCCTTCGTAGCCACAGACGGGCACGGGGCATTTGGAGAGCGCGAGCGGACACACGCTCTGGTGATCGGCGAGCTTGTGGTAAGTGACGTAGAGCCCCCAGCCTTCGTGCGGGCACTCCACCCTCACCGACGAAAGGACGGAGTCCACCGTCATGTTCTGCATGTCGATGCCACCGCCGCTGGTTCCTGGGGCGCTCGACGCGGCAGTCCACGCAGGCCAGGTGCCCTCCCTTGCACTGCAGAAGTCAATCGAACATCACATCAATCAAGAAACCTGCACCTTGCTCAATCAGCCGAACGGACGAGGTGTATTCGAACCTCATACACTGGAGGCATCAAGGGGCGGAGGCACAAGGGGCAGTGGAGCACGGTGAGGTCCATCAAGACCTTAGAGATCTCCATCGTCGGGTCCTGTTCGGTCTGCATGATCTCGCCCTCCTCGTGGACAACCATCTCTCGACTTGGGCTGGGGTATTAGTACAAAGCAAGTATCAAAAGGAGAGTCACGGCATGCATGCATGCGTTGTAATTAATGCATCGGTAAACGCAAATTATTGAAATATATCAAGTGCAGTGCTTTGATGTGTTGCGTCAACTCGTACATCAACGAGAAGTTTGATTATCCTCTCCCTCACGGACTTAACTGCATCTGCCTTGGGCCGTATAACAGGTTGGCCACACACCTGTCGGGCCCACCTGTCATACACGCAAAGGCAGGAGCGTCCCTCCCTCGCCCATGAGCGTGGTGGCTGGCAAGACTAGGAGAAGCTTCCGCTACACGCTCTCCCTCCCACATGCGGTGGACATGCAGTAGTTCAATCGGTGTCAGATGGCCAAAAGCATACTGTAGTCCTCCTCCAGTGCAGTACTAGTACTCCATCATTGTTCGACTTCCCAAAGAGGCGAAGAGCCAAGCGCAGCCCGAACGCTCGTGTGGCAGTTTCATGTGTAGAGTAGTCTAGGATAGCGTGTACCGTGCCTGTAAGCTTAAAATCATTGGGGTCGGCTCCATGCTATGTGGCCGTCTCAAAGTTTAAAAAAAAATTAAAATAGTCTTCTGGCCCTACCTGACTCCCTGGTGATTGTAGTTTGCACGCTCATCTGGTCAAGACAGGAATATATTTTTTAATTTGTTTTTTTCTCGAAAAGGGGGACTCCCCGGCCTCTGCATCAGAATGATGCATACAGCCACATATATTTTAATTTGTGGTGGGTAAATGTTAGAGGTTGCAGCAAATATATTGTACACTGCGGATCTTTCAGCCAAGTTTAGAGGCAAGCATGTGGGGTCAGTGCTATGATGTGTCGCATCAACTCGTACAAAGAGGAGAAGCTTGATTTTACTACACGCCTTCTCCCTCACCCATGCGCGCGGTTGCCGGCATACGAGGACAGGCTTTTGCTTAGTATTACTTCTACAACAAGCTATCCATCCCCCTCGCGGTGGACGGACATGCAACAGTGGATTCAACACTGTAGAAGCAGCAATAGTAACATCATTATTCATCTTCTCGAAGAGGCGAAGAGCCAAGCGCAAACTGAACATTGCAGTCGCGAACATTGGAGCACGCATATAGCCAGGCTCTTGCATGAGACAAAATTGCTATGTGAGCCCACTATTGTACTAGTACGCACAACTACTTGCTAGTATAGCCTTGTAAACCAGAAAGGAGTATTTGCCCTTCTAGAGATTTCAACAAGTGACTAGACTACACCGAGACGGAGTACATATGGAGCAAAATGAGTGAATCTACACCGTAAATAAATATGTACTAGTTCTATCGTTTTCCTCTCCGAGGTGCACAATATTGAGTATACTGACTAGTCTCTTTTTGACACGCATTTATGTTTTTTTACACAGTACAGACGCAAGCGCTCATATACACGCGCATACACTCACCCCTATGAACGCACACACCCACGGCACTATCATCTTGAAATTTACGAAGTCACCATAGGCACCTCGTCGTCGACGGGTCCATAGGTGCTTGAATGCCAAGGAGGGAGAGGGTAGCGGTTCCCGAGACATTGAACGGTCAATGATGCATCCTCAATTACATGCATAGGGAATTAATTGGAGAAGCAGAATAGAGCCAGCATGATGTGAATGCAACAGAGTTTGGACTCTCATATAATAAAGGCGCCCCACCACTCCAATCCATCTACTCCCAAGTCTCTGCGCAACACTGCTCACTCCAATCCAAGACCAAGTGACCAGAAGCCACAAGCACCTATGGAGGCGATGGACGCGAGCGGTAGTCGGCTGTGCCAAATCATCCAAGGGGCCGGCCTGCGGCCCCGCACCGCGCAGCATTTCCAGACGGTGCTGGCGACCGCAGGCATCGTAGCCCTCGCCGACGCCGGCTTCACCTCTCGCATGGACGAGATGATGGTCAACTCCATCCGCAAGTTCACCGCCGTCAAGATGCGCGCGGACGACCTTGCCGTACTGCTCCAGCCCGCGCGCCCAGGCTCCATGGTGACGAACTCTTTCAAGCCCTGGTGGCCCTGCAGGTGCCGGAGGTCATGACAAAGAATGTGCACCTCGAGGCCACGCTCGCCGCGCAGTGCCTCGCCATGCAAGAAACCGTCGACCTACACATCCACGTCTACGAGGAAATCGTCTACATAGGCCACTACAAGGCAAGCGAGGACAGAAAGACGTTGGCCTTCTTCCAGCGGCTGGAATCTTTGGACGCCATTGTTGAGAAGCACGTCGACCTGGCCACGGAAGTCACTGCTACTTAGGCGCCGTTCGGTGGGCCGGTGCCCTGAGTCGAGGAGGTGGATGTCGTCGATGGATGCATCTCTTCTTCTTGCCTCCTATAACCAGCACTGCATTGCCTCGTGGCCTTAATGTTTTATTAGTATAGTACTCCCTCCGTTCCCAAATATAAGTCTTTCTAAAGATTCCAGCAAGTGACTACTACATACGGAGCAAAATGAGTGAATCTACACTCTAAACTATGTCTACATACATCTGTATGCTCTATTCCATTTGAAATAGTATCTAAAAAGGCATATATTTATGAACGGGGGAGTATATGGCATTTTTATTCCAGTCGTAACGTTTTCACTGTGAGGTGGGGCCGCAGTTGAGCAAACCCACCCCGCCCACTGGGCGTCGTCCGAGTTTAGAATTAGAAGAGAGAAACGAGGGAGGAGAGCTAGTTGTAGAACGGACGCTGTTGTCATATGGGACTCGTGTTTATAGAATAGGAGTACTGAGCACTCGTGCCTCTTTTTTTTGAGGGAAAAATTAGTCGTATGTCTAGTACCACTAGTTGGGTGCGTGCGACCTATAGCTGTCATCACTTTAGGTCTCCTTTTTGAACCGCGGCTACGCTTCATAGTACATATTATTTCACGCATTTATCCTCCTATATGTACTCCTAGGCTATTTCCACGTGCTCCCATTCGCCGACATGTGGTACATAGAGCATCTGGGTCGTAGTGCATGCACGACTCGGAGCATATGCCGGGGTACTTTACATCTCAGACCTCATGAATTACATGCAAACCCCCCGTAGAAGAATAAATAAATGAATGAATTACTACATGAAACCGGATTATTTTCATGGAAACCGAAGCACGCTCATTAGATTTTGGACATAACACATTTATAAAAAATGACTGGACCGAAACCAGTCTAAGGGCCTCTTTGATTTTTCCCGCAAAAAAAAGGGCCTCTTTGATTCGCAGGATAATGAAAACACAGGAATGGGAAAAGAATGATGGCGATGAACCGATACAACGAGAACTCTAACTCAGTTAGAGGTTAGAGTTAGATTCTAACCCTGAACTAACTCTAAACCAAAGAGGTGTATGGATGGCAGGGTTAGATTGACAATTAATGCTCTATCTCAATCATTTGACTACTTTGGACCCTATTTCCTGCCGGATTTGGAGGGTGCTTGGATACGTTTTAGTTCCATGACTAAAAGTAGTGGGACTAAAACTTGCTAGCCTCACCCATGCTTGGATCCAAATACTAAAGAGACTAAAATCAAGTTAATGAGCCTTTATTATCCTCCAAACCCTCCAATCCAGAACTCGCCTGTGTTAAAGGAGAGGATTTAAATGAGGAGAGAGAGGACTAATCCACATTTTAGTAGGGGTACCCCTGACTAAAAAATTTTAGTCTCAATACTAGTTTTAGCCCCTCTTTAGTCAGGGGTGCTTGGAACTTTAGCCTCTTAAAGAGACTATTTTTAGTCAGACTAAAATAAGTCCCTTGGATCCAAGCACCCTCTTGGTGTGGCCAGCTCTTCTGTGGCCTCCTCCCGCTCACAATTGACATAAATGAACCATCTATACAAATCAAGCATGCAAAACATGATAATTTTTTACTTTGTCCATACAAATGAGATATCCCACTTAAACATACAAGTCGTCAATCAAGATTCACAAAATAAAAAAACACTTCATGAAACAAAGAATGAGCTAACTCATCACAGAAGACATTCACGATAGGGAGGGAGCCCGGAGCCCCTCACGCACCGAGGGAGGAGCTCGCCATCGTCACTCTGGAGGAAGGCTCTGTAGAGCCCAAGCCCCGGGAACCCCTCCGACGCTGGCCCTTGCGAGTTGAGGTCGACACCGGCATGGGTAGCAGGGCCGCTTGCCGCCAACTGGGAACTTAATCTTTGGGCCTCTAGAAATAATGCAAGCATGTAACTAAAATACCTAGAAAGGTGAACTGAATCTTTGGGCCTCTAGAAATAATGCAAGCCTGAAACTGAAATACCTAGAAAGGTGAACTGAATCTTTGGGCCTCTATAATAATGCAGGCCTGAAATTGAAATACCTAGAAAGGTGAACTGAATCTTTGGGCCTCTAGAAATAATGCAAGCCTGAAATTGAAATACCTAGAAAGGTGACCTGAATCTTTGGGCCTCTAGAAAGATTTATTACCTCCTCAAGCAGCATCAAACAATTCCCTGTGTGCACCACAAATCTATACCAAGTTTGATCAGGATCTACTTTTCCAAATCAAAATTAGCACTAGAGCAAGCAAGATCAATGATATGGCCGTGAGACAGAGAAGGAACGAACAAACTCACCCCTCTCGCGACCTCCCTGGTAGATGCGCCACCGCCGCGCACGACAGAGGGAGAAAAATGACTGGTGAAGGGGGAGCGGGCCGACCTTCGAAGGCCGGAGGGAGAGGGCGGCCGGAGTAGGGCGGCGGAGGCCGGAAGGAGAGGGCGGCGGAGGCTGGAAGGAGAGGGTGGTCGGAGGAGAGAAAGGGCGAGCATCCCTATGGGGAACAGAGAGGAGTCGTGCGAGAGGGGGGAGCGATCTGGTGCGGGCAGGGGAGATGTTTTTAGTTCTCTTTTAGTGGGCCCGAGGATAACTAACCCAATTAGAACCTCTCCACCGGGCTAGTTTTTTAGCTGCGTTAGAGCAAACTAGCTCAAACTAACCCCTCTTGTTTCGATAATTTGAGGCTATTTCAACCCAAACTAGCTCTAATTCAGGGATCCAAACAAAGAGGAGTGTTACTGTACATGCTACAGTGTGGACCATAGCACATTGTTTTTTATGGCCATATCACCACATTGTTTTCTACTGCTGATTCACTGGGCTACCGTGGTTCGCACTGCTGGTTCACTGGGCTGCCGTGGTTCGCACTCCTCCGACCTGAGTAGTACTCCCTCCGTTCCTAAATATAAGTCTTCGTAGATATTTCACTGTGGACCACATACGGATGTATATAGATGCATTTTATGTGTAGATTCACTCATTTTTCTCCGTATGTGGTCCATAGTGAAATCTCTCTAAAGACTTATATTTAGGAACGGAGGGAGTAGTATAGTACTAGTATATACCGCATCATTCTTTGCTCCTTCTTACTACTCCGACATGTGGTAGAGCCAGCATCCGGGTCGACGTGTCATGCACCAGATTAGAGCGCAGAACAGAAGGGGGGCATCACCCCGGTCGGAGCGCAAGTAATTCATGATTATAGTGAGTGGTCATATCACAAGTCTTTCTAGCAGTAACGCGCCGTCAAATCACACAGCCCCACTCGCTCGCCCTCCTCGCCTCTCTGTCAAACCGCCTACCCGAAAACTGCCGCACGTACTGCCCGAGAAAAGCCCCGCCCTCAACTTTTAACTACGCAAAAATAGTTCGATCTTGTTCGTTCTATATAAATACAGTACTTACTGTATGTTTATTCACCCGTGGGGTTGTTCAATGAATGGAGGGGCGGGAGCACAAGTGAACAATACTGTAGTACTACTAGTAGTAAGTAGGAGTCGTACAGTAGTCACCTTAAATAGAGAGTTTCTTTTCTTTAATGCCACGTACACAAATTGAAACACTTGTTGTGGAGAGAAAACAGATAATCACTCCACTATATATAAACACAGGGGCCTGAGCGCTTGCTTTACTAGGGTTGCTCTCTTCATTCTCTCATCCTCTCTAGATATAAACAAGACAGCGGTAGCGACATTTTCTCTCTGCTCACCGCTGGTCACAGATCCGGCCGGATCCCTTCGGCTGGTGTGTGTAGAGGACTAAAAGGTGCATCGTTCACGCGGTCATCGCCGCCGAGGGAGGAAACCCACAGCTGCCGGAGGGGCCCAATCCTCTGCCCGTCTCATTCTCTCCGACAGCGCCAGCTCGGGAGGTCCTCCGACCCTTCTTCCTCCTAGCCATATTGTCCATAGATCCGACCTGCCGCTGCCGACATCCCGGTGACCCTCAGGTATAAGTTCTTCGAAAGCGGCCTTGCTCTACTGCCCCAGCTCCCCACGTGTCTGCATATGCATCTTTTTCTACTCCCATCAGCTCTTCCAAAGCCACCTAAATTTTTAGTATTATTAGAGGTAAAGCTACTTCATGCATTCGAATCTAGGGCTTTGTTCAAACAACGAAGAAAGGGGGAAAGTTGTAGCATGAATCTAGGACTTGATTCAAAGAGGAAATAATATGGTGAAAGTAGTAGAGACCGGATACCCAACTGGTCTCTTGGTTGAAATGGGAAATAATGGGAAAACGTAGTACAAACTGGATAAGGAACATATCTATTATTGGTTGAAAAAAGGATAGAACACTACAAGGAATATGTCAACTTATGACCTTCTGTCAGTGACCCTCGAAGAATTGGTCATAAATTTATGACCATTTCAGACCAATTGGTCAAAAGCTGTTCGGGGGGCTCCAAACCCTAAACCATTGCGACCATTTTGGTCAGAAAGGTCGTAATTTGCTCACACGAAAAGGTCATAAAGCAAACAGCGCTAGTCCGCTGCCTTATTTCTAGTTGTTAACGACCAATATAGATGGTCATAGCCTTGTAAATTGTGGTGGGTTGCTATGACTAGGCGCCACCTCATCAGTTTTGCCTATGTGTCATGTCCATGTGGCAGTTTTTGCCCTAGGTTGTGAAGCAACCTATATTTCTGTCATTCCCAAAATTCCCAAAAAAATCTCATAAATTCTTTGGGTCATATCTTCGTCAAATATGTAAAAACCTTCCTTTCCTAGTTCAAAAATAATTCAAAAATAATTCATTTTCCTATTCTGTTCAGAACAACAGTTTGTGAACACTAGTGCAGAACCGGGCAATAGCACCGGTTCGTAAGGCCCTTTAGTGCCGGTTTAGGAACCGGCACTAAAGTTTCGGCACTAAAGCCCCCCCCCTTTAGTATCGGTTCAGCACGAACCGGTGCTAAAGGGGATCCACGTGGCATGAGCCAGCTCCGGGGGCCGGGAGCCCTTTAGTACCGGTTGGTAACACCAACCGGTACTAAATGGTTGTGGGGTTTTTGGTTTTATGATTTCTTTTTCATTTAATTTTGTGTTTTCCATTTTAATTCTTTTTCGTTTGCTGGTATTTTACGGTACTACACATTGTACACATTATGCATATATATATATATATATATAGAATTTCTAGTAGAACCAATCATATATATATCATCAATGTCTCACAAACCACCATATTAATTTACACATATACACATGTATAGCTATATACAATTTCTCCTACATATGCATGTTGCCCTCGGAGCCAGTGGCATTAGCCTAATTGGTGCCTTCGGAGCACGATGACAATTGGAAGTGGTTCATGGGGGCGGTAGCGGGTAATAGTATTCTCCCTTCGGATTTATGACCTGGTCGAGCAAAAATCCCGCTATTTCCTCTTGAAGTGCTTCTACGCGCTCCGTTGGTAGGAGCTTGTCCCGCACCTCTTTGAACTGTTAAGAAGGAGATCAATATGCATGTGCATTAGTTGTGTGACTAGATATCGATAATGGTGTAAAAATTGTTAATAGTGTTCTGACAAGCGTACCCATTCCTGTCTTTGAGATCTGCTCCTTTCGGACGCCATCATGCGAATGTTCTCGCAAACGCAGAATGCACACAGATCAGTCCCCTGTGCCTGCTTCAGGGCCTTTATTACGAGAATGGAATTTAATTTGATTAGATAATAATTAATCAAGCATGATAGTTAAAGAGATGGCAGCTAGCTAGCTAGCTAGTACTACTTAATTACTTACCTTGGATCGAAACCATTTCAGCTTTGGTTTCCATTCGCCTTCTGTGACGCTGATGAACCTTGCCCAAGCCCTGCCCACCGACAAAGAAAATGAATAAAGGGGTTATTAAATAGTTCATATCATGAAATTAATGACGAACTAAATAGGCCGAGATATATAGTTAATAATGATTGAAATTACCTGTTGACTATCCCAAACAAGATGTTATAGTCACTATTTGCTTTGAGTAGCGAGTCCAGTATTTCAACTGTTCCGGAGTCAACTTTAATGATACACAAGATCCAGTGAAATCTGCATGCACAGACGTTTGCTTGTCTTAATTAAGCGGGCATATGTAAGCAACAACATGTAGCTAGCTAGTAGGCAAAAACAGAGAATTTGTAGTACAAGAAAGTGTGACTCACTGGAAGTTGTAAGGAAGTAGTATATCTTCATTGTATTTGAGGCACTTCAAGAACTCTAGCATGCTGTCCTCTACCTCTTTTTCTTGATGCTTGTTCATTTTCCATGTGTATTCATTAACGGTGTTTGGGTCAATGAACCCAATGCCATAGCGTCCACCTTTTCTCATTTCATACATCTTCATCCTGCATAATACCACAGAAAAGAATATAGTGAGGATAATTACAGGTAATGATTGATCAAAAGGATCACTACAGCTAGCTTGAGACTTAAATTACAGAAAGAAATCACTTACAGACAATAGTAACTGATCATAGATTTGTCGAGTGTGTCTTGATTGTATAACTGAAACAGTTCAGGATACTCAACGGCCACAGCTTTCTCATGGTAGTAATCATCCTTCTTGACATTCACCATGAGGGACTCTCGATTGGATCTCTTGGTAATGTCCATGTACCATTGATGCAATTCATACATTCTCGTTGGGAGCTTGTTGACATCTTCTGGCTCGACCAAAGGTTGGCCCTGGACATATTTCCGTTTTATTTCCTCCTCTGTAATCCCAGGCATGTCCTCGATCTCGAGGAGTTGTCCAACAGTGATCTTGAGTTCTTCAGCCAGCATTATATGCTCCTGGGTTATTACCACATCGCCCACCTCGGGAACGTAAACTGTTTGGCCACAATAATATTGGGTGTGCGTACTGTCACGTGTTGTTGGCGGCACAACAAGCGGGGGGGGGGGTCGATTGCGCCGCCTGTTTTCCCAGCTGGGCAATGGTTTTCCTGCAATTTTTGACAGCTGCTTGTTGTTTGCTCGAGCTCGAGCTCGCCTCCTTCTGTAGACGTCGTTGATGTAACTTCCTGATGTGGCGCTCATAGTCTGAGTCAACAGGCTTAGGAGCTGGTGGTTGAGCCATACGAATGAAGTGGTCAACTACTTCCACAGGCACTTCTCCCTTGGCGGCGGTGGCGGTTTCGGTCCAAAATGGGCGTCGACTTCTGCCTGCACTATGGCATTGGTTTGCTCCTCGGTCCTGTCGTAAGCCCTCACTGGAAGAGGAGTAGTGAGGTTTGGACCATATTTATATCGCTTGCCTCCGCCTGAACTTCCTGTACTATGACCTCGACTCATACCGCTACGCACCATAGCTGCTGGGTGTCTCTTCTGCGAATGCTGAGGCGGCGGAGACGGCTGACGGGGCTGAGTTGGACGAGGAGGAGTGGCCTGAAGCTGTGCCGGACTTGCAGTGGCCTGAGGTTGTGCCGGACTTGGAGGAGGAGTGGACGTCTGACGCTGTGTCGGACTTGGAGGAGGAGTGGCCTGACACTTTTCCGGACTTGGAGGAGGAGGAGTGGCCTCACGCGTTGGTGGACTTGGAGGGGCGGGAGTCTGCTGACTCGGTGGCGGACTTCGACGAGGAGTCGGGTGACGCGGTGTCGGTGGCCTTCGAAAGATGATGCAATCCTTTCTCCATAGGATGACACGATGTATGGCCTCTCCCAATGTGTGCTCGTCGTCACCTCTAGGAATGTCAAGCTGTAGCTCCGAATATGGGTCCACCACCTCATCAACCAAGACACGAGCATAGCCCGCTGGAATCGGGTTGCAATGGAAGGTTGCCTCGGGGGAATTTGAAAAAGCAACGGCGTCCGCCACCTTCATGGATATGTTCTTCATTTTGAAGTGTAGCTCGCAGTTAGTGTTCTCCGTGATGTCATCCACGGGGTATCTATCCAGCACTACTGCGTCGCCCAGGGTGGAACCCACGTTGCTTCTCGGCATGGATGGGGCGGTGGTATCCAATGCTGGATCATCCGCTAGCTGCTGCAGATGCTGAGACCCCCTTTGCTGGCTAAGTGAGTCGATCTGCTCCTGCTGCCGCTGGAATTTAGCTGCCAATTCCGCTTGACTTGCTTCTAGGCCTTGAAGGCGTTCATAGTCCCGCTTCCTCTGCTCCTCCTCCATCTTCCTCTTCTTCTCCTCCACAATCTTCTTTCTCGCACGGGTTCTGTAGTCAGCGTTCCAGTCCAAAAACCCCTCATACCATGGAAGAGCGCCCTTGCCTCGTGTTCTTCCCGGGTGTTCAGGATTTCCCAAGGCACGCATAAGCTCGTCGTTCTCTCTGTTGGGATGGAACACCCCCGATCGAGCCTCTTCTATTGCAACAAGTAGCGCATCGCCGGCTCCGTTCAGACATGCCTTCGTCGAAACATTGCCTGTCTTCGGGTCCAACTCCCCCCCATGCGCATAGAACCAAGTCCTGCACCTGGGGGGCCAGCTCTTAGTAACCGGAGTGACACCTGCATCCTCCATCTCTTTCTCAGACTTATCCCACTTAGGCATTGCCACCGCGTAGCCACCTGGCCCCAGCTTATGGAACTTATCCTTTTGTTCGGCATTCTTCTTGTTTATTCTCGACCATTCCTTAGCTAATTCTGAATCCTTGAATTTCATGAAATCGTCCCAATGAGCACTTTGATTCTCTAGTATCCCCTCGAATACTGGAGTCTTCCTTCCTCCCTTGACGTACTTCTCCCACGTCATTCTCTTGTGGTTCTTGAATGCAACCGCCATCTTCCTAAAAGCAGCGTCCTTGACTTTCCGCACATCTGCTTCTGTGAAATTATCTGGTAGGGTGAAATGTTCCATGAGAGTATCCCAAAGCAGATTTTTTTGATTCTCGTCGACAAAAGTAACATCTGGACGTGGATTTGCTGGCTTTCTCCATTCTTGAAGGGAGATCGGGAGTTGGTCCTTCACAAGAACTCCGCACTGACGAACGAACTTGTCCGCAATCTTCTTAGGCGCTAATGGTTCGCCATTAGGTTTGAATGCCTCGATATTGTACTTTACGCCCTCCTTCAACTTTTTGTTCGGGCCTCGTTTCGTCCTTTTGCCTGAAGATTTGCTCGATCCGGATGGCTGAAAGAAGAAAGATCGATTCATTAATATATCTTCAACTCATTTAAAACATGCGATGATCACCAGATTCCTGCTTATATAAATATATATACCTCGCCGGTGTTTGTTGTTTCAGGATCAACATGTTCTTCATTGTAGGTCATGACTTCATCTTCTCGGTCGTCGCGATCGAATATCATATCACCCTCTCCGGTGTTGTTTAGAAATTCGGAGCCGTCAAAATCTTCTTCATTCTGATCATCATCTGGCCCGCGTATGATACCGAACATGGTCTGTTCTTTCTCTCTGTCGGTATTGTCCGCCATAGCTTTTATTTAACTATGCCAAAAGAAATATAAAACAATTTAGTATAATCTCGAATAATAGATATAATCTCGAATACATCGTCTCGAATAATAGATATAATCTCGAATACATCGTCTTGAATAATAGATTTAATATCGAATACTACAGAGTAATCTAGGCCACTCGCGGTTCCTGAGGTGCGGGCGGTGGACACCCAAAGAGAAGGAACCATCACTGGATCATAGCTCGGGTGATCTCCCCAAAGAACCTGCCAGGTATTGGAGAACCTGACGTCCATAGCAGCCATGTAGCGATGGACGTGCTCGTCCTCCTCCCTGACATGGCGACGTACCACCTCCGGCGGGGCCGGCTCCCTCCGCACCGAAAGTGGCCCACGCGAATGCCACCAAAGGAGATGAGGGTCGACGACGGGACCCAGGGCCGGGTTCCTCACCAAGCATCGCGCCCCTGAAGGTAGCACCTCCCAGTGCCAGCCCGGCGAAGCCCAGTCCCGGACATGGGTCCTCTAAAGCAGGACGTCGTCGCGGACGTGTCGACGGCAAGGATGCGGGCCGGGCATCATCGACAACAAAATACTATATGCCGCAAAAGTAAAGTAACATTTTTTAAATGATGGATTGTGATGATTTCATATATGCAAATTCTAAATTTTATAACTAAAAATATAAGAAACTAAAAAAACATCGATCATCGTCTAACAATTTGAAATTAATCTAATTCATCTAGCTAGCTAAAACTAACATTTCCAAAATTTCTAACATTTCTATATAACTAACATTTCTATAACATTTGACATTATATATATTATAACTAACATTTCTACATACTATTTGACATTAATCTAATCTAATTAATTAATTCATCTAAAACTTTGTATGAAAAACAGAAAAACAGAAAAAACTAAAAGCTAAAAACAGAAAAATTGTGTGTGTGTGCGCGTCTAGTGTGTGTGTAGTTTGTGTGTGTGTGTGTGCATGTAGTGTGTGTGTGTGCGCGCGCATGTGTGTGCGCTACGGTCGGCGCCGGCGCCGGCGCCGGTGTGCGCTACGATCGGTTGGAGGGAGGAGAGGGGCCGGGGGAGGGGCTCACAGCGCGCGCGGGCAAGGTCAAGGCGACGGCGACGGCGAGGCGAGGTCGATCCAAAGGCGACGGCGACGGCAAAGCGAGGGGATCGGCGACCGGGACAGCGACGGGGGTGCCGTGGAGTCGACGGGGACGACGCGACGAGGACGGGGGCGTCGCGGAGTTGACGGGGACGGCGCGACAGGGGCGGCGACAGCGCGGGACGGGGCGGCGGCAGAGAGAAGTGGGAGATGAGAAACTGAAAATTTTCGAAGTGTTTCTTATATAGGGGATACCTTTAGTACCGGTTGGAGCCACCAACCGGTACTAAAGGCCTGTTTTGACCAGGCCAAGCGGGGGGAAGCACCCCCCTTTAGTACCGGTTCCTGGCTCCAACCGGTACTAAAGGCCCCCCCTTTAGTACCGGTTGGTTCCATGACCCGGTACTAAAGGGGGTGCGCTGCCAGGCGAGGGGCGCAAAAGTTTAGTCCCACCTCGCTAGCCGAAGGGCGCTCACACCTGCTTATAAGCCCCGCCGCCGCTGCTGTCTCGAGCTCCTCTCTAAAGCAGGCCTTCTGGGCCTACCTCTGCTACTCTGCCCTATGGGGCCTACTGGGCTTGCGGGCCTGCATCCTGGCCCAACAACAGGTTGGGCTTCTAGTCGCATGTAGGCCGCTGTGGCCCGGTAGGTGGGTTTTTTTCATTTAGTTTTTTCTTTTCTGCTTTATTTATTTTGTTTTATTTATTTTTAGTTGTTTTTTGCTGTATTTAGAGTTTCTTTCTGAATATTTTTGATAGTTTTTAGAAACTTTCAGTTAGTGTCGGTAGTTTTTAAATTTGAATAGTTTAAATTTTGAATTATTTGAAATTTGTGTGAATCACTAGTTTGTGAATAACTTAACTTTCAAAATACATTTTCTAGTGATTCTTTTTTCTTATGTTTAATATTAGTGTGTTTTATCATTATATTCAATTTGGTAATGCTTAAGTTATTTAAAAATGAAATGCCTTTGTAACGGATGAGTTTTCATCCGAAACCCTGATACTTCGAAACAGATTGTCCATTTTGTACACGAAGTGCATCCAGTTTTTGCGGTAACCCTCTCTACTTTTTTGCACATGCTATGTGGGTGAAATTATGATACCATGCCAACTTTCATCCTTTTTTGAGTTCATTTGAAATGCTTTTCAATTTCAGGGTCATTTAGCTAAAAAATCAATAATGGGGCATGAAACCGTTCTTAAACAGGTGGACGTGAATGGTTCTTGACGTAGAGTAATTGTGACCATTCTTACAGCGAGCACATGGACAAGGCATAAAACCATCCACCCGCTTGTTTGCCTCAGCCGCAAGCAGAAAAGTACGCACGCCCTCAACGAACTGGGGAGAGCATCGGTCATCGTACATCCATTGCCGGCTCATCTTCATTACACAACACCGAATAGACCAAATTAATACAAGTTCATACATAAAGTTCATACAACACTTAAATGCAACAAACAAATAACTCTCTAGCTAAAGCATTTAAATGCAACAACAAATACGATCAAGATCGCAACTAAGGTAACAATGGATCCAACAGCATAATGATACCAAGCCTCACTATCGATGGCATATTTTCTAATCTTTCTAATCTTCAAGCGCATTTTCTCCATCTTGATCTTGTGATCATCGACGACATCGGCAACATGCAACTCCAATTCCATCTTCTCCCCCTCAATTCTTTTCATTTTTTCTTTCAAGTACTCGTTTTCTCTTTCAACTAAATTTAACCTCTCGGCAATAGGGTCGGTTGGAATTTCCGGTTCAGATACCTCCTAGAAAAAATTTCTATGTCAACTTGATGGGCATAATTTGTCATAAACACGAAATGCAACTAGTTTTAAAAGAGAATATACATACCACATCCGAATCATAACAAGGACTAGGGCCGACAGGGACGGATATCAAAACCATGGCACTATATGTATAACAAACAACGTACGGGTAAGATAATTATACGAGTAACTATATATCCAAATCACACAAACATCAATTTTTATATAAAATTTCATGAACAAGAGGCTCACCACAAGGTGGTGCCGGCGACGGGACGGTGCGGGCGATCGACGGTGGCTACGATGGAGATTTAGAAGGCACTAAGTAAACCACACCTACATATGCAAACTAAGTGTTATTTTTGACCTCAAATTGCATATAAATCAAATACTAGCACATATATATATATATATCCTCCCAAATTACTAAACTCACAAATTAATCACTATATAAACCAATGCAAGAGCTAATCTAGTAATGAGAGATGAAAGGACAAAGTTGCTAACCTTTGTGATCATTTGAATGGATGAGGGCCTTCAAATCTTGACAAATTTTGGGCAAATTTTGTGATGAACTCGAGAGGAAGAAGGGAAGAACAGAGGAGAGGGCCGGAGAGAGGAAAGGGGGAAGAACAGAGTGCTGGTGGACGAAGGGTTTATATAGGACGACCTTTAGTACTGGTTCGTGGCACGAACCGGTACTAAAGGTGCTGGAGGGGCCCCACTCTGACAACATCCTGCCACCACTCTCATTAGTACCGGTTCGTGGCACGAACCGGTGCTAAAGGTTCGCCACGAACCGGTACTAATGAAAGCGGCCCGGCTATCTGTTGGAACCGGCACTAATGTATACATTAGTGCCGGCTCAAATACAAACCGGCACTAATGTGCTTCACGTTTGACCATTTTTCTACTAGTGGAAGGAAGTACCACTTTGGCATGTCCAAATAGTATCCATTTTCTACAGTGCTTTCCTATGCCCAAATAAACATCCTCCACCAAATGCCAGCTCAATCTATTCATTATTTTGAGCCGAGCTTCAACGTACGTATTTATGTCCAGTGTGGTAGTTTGCAAAGCAAGTACCACCTAGGCTCCTCCTTTTGAACTGAAAATTTGTGAAGACGGTCTTCTTAGTAACTGATCATCCTCGGCCAAAACTCATGCCCATTAGCCATGTACATTTCCTATACCGCTAATCAAACACTTGGCTGCTAATTCATGTTTGAGCACCGATCGGTCTCCTCGTGAGAATCTTATGTTGTAATTTTCTTCCAAGCACCTACCTGGGGAGTGCCCAACCCACTAGACATGTCTAGGCCACCAAGAACACATGGCAACGCCACGGTTGTCGGCGTTCTGGGAACGGGGGTCCCCAGACTTGCCTGCCTGTGGCCTGCGGCGTGGCTCAAAGGAGGCCCAGCATGGCCCATCTTCATCAACGCAAGACTCAAGACCCTCGCGAGGGACCAAGCCTCGCGGGGCGGACGACACGGCGCATCCTCAGGCGCAGCCTCATCAGGATGGCTCGCGAGGAGGCGGAGAGATCAAGGCAGGGTACCTCGCAAGGTGCCCATGCCGCAAGCCATGACGACTCAGGGCGCCAGGCGGGCGCCAGCACGCGCAGCGTCCTTCTTTCCTCTTTGGTGCAAAGGGCGCAAGCGCAGCCGCGGAGTACCGAGGCATTAGGCAAAGGTTGCCATTTCGGTGCAACAAGACCAAGACCAGGAGGACTACGAGACGGAGGTCACCATGGAGCCCAGCACGGCGTCACCACAGAGCCTTTGGCAGGCGAAGACCGACTTTAGTCAGGATAAGTGTACTAGATGTTCCCCTTCGAATTGGCCAATTGTTGGCGCCCTTCCCGCTCAATATTTGGGAAGAGGCCCAGGGCCTTTGCCTATAAATAGGACTAGCCACCCCTAGGGTAGAGGCATCTGGAAGAGACATCGGATCGAAATCAGAGAGAAAGAGAGAAGGGTGACTGAACTCCTCCTTGCAATTCATCGCCCCAGCCCAGAGCAGACCCTCGCGAGGCTGCTCTTCCTTGTATTGTTCATCATCATCAGCCCCAAGAGGCAATCCACCCACCGCACACTGGAGTAGGGTATTACACCACAACGGTGGCCCGAACCAGTATAAACCTTATGTCTCTTGTGCATTTCTTTCAGTAGTCTAGATCTTTGCGAGACGGTGAGGTAGAAGGCGTAATCTCCGTGCGCACCCCAGAGTTCGAACCTTAAGGGTCTGCCGGAACCTGAAATCCGACATTTGGCGCGCCAGGTAGGGGTGTGCCAGAATTCGTCTTCCACCGCCCCGTTCTCCTCCGACTGTCGCGTCCATGTCCGACGCTCGTCGGGCCCGCGCCGAGCGCTGGGCTGCCATCGCTTCCCGCGTTGCCCAAACGGCGCCCGTCGGTGGACGTCCTCGTCATTCCCCGTCACCCGCCATCAACGCCGCCACCGGCCCGGCGGGGGGCGAGCAGCAAGCGTTGTCTCAGCATCCATCCGTGCGGCAAGACGGCCGCACTGCTACTCCATCGCTCACCCCAGCTGGCTCTTCGTCCCGCGCGCTCCGCGCACCCTTGGAGGCTCAAGCTGCGCTCATCGCGGCAAACGAACTCCTGCGCTACCGCCCCGTCGACGACATCTACGAGGAGTGGCTCGACCGCGTCGCCGAGCTCGTCCGCGCCGCAGGGGGCACTCCTGCACCGTCCGCCCCGCTGCGCCGCACCTCGCCCCGTGCGGGCAATGAAGCTCCGGGGGCGTACCAACCGACTCCTCTCCAAGAAGACGGCATGGCCCCAAGGCGCGCGGCCCCTGGGCGGAACCCGCTCCGTTAGGTGCCAGCTCAGCAGGAACGGAGCTGCCAAGAAGTCCCTCGACCGCAAGAGGCTGCCCGGGCGCTTCCAGCTCCGGCTCGCCGAGACCCTGCTCCAGCTCCGGCACGCCAAGACCCCGCTCTGCTCCTAGCTGCAGTGTGTAGGGACCATCAAGGCCAAGCTCTCCCTCAACCGAAGCCTCCCGTAGCCACCGCAGGCTGCCGCGCCTACACCACCGAGCTGCGCAGCGTCGCGTGGCCCGGCAAGTTCAAGCCAGACCTGCCTCCTCGCTATGACGGCACAACTGATCCTGCAGAGTTCCTCCAGCTCTATGAGCTGGGCATCAAGGCTGCCAGCAGGGATGAAAAGGTCATGGTGAACTGGTTCCCCATGGCACTGAAGGAAGGAGCTCGCACCTGGCTCCTGAATCTGGCTCCGGGCACGATCTCCTCCTGGGACCAGATGCGCACTCGCTTCATCGCCAACTTCCAAGGTACCCGCGACCGGCGGCCCGCCGTGAGCGACATGCGCCGCATTAAGCAGCAACCTGGGGATACCCTGCAAAAGTACATCCAGCGCTTCAACAGTGCACGCCTCAAGATCCCCAAGGTGTCCGAGGAAGCCATCATCTCGGCCTTCTCCGATGGCGTGCGCGACGTCAAGATGAAGGAGGACCTGGCGATGCATGAAGACCTGTGCACCTCCCTGGATATGTTAACCTTGGCGACCAAGTGTGCCAGGGCTGAGGAGGGACGTCTCTCCCTCCTCGAGCTGCCTGCCACGGACCCAGAAGAGCAGAAGCCCAAGGCCAAGGACGTGAAGCGCAAGGGGGCTGCCGTACTCGCAGCAGAACCAAACACCAAGCGGGGCAAGGATCTGCCCGAATCCTCCGGGGGCAGCCAGTACTGTGTGTACCATGACCTCCACACCCACAACACCAACGAATGTCAAGAACTCCATGCCATGCGAGAAGGAAGGATCGGCCGTCGCCCTGACCGCGCTGACCGGGGCTACGGCCGAGGAGGAGGAAGAAACCCAGGACACTGTGAAGATCGCGGCCCGCGCCAGGGGTGGCGTGACCAACCTCGCGAGGACCGCTGGTGGGACCTGCCTCGCGAGGGGGACTGGAGGGATCAGCCTTGTGAGGATCGCCCTCATGGCAATGTAGGCCTACCTCCGCTGCCGCCTCAGCCAAGGGGGAACAAAGACCGCCATCAAGACAAGGGGGCTGGGGCTTCCAAGAGCCGCGCGCAATCGCCTGCATCCTGGGTGGAGCTCAAGCCCCAGCCTCTCAACGTATCTTCAAGCAGTTTGCCCGCGAAGTGAATGAAGTTCTCCCCAAGCTCGAAGCAACGCGCCCCCTTAGGTGGTCGGCGTGTGCCATCATGTTCAGCTCAGCAGACCAGCTCAAGTGCGCGGCCATGGCTGGGGTCCTCCCGATGCTTTGCTCCCCAGTCATCAGCAACGTGCTGGTCACTAGGACCCTCATCGACGGAGGGGCAGGGCTCAACGTCCTGTCCGTGGAAACATTCAACAACCTCTAAGTGCCCTATGACCAGCTTCAGCCAACCAAGCCTTTCTCCGAAGTCACCGACGGTTCCACAGTCCCGATCGGGCAGGTCCGCCTCCCTGTCACCTTCGGGGCCCGCAGCAACTACCGCACCGAGCGCATCGACTTCGACGTCGCCCACATCCGCCTGCCGTACAATGCCATCCTCGGGTACCCAGCGCTGGCCAAGTTCATGGCCGTGACTCACCACGGCTACAACGTCCTCAAGATGCCAGGAAGTGGCAGCGTCATCATGGACCCTGTGAAGAGAAGGATGCAGTGTGTTCCCTGGAGCGAGCCTTTCAGGCCGCATCACTAGAAGACCCAGATCGCGGAAGCAGGAGGCTTCCTGAGACCACCCCCAAGAAGAAGAAGACATCGTCAGGCTCAGCCCCTCAGGAGGCAGGCCCTTCAGGGCCCGTGTCTGCCCAGGGGGACCCCCCTTCCATCGCATAGGAAAGCGCGCCCGGCACCCTCCTCGGGCAGGGCTCGGGGGCTCTCACCTGGAGGGCCACCGACCTAGCCAGGGTCACGAGGGAGGCGCTTGGGCACCATGCGGAGGCGTGTTTCGAAGCACGTTTCCCTCGAGAAGGAGCCAGGCAAGGAAGGTCAGACCAGCAGGAGTTCGTTAATAAGGCCATTCAAGAACTACATGAGTCAAGGATCATGAGAGGTTGCCGTCGTCCACCAGCTGTGGCTCCACATCCAGGCGAGGATGGTGGGCTGTGCGTCTGCATCGACGTACCAGGGCTCAATCAGATCGCCACGACGGGGCGTCTCTGGCCCTCGCAAGTGGGGCGCTGCGGGGGTCCACCCCACAGCTATGTTCGCATGCCTTATGGCCTGCCGAGCATGGCTGCGGCGTACCAGCTCCTCATGAGGGGCATCATGGAGGCTCAGGAAGATAGGCGTCCCGTGGCCTTGGTGGAGATGAAGACAGCTCGCGAGGAGCCACCAGTGCCTCCGGAGCCTCCCGAGGCCCTGGGGCCTGGGGGCTCATGAGGATCGGCTTCCGCAGCCCACCGAGTCTGCTGCACCAACGCCACTTCGCCGACGACATCCTCAGGTGACATCTTTCAAGCTTCATTCCCAGCTGGGAGCGCCCTCCCAGGGTTGCATCACTCCCAGGCCGCGTGGGTCCGTCCCTGCGGCATGTATCCCCCTTTTATTTTTCGGTCGTTAGTTTGCCTTGTTGGGGGCGCCCCTCGGGCTGCATCATCCCCAAGCCGCTCGGGCTAGGCCCAGCGGCGTGTATCTCCCTCGCGTTTATTTCCAACTATGCATTCGCCTATCACGCTTGATTACTTGATGCCTGTCCGCGGCATCCCTTCTTCTCCATGTCAACCACTTGCACGTTAAAGGGGGGTGCCTGAGCATCGCGACTCAGGGCTCTTACTGGCTCTCCAGCCCTCACCCTCTGGCCTTGTCCACGGCATCGCGACCTGGCATACCAGCGACGGCTGAGACAAGCTCGAGGGCCGGGACCCGAGGACGTAGAGTACCGGCATCTAACCAAATTTTGCAGGGACACATCTCAAGATACGGCCCAGTGCCAGGCGCAACCCGCCTAGAGGTAGGGCCGCGTGAGTCCCGCGCTGGCTCACGGGTGCCCTGATACACCTCACCCACTCCAACCAGCGAGCTCTTGAGCGACTAACGATCGACTGATGACTGCCATGGCAACCCCATCTTCTTTCTGTGATGAATCTGCAGGATCCTTGGAGGGAACTGCGCTAGCCAAGGCCCTCACGGAGTTCCCTTCACCCTCGCCCGCGCGAACCGCTTGCACGTTAAAGGGGGGGCGCCTGAGAATCGCGACTAAGGGCTCCTACTGGCTCTCCAGCCCTCACCCTCTGGCCTTGTCCACGGCATCGCGACCTGGCATACCAGCGACGGCTGAGACCAGCTCGAGGGCCGGGACACGAGGACGTAGAGTAGAAAGGGGAGCAGAGGCGAGGGAGAAGGGGCGCGCGAGGACCTCGCCGAGCAACTCCGTCCCAACTACCCCACGGACCCGACGATGCGCTGGGGGCGATCCCCGATTCTCAAGATAAGTCACCACCCAAAGCACTGGCTACCGTGGCACTACCCCCGCACCTAAAGCAATTCCGTACTAGCGATGTTGCTTTCCTTTCTCGCCGAACGACGGCTGCTTGGGCGCCAAAGGGGACCTCCTGAGCATCGCGACTCAGGGGCTTTTATCGGACCCCGGGTCGCTCACCTCCTGGCCTTGACCACGGCATCACGACCTGGCATACCAGCGACGGCTGACGCCGCCTTGGGACCGGGACCTGTCGACGCAGAGCACCAAGCCCTCGCGAGGTTCGAAAGGGAGAACTGAGCTAAGACGGAATCAGCAACTCACACAGCTCTGCAGCAAAGGTTATGTATTAACAAACGGGACTACAGGCACCTTACAAGCCCCCGTGGGGCGCATTTTGATTCCTCGCAGGGAACGGATCCTAAGGGATGCTAACTATACGAGCTCCTGCGAAAGATGCCATCATCAACAGTGGGCTGTCAGGCGCCGGCGCCAACCCCATCCAGATCAGGGTCGACGACGGCCTGACGAGCCCGCCCTGCTCCGGGAGCGGCGCCGACTCGGGGGCTCGTAGCTGTCGTCGCTTGTCTCTAGAGTCGCGAAGATTTCGCTGGAGTCACTGGACCCTCCGGCGCCTCCGCCAAGGGAGCGGTCGACGGGCCTAGCCCGCACCAGGGCAAGGTCCTGGCCACCTCTCCCGGGGCAACACTCCAGCCGGCGCCCGTTCGCGTTGAAGACCTTGAAGAACATCGCCGTAGCACCATCATACTCCAAGTGGACTGTGAAGATGCCCCTTTCCCTGCATACCCGGGCGATCTCTCTCCAGCCGCGGGACATGTAGACCTCGCCCGGGGCAGCGACCACGACCTCTGCCTCGGTCGCGAGGGTGCTGCAGCCAGCGTGCTGCAGCCAGAGCTCCAGGGGCCCTCTTGGAGGGATGATGGAGGCGAAGAAGGGAGGCAGACGGATCCAGGACTGGAGAGGAATGGCGACGTGGAGCATGAACTCTTGGGAGGAGCCCTCGGCATGGACTCCAGGAGGAACAACCCACGCCTTCGTGACCCGACGGCGCCTAGGACGGCGCCGACCGCGGAGATCGGCATCGACACCTTCAGGGCCCTCGATGTGGGTATACAAGGGAAGTGGGAACCCCGGCGGAGCCCGCTCGCACCAGGGCCTCGGCACCGCCTGACGGTCCTCCTCGTCGCGGTCGCGGGGGGCAGGTCGCTTCTTTGGCGGAAGAGGGTCTGGTCCCTCTCGAGGAGCCTTTCCCTTCTCCGCCGCAAAAAACCGGCGAATTGGAGCCATCACACCAAGACGGAGCAAGAACTGAGGCAAAGGAGAAATCAAGAAGAGATGGACCGGAAGGACACGCGCGGTGTCGTACTTATAGTCGGCGAAGGCCAACCGCCGGCTTCCACAATCACAGGTAATCATCACACGATCTGCATGCAGGGACTTGTCCAACTCGCGCGATCACCGAGGCTTCATGGGGAAGTGGAGACGCCCACGTCCCATCAACTGCCATGCGGCGCCCAAGGCCGCAGGCTGTTAGGGCCCGCGGCGCTTTGCCCTTGCCCTTTCGCCTCTCGGCACGGCCAAGTCCGAGCGCGCCTTGGGCCCGGGGGCTACTGTCGGCATTCTGGGAACGGGGGTCCCCAGAATTGCCTGCCTGCGGCCTGTGGCGTGGCTCAAAGGAGGCCCAGCATGGCCCATCTTCATCAACGCAAGACTCAAGACCCTCGTGAGGGGCCAAGCCTCGCGGGGCGGATGACACGACGCATCCTCAGGCGCAGCCTCATCAGGCTGGCTCGCGAGGAGGCGGAGAGATCAAGGCAGGGTACCTCGCGAGGTGCCCATGACGCAAGCCATGACGACTCAGGGCGCTAGGCGGGCGCCAACGCGCGCAGCGTCCTTCTTTCCTCTTTGGTGCAAAGGGGGCAAGCGCAGCCGCGGAGTACCGAGGCATCAGGCAAAGGTTGCCATTTCGGTGCAACGAGACCAAGACCAGGAGGACTACGAGACGGAGGTCACCATGGAGCCCAGCACGGCATCACCACAGAGCCTTTGGCAGGCGAAGACCAACTTTAGTCTGGATAAGTGTACTAGATGTTCCCCTTTGAATTGGCCAATTGTTGGCGCCCTTCCCGCTCAATATTTGGGAAGAGGCCCAGGGCCTTTGCCTATAAATAGGACTAGCCACCCCCAGGGTAGAGGCATCTGGAAGAGACATCGGATCGAAATCAGAGAGAGAGAAGGGTGACTGAACTCCTCCTTGCACTTCATCGCCCCAGCCCAGAGCAGACCCTCGCGAGGCTGCTCTTCCTTGTATTGTTCATCATCATCAGCCCCAAGAGGCAATCCACCCACCGCACACTGGAGTAGGTTATTACACCACAACGGTGGCCCGAACCAGTATAAACCTTGTGTCTCTTGTGCAGTTCTTTCAGTAGTCTAGATCTTTGCGAGACGGTGAGGTAGAAGGCGTAATCTCCACGCGCACCCCAGAGTTCGAACCTTAAGGGTCTGCCGGAACCCGAAATCCGACATTTGGCGCGCCAGGTAGGGGTGCGCCGGAATTCGTCTTCCACCGCCCCGTTCTCCTCCGACCGTCGCGTCCATGTCCGACGCTCGTCGGGCCTGCACCGAGCGCCGGGCCGCCATCGCTTCCCGCGTCGCCCAGACGGCGACCGTCGGTGGACGTCCTCGTTGTTCCCTTCACCCGCCATCAACGCCGCCACCAGCCCGGCGGGGGGCGAGCAGCAAGCGTCGTCTCAGCATCCATCCGTGCGGCAAGACGGCCGCACCGCTACTCCATCGCTCACCCCAGCCGGCTCTTCGTCCCACGCGCTCCGCGCACCCTTGGAGGCTCGAGCTGCGCTCATCGCGGCAAACGAACTCCTGCGCTACCGCCCCGTCGACGACGTCTACAAGGAGTGGCTCGACCGCGTCGTCGAGCTCGTCCGCGCCGCAGGGGGCTCTCCTGCGCCGTCCGCTCCGCTGCGCCGCACCCCGCCCCGCGCGGGCAATGAAGCTCCGGGGGCGTACCAACCGCCTCCTCTCCAGGAAGACGCCATGGCCCCAAGGCGCGCGGCCCCTGGGCGGAACCCGCTCCGTCACGCGCCAGCTCAGCAGGAACGGAGCTGCCAAGAAGTCCCTCGACCGCAAGAGGCTTCCCGGGCGCTACCAGCTCCGGCTCGCCGAGACCCTGCTCCAGCTCCGGCACGCCAAGACCCCGCTCTGCTCCTAGCTGCAGCGCGTAGGGACCCTCAAGGCCAAGCTCCCCCTCAACCGAACCCTCCTGTAGCCACCGCAGGCTGCCGCGCCTACACCACCGAGCTGCACAGCGTCGCGTGGCCCGGCAAGTTCAAGCCAGACCTGCCTCCTCGCTACAACGGCACAACTGATCCCCTAGAGTTCCTCCAGCTCTATGGCTGGGCATCCAGGCTGCCAGCGGGGATGAAAAGGTCATGGCGAACTTGTTCCCCATGGCGCCGAAGGAAGGACCTCGCACCTGGCTCCTGAATCTGGCTCCGGGGACGATCTCCTCCTGGGACCAGATGCGCACTCGCTTCATCGCCAACTTCCAAGGTACCCGCGACCGGCCGCCCGCCGTGAGCGACATGCACCGCATCAAGCAGCAACCTGGGGAGACCCTACAAAAGTACATCAAGCGCTTCAACAGTGCGCGCCTCAAGATCCCCAAGGTGTCCGAGGAAGCCATCATCTCGGCCTTCTCCGATGGCGTGCGCGACGTTAAGATGAAGGAGGAGCTGGCGATGCATGAAGACCTGTGCACCTCCCTAGAGCTGTTCAACTTGGCGACCAAGTGCGCCAGGGCTGAGGAGGGACGTCTCTCCCTCCTCGAGCTGCCTGCCGCGGACCCAGAAGAGAAGAAGCCCAAGGCCAAGGACGTGAAGCGCAAGGGGGCTGCCGTACTCGCAGCAGAACCAGACACCAAGCGGGGCAAGGATCTGCCCGAACCCTCCAGGGGCAGCCGGTACTGTGTGTACCACGACCTCCACACCCACAACACCAACGAATGTCAAGAACTCCGTGCCATGCGAGAAGGAAGGATCGGCCGTCTCCCTGACCGCGCTGACCGGGGCTACGGCCGAGGAGGAGGAAGAAACCCAGGACACTGTGAAGATCGCGGCCCGCTCCAGGGGTGGCGCGACCAACCTCGCGAGGACCGCTGGCGGGACCTGCCTCGCGAGGGGGACTGGACGGATCAGGCTCGTGAGGATCGCCCTCATGGCAACGCAGGCCTACCTTCGCTGCCACCTCATCCAAGGAGGAATGAAGACCGCCATCAAGACAAGGGGGCTGGGGGCTTCCAAGAGTCGCGCGCAATCGCCTGCATCCTGGGCGGAGCTCAAGCCCCAGCCTCTCAACGTATCTTCAAGCAGTTTGCCCGCGAAGTGAATGCAGTTCTCCCCAAGCTCGAAGCAACACGCCTCCTCAGGTGGTCGGCGTGCGCCATCACGTTCAGCTCAGCAGACCAGCTCAAGTGCGCGGCCACGGCCGGGGTCCTCCCGATGCTTTGCTCCCCAGTCATCAGCAACGTGCTGGTCACCAGGACCCTCATTGATGGAGGGGCATGGCTCAACGTCCTGTCCGTGGAAACATTCAACAACCTCCATGTGACGTATGACCAGCTTCAGCCAACCAAGACTTTCTCCGGAGTCACCGACGGTTCCACAGTCCCGATCGGGCAGGTCCGCCTCCCTGTCACCTTCGGGGCCCGCAGCAACTACCGCACCGAGCTCATCGACTTCGACGTCGCCCACATCCGCCTACCGTACAATGCCATCCTCGGGTACCCAGCGCTGGCCAAGTTCATGGCCGTGACTCACCACGGCTACAACGTCCTCAAGATGCCAGGAAGTGGCGGCGTCATCACGGTGCCCTGTGAAGAGAAGGATGCAGTGTGTTCCCTGGAGCGAGCCTTTCAGGCCGCGTCGCTAGAAGACCCAGATCGTGGAAGCAGGAGGCTTCCTGAGACCACCCCCAAGAAGAAGAAGACATCATCAGGCTCAGCCCCTCAGGAGGCAGGCCCTTCAGGGCCCGTGTCTGCCCAGGGGGACCCCCCTTCCATCGCATAGGAAAGCGCGCCCTGCGCCCTCCTCAGGCAGGGCTCGGGGGCTCTCACCTGGAGGGCCACCGACCTAGCCAGGGTCACGAGGGAGGCGCTTGGGCACCATGTGGAGGCGTGCTTCGAAGCACGTTTCCCTCGAGAAGGAGCCATGCAAGGAAGGTCAGACCAGCAGGAGTTCATTAATAAGGCCATTCAAGAACTACAGGAGTCAAGGATCATGAGAGGTTGCCGTCGTCCACCACCTGTGGCTCCACATCCAGGCGAGGATGGTGGGCTGCGCGTCTGCATCGACGTACCAGGGCTCAATCAGATCGCCACGACGGGGCGTCTCTGGCCCTCGCAAGTGGGGCGCTGCGGGGGTCCACCCCACAGCTATGTTCGCATGCCTTATGGCCTGTCGAGCATGGCTGCGGCGTACCAGCGCCTCATGAGGGGCATCATGGAGGCTCAGGAAGGTAGGCGTTCCGTGGCCCTGGTGGAGATGAAGACAGCTCGCGAGGAGCCACCAGTGCCTCCGGAGCCTCCCGAGGCCCTGGGGCCTGGCGGCTCGTGAGGATCGGCTTCCGCAGCCCACCGAGTCTGCTGCACCAACGCCACTTCACCAACGACATCCTCAGGTAACATCTTTCAAGCTTCATTCCCAGCTGGGAGCGCCCTCCCAGGGTTGCATCACTCCCAGGCCGCGTGGGTCCGTCCCTGCGGCATGTATCCCCCTTTTATTTTTCGGTCATTAGTTTGCCTTGTTGGGGGCGCCCCTCGGGCTGCATCATCCCCAAGCCGCTCGGGCTAGGCCCAGCGACGTGTATCTCCCTCGCATTTATTTCCAACTATGCATTCGCCTATCACGCTTGATTACTTGATGCCTGTCCACGGCATCCCTTCTTCTCCATGTCAAGCACTTGCACGTTAAAGGGGGGTGCCTGAGCATCGCGACTCAGGGCTCTTACTGGCTCTCCAGCCCTCACCCTCTGGCCTTGTCCACGGCATCACGACCTGGCATACCAGTGACGGCTGAGACAAGCTCGAGGGAAAGGGACCCGAGGATGTAGAGTACCGGCATCTAACCAAATTTTGCAGGGACACATCTCAAGATACGGCCCAGTGCTAGGCGCAACCTGCCTAGAGGTAGGGCCTCGTGAGTCCCGCGCTGGCTCACGGGTGCCCTGATACACCTCACCCGCTCCAACCAGCGAGCTCTTGAGCGACTAACGATCGACTGATGACTGCCATGGCAACCCCATCTTCTTTCTGTGATGAATCTGCAGGATCCTTGGAGGGAAATGCGCTAGCCAAGGCCCTCACGGAGTTCCCTTCACCCTCGCCCGTGCGAACCGCTTGCATGTTAAAGGGGGGGGCGCCTGAGCATCGCGACTCAGGGCTCCTACTGGCTCTCCAGCCCTCACCCTCTGGCCTTGTCCACGGCATCGCGACCTGGCATACCAGCGACGGCTGAGACCAGCTCGAGGGCCGGGACCCGAGGACGTAGAGCAGAAAGAGGAGCAGATGCGAGGGAGAAGGGGCGCGCGAGGACCTCGCCAAGCAACTCCGTCCCAACTACCCCACGGACCCGACGATGCGCTGGGGGCGATCCCTGATTCTCAAGATAAGTCACCACCCAAAGCACTGGCTACCGTGGCACTACCCCTGCACCTAAAGCAATTCCGTACTAGCGATGTTGCTTTCCTTTCTCGCCGAACGACGGCTGCTTGGGCGCCAAAGGGGACCTCCTGAGCATCGCGACTCAGGGGCTTTTATCGGACCCCGGGTCGCTCACCTCCTGGCCTTGACCATGGCATCGCGACCTGGCATACCAGCGACGGCTGACGCCGCCTTGGGACTGGGACCTGTCGACGCAGAGCACCAAGCCCTCGCGAGGTTCGAAAGGGAGAACTGAGCTAAGACGGAATCAGCAACTCACATAGCTCTGCAGCAAAGGTTATGTATTAACAAACGGGACTACAGGCACCTTACAAGCCCCCGTGGGGCGCATTTTGATTCCTCGCAGGGAACGGATCCTAAGGGATGCTAACTATACGAGCTCCTGCAAAAGATGCCATCATCAACAGTGGGCCGTCAGGCGCCGGCGCCAACCCCATCCAAATCAGGGTCGACGACGGCCTGACGAGCCCGCCCTGCTCCGGGAGTGGCGCCGACTCGGGGGCTCGTAGCTGTCGTCGCTTGTCTCCAGAGTCGCGAAGATTTTGCTGGAGTCACTGGACCCTCCGGCGCCTCCGCCAAGGGAGCGGTCGACGGGCCTAGCCCTCACCAGGGCAAGGTCCTGGCCACCTTTCCCGGGGCAACACTCCAGCCGGCGCCCGTTCGCGTTGAAGACCTTGAAGAACATCGCCGCAGCACCATCATACTCCAAGTGGACCGCGAAGACGCCCCTTTCCCTGCAAACCCGGGCGATCTCTCTCCAGCCGTGGGACATGTAGACCTCGCCCGGAGCAGCGACCACGACCTCTGCCTCGGTCGCAAAGGTGCTGCAGCCAGCGTAATGCAGCCAGAGCTCCAGGGGCCCTCCTGGAGGGATGATGGAGGCGAAGAAGGGAGGCAGACGGATCCAGGACTGGAGAGGAATGGCGACGTGGAGCATGAACTCTTGGGAGGAGCCCTCGGCATGGACTCCAGGAGGAACAACCCACGCCTTCGTGACCCGAAGGCGCCTACGACGGTGCCGACTGCGAAGATCGGCATCGACACCTTCGGGGCCCTCGACGTGGGCATACAAGGGAAGCGGGAACCCTGGCGGAGCCCGCTCGCACCAGGGCCTCGGCACCACCTGACGGTCCTCCTCGTCGCGGTCGCGGGGGGCAGGTCGCTTCTTCGGCGGAAGAGGGTCTGGTCCCTCTCGAGGAGCCTTTCCCTTCTCCGCCGCAGAAAACCAGCGAATTGGAGCCATCACACCAAGACGGAGCAAGAACTGAGGCAAAGGAGAAAGCAAGAAGAGATGGACTGGAAGGGCACGCGCGGTGCCGTACTTATAGCCGGCGAAGGCCAACCGCCGGCTTCCACGATCACAGGTAATCATGACATGATCTGCATGCAGGGACTTGTCCAACTCGCGCGATCATCGAGGCTTTGTGGGGAAGCGGAGACGCCCACGTCCCATCAACCGCCATGAGGCGCCCAAGGCCGTAGGCTGTTAGGGCCCGCGGCGCTTCGCCCTTGCCCTTTCGCCTCTCGGCACGGCCAAGTCCGGGCGCGCCTTGGGCCCGGGGGCTACTGTCGGCATTCTGGGAACGGGGGTCCCCAGACTTGCCTGCCTGCGGCCTGCGGCGTGGCTCAAAGGAGGCCCAACATGGCCCATCTTCATCAACGCAAGACTCAAGACCCTCGCGAGGGGCCAAGCCTCGCGGGGCGGACGACACGGCGCATCCTCAGGCGCAGCCTCATCAGGCTGGCTCGCGAGGAGGCGGAGAGATCAAGGCAGGGTACCTCGCGAGGTGCCCATGACGCAAGCCATGACGACTCAGGGCGCCAGGCGGGCGCCAGCGCGCGTAGCGTCCTTCTTTCCTCTTTGGTGCAAAGGGGGTAAGCGCATCCGCGGAGTACCGAGGCATCAGGCAAAGGTAGCCATTTCGGTGCAACGAGACCAAGACCAGGAGGACTACGAGACGGAGGTCACCATGGAGCCCAGCACGGCGTCACCACAGAGCCTTTGGCAGGCGAAGACCAACTTTAGTCAGGATAAGTGTACTAGATGTTCCCCTTCGAATTGGCCAATTGTTGGCGCCCTTCCCGCTCAATATTTGGGAAGAGGCCCGGGGCCTTTGCCTATAAATAGGACTAGACACCCCCAGGGTAGAGGCATCTGGAAGAGACATCGGATCGAATTCAGAGAGAGAGAGAAGGGTGACTGAACTCCTCCTTGCAGTTCATCGCCCCAGCCCAGAGCAGACCCTCGCGAGGCTGCTCTTCCTTGTATTGTTCATCATCATCAGCCCCAAGAGGCAATCCACCCACCGCACACTGGAGTAGGGTATTACACCACAACGGTGGCCCGAACCAGTATAAACCTTGTGTCTCTTGTGCAGTTCTTTCAGTAGTCTAGATCTTTGTAAGACGGTGAGGTAGAAGGCGTAATCTCCGCGTGCACCCCAGAGTTCGAACCTTAAGGGTCTGCCGGAACCCGAAATCCGACAATGGTCACGCGGTTGACCACGCGGAGGGCATGCGAGTTTACGCGCTCTAGAGATGGGGCCCTCGGCCACCGCCCAAACCTCGACGTATCGCCACCAAACCATGTATTTATGATTAAATAGGTACTTTGGAAAAAATAAATAGCAAACTATGAGGCAGCTGCAGTTCAAATTTGACCCGCTTCTAGCTGAAACGGTGGAAATTTGTCTTTTTCACGAGAGGTGGATCAAAACTTTTTACACCCAACCATTTTGTCAATTGTGCATTAAATATGTCCTAGTATTTTAGAAAATTGATTTGGTCCAATTTTGCAACAATTATTTGGTAGTTCCTTCACAAAAAAACCTCCTTTCGGGCACTCGGAAAATGAAAAATGGTTTTTTCGTCCAAAGAAAATGAAAACTTCCTTAGGCAACATTGTTTGCCATTCCAATATGCACCCTTGTGCATAATATTAGATCATTTAAACAAACTATGCCACGAATGTGGCCATAAGATTGATCATTTGGCTTGAAAGCCACGAATCTTCAGAGATGATAGCTTATTTCTAAGAACACTTTTTTAAAATAATTGCCGTATTACAAGTTTGTTATTTTTCCCGGGAACTTGGCCACATATAATGACACAATGTGAAGGTTTCCCAATTTTTTGATTTTTTTGAATTTTTTATGCCCGTTTCAAAATGTGGTCAAAACGGCGGGCTTGACCGTTCCTAGTTAGTGGTTGAATCTTGGAAAACTTTTGGTGTTTCTCTGATTAAATAGATATTTATGTACCTAGAAATGATTTTTGGAAAAAAATAAATAGCAAACTATGAGGCAGCTGCAGTTCAAATTTGACCCGCTTCCAATTGAATCGGCGGAAATTTATCTTTTTCACGAGAGGTGGATCAAAAATTTTTACACCCAACCATTTGGTCAATTGTGCATTAAATATGGCCTAGTATTCTAGAAAATTGATTTGGTCCAATTTTGCAACAATTATTTGGTAGTTCCTTCACAAAAAAACCTCCTTTCGGGCACTCGGAAAATGGAAAATGGTTTTTTCGTCCAAAGAAAATGAAAACTTCCTTAGGCAACATTGTTTGCCATTCCAATATGCACCCTTGTGCACAATATGAGATCATTTGAACAAACTATGCCACGAATGTGACCATAAGATTGATCATTTGGCTTGAAAGCCATGAATCTTCAGAGATGATAGCTCATTTCTGAGAACACTTTTTTAAAATAATTGCCTTATTACAAGTTTATTATTTTTCCTGGGAACTTGGCCACATATCATGACACAATGCGAAGGTTTCCCAATTTTTTGATTTGTTTTGAATTTTTTATGCCCGTTTCAAAATGCAGTCAAAACGGCAGGAATGACCGTTCCTAGCTAGTGGTTGAATCTTGGAGAACTTTTGGTATTTCTCTAATTAAATAGATACTTATGTACCTAGAAATGATTTTTGGAAAAAATAAAGAGCAAACTATGAGGCAGTTGCAGTTCAAATTTTACCCGCTTCCTGCTGAATCGGCGGGAATTTGTCTTTTTCACCAGAGGTGGATAAAAACTTTTTACACCCAACCATTTGGCCAATTGTGCATTAAATATGGACTAGTATTTTAGAAAAATGATTTGGTCCAATTTTGCAACAATTATTTGGGAGGTCCTTCACAAAAAAACCTCCTTTTGGGCACTCGAAAAATGGAAAATGGTTCTTTCGTCCAAAGAAAAAGAAAACTTCCTTAGGCAACATTGTTTGCCATTCCAATATGCACCCTTGTGCAAAATATGAGATCATTTGAACAAACTATGCCATGAATGTGGCCATAAGATTGATCATTTGGCTTGAAAGCCATTGATCTCCACACGTGATAGCTCGTTTCTGAGAACACTTTCTTAAAATAATTGCCGTATTACAAGTTTGTCATTTTTCCTGGCAACTTGGCCACATATAATGACACAATGTGAAGGTTTCCCAATTTTTTGATTTTTTTTGAATTTTTTATGCCCGTTTCAAAATGCGGTCAAAACGGCGGGCTTGACCGTTCCTAGCTAGTGGTTGAATCTTGGAAAACTTTTGGTGTTTCTCTGTTTAAATAGATACTTATGTACCTAGAAATGATTTTTAGAAAAAATAAATAGCAAACTATGAGGCAGCTGCAGTTCAAATTTGACCTGCTTCCAGCTGAATCGGCGGAAATTTGTCTTTTTCAAGAGAGGTGGATCAAAACTTTTTACACCCAACCATTTGGTCAATTGTGCATTAAATATGGCCTAGTATTTTAGAAAATTGATTTGGTACAATTTTGCAACAATTATTTGGTAGTTCCTTCACAAAAAACCTCCTTTCAGGCACTCGGAAAATGATTAAAAATAGCTAGAAAGATCAGAAATGCATCCAAATGGGTCCTTATCCATAAAATGTGGTCTAACTCTAGTGAAAATTTGTGTGGTACCCTTTTGAAAAATAGTTTTGATATCTACTTCACAAAATCCCTCTATTTTTAATAGTTCAAAACTATTTTAAACCATTGATTTTCCGAACCAATCAGAACACTTCCCACGGATTGATGACATGGCATCCATCCATCCATCCATCCCACATCCATCCATCCATCTTTCTACAGAAAAAATAAAAAAAGAAAACAAAAAGAGATACCCCCCACCCGCAGCCCAAACCCTAGCTCAGATCGATCGCTTCCTCCCATCTCCGCGCTGCCGCCGCCCCCCTCCCGATCCAGTCCTCTCCCGCGCGGCAACCCTTCCTCCTCACCCACCGCCCCGACCTCACTGCCCCCACATTGCCGGATCCGCACCTCCTCATCCATATCGATGATGACGGCCCCCCGTCGCCGCCCCCTCCTTCCCCACAACGCTCCGTCGAACCCTAGCGCTCCAGATCCACCTCACGCGCTCCCCCTCGTCTCCCACATCACCACCGCCACCCAGTTCCCCTCACTTCTCCGTCCAGGCGCCGTCGTCATCAATCAATCTCCCGAGCAAGCGACCTCCCTCCCCCGCCGTCAAGGGGCCTCCACGAACCAAGGCCGGCGACGTCTACCGCGCGCCGGATCCGACACGAGGACGTCGAGCAGGGAGCGGGCTTCCTCACTCTACTCCTTCGGCGACGACCTTCCCCTCCGTGCGCGCGTTCCAGCAGCGGGCTTCTCCTTCCGCTTGCTTCGCGTCGTGGAGCCACGGAGGAAGACCCACGGGCGCGGCGCCATCATCGTCAACAACTACCACAGCCCGGAGTTCCTGCTCAAGACCGTCACCCTCCACGACGTCCCGGCCGCGGCAACCTCTGCTTCGTCGCCAACTCCTGGATCTACCCCGCCGGCAGCTACACCTACAGCCGCGTCTTCTTCATCAACGATGTGAGTGAGCCTTGCCTTTCCTCTCCTTTCATTTTCATTTCACCCCCCGTCGTCATTCATGGTCGTCAAGTCTTCTTTGAGATAAGATAAGATTAGTAGGTGCAGAATTTATTCCCTGTTGGTAGACAAAAGATATGGCTAGGTGCAGAGGATTGAATGAAACCGGCACCGTGGCACCGTGGTAGGTGAAGAGAACTGCTGCACTTGAACAAGTGTGCGGCCTGCTGCTGCCGGGTTATTTCTTTGAGATAAGACACGTACGTGGGTTCACAATGCATACATGGCTCCACCACCATGGGACGACCTCGGTCGCTACATGGCCGCCTCAGAACCAGAAGAAACTTTTAAAAGATGTTGCATGATACAGTAGTAGCACTAAATCCGGTTTACTCTACCGAAATAGTATAACATTTTAATCTGGAATCCCACCTAGCAGTATTCTAGGTGCCTTCAAGTCAACTCATCATATCATATGAGCCCAGAAACATCGACAAGATCACACTTGTACTAATTTTCTCAGTATTTAAGCAAATCAGGAAGAACAGATCTTATTGGCTATAAGCGTGCTTTCTAGTACTTATTAGCTGTGTTGCAACTTGCGAGCAAGTTGTGGGGTTTCTGTACATACTCTGTGGTGCTATGTGTCATGCGATTCTTGGTTCTAATAAGTATTGGCCAGTTCATGTTCACGTTATAATCCTATAAGATTGGGCTGTAGTTGCGAATGCATCTCTGTGGCAATGGATTCTGTCTAAGGCTTTTGCTCTTTGGTGTCACCCTGCTAGTGCATCACTTAGCATAGTCTGTATGTTAAGATGCTCAAAGCGAAGGGCGCGATAAGTTTTTCCTTTGCATATGATTGGTTACTAATGATGATACTGCTTCTAGAATAAATAGGTGGGATCCTCAAGGTCCATTCAAACCATTGCATTTGATGAATCCGACAAGACTATCTTTTATTCACTCCATACTCTATAGACATTTCAGGTACACTTAACGTATCTTGCATATGATTGCTTTTTTTGCAGGTTCGTGAAGAGAGCTGATCTGGTTTTGTGAAGGAAGGGCGAGAAAGATTATGTGGGGATCAGATTGTCCATGGCGACCTAGGAGGAGCAGCACCATCTCAGGTTCGTCACTTGCTCCTCCACTTCTCTTATCTTCTTCTTCTCCATCTCCCCATCTAATTAGTGTGTTCCTTTGCAGGTTGCTCCGATCTAGTTGTGTGAAGCAACATGCAAGGTCTGCTACTGCTATTGTGCTCCCTTGAATGATCTGGTGAAGGACAATTTGGTCCATAGGTCGTCCCCGCATGCTATCTCTCTCTGCTGCATAGTTAGGTTTAGTTTTTTTGTTCTCTTTCTAGTTTAAGCGTAAGGATTCCAGTAGGTCTCTATGTATGTAGCTCATGAGTTAGAACATCTAATCTAATTACGAATTGCATACTTGCTATGTCATGTGCAAACTTGCTTGCATTCAGTTCAGAAAATTTCTGAATTCTCTGGTGTTTGCTTTCACTCAATGATTGTGGTACTGGTAGTCAAATTAGATGCCTCCTTTGCTGTAATTCACTCGTTTCCCTGTCATGGTTTATCTTGAATTTTGGTAGTGTGACAAACACATTAGCAAATGTAAATAACTTTGACATATTTGTTGTATTATCTTGCACTGGATTGGCACCTTTCATTACCCTGTACAAATATATCTCAATTCCGCTAACACTGATCCTTGTGTATGGTCTTAAACCATTTTGGTCGCATGATACTTCTATATCTGTAGCCTTTAATGAATTCAATGTAGGATTGTGATGAGAATTATATGATACCTACCTGTTTTTATCCTTGATCAGTATCATTTATGGTCTCTGTTCTTATTACTTGTTGTGTATGTTTAGTGCCTATACATTGTTGTGTTTTGCGGGTCTAGTCCTTCACTCTTATAGTTTGAAACCACTTCATAACTCATAATTTGTTTGTCATGATTCATTGCTTATGAAAATTATTACAAATATGTTGAAAATTGCATAGAATAATTTTGTACCATCTCTGTAACTGTGCTAGATGTGATGTTCCTGAAACTTATTATGGTATCTATATTGTCCTTATGTTGCAACACTACAATTATTATTTTTCATCCTTACGCAGACAAGAAAGCTAACTTTGCCCTAGCCTTCTCATCCGTGCCTCCACTGGAGCATGGATCAGCCGTGCAGGACGTGGAGCTCCGCATGGATCACGACTTGGTCATCGTGGGGGCCTGGACCATCAAGCTCGCGGGCGAGATGGACAGCCTCGGCAATGGAGGCGCACGTGAGATCCTGGGGTTGACCAATCCATGAGGCGCCAGATCTTCCCTCGGGGTCGCCTGCTGTAGACATACTGTCGCTGGATCTCCTCCCCCCTCTCTCTGCGTGTTTTTCTGTCAATAGCTAGTAGCATAAGTTGGAGCTGGCTGTAGCTGGAACTTAATCTGCATTTATTCAACTAGATCAAGTACAAGTACATTAGTTCGTAATCTGCTATTAATACATCTCCTAGTCATAAATTTCCTGAAGTAGTGCATGTATATATTTAGGTGCTGGTTAATTAGAAAGTGGATGTGATTTCTAACTTGATTGTTGTAGGCTACAAGATACATCTCTGTTGGTTCATCTTGCTGTAGAATATTCCCCTGCTCATTCATTTATGTGTATTGCTATTTACCTCTGGTGACATGTGAGAAGCGCTCATCTATATGTTTATATTTTGAGCAGCTGGGTACAACTACAGTTGTAGAATCATCTAGCCAAATTTTGGGAGGATGGCATAAAAGATTAGATAACGCATGCTTTTGAAATCATGGTAAGCTTCACAAGCTTGTAAGGTGTTTTCTATTTTCAAGCAACTTTACATCAAGTATTATTATTCATAGATAGACTTGATCATAAACCCACAATTCATTGGTCTCAACAAACACGCCGCAAAAAGAAGATTACATCGAATAGATCTCCACGAGAAAGGGGGAGAACTTTGTATTGAGATCCAAAAAGAGAGAAGAAGCCATCTAGCTACTAACTATGGACCCGAAGGTCTGAGGTAAACTACTCACACTTCATCAGAGAGGCTATGATGATGTAGAAGCCCTTCGTGATGACGGCCCTCTCCGCGGAGCTCCGAAACAGGCCCCAAGATGGGATCTCGTGGATATAGAAAGTTGCGGCGGTGGAATTAGGTTTTTGGCTCCTGTTCTGATCATTTGGGGGTACGTAGGTATATATAGGAGGAAGGAGTACATCGGAGGAGCACCGAGGGGCCCACGAGGCAGGGGGTGAGCCCTGTAGGGGGGGGGGGGCGCCCCCACCCTCGTGACCGCCTCCGGTACTTCTTGGAGTAGGGTCCAAGTCTCTTGGATCACGTCCGGTGAGAAAATCACGTTCCCGAAGATTTTATTCCGTTTGGACTCCGTTTGATATTCTGTTTCTCCGAAACTCTGAAATAGGCAAAAAAACAGCAATTCTGGGTTGGGCCTCCGGTTAATAGGTTAGTCGCAAAAATAATATAAAAGTGAAAAATAAATCCCAATATAGTCCAAAACAGTAGATAATATTGCATGGAGCAATCAAAAATTATAGATACGTTGGAGACGTATCAGGCATCCCCAAGCTTAATTCCTGCTCGTTCTCGAGTAGGTAAATGATAAAAAGAGAATTTTTGATGCGGAGTGCTACTTGGCATAATTTCAATGCAAATCTTCTTAATTGTGGTATGAATATTCAGATTCGAAAGATTCAAGACAAAGGTTTATATTGACATAGAAAATAATAATACTTCAAGCATACTAATAAAGCAATTATGCGTTTTTGCGATCCATTTTTTGGGCCCTGGCCTCTTTGAGATCCAATTTTTTTGGGTTGTAGCCATTTCGACCAGTTTTTCATTTGGTCCAATAGACATTTCGGCCAGTTTTTAATTTGGGCCACACCTCTTTATTTGAGAAGACATAATTGCTTTATTAGTATGCTTGAAGTATTATTATTTTCTATGTCAATATAAACCTTTGTCTTGAATCTTTCGAATCTGAATATTCATACCACAATTAAGAAGATTTGCATTGAAATTATGCCAAGTAGCACTCTGCATCAAAAATTCTCTTTTTATCATTTACCTACTCGAGAACGAGCAGGAATTAAGCTTGGGGATGCCTGATACGTCTCCAACGTATCTATAATTTTTGATTGCTCCATGCTATACTATCTACTGTTTTGGACTATATTGGGCTTTATTTTCCACTTTTATATTATTTTTGGGACTAACCTATTAACCGGAGGCCCAGCCCAGAATTGCTATTTTTTTGCCTATTTCAGAGTTTCGGAGAAACAGAATATCAAACAGAGTCCAAACGGAATAAAATCTTCGGGAACGTGATTTTCTCACCGAACGTGATCCAGGAGACTTGGACCCTACTCCAAGAAGTACCGGAGGCGGTCACGAGGGTGGGCCCCCCCCTACAGGGCGCGCCCCTGCCTTGTGGGCCCCTAGGTGCTCCTCCGATGTACTCCTTCCTCCTATATATACCTACGTACCCCCAAACGATCAGAACAGGAGCCAAAAATATAATTCCACCGCCGCAACTTTTTGTATCCACGAGATCCCATCTTGGGGCCTATTCCGGAGCTCCGCCGGAGAGGGCCGTCATCACGGAGGGCTTCTACATCATCATAGCCTCTCCGATGAAGTGTGAGTAGTTTACCTCAGACCTTCGGGTCCATAGTTAGTAGCTAGATGGCTTCTTCTCTCTTTTTGGATCTCAATACAGAGTTCTCCCCCTCTCTCGTGGAGATCTATTCGATGTAATCTTCTTTCCGCGGTGTGTTTGTTGAGACCGATGAATTGTGGGTTTATGATCAAGTCTATCTATGAATAATATTTGAATCTTCTCTGAATTCTTTTATGTATGATTGGTTATATTTGCAAGTCTCTTCGAATTATCAGTTTGGTTTGGCCTACTAGATTAGTTTTTCTTGCCATGGGAGAAGTGCTTAGCTTTGGGTTCGATCTTGCGGTGTCCTTTCCCAGTGACAGAAGGGGCAGCAAGGTACGTATTGCATCGTTGCCATCGAGGATAACAAGATGGGGTTTATTTCATATTGCATGAATTTATGTCTCTACATCATGTCATCTTGCTTAAAGCGTTACTCTGTTTCTAACTTAATACTCTAGATGCATGCTGGATAGCGGTAGATGAGTGGAGTAATAGTAGTAGATGCAGAATCGTTTCGGTCTACTTGTCACGAACGTGATGCCTATATACATGATCATGCCTAGATATTCTCATAACTATGCTCAATTCTGTCAATTGGTCAACAGTAATTTGTTCACCCACCGTAGAATACTTATGCTCTTGAGAGAAGCCACTAGTGAAACCTATGGCCCCCGGGTCTATTCTCATCATATCAATCTCCATCACTTTAATCTTGCTTTGATTTTTACTTTGTCTTTTACTTTTCACTTTGCATCTCTATATCAAAAATACCAAAAACATTATCTATCAGTTCTCACTCTCGTAAGTGACCGTGAAGGGATTGACAACCCCTAATCGTGTTGGTTGCGAGTAGCTATCGTTTTGTGCAGGTACGAGGGACTTGAGCGTGGCCTCCTACTGGATTGATACCTTGGTTCTCAAAAACAGAGGGAAAGACTTACGCTACTCTGCTACATCATCCTCTCCTCTTCGGGGAAAACCAACGCAAGCTCAAGAGGTAGCAAGAAGATTTTCTGGTACCGTTGCCGGGGAGGCTTACGCTAGGTCAAGTCAAGATTTGGACTCCCGACAACAAGCCATTTCTGGCACTGTTGCCGGGGAGTCTACGCAAAAAGTCAACATACGAAGTACCCATCACAATCCCTATCTCTCGCATTACATTAGTTGCCATTTGCCTCTCGTTTTCCTCTCCCCCACTTCACCCTTGCCTTTTATTCGCCCTCTCTTTCTCCTTCTCCTTCTCCTTCTCCCCCTCCTTTTCCGTTTGCCTTCCCGTTCCCACGGCCGAATCAAAAAGAATAAAGGGTCCTTTCCAGGGTCTTAGTACCTTCGATGACCCCTCTATCCTCTCTAAGCTCAAAAATAATGATGCTATTGAAAGACCCACCGTGGTTACCAATGAGAGTTTAAAAGATCTTGATGAAGATGACTCTGGAATTTTTCGTTATTTAATTGATGAGTCCTTAAAAGATGCTTGGGATAGGTTATTGAGGATTAGGGCTAGCTACATACCACAATATCAAATTGAGGTTTACTTAAAAGGTTTCTATATTGGATTACCTACTTCTTTCAAACAAGTGCTAGATTCTATTTCCAAGAGGGTTTTCTTGAAGGGGATGCTATAGATACCTATGAAAGAATGAAAACTATATTTGGGCACCCCATGAATGATAAAGTTGAATCTACCACCCACTTATGCTTTTATCAAAATGAAATTATCAAGGAGATGAAATCTAGTTTAGATGCAAATTTTCGTAATGTGCTTAATCTTACTTCATCCATTAATGGCCATGTGCTTTCCCAAAATAGGAGAATGAATGCCATAGAAAGGAAATTTTCTCTTTTCTTTCCTACTGCCAAAGATGGCAATACCTAAAATCTATCCTCGCTTTTATGCCTAGCTAGGGGCGTTAAACGATGGTGCTTGTTGGGAGGCAACCCGATTTTATTTTTAGTTTTTTTGTGTTTTTCTTCTGTTAGGGAATAAATAACCGATATACCTTCTGTTTGGATGTGGTTTTGCGTTTTAATTAGTGTTTGTGCCAAGCTAGACCTATTGGATCTTCTTGGATGATAGTTATTTGATCTTGCTGTAATTTCCAGAAACTTTGCGCTCAGTGCCCGAATTATTAAATATCACCAGAACGTGATAAAATACTGATTCCAATTGCTGCTAATCAATAAAAAAATTGTCTAGGTCGTCTAATTTTGGTAGAGTTTTTGGAGTTCCAGAACTTTGCGTTAGTTACAGATTACTACAGACTGTTCTGTTTTTGACAGATTCTGTTTTTCGTGTGTTGTTTGCTTATTTTGATGAATCTATGGCTAGTAAAATAGTTTATAATCAATAGAGAAGTTGGAATACAGTAGGTTTAACACCAATATAAATAAATAACGAGTTCATTACAGTACCTTGAAGTGGTTTTATGTTTTCTTTCTCTAACGGAGCTCACGAGATTTCTATTGAGTTTTGTGTTGTGAAGTTTTCAAGTTTTGGGTGAAATCTTTTGATGGATTATGGAACAAAGAGTGGCAAGAGCCTAAGCTTGGGGATGCCCATGGCACCCCAAGATAATCCAAGGACACCAAAAAGTCAAAGCTTGGGGATGCCCCGGAAGGCATCCCCTCTTTCGTCTACTTCCATCGGTATTTTACTTGGAGCTATATTTTTAGTCACCAACATGATATGTGTTTTGCTTGGAGCGTCTTGTATTATTTGTGTCTTTGTTTGCTAGTGTTCCACAATCATCCTTGCTGTACACACCTTTTGAGAGATCCATGTATGAATTAAAATTTGACAGAATACTCTATGTGCTTCACTTATATCTTTTGAGCTATGTAGTTTTGCTCTATGTGCTTCACTTATATCTTTTGAGCGTGATAATTTTGCTCTATGTGCTTCACTTAGATCTTTTAGAGCACGGTGGTGGATTTGTTTTAGAGAAACTATTGATCTCTCATGCTTCACTTATATCATTTTGAGAGTCTTAATAGCATGGTAAATTTCTTAATAATAATATGCTTGGTATTCAAGATTTGTGAAACTTTCTTTTTGAGTGCGTTGAATACTAAGAGAAGATTGAAACATGATAATTGTTTTGAGATATGGAGGTGATAATATTAGAGTCATGCTAGTTGAGTAGTTGTGAATTTAAAGAATACTTGTGTTGAAGTTTGTGATTCCCGTAGCATGCACGTATGGTGAACCATTATGTAACAAAGTCGGAGCATGAGGTGTTTATTGATTGTCTTCCTTATGAGTGGCGGTCGGGGACGAGCGATGGTCTTTTCCTACCAATCTATCCCCCTAGGAGCATGCGCGTAATACTTTGCTTTGATAACTTCTAGATTTTTGCAATAAGTATATGAGTTCTTTATGACTAATGTTGAGTCCATGGATTATATGCACTTTTTCCTATCCTTCCACCATTGCTAGCCTCTCTAATACTGCGCAACTTTCGCCGGTATCATACACCCACCATATACCTTCCTCAAAACAGCCACCATACCTACCTATCATGGCATTTCCATAGCCATTCCGAGATATATTTCCATGCAACTTTCCATCGTTCCGTTTATTATGAGTTTATGACATGCTCCATCACTGTCATATTGCTAGCATGATCATGTAGTTGACATTGTATTTGTGCCAAAGCCACCATTCATAATTATTTCATACATGTCACTCTTGATTCATTGCATATCCCGGTACACCGCCGGAGGCATTCATATAGACTCATATCTTGTTCTAAGTATCGAGTTGTAATTGTTGAGTTGTAAGAAAAATAAAAGTGTGATGATCATCATTTTTAGAACATTGTCCCAAGTGAGGAAAGTATGATGGAGACTATGATTCCCCCACAAGTCGGGATGAGACTCCGGACGAAAAATAAAAAAAAAGAAAAAAAAGAGGCCATAAAAAAGTGAAAAGGCCCAAATAAAAAAAGAGAGATAAAAAGAGAGAAGGGACAATGTTACTATCCTTTTGCCACACTTGTGCTTCAAAGTAGCACCAAGATCTTCATGATAGAGAGTCTCTCATTATATCACTTTCATATACTAGTGGGAATTTTTCATTATAGAACTTGGCTTGTATATTCCAATGATGGGCTTCCTCAAATTGCCCTAGGTCTTTGTGAGCAAGCGAGTTGGATGCACACCCACTTAGTTTCTTTTGTTGAGCTTTCATATACTTATAGCTCTAGTGCATCCATTGCATGGCAATCCCTAATCACTCACATTGATATCTATTAATGGGCATCTCCATAGCCCATTGATACACCTAATTGATGTGAGACTATCTTCCCCTCCTTTTGTCTTCTCCACAACCACCATTCTATTGCACATATAGTGCTATATCCATGGCTCACGCTCATGTATTGCGTGAAGATTGAAAAAGTTTTGAAAATGTTAAAGTATGAAACAATTGCTTGGCTTGTCATCGGGGTTGTGCATGATTTAAATACTTTGTGTGGTGAAGATGGAGCATAGCCGGACTATATGATTTTGTAGGGATAACTTTCTTTGGCCATGTTATTTTGAGAAGACATAATTGCTTTATTAGTATGCTTGAAGTATTATTATTTTCTATGTCAATATAAACCTTTGTCTTGAATCTTTCGAATCTGAATATTCATACCACAATTAAGAAGATTTGCATTGAAATTATGCCAAGTAGCACTCCGCATCAAAAATTCTCTTTTTATCATTTACCTACTCGAGAACGAGCAGGAATTAAGCTTGGGGATGCCTGATACATCTCCAACGTATCTATAATTTTTGATTGCTCCATGCAATATTATCTACTGTTTTGGACTATATTGGGCTTTATTTTTCACTTTTATATTATTTTTGGGACTAACCTATTAACCGGAGGCCCAGCCCAGAATTGCTGTTTTTTTGCCTATTTCAGAGTTTCGGAGAAACAGAATATCATACGGAGTCCAAACGGAATAAAATCTTCGGGAACGTGATTTTCTCACCGAACGTGATCCAAGAAACTTGGACCCTACTCCAAGAAGTACCGGAGGCGGTCACGAGGGTGGGGGGCGCCCCCCCCTAAAGGGCTCGCCCCCTGCCTTGTGGGCCCCTCGGTGCTCCTCCGATGTACTCCTTCCTCCTATATATACCTACGTACCCCCAAATGATCAGAACATGAGCCAAAAACCTAATTCCACCGCCGCAACTTTCTATATCCACGAGATCCCATCTTGGGGCCTGTTCCGGAGCTCCGCCGGAGAGGGCCGTCATCACGGAGGGCTTCTACATCATCATAGCCTCTCTGATGAAGTGTGAGTAGTTTACCTCAGACCTTCGGGTCCATAGTTAGTAGCTAGATGGCTTCTTCTCTCTTTTTGGATCTCAATACAAAGTTCTCCCCCTTTCTCGTGGAGATCTATTCGATGTAATCTTCTTTTTGTGGCGTGTTTGTTGAGACCAATGAATTGTGGGTTTATGATCAAGTCTATCTATGAATAATATTTGATTCTTCTCTGAATTCTTTTATGTATGATTGGTTATCTTTGTAAGTCTCTTTGAATTATCAGTTTGGTTTGGCCTACTAGATTGGTTTTTCTTGCCATGGGAGAAGTGCTTAGCTTTGGGTTCGATCTTGCGGTGTCCTTTTCCAGTGACAGAATGGGCAGCAAGGCACGTATTGCATCGTAGCCATCGAGGATAACAAAGATGGGGTTTATTTTATATTGCATGAATTTATCTCTCTACATCATGTCATCTTGCTTAAAGCGTTACTCTGTTTCTAACTTAATACTCTAGATGCATGCTGGATAGCGGTCGATGAGTGGAGTAATACTAGTAGATACAAAATCGTTTTGGTCTACTTGTCACGGACGTGATGCCTATATACATGATCATGCCTAGATATTCTCATACCTATGCTCAATTCTGTCAATTGCTCAATAGTATTTTGTTCACCCACCATAGAATACTTATGCTCTTGAGAGAAGCCACTAGTGAAACCTATGGCCCCCGGGTGTATTCTCATCATATCAATCTCCATCACTTTAATCTTGCTTTGTTTTTTACTTTGTCTTTTACTTTTTACTTTGTATCTATATATCAAAAATACTAAAAACATTATCTATAAGTTCTCACTATCGTAAGTGACCATGAAGGGATTGACAACCCCTAATCGCGTTGGTTGCGAGTAGCTATCATTTTGTGCAGGTACAGGGGACTTGAGCTTAGCCTCCTACTGGATTGATACCTTGGTTCTCAAAAACTGAGGGAAATACTTACGCTACTCTGCTGCATCATCCTCTCCTCTTCGGGGAAAACCAACGCAAGCTCAAGAGGTAGCACATCCCTCCACTCCGCACCTCCTGTTATTCTCTGTCGAGTGTAGGCCCACCCTGCACCCGAACCAGTCAAGTTTCCCACTCCTCTCCGTCTGTGACTCCACTGCCGCGTCTTCCCCATCTCCGGGTAATTCCAGTCTGGGGCCTCGCCGTTGTCCATCGCCTCCGTGCGCTCGGCGCGGCGTGGTCAACATGCGAGAGTCATCGGAAGAGGACTATACGTGGAGAGCCAGACGGCTGGGACCCACGAGGTCCATGGTCGCACGCAAGGAAAGTTCCTTCTTATTACGCACTGTACGTGCACTGTACGTGGGAAGGGCTTCTGTATTTCGCGAAAAAAACGTTCCCCCCGCTGACAGGTCGGACCCACCAGCTATATCTTCGCACGCAAGGAAGTGCCTCCTTATTACGCACCAAAAATGAATACCCCCTGCTAGCTGGGACCCACCATAGTGGGTGGCTGACTTGTGGGCCTACTAAGTTGACGAGGATGGAGGGCTTTGCCAACTTAGTCAATATGAATGATTCTAGCTCCAGTGACCGTACGATGTCCATCCAACGGCCATAGTGCTTCTTCAACCTCTGGTCTTCTTGCTCCAGCCACCCAAAGCAGCGCCGGTCGTGCCGCGTGCTCCTGCCTCTCATGGCCGGCTGTGATGCCGCGGAGGCCTCACCGCCCCCTACTACTCCCACCGCTGGCCCAGGGTATCCCTCTACTCACCCACACCCCCTGTTATTCTGCGTCGACGGCAGCCTCACGCTGCAGCCGAACCAGTTAACCCTCGTACTCCTCTTCGCGTGGGCATCCACTGCCGCGTCTTCCCCGGCTCCGCGTCGTCCCCTTCCTAGGCCTCGCCGTCGTCCACCACCTTGGTGCTCTCGGCGCGGCGTGGTGAATGTGGTCAACGACCGACTTCCATCAGAAGAGTACTGTACGTGGAGAGGCTGACAGCTGGGTCCACGGCCACAGCCCAGTTTTTTTGTGATTTGCTAAGTAAGTCGCTTTGTCAGGCATGTTGGGCTGCAAATCTTTCAAGACGAGGAGAGCTTCATTCGCTGGCCGAGAAAATGGCCTATCAGTAATGAGAAATGGGTTGTACATTTTTAAAACACAACAAACCGGCAATTAGTTTCAAATATCTTTTTTTCATTTCGAGATTTTAAATTACATTAATTTTTATGCGTGGAGAATTAGTTGGATTTTATATTGATATACATTTATTTTTAAAATCAGTTTGAATGTGTGTCGAAATTTCGGGATTAAAAACAGTTCGGACCGCACCGAAATATGCAAAATTTTGTAATTATTTTTTAACCATGGCCACAATATGGGCTGTAATGCTAATAAAAAGAATATGGGCTCCAAAAACCCTTAAGAATTAGCAAATGGGCTTTAAATTATTAGAAATAACAGCAGATGGGCTATATGCTGTTTTCCATAGATTTGAGGCTTTCCTAAAAGAAAGGTTGACGCACAAGCAGTGGCTGTTGGATGTCCATCAAACGACCGTCGTGCTTCTTCAATCTCTGCTCTTCCTGCTCCAGCCGCTCAAACAAGCGCCGGCGGGACTGCCTACTCCCTCCTCCCCGCGGTCGGCGGTGCTGCCGCGCAGGCCTCACCGCCCCACTGTACTCCCATCGCTGGCCTAGCCATCCCTCTACTCACCCACACCTGCTGTTATTCTCCGGCGACGGCAGACGAACCAGTAAACCCTCGTACAGTCGTACTCCCCTCCGCGTGGGAAACAACTGCCGAGTCTTCCCTGCGTCCGTGTCGTTCCCTTCCTAGGCCTCACCGTCGTCCACCGCCCTGGTGCTCTCGGCGCGGCCTGGTCAACATGGTCAACGATCGACATGCATCTGAAGTGGACTGTACGTGGAGAGGCCGACAGCTGGGTCCACGGCCGCACGCAAGGAAATGCCTCCTTATTACGCACAAAATAATGATTCCTCCACCTGACATCAGGGACCCACCGAAAGGGCCTCTGTATTTTGCGAAAAAAACATTACCACCGCTGACAGCTCGGACCCACCAGCTATATCTTCGCACGCAAGGAAGTGCCTCCTTATTATGCACAAAAAATGAATAGTCCCCCTGTTAGCTGAGACCCAGTATAGTGGCAGGCTGACTTGTGGGCCTACTAAGTTGACGGGGACGGAGGGCTTTGTCAACTTAGTCAATATGCACGATTCTAGCTCCAGTGACCGTACGATGTCCATCCAATGGCCGTAGTGCTTCTTCAATCTCTAGTCTTCTTGCTCCAGCTCCCCAAACCAGCGCCAGTCGTGCCTCGTGCTCCTCCCTCCCGTGGCCGGCTGCGATGCGGCGGAGGCATCACCGCCCCCTACTACTCTCACCGCTGGCCAGGCCATCCCTCTACTCACCCACACCCCCTGTTATTCTGCGGCGACGGCAGCCTCACACCACAGCGAACCAGTGAACCCTCGTACTCCTCTACGCGTGGGCATCCACTGCCGCGTCTTCCCCGACTCCGCGTCATCCCCTTCCTAGGCCTCGCCGTCGCCCACCGCCCTGGTGCTCTCGGTGCGGCGTGGTCAACGTGGTCAAGGAATGGCTTCCATCGGACATGGACTGTACGTGGAGAGGCTGACAGCTGGGTCCACGGCCGCAGCAAGGAAGTGCCTCCTTATTACGTGCAAAATAATTATTCCTCTACCTGACAGCATGGACCCATCGGACGGGCCACCGTATTTCGTGAAAAAAATGTTTTCCCCCTGACTACTGGGACCCACCAGCTACACCTTCGCATGCAAGGAAGTGCGTCCGGGAAAAAATAAAACAAAACAATTCGCCCCCCTGACTGCTGGGACCCACCAGCTACATCTTCACACGCAAGGAAGTGTCTGACAGACGGGACCCACCTGGTCGAAGCGTACGTAGCATTGTCATTCTGGTCGCGAACATGGACGTACATATATACTGGTCGATAGAGGCGCGCACGTGTCGTAGTAAAGGCACGCACGTAGCATGTACACGTACGTACAGCAGCGAGGGTGCAAGAAAGAAAATACAGCCACATATGTGTACATACGGGCGGGGTCTCGAATGCCTACTCGCGCATACGTACGGCGAGGGCTCGTGTACATGGCTGGGTCGGAACAGAGAAACAGCATCATCGTCGTGTTCATGGGGAGGCAACGGAATGCGTCGTGTTCATGGGGAGGCAACGGAATGCGTCGTGTTCATCGGGAGGCAACGGAACGCGTGGGAGCCAACCGGCTGGGTTGGAACGGAATGCGTGGTCATGTTCATCGGGAGGGCTTGGACAGAACAGGCGACGGAAACGAGGCCTGGCGTACCACAGAACGGAGGAAACGGACCTCCTACGGTCGAAACAGGGGTCCTGTTGATCAGGAGGGTTGTGGCATACCGCAAAACGGACGAAACGGACCTCCTACGGTCGAAACGGGGGTCCTGTTGATCGAGAGGGGTGTGGCGTACCGCAAAACGGACGGAACGGACCTCCTACGGTCGACACAGGGGTCCTGTTCATCGGGAGGGGTGTGGCGTACCACAAAACGGGACTCCACGGGATACTGTTCATCTCCACCGTCGACCCCCTCCAGCCTCCACGAGCTACTGTTCATCTACCGTCGACCTCCTCCAGCCTCCACCTGCGACTGTTCATCCACGGGCTCCTGTTCATCCAGCCTCCACCACGCGCTACTCCACCGGCTACTGTTCAACCAGCCCTTTCCACGGGCTCCTGTTCAACAACCCCTCCACGGGCTACTGTTCATCTAGCCCTCCACCGTCTACTGTTCATCCCGCCCTCCATGGGGTGGTCCTGTTCATCCAGCCCTCCACGGGGTCCTGTTCATCCAGCCCCAACCGGCTCGATCGATCGGGGTCCTTTTCATCCAGAGGCAACACCACGGGGTCCTGTTCATCCACCCCCACCGGGAACTATTCATCCAACCCCCCCCCCCCCCCCCCCCCCGCAACGCTCACTGTTCATCTAGAGACAACATCGATCGGCTTCAGTTAGCAGCAGTAGCGAAGGAATCGCTCGATCGGGTTCAGTTAACAGCCATCGACCGATCGCTCGGGTTCAGTAACGCGTAGCCTGCAGTGCAATCGCTCGGGTTCAGTTAGAGCCAACGCCTCGCACACACGCGCGTACGTGTACGAGAGAAACGCGCATCGCTAGGCCCCCGACCTCCCACCGTAACCGGGAACTCCACGAAATTTTCCTCCCCCTCGCTTCTACCATGGTTTTTTCCATCATGGACGGCCAAAAGAATGTCATGCAGCCGTGTCTTCGGCCTGCCCAGGACAAAAAGCCCATTTTCTGCCATGATTTTTTTTCATAGAAGTAGGAGCCCAAGACATATATGATGATACTGGGTTTTTTCACAATTATCGTCATAGAAGTGTCATATGTATGACAGAAAAAAATTTCGTTCGGCCCAAAATGTCACGGATGTCTTTTTTTTTGTAGTGCTCCCCATGAACACGACGACGACGCAGTTTCTCTGTTGCAACCCAGCCATGTACACGAGCCCTGGCCGTACGTATGCGCGAGTAGGTGTTCGAGACCCTGCCCGTATGTACGTACGTGGCCCTATTTTCTTTCTTACACACTGGCCGCTGTACGTACGTGTACATGCTACGTGTGCGCCTCTACTACGACACGTGCGCGCCTCTACATCGACCAGTATTTACGTACACGTTCGCGACCAGAATGACAACGCTACGTACGGTTCGACCAGGTGGGTCCCGACTGTTAGGCACTTCCTTACGTGCGAAGCTGTAGCTGGTGGGTCCCAGCAGTCAGGGGGGCGAATCATTTTTTTGCCCGGACGCACTTCCTTGCGTGCGAAGATGTAGCTGGTGGGTCCCAGCAGTCAGGAGGAAATGTTTTTTTCACGAAATACGGTGGCCCGTCTGGTGGGTCCCCGCTGTCAGGTGGAGGAATAATTATTTTGCGCATAAGAAGGAGGCACTTCCTTGCTACGGCCATGGACCCAGCTGTCAGCCTCTCCACGTACAGTCCACGTCCGATGCAAGCCGTTCTTTGACCACGTTGATCACGCCACGCCGAGAGCACCAGGGCGGTGGACGACGGCGAGGCCTAGAAAGGGGATGACGCAGAGCCGGGGAAGACGCGGTAGTGGAAGCCTGCTCGGAGAGGAGTACGAGGGTTCACTGCTTCGGCTGCGGTGTGAGGCTGCCTTCACCGTAGAATAACAGGGGGTGTGGGTGAGTGGAGGGATGGCCTAGCCAGCGGTGGGAGTAGTAGGGGCGGTGAGGCCTCCATGACAGCACAGCCGACCACGGGTGGTAGGAGCACGAGGCACGACTGGCGCTGGTTTGGGCGGCTGGAGCAAGAAGACCAGAGGTTGAAGAAGCACTACGACCGTTGGATGAACATCGTACGGTCACTATAGCTAGAATCGTGAATATTGACTAAGTTGACAAAGCCCTCCGTCCCCGTCAACTTAGTAGGCCCACAAGTCAGCCTGCCACTATACTGGGTCCCAGCTAACAGGGGGAGTATTCAATTTTTTGTGCGTAATCAGGAGGCACTTCCTTGCGTGCGAAGATATAGCCGGTGGGTCCAAGCTATCAGCGGCGGTAACGTTTCTTTCACGAAATACAGAGGCCCTTTCGATGGGTCCCAGATGTCAGGTGGAGGAATCATTATTTTGCGCGTAATAAGGAGGCATTTCCTTCCATGCGGCCGTGCACCCAGCTGTCAGCCTCTCCACATACAGTCCACTTCAGATGCATGTCGGTCGTTAACCATGTTGACCCGGCTGCGCCGAGAGCACCAGGGCGGTGGACGACGGCGAGGCCTAGGAAGGGAACGACACGGAGCCAGGGAAGACTCGGAGGGGAGTACGACTATACGAGGGTTTACTGGTTCGTCTGCCGTCGCCGGAGAATAACAGCAGGTGTGGGTGAGTAGAGGGATGGCTAGGCCAGCGATGGGAGTACGGTGGGGCGGTGAGGCCTGTGCGGCAGCATAGCCGGCCGCGGGGAGGATAGAGCAGGCAGTCCCGCCGACGCTTGTTTGAGCGGCTGGAGCAGGAAGAGCAGAGATTGAAGAAGCACGATGGCCGTTGGATGGACATCCAACAGTCACTGCTTGTGCGTCAACCTTTTTTTAGGAAAGCCTCAAATCTGTGGAAAACATCATACAACCCATCTACCATTATTTCTAATAATTTACAGCCCATTTGCTAATTCTTAAGGTTTTTTGGAGCCCATATTCTTTTTGTTAGCATATTTCGGTGCGGTCTGAACTGTTTTTAATCCCGAAATTTCGATTCACATTCAAACTGATTTTAAAAATAAATGTATGTCAATATAAAATCCAACAAAGTGTCCACGCCTAAAAATCAATGCAATTTAAAATCTAGAAATGAAAAAAGAAATTTGAAACTAATTGCCGGTTTGATGTGTTTTAAAAATGTACATCCCATTTCTGATTACTGATAGGCCATTTTCTCGGCCAGCCAAATGAAGCTCTCCTCGTCTTGAAAGATTTGCAGCCCAACAAGCGTGGCAAAGCGACTTGGCAAATCACAAAAAAACTGGGCTGTGGCCGTGGACCCAGCTGTCAACCTCTCCACGTATAGTACTCTTCTAATGGAAGTCGGTCATTGACCACATTGACCACGCCGCGTCGAGAGCACCAAGGCGATGGACGACGGCGAGGCCTAGGAAGGGGCGACATGGAGTGGGGGAAGACGCGGCAGTGGATGCCCACGCAGAGAGGAGTACGAGGGTTCACTGGTTCGGCTGCGGTGTGAGGCTGCCATCGCCGCAGAATATCAGGGGGTGTGGGTGAGTGAAGGGATGGCCTGGCCAGCGGTGGGAGCAGTATGGGGGCGGTGAGGCCTCCGCGGCAGCACAGCCGGCCATGAGAGGCAGGAGTAGGCGGCACGACCGGTGCTGGTTTGGGCGGCTGGAGCAAGAAGACCAGAGGTTGAAGAAGCACTATGGCCGTTGGATGGACATCGTACGGTCACTGGAGCTAGAATCGTTCATATTGACTAAGTGGACAAAGCCCTCTGTCCCCGTCAACTTAGTAGGCCCACAGGTCAGCCACCCACTATTGTGGTTCCCAGCTACCAGGGGGTATTCATTTTTTTATGCGTCATAAGGAGGCACTTCCTTGCGTGCGAAGATATAGCTGGTGGGTCCGACCTTTCTGCGGGGGGAACGTTTTTTTCGCGAAATATAGAAGCCCTACCCATGGGTCCAGCTGTAAGGTGGAGGAATCATTATTTTGCGTGTAATAAGGAGGCATTTCCTTGCGTGCGACCATGGACCCAACTGTCAGATGTCGTTCATTGACCACGTTGACCAGGCCGCACCGAGAGCACCAGGGCGTTGGACGACGGTGAGGCCTAGGAAGGGAACGACACAGAGCCAGGGAAGACTCGGCAGTTGTTTCCGACGCGGAGGAGTACGAGGGTTTACTGGTTCGTCTGCCGTCCCCGGAGAATAATAGCAGGCATGGGTGAGTAGAGGGATGGATAGGCTAGCGATGGGAGTTTGGTGGGGCGATGAGGCCTGCGCGGCAGCATAGCCGGCCACGGGAGGAGGGAGCAGGCAGTCCCGCCGGCGCTTGTTTGAGCGGCTGGAGCAGGAAAAGCAGAGATTGAAGAAGCATAACAGCCGTTGGATGGACATCCAACAGTCACTGCTCTCATGTGCATTATTTCTAATAATGTACAACCCATTTGCTAATTCTTAAGAATTTTTTTGGAGCCCATCTTCTTTTTGTTAGCATTACACCCCATATTGTGGCCACGGTTAAAAAGTATACGATTTTTTTGCATATTTTGGTGCGGTCAGCTGTTTTTAATCCTGAAATATCGATTCAAATTCAAACTATTTTGAAAAATAATTTATATAAATATAAAATCCAAATAATTGTCCACGCATAAAAATCAATGGAATTTAAAATCTTGTAATGAAAAAAAACTGAAACTAATTCCCGGTTTGATGTGTTTTAAAAATGTACAACCCATTTCTGGGCAAACCGAATGAAACTCTCCTCGTCTTGAAAGATTTGCAGCCCAGTAGGGCTGATAAAGCAAGTAGGCCTCGTTTGGGTATTTCTTTAAAAAATAGAACGGGGCTAGCCATTTTCAGCAAGAAAAAAACACAATTGGGCTCATGATGTGGTAAACATAAATAAAACCCTGGCTAGATGGGCCACAGCCCCCGCACAGCCCCGTTGTTACCCTGATCCGTCGCTAAAACTAGTATAAATAACAACTTGTTCCTACAAAAAAAAGAACTGCGCGACCTACTGGGTCCCTGGTGTTAGCCGCTCGTAGTGTAATTCTCTCGTTTATTAACTATGTTGACAACGGCGTGAGCCCCAGATGTCCAACTATTAGGAGGAACCACATTTTTGGGCTTGTAATATAGAGGCACTTGCTTGCATACTGCCATGCCGCTGGTGGGTCCCTACTGTCATCCTCTCCACGTATAGTCATCTCCTTGTTCCTCTCAGTTTTTTACGGCGTTGACAACACAAGTGGGCGGCGCACCGTGCACGACGAGTGAACCAAGGCCGCAAGGCGGAGGACGGCGATGAGGCCTCGGATGGAACGAACAGGAGCCATGGAAGATGCGCCGGTCCAGTTGCAGGCGGAGGGGAGTACGAGGGTTCACTGGTTCGGGTGCGGGTGCGTGTTGGGGCTGACGTCGCCGGAGAATAATAGGACGTGTGGGGGAATAGAGGGAGGGACTGGCCAATGTTGGAGGGTACGTACCGTAGGGAAGCGGAGGCGCGGCCAGCCATGGGAGGCGGGAGCAGCTGGAGCCGACAGGGTGGTTTGGTTTGGGTGGCTGGAGGAAGAAGAAGACAAGAGATAGAAGATACACGACAGATGTTGGATTTCAATCCAACGGCTGGTAGGCAAAATCGTTTGTTGACGGGCTAGTAAGTCGACACCACCTTAGATAGGCTATTTCCTTGCGGGTCCCAAATGTCAGAATCCAAATCTGTCACGGTCATGCAGCCCTTCCTATGAAAATTTACAGCCCATTTGATGTGCTAGTTGGAAATAAGTTTGTGGGCGCTGGTGGGGGCTAATCACTTGGCTTCTGTAATGCACAGTGAGCTCAAGCAGCCGGCGAGAGTGGTGTTACTTCCCTTGGTTAGGATTTGTTAGTTGTTACAATATTTCACTCTAAATTAAACGACTGGCAAGCCATGTGCCTTGCTTCAAAGAAAATATGACAGTCACACCCGAGTTGAAAAGGGAAAGAACATCTAACTACAGCTTACAAACTGTACAAAAGCATGACGGTTAATTGTTCATCAGGTTTACAAAAAAACCCAGGTTGAAAAGGGCAACAACATCTAACTCCAGCACTATTTTTGGCAGTCACAGTCAAATGGATCGGTCAGGTCCATAGAATGAACATCATGAGTCGTAAAATTTATTGGATTATGACCACAATATGTTGTAAATAGAAGCCAGGCATGTTCAGAAGCTCTTTTTCCCACCTGAAACTCCTTTTTTTTGCTCTTCCACATACCCATCCGTCAAAACCATGCTGTTGATAAACTTAAGCCTGATGGACAATAGTAACCTCGCATTCAGCAGGAAGAATGTGACAAATCTAGTGTTTGCATGATTGGCTACATATCATTCTAGCGTTATTGTCTCCAATTTAATCTCATGAGAAGTGAAAAAATCCCGATGCATACGAATCCACCGATTGGTTATAACTTTCTTACCCCGTCCTGTTGCCTAAATAGACATGAGATTGAAAATAGTTAAGGTCTAAAAAAAGAGTGTCAAAAGAGCAACAGCTGAACGGTTAATTCTAGTACACTATATGCGGGCTTCCAATGTGCGTGAAATTATCACCTTTATATACAACTTCTCCAGACATGGAAAGCATTCCAGCAAGCCAATAATCTTGTTCAGATCAAAACTATTCATTTGGATATATGAGATCTTGACAGAATCCAGCACCATTGATAGGCCATCCATGGAGAAACTCTTCATCGAGCATAGAACATAATATTAGTACAAAATGTATACTCCAAGATGACATATAACTTATGCGCAAAAATTTAAAATGCAGCTTATGGTTACAAGTGTAGATGATAATGTAAAGTACCTGAAGAACTATGGAGCCAAACACCATATTGAAATGAGCACAGATATCATGTATAACACCCAAGGTCTCCAGTTTAGGCGCAGAGAGGACGGTTATTTGCAATAGTGAATAATTAGAATCAAGGATCAACCTTTGAAGTGAAGGGGCATCTTGGATGATGATCTGCCTTCCGTCAAAACAAATTCCAATTCTTACAAGGTTAGGCGACTTTATTTGGAGACAACCGATTCTAACTGTGAAAACAAGCACCAAGCACTCCAGGGCAGGGCAACTGGAGTGGATGATGCTGTGCAATGAGGCCTCCGATATACGAACCTGCACAAGTGAAAGTTTCTTGAGAAATGGGAGTCGAAGGTTTAGTACCAGATTGTCTGGTAGGTCGCACAACGCAAAGGTGGCGGTGTGGAGAGAGGAGGAAAACCGCGAGATGGACATCGGTGCTGAGGGCACAGGTAGATGGTGTTAGTTATCTGGTAGGTGATTTCCAGGGAGAAGTCAAGCAGCTATAGTTTTGTGAATTCAGGGGATTTCAGCCAGGCGACTACCGTGCAGGGCATGGTATGCTTGCTTAGGTAGAATGACGGGATGCAGAGGCTTTGAAGGGAGCCCTGGTGGGAGGAGATGATGGCTCTAGGGATTTCAAAATCATTGAAGAGAGATAGTTGACGACAGTCGAGATTAAGGGGCACGGTGCGCCATAGAGGGCACCACCGAATTGAGAGGACTTGGGTGCGGCAGCAACCCTTGATGTGGAGAAGTGAGATGATCTCCCAAAAGACGGCGTCCGGGAGATCGCTGATGCGGTCCACCCGAGATTCTACGGGTTCCTGGGATCCGGTGGGGGCGGGGTCGCCGCTTCTCCCCGCGCTGCCGGGTGCGGGATGTACAACTGGCGTCGCCGCTGGCGGGAGGCTCATCTTCTTGGCGCTGGGATCAGCCGACTCCATTTTCCTCAAGGGCGTCGCGTCGCGCTCACGGATTTGAGCAGAGTAATGAATGACGAGCCTAGTTGTAGTGCGAGTGAAGAAGAAGGGGACACTACAAAAAATACACTTCCGTGATGGAAAATTTATGACAGAATCAAGATAGTCATACCTGTGCTATCGTAGAAGTATTTCATGACATTACCAAAATTATCATCACGGAAGTGTCCACTTCCATGGCGATAAATCGCGCGTCATAGAAGTGCTTTTGTCAAGGGTGACCGACACATGGCATCCACCGTAACGGAACGCCGTTAAGCTATCGGGTCGGGTTTTGGATCCGATAACCCGTTAACAGCCCCGACCAATGGGAAATTTCCACGTGTAAAATTCTTATTGGCCGGACGAAACACGTGTCAGCTCGTCAGTGGGTCAGATAGGCGCCTATGATATGTCGACACGTGCCACGGCCCACCACTGGACCATTTAGCTTACAAAGCCGACCCGTTTGACTTGGTCAAAAGTTAACGGGCTGGCCCATGAAAAGCCTGTTAACGGTCTCTTTGCAAATAGCCCATTTTACGGCCCGTTAACTCACGACCCGTTAGGCCCTAAAGGAAATCGGCCCAACAACGTCATGTGGGCCGTCGAATATAACACTAGCCCATTTCACTTTCGGCCCATGTATGGCCCACGGCGTCTTTCGGCCCATATGAGGCCTTCGTATCTTTCGGCCCTTTACCGGCCCGTGGTGACTCTAGCCCATAATGAACAGTAATTTTCTTTATACCCGTTAATGGCCCGTGATTTACATGGGCCATTTCCAGCCCGTGTTAGCTTTCGGCCTATTGATGGCCCATACGTTCTTGGGCTCCTTTTCGGCCCTCGATTACTTCCGGCCCGTTACTGGCCTGTTCCCCTAATGGGCCAAATTCGGCCCATGGCAAGAGTCGGTTTGTTACTGGCCTGTTCCCCTAATGGGCCAAATTCGGCCCATGGCAAGAGTCGGCCCGTTACTGGCCTGTTTCCCTAATGGGCCAAATTCGGCCCATGGCAAGAGTCGGCCCGTTTCTGGCCTGTTAACCCGTTGCGCCGTTTCTAGCCCGTCCTATATTCTAGCCCATTAATGACCCGTTATGCCTATGACAGAATTAAGACTTTGCTATCCTACGGCCTGTTAACGGCCTGTTACCATGCTGGGCCGATACCAATTACGCCCTATTACGGCCCATGTAGACCCATTTATCCGACGGCCCGAGGCCCACCGGTTACAGACACATTTATCGACGGCCCGTAGGAGACCCATGGATCCTACGGCCCGTATATGGCCCATGGTAGTTGCGGCCACTAGAAAACCAGGGAAAAAGAAGACTAGGAAATAAATAAGGCCAAAACTAATGCTAGGCTATTAAGGCGATTGCACAGATTACATCCACTCGGCATCAAAGATTGCCACCAGTGCAAATATAGGGAACACCCTACACTATACAAAAATGGCTTGCTGTTTTCTTCAGGCGGTGGCTGCATGTTAAGAATAAATTTTGTATCGCACCAAAACAAATTACAATTATATAACAAAAGGAAGGTTGGCATAAAACTTAACAGTCTAGCAGATAAATGCACCACCAAAAGTTTAGAAGCTCAGTTCATTTGACCTGGCTGTTACGTTTTCATGCTGTATTGTCCAATGGAGCACCATAACCCTCACCTTCATTTCCCCTAGGCTCCTGAACAACATAGCAAATGTCTGATAGTCTGGTTTCAAAACCATGCATATCTTGACGACATTGAGCAATGTTTCTCCTTGTTTCACAAAGGGTCTCTGTTAGGGAATGGACTTGTGTCTGGAGCGTAGATACAACATTGCTTTGAGCTTGCATATCTTGATCATGAGGCAGTTTGGACGATATTGCCTTAACAACCAACCCAGTATTACGCAGGAACATGCTTTTGGCACTGTTAGTGGACAGGTACTGACCCACTGCAGCAAGAGCTAACATTGCGGTTATAGTTGCCTCGCCACCTTCAGAAGGTGGTGGTTCCACCATTTTTTCCATAGTTTGCTGAAAAGTTGAGGTTTTACATTAGTAGTACCAGAACAGAAGATATTAAGGAGGCAGCAAAACCAAACAAAATAGCTTTGGTCTATATACAGAACTTATTCTGGTGAACCCATGTAAAATATTGGTTGTATTTTATTGCAAAGTACGTACATAATAAAACCAGGTTCCAAACATATGACCATGTACCATGGCTAATGTATTGTCTATTTCTTCACATTGTATTAAGGGCTAAGGATAAATAGATGAAGTTTATAATACGGTAAGCATAGTATGACATCATTCATATCACAAAACAACTGAGAACAGACAAATAGGCAATTGTAACATTGTGTGGGCAAGTGCATCACGGAACTAGATTACGGGTCAAGATAGAAGGAACATCACTCCTCTCTTTTAAACCTTGTAAGGTGCAATGATACGCTAAGACAATTGTGTATAAAGTTGAAAAGAGTAATAGACATTGGCTGCAAACGATGCAGTTCAAGGCACAAGTCAGAGTAAGTAGTAGTTAAAAGGCATGAGGATTAAGGACTTACAACAGCGGCTTTGACTGGTGTAGTCATGCCCTTCTTCTTGCTGGTGTGATAGTCCTTGAAGATTTCCACATCATTTGGTTCAGGTACTTTTTGGTCCTTGCGGGCTTTCCTCTGCATTTCGAACAAGTCAATATAGATCTGATAATATGGTACTGCGAAAAGAGTGAGACAGCAGCTAATTACAAGAGCCTCACAGTGTGCAATATAGCTATGAGATCCTGTCGTCTGTTTGAATTTCACTTTCGTACGGTTGGCTTGTCTGGTTGCAGTGTCGCAGTGTCGCAAGCTTGTCTGGTTGCAGCTAATTACAAGAGCCTCGCAGTGTCGCAAGCTTGTCTGGTTGCATCATCTTGGCTATCCAACTTGAACCTCATCTGTTGAAAATTATGGGAGTCTCATTATCAGCAACCTAGAAAGTATGGGACAGAGCAAGACGATATTACTAGTTTCCATACATAACCATACTTACAGATAAATGGTCGAGGAAGGTGTTGAACTGGGTTTCATCTTTGTCATTCCTGTATTGAATCCATGTTGGGAGGATACGTACATGACACCTAACGGCAACCGCTACCTCTGATACTAACTTGGCTGACTCTGTAGCATCACGTGGCCTTTTTAAACCTGCCTCAAAACGGATCTCCATTCTTCCTCCTCTAGATTTAGTTAACCTATCGAGCATTATCCCTGATGTTTGTTTCCTCTTGCGCCTAGGTGCTATTCCAACAACGAACATAGGAAGTGTTAGTGTACATCAAACAGTGAGACTACATATAAAGAAGCATGCAACTGTAACTTGACCCCAGCAATTACCTTCTTGCTGTTGAAGCTCACAAGGTTCATCTGATATTGCCAACTCGTCTTGTGTCAAGAGTGCTTGGGAAGTAGTGTTAGGTGGCAAGTGATACGTCTCCAACATATCTATAATTTTTGATTGCTCCATGCTATATTATCTACTATTTTGGACTATATTGGGCTTTATTTTCCACTTTTATATTATTTTTGGAACTAACCTATTAACCGGAGGCCCAGCCCAGAATTGATGTTTTTTGCCTATTTCAGTGCTTCGAAGAAACGGAATATCAAACGGAGTCCAAACGGAAGGAAACCTTCGGGAACGTGATTTTCTCACCGAACGTGATCCAGGAGACTTGGACCCTACTCCAAGGAAGCAAAGAGGCGGTCATGAGGGTGGGGGCGCCACCCCCCCAGGGCGCGCCCCCTGCCTCGTGGGCCCCTCGGTGCTCCACCGACGTACTCCTTCCTCCTATATATACCTATGTACCCCCAAACGAGCAGATACGGAGCCAAAAACCTAATTCCACCATCGCAACTTTTTGTATCCACGAGATCCCATCTTGGGGCCTGTTCTGGAGCTCCGCCGGAGAGGGCCGTCATCACGGAGGGCTTCTACATCATCATAGCCTCTTCAATGAAGTGTGAGTAGTTTACGTCAGACCTTCGGGTCCATAGTTATTAGCTAGATGGCTTCTTCTCTCTTTTTGGATCTCAATACAAAGCTCTCCCCCTCTCTCGTGGAGATCTATTCGATGTAATCTTCTTTTTGCGGAGTGTTTGTTGAGACCGATGAATTGTGGGTTTATGATCAAGTATATCTATGAATAATATTTGAATCTTCTCTGAATTCTTTTATCTATGATTGGTTATCTTTGCAAGTCTCTTCGAATTATCAGTTTGGTTTGGCCTACTAGATTGGTTTTTCTTGCAATGGGAGAAGTGCTTAGCTTTGGGTTCGATCTTGCGGTGTCCTTTCCCAGTGACAGAAGGGGCAGCAAGGCACATATTGTATCGTTGCCATCGAGGATAACAAGATGGGGTTTATATCATATTGCATGAATTTATCTCTCTACATCATGTCATCTTGCTTAAGGCGTTACTCTGTTTTTAACTTAATACTCTAGATGCATGCTGGATAGTGGTCGATGAGTGGAGTAATAGTAGTAGATGCAGGCAGGAGTCGGTCTACTTGTCTCGGACCTAGATATTCTCATAACTATGCTCAATTCTATCAATTGCTCAACAGTAATTTGTTCACCCACCGTAGAATACTTATGCTCTTGAGAGAAGCCACAAGTGAAACCTATGGCCCCCGGGTCTATTCTCATCATATCAATCTCTATTACTTTATTATTGCTTTGCTTTTTTACTTTGCCTTTTACTTTTCACTTTGCATCTCTATATCAAAAATACCAAAAATATTATCTATCATCTCTATCAGATCTCACTCCAGTAAGTGACCGTGAAGGGATTGGCAATCCCTCATCGCGTTGGTTGCGAGGAGCTATTGTTTTGTGTAGGTACAAGGGACTTGCGTGTAGCCTCCTACTGGATTGATACCTTGGTTCTCAAAAACTGAGGGAAATACTTACGCTACTTTGCTGCATCATCCTCTCCTCTTCGGGGAAATCCAACACAATGCTCAAGAGGTAGCAGCAAGGGAGCTTGGGAACATGCTGCTAGCTCAGTTGACGCATCAGTAAGTCGTGCAGCTGGTAGTACTGTGGTAGGTGTTGCAAGAACTAGGGTTGTCTCTGCTTGTTTGGTGGCAACTATTTGTTTCTGTTTGGCTTTTTTGCAACTCGTGTAGCATGGGATGCCGTGTTTGTAGAATTTTCCGCTGGACTTTGACCTTCTATTGCACCATCAGTACTAGCAGAATCTGCTGGATTCATCCGCTTCTCATTCCCTGCCATTCTGTGTTTCTTCCTCTTTCTTTATGCCATGTTAAGTCAAGCCGACAAGAAAAGCGAATAACAATTTAGTTCATCAGAACAAATTGATGCGTGATGCAGACTAATGACCCACAAGTATAGGGGATCAATCGTAGTTCTTTCGATAAGTAAGTGTGTCGAACCCAACGAGGAGCAGAAGGAAATGATAAGCGGTTTTCAGCAAGGTATTCTCTGCAAGTACTGAAACAAGTGGTAACAGATAGTTTTGTGATAAGATAAATTGTAACGAGCAACAAGTAACAAAAGTAAATAAAGTGAAGCAAGGTGGCCCAATCCTTTTTGTAGCAAAGGACAAGCCTGGACAAACTCTTATAATAGGAAAAACGCTCCCGAGGACATATGGGAATATCGTCAAGCTAGTTTTCATCACGTTCATATGATTCGCGTTCGGTACTTTGATAATTTGATATGTGGGTGGACCGGTGCTTGGGTCGCTGTTCTTACTTGAACAAGCATCCCACTTATTATTAACCTTTATTGCAAGCATCCGCAACTACAACAAAAGTATTAAGGTAAACCTAACCATAGCATGAAACATATGGATCCAAATCAGCCCCTTACGAAGCAACGCATAAACTAGGGTTTAAGCTTCTGTCACTCTAGCAACCCATCATCTACTTATTACTTACCAATGCCTTCCTCTAGGCCCAAATAATGGTGAAGTGTTATGTAGTCGACGTTCACATAACACCACTAGAGGCTAGACAACATACATCTCATCAAAATATCAAACGAATACCAAATTCACATGACTACTAATAGCAAGACTTCTCCCTTGTCCTCAGGAACTAATGTAACTACTCACAAATTATATTCATGTTCATCATCCGAGGGGTAATAATATGCATATAGGATCTGAACATATGGTCTTCCACCAAATAAACCAACTAGCATCAACTACAAGGAGTTATCAACACTACTAGCAACCTACTAGCACCAATCCCGGACTTGGAGACAAGAATTGGATACAAGAGATGAACTAGGGTTTGGAGATGAGATGGTGCTGGTGAAGATGTTGATGGATATTGCCCTCTCCCGATGAGAGGAGCGTTGGTGATGATGATGGTGATGATTTCCCCCTCCCGGAGTGAAGTATCCCCGGCAGAACAGCTCTGCCGAGCTCTAGATTGGTTCCGCCAAGGTTCCGCCTCGTGGAGGCGGAGTCTCGTCCCGAAAGGTTGCTTCTTATTTTTTTCTCATCGAAAGACTTCATATAGCAGAAGATGGTCGTCGGAGAGCCACCAGGGGGCCCACGAGGTAGGGGGCGCGCCCTAAGGGGGGGGCGCCCCTCACCCTCGTGAGCAGGGTGTGGGCCCCCTGCCCTTCATCTTTGGGGAGGATTTTTCTTTATTTATTTTAAGATGTTCCGTGGAGTTTCAGGACTTTTGGAGTTGCGCAGAATAGGTCTCTAATATTTGCTCTTTTTCCAGCCTAGAACTCTAGGTGCCGGCATTCTCCCTCCTTATGTAAACCTTGTAAAGTAAGAGAGAATAGCCATAAGTATTGTGACATAACGTGAAATAACAGCCCATAATGCAATAAATATCGATATAAAAGCATGATGCAAAATGGACGTATCAACTCCCCCAAGCTTAGACCTCGCTTGTCCTCAAGCGAAAAGCCGATAACAATAAATATGTCCTCATGTTTAGAGGTAGAGGCATCGATAAAAATAAAATACGGACATGAAGGCATCATGATTATTCTCATAACAGCAACATATATAGATTTTGTCATATGATTACTTATGTTCAAGTGATGATCTATTCACAACGCAAAAGTATGAATCAGAAACCTCATTGAGCACCAACATACTATAACCTCAGTCATTGAAACAATGCAATTTATCATAACATCGGAAAGAGTCTATGTCAGAGCTAAAAGGCAATTCCACATACTCAACTATCATCTAGTCCTTCATAATTGCTAACACTCACCCAATACTTGTGGTTACGGAGTTTTAATCGTACACAGAGAAAGATAGGGGCTTATAGTTTTGCCCCACAACCTTTTACCTCAAGGGTAATGTCAACAATAATAATTCATGCTCCCCTACATCCAATTAGATATATATATCATGTTATTTCCAACCTGCTGGGCTTGCCAAAGGATAAAATGAAAAAGGAAAGGTGAAGATCACCATGACACTTGCATAAAGCAGAAGATAGTAATAAAAGATAGGCCCTTCGTAGAGGGAAGCAGAGGTTGCCATGCTCTTTTATGGTTGGATGCACAAAATCTCAATGCGAAAGAACGTCACTTTATATTGCCCCTTGTGATGTGAACCTTTATTATGCAGTCCGTCGCTTTTATTACTTCTACATCACAAGATCGTATAAAGGTTATTTCTCCCACACCAATCAAGCATACATATTTAGAGCAATTTTTATTGCTTTGCACTGATGAAAACTTACTTGAAGGATCTTACTCAATCCATAGGTAGATATGGTGGACTCTCATGGCAAAACTGGTTTAAGGGTATTTGGAAGCACAAGTAGTATTTCTACTTGGTGCTGAGAATTTGGCTAGCATGAGGGGGAAAGGCAAGCTCAACATGTTAGAGGATCCATGACAACATACTTTATCTCAGGTATAAGAAAACATAACTCATCATGTTGTCTTCCTTGTCCAACATCAACTCTTTAGCATGTCATATTTTAATGAGTGTTCCCAATCATAAAAGATGTCAATGATAATATATCTATATGTGAAACCTCTCTATCCTTATTACTTCCTATTAATTGCAACGATGACCAAAGCTATGTCTGCCAACTCCGAACAACTTTTAATCATCATACTCTTTCTATGTGATGTCATTACTCTCAATAAGATCAATATGAACTCTTTGTTTCTTTTTATTCTTTTCTTCTTTCTTTTATTCACCCAAGATCATGGAAAAATAATCAAGCCCTTGACTCAACACTAATCTTTATTATATATAGCTCACTGACTCGATTACATAGAGAGATCATAAAGCAAAACTCAAAACTAGATCATGCCATAAACTTTATTCTACTAGATCAAGATACTACTAATAGGGTCGAACTAAGAAAAACGGTAAAGATAGGAGATGTGATTGTGATACGATACCGGGGCACCTCCCCCAAGCTTGGCAGTTGCCAAGGGGAGTGCCCATACCCATGTGATTATGTCTCCTTCTTTGTTGTTGGTGAAGAAGGTGGTGGTGTCGTTGACTTAGTTGATGGCATAGACTTCTCCCTTAATTTGCGCTTGAGGATGGCATTTTGATCCCTCAGATCATCAATCTCCCACTCCAGGGTTAATATCTTTTTGCATAGGTCATGCTTATTTTCCTGCAAGAGACGAAAGGGGATAAACTCGAACTTTGGTTTCTTTACCCTATCAGGGAGATTTGACTTTTTGAACTCCACGTGCATGTCCCCAGGTTGAGGTAATGGGGCTTCATCTTCATCTGAGCTCGTCTCCTCCTTCCCCTTGGGTTCATAATACTCTTCTTCCTCCGTGGTCCACCCATCGTGATCCACATCTCCATAGACCTTGGGATTTGCTAAGTAATCATCCACATAGATTTCTCCTTCTGAATCCTGGGAAGACATGTTGATCTAATCTGCAGCGGGACAGCTCGGAATGAAAACAGAGGATATTTGCGTGATACGGGAGTCAAAACCTTCGGGAGAATATATAATGAATTTTTACCGACCAAAATACATATCGTGCAAGAAAACGGAGTCTTGAAGGAACACGAGGTGCTCACGAGGTAGGGGCGCGCCCAGGGGGGTAGGGCGCACCCACCACCCTCGTGGGGCCCTCGTGTCCTTCCCGGACTGCTACTTATTTTTCTATTTTTCTAAATATTCCAAAATGGAGAAATATTGCCTTAAAAATTGTTTTGGAGTCGGTTTACTTACCGTACCACATACCTATTCCTTTTCGGAGTCTGAAATGGTCTGGAAAGTGTCCCTTATGTATTCCTCCAGGGTTACGGTTTCAATAATATTGGTTTCAACATTTAAGGGATTACCTAAGATATAATGTTTAATTCTTTGACCGTTTACCACCTTCGGATTTGTGCCTTCGAAGTTGTTGATTTTTATGGCACCGGAACGATAGACCTCCTCGATAACGTAGGGTCCTTCCCATTTAGAGATAAGTTTTCCTGCAAAAAATCTTAAACGAGAGTTGTATAGCAATACATAATGACCTACGTTAAACTCATGCTTTTGTATCCTTTTGTCATGCCATCTTTTAACTTTTTATTTAAACAACTTGGCATTTTCATAAGCTTGGGTTCTCCATTCATCAAGTGAGCTAATATCAAATAACCTCTTCTCACCGCCAAGTTTGAAATCATAGTTGAGCTCTTTAATAGCCCAATATGCCTTATGTTCTAGTTCGAGAGGTAAGTGACATGCTTTTCCATAAACCATTTTATATGGAGACATACCCATAGGACTTTTATATGCAGTTCTATAAGCGCATAATGCATCATCAAGTTTCTTGGACCAATTCTTTCTAGACCTATTGACAGTCTTTTGCAAAATTAATTTGAGCTCTCTATTGCTCAATTCTACTCGACCACTAGACTGTGGGTGATAAGGAGATGCAACTCTATGATTAACGCCATACTTAGCAAGCATTTTACGGAAAGCACCATGAATTAAGTGTGAACCACCATCAGTCATTAAATATCTAGGGACTCCAAACCTCGGAAAAATAACTTCTTTAAGCATTTTAATAGAAGTGTTATGATCAGCAGTACTAGTTGTAATAGCTTCTACCCACTTAGTAACGTAATCAACAGCAACTAAAATATGTGTATATCCATTAGAGGCAGGAAAAGGTGCCATATAATCAAAGCCCCAAACATCAAATGGTTCAATAACAAGTGAATAATTCATAGGCATTTCTTGACGTCTACTAATATTACCAATTCTTTGACATTCATCACAAGACAAAACAAACTTACGGGCATCCTTGAAGAGAGTAGGCCAATAAAAACCGGATTGCAATACCTTATGTGCATTTCTATCTCCAGCGTGGTGTCCTCCATAAGCTTCGGAGTGACACTTGCGTAGGATCTGTTCCTGTTCATGGCTCAGGTACACAACGTCTAATAACACCATCTACTGCTTCTTTATAAATATGTGGGTCATCCCAAAAGTAATGTCTTAAATCATAGAAAACCTTTTTGTTTTGCTGGTATCTGAAGCTAGGTGGTATGAACTTAGCAACAATATAATTAGCATAATCAACATACCAAGGAGTACTACAGGAAGTACTTATAACATTTAATTGCTCATCAGGAAAGCTATCATCAATAGGTAGTGGGTCATCAAGAACATTTTCTAGCCTAGACAAGTTGTGTGCAACGGGGTTCTCAGCTCCCTTTCTATCAACGATATGCAAATCAAATTCTTGTAGCAAGAGAACCCATCTAATAAGTCTAGGTTTAGCATCTTTCTTTTCCATAAGATATTTAATAGCAGCATGATCAGTGTGAATAGTTACTTTAGAATCAACTATATAAGGTCTGAACTTATCAGAAGCAAATACAACTGCTAAAAGTTCTTTTTCAGTAGTAGCATAATTTCTTTGAGCAGTGTCTAGAGTCTTACTAGCATAATGGATAACATTTAATTTCTTATCAACTCTTTGCCCTAGAACAGCACCTACAGCATAATCACTAGCATCTCACATAATTTCAAAGGGTAAATTCCAATCAGGTGGCTGAACAACAGGTGTAGAGACTAATGCTTTCTTAAGTATTTCAAATGCTTCTACACAGTCATCATCAAAGACAAAATGCTACATCTTTTTGTAATAAATTAGTCAGAGGCCGAGAAATTTTTGAGAAGTCCTTAATGAACCTCCTATAAAATCCAGCGTGACCAAGGAAACTTCTTATACCTTTGATGTCCTTGGGACATAGCATCTTTTCAATAGCATCAACCTTGGCTTTATCAACTTCAATACCTCTTTCAGAAACTTTATGCCCCAAGACAATACCTTCATTAACCATAAAGTGGCACTTTTCCCAATTCAAGACAAGATTAGTTTCTTCACATCTCTGCAAAACTCGATCAAGATTGCTCAAGCAATCATCAAAAGAGGAACCATCGACGGAAAAGTCATCCATGAAAACCTCACAAATCTTTTCACAAAAGTCAGAGAATATAGCCATCATGCATCTTTGAAAGGTAGCAGGTGCATTACATAAACCAAAAGGCATACGTCTATAAGCAAAAGTACCAAAAGGGCATGTAAAAGTAGTCTTTGATTGATCTTTAGCTGACACAGGTATTTGAGAGAAACCAGAATAACAATCTAGGAAGCAGTAATGTGTATGTTTGCATAATCTTTCTAGCATTTGATCAATAAAAGGTAAGGGGTAATGATCTTTCTTAGTAGCTTTATTTAATTTGCGGAAATCGATTACCATCCTATAACCTGTGATAATTCTTTGTGGAATCAATTCATCTTTATTATTAGGAACAACAGTAATACCTCCCTTCTTAGGGACACAATGGACAGGACTTACCCACTGACTATCAGCAACGGGATAAATTATACCTGCCTCCAGAAGCTTGAGTATTTCTTTTCTTACCACTTCTTTCATTTTAGGATTCAAACGTTGTTGAGGATCACGAACTGGTTTGGCATCTGCTTCCAAATTTATTTTATGTTGACATAGATTGAGACTAATGCCCTTAAAATCATCAAGAGTATATCCAATAGCAGCACGGTGGTTCTTCAGAGTTTTCAATAATCTTTCTTCTTCATGCTCTGAAAGGTTAGCACTAATAATAACATGATATATCTTCTTTTCATCAAGATAAGCATATTTAAGATTCTCAGTCAACAGTTTAAGCTCAAACACGGGATCACCCTTGGGGTGGAGGAGGATCCCCAAAAATTTCAACAGGCAAATTGTGTTGCAGAATAGGTTCCTGTTTAAAGAATACTTCATCTATTTCCCTTCTTTCATTCATGAACATATCATTTTCATGGTCTAGCAAATAGTGTTCTAAGGGATCACTAGGAGGTACGGCAATAGAAGCAAGACCAATAATTTCATCCTTACTAGGCAATTCTTCCTCACGATGTTTTTTGCTAAATTTAGAGAAATTAAACTCATGAATCATATCATCCAAGCCAATAGTAACAACATTCTTTTCGCAATCTATCCTAGCATTAACAGTGTTCAAGAAGGGTCTACCAAATATAATGGGGCAAAAGCTATCTTGTGGGGAACCAAGAACGAGAAAATCAGCAGGATATTTAGTTTTCCCACACAAGACTTCAACATCTCTAACAATCCCAATTGGTGAAATAGTATCTCTATTGGAAAGTTTAATTGTGACATCAATACTTCCTAACTCAGCAAGTGCAATTTCATTCTTAATTTCTTCATATAAAGTATGCGGTATAACACTAGCACTCGCACCCATATCACATAAGCCATGATAACACTGATCTCCTATTTTAACAGAAATAACATGCATGCCTGCCACAGGTCTATGTTTATCTTTAACACAAGGCTTAGAAATTCTAGCAGTTTCACCGTTGAACTGAATAATATGCCCGTCAATATTATCAGACAAGAGATCTTTAACAATAGCAATATTAGGTTCTACTTTAACTTGCTCAGGAGGTGTATAAGTTCTAATATTGCTTTTACGAACAACAGTTGAAGCTTTAGCATGATCCTTTATTCTAACAGGGAAAGGTGGTTTCTCAACATAAGAAGTAGGAACAATAGGATCATTATAAGTGACAGTCTTTTCTTCAACTTTAATAGGTACAGCTACTTTTACTTCTATGGGAGGATGATATTTAAACCACATCTCCTTAGGGAGATCAACATAAGTAGCAAAAGATTCACAGAAAGAAGCTACTATCTCAGAGTCAAGTCCATATTTAGTGCTAAACTTATGGAAAATATCGGTATCCATAAAAGATTTAACACAATCAAACTTAGGTGTCATACCTGACTCCTTACCTTCATCGAGGTCCCAATCTTCAGAGTTGCATTTAATTCTATCCAATAAGTCCCATTTGAATTCAATAGTCTTCATCATAAAAGAGCCAACACAAGAAGTATCGAGCATGGTGCAATTATTTTCAAAAAGTCGAGCATAAAGATTTTGAATAATTGTTTCCCTTGGAAACCCATGATTGGGGCATGAATATAACATTGATTTAAGCCTCCCCCAAGCTTGAGCGATGCTTTCTCCTTCGCGAGGCCAAAAACTATATATATAATTGCGATCACGATGAACAAGATGCATAGGGTAATACTTTTGATGAAATTCCAATTTCAATCTTTTATAGTTCCATGATCTCATATCATCACATAGCCTATACCATGTCAATGCGTCTCCCTTCAAAGATAAAGGGAAGACCTTCTTCTTAGCAACATCATCGGGTATACCTGCAAGCTTAAATAATCCACAAACTTCATCCACATATATTAAGTGCTCATTACGATGCTTTGTTCCATCTCCTGTAAAATAGCTAGCAGTTTTCCATCATACCCGAAGGAAATTCAAAAGGAGTTTCATTTTCAATAGGTTTAGTAGGTTGAGGAGCAACTCTTTCGCTCTACTGTACGGGGTGAAGATACCCCGAACAAGCCCCACAGAGAATTACTTTCCATAGTAACAAGTGACAGTAAATTTCAGCACACTATATAAATTTTTCCTTACCAAATTCCACCTACCAAAGGAGCTTCACTCCCCGGCAACGGCGCCAGAAAGAGTCTTGATGACCCACAAGTATAGGGTATCTATCGTAGTCCTTTCGATAAGTAAGAGTGTCGAACCCAACGAGGAGCAGAAGGAAATGATAAGCGGTTTTCAGCAAGGTATTCTCTGCAAGTACTGAAAATAAGTGGTAACGGATAGTTTTGTGATAAGATAAATTGTAATGAGCAACAAGTAACAAAAGTAAATAAAGTGAAGCAAGGTGGCCCAATCCTTTTTGTAGCAAAGGACAAGCCTGGACAAACTCTCATAATAGGAAAGACGCTCCCGAGGACACATGGGAATATCGTCAAGCTAGTTTTCATCACGTTCATATGATTCGCGTTCGGTACTTTGATAATTTGATATGTGGGTGGACTGGTGCTTGGGTCGCTGTTCTTATTTGAACAAGCATCCCACTTATTATTAACCTTTATTGCAAGCATCCGCAACTACAACAAAAGTATTAAGGTAAACCTAACCATAGCATGAAACATATGGATCCAACTCAGCCCCTTACGAAGCAACGCATAAACTAGGGTTTAAGCTTCTGTCACTCTAGAAACCTATCATCTACTTATTACTTAACAATGCCTTCCTCTGGGCCCCAATAATGGTGAAGTGTTATGTAGTCGATGTTCACATAACACCACTAGAGGCTAGACAACATACATCTCATCAAAATATCGAACGAATACCAAATTCACATGACTACTAATAGCAAGACTTCTCCCTTGTCCTTAGGAACAAACGTAACTACTCACAAAGCATATTCATGTTCATAATCAGAGGGGTAATAATATGCATATAGGATCTGAACATATGATCTTCCACCAAATAAACCAACTAGCATCAACTACAAGGAGTAATCAACACTACTAGCAACCTACTAGCACCAATCTCGGACTTGGAGACAAGAATTGGATACAAGAGATGAACTAGGGTTTGGAGATGAGATGGTGCTGGTGAAGATGTTGATGGAGATTGCCCTCTCCCAATGAGAGGAGCGTTGGTGATGATGATGGTGGTGATTTCTCCCTCCCGGAGGGAAGTATCCCCGGCAGAACAGCTCTGCCGGAGCTCTAGATTGGTTCCGCCAAGGTTCCGGTCGTGGCGGCGGAGTCTCGTCCCGAAAGGTTGCTTCTTATTTATTTTTCTCATCGAAAGACTTCATATAGCAGAAGATGGGCGTCAGAGAGCCACCAGGGGGCCCACGAGGTAGGGGGGCGCGCCCCCCACCCTCGTGAGCAGGGTGTGGGCCCCCTATCCTTCATCTTTGGCGAGGATTTTTCTTTATTTATTTTAAGATGTTCCGTGGAGTTTCAGGACTTTTGGAGTGGCGCAGAATAGGTCCCTAATATTTGCTCCTTTTCCAGCCCAGAATTCCAGCTACCAGCGTTCTCCCTCCTTATGTAAACCTTGTAAAATAAGAGAGAATAGCCATCAGTATTGTGACAAAACGTGAAATAATAGCCCATAATGCAATAAATATCGATATAAAAGCATGATGCAAAATGGACGTATCACAGACGAACTGAACTTTTGATGTTAGACAATCACATGATAGGAGGATGTAATATGTATGAAAAACAGGACGGAAGAGATAACCAGAACTATGATGTGTAAACTAAGAAGAAGACATTTCACCAAATTAGAAGCAATGCAATGGAAGGTAGACACCATATGAAAGATGCTACAAATATCGCTCTGCCAAGTTAACAGTGTCTCATCATAAATGGCGTTTAAACAAATGTGAAGCAGTACAAGAAATAAATCATATGCAAGATGCAGACAACATCACACTACCATGTTAGAGGTCTCTCGTCATTAGTGCCATTGCATATTCACAACATTGCATATTCACAGCTTATGATGTGTAAACTAAGGAGAAGGCATTTCAACAAATTAGAAGCAATGAAAGCTAGACACCATATGAAAGATGCAACGAATATTACTCTACCAAGTTAAAACTGTCTTGTCATAAGTGTCATTTCAACAAATTAATAGTACAAGCTAGAAAAGAATGTGGGATGTAACCTATATCACACTCCGAAGTCAAACGTGTCTTATGATAAGTGATTGCTGCAGGTTACACAAAAGTAGTAATTTGATGTAAGAACATGGTGTGATAGACAGATATTGTATGTTTTAGAAACAGGAACACGTGTCTTATTCAAGTATAATGTGTAAAGTAAGAAGATGGAATTCAACAAAATTAGAAGCAATACAAGCTAGGCATCACACATAACATGCAACCACATATAACAGTGCCAAGTTAGAGGGAGCACCAGTGATGCTGCACTAGGGGAGACGTGCTCATCATAAACACAGCTTTGTTGAGTGTTTATGCATGTGTTGTCTTGGAAATCATCTTGGGGGTGTGGAGGAGTAGAAACTGTAGAGGCCCTCCGTTCGGAAGGAGCACCTTTATCCACTGCCTTGCTAACTTCCTTCCGCTTTATTGATTTTGAATTGTAGAAGCAATAAAATTCTCTCTTCAGAACTCATTCATGCATGATACTGACAATCACTACTTTGATGTAAGGCAAACACATGATACCAGGATGGAATATGTGTGAAAAATAGGACGGCATGGCATGTTCACAACTGTTTATGTAAACTAAGCAGAAACCATTCTAGCAAATAAGAAGCAATGCAAGCTAGACACCACATGAAAGATGCAACCAATATGACTCTGCCAAGTTAAAAGCGTCCCATCATAAATGGAATTTCAACCAATTAGAAGCAGCACATGCTATAAATCATATGAAAGATGCAACTAATATCGCACTGCATATACTAAAGGTGTCTCATCATGTTGATTGATGCGGGATACAAAAAAACAATAGTTTTATGTAAGGACATGCTTAATAGACAGATGTACTATGTACTAAATACAGGAAGGCATGTCACATTAATAGGTATAATGTATAAGCTAAGCAAACTAGCACATGCAGTTTAACCAGATTGGAAGAATTACAATCTAGACACCATATGCAACATGCAACCACATATCACGCTGCCAAGTTAGAGCAAGCACCTGCGATGCTAGTGTAGGGGAAATGCTGTAATCAACTACAGAGGTACGTTCACTATCTTCATCTAGCATTTCTGTTGTTTCTTGAGAATCATGTCGGGAGGCTGACGCTGCATTCTTTAAATGAGGAGTAGTCCCCTTGCCTGCCTGCCTCATCATAAGTGATTGATGAGGGATACACAAGAACATTAGTTTGATGTAAGAACATGGTTAATACACAGATGTACTAGTATGTACCAAAAACAGAAAGGCATGTCATATTCAAAGGTATAATGTGTAAGCTAAGCAGATGCAATTTAACCAAATTGGAAGCAATACAAGCTAGACATCCGGCTGGAGTGGATAGCATGATCATCTAGGACCTGAGAGCCTGGTGGGAGGCGGGCTGCTTCGCCACCATCGCATATTTTTAGTTGGCTTCCAGGTGATGCCTATCTTTGCTGGGCTTGTCACTGGCTTGGCCAGTGCCCTGACTAGCTATTTGTCTTCTGGTGCTCACGGGATGGTGGTTCATGTAAAAAATATCTTTCCTTATCTTACCGACTTCGGCCTTTCGAATACAAGCTAGACACCATATGGAACATGCAACCACATATGACACCGCGAAGTTAAAGCAAGCACCTAGGATGGTGGTTCATTGCGAGCGAGGTCATCAACTCCAGAGCTACGTTTATCGTCTCCATCTGCTGACACTGCACCCTTTATTGCGTTGTAACGTGTCTTGCCTACCAGCATACAAGCTGGAGTGACTTCTCTCTTTTCTTTTTGGCTTCTCTCATGGCAGTAGAGTCTGAAATACACTTGCATAAAAACACAATAGTGAGAGTAAGGGTGAAGTGTGTGCAGAACTAGTGCACTGTAAAAGTAGCAGATAGCAGGCGGCTGAAAAATAAATGACATGAGACATATGATAGCTCTACAACATTGCATGGCAAAAGAAATTAGATTTTACTCCGTATGATTTTGTAATATATGAGCACAGGAAATGCAGGTACTCCTCCAGCACACCACCACATGTGGTCATATCTAAGATAATAGTTGACTGAAAATAAATAGGTCAGTCAATTTTTTTAAATGAACCATCCGATCTATAAGGAACGGGCAGATGGCCTTCGTCTACCTCCCGCCAGTCACTGTTGACGATCTTTCTTGAACCGCCAGCGACCACTAGCCCAGACCCCTGCCTCCGCCGCCCCGCCCTCCCATCGACCTCACACCACAGCCGTGCTTGGCAGCGCCCCCAGGCCATCCCTTTAATCCCGACCGACCTCCAGATCGGGCGCCAGTAGCTCTAGGCTGCACACGCCCCTAAGATAAACACCAAGGCGCTGCTTCCCCGGCGTAATAGGCGTACTAGAGCCTATTATGCCGGGGAATGCTTCTGTTAATTGGGAATCAACTGGCCAGAAATTGAAATTCAGGGGGGCGACGGACCTCTAGCTAAGGTGAAATAGTATATGAGGAGAAACCTTGTGCATCGCGAGTTACTAGGAACATCTAGTATAAAGAAGAAGCGGTCAACTAGGAACATCTAGAGACATAAGATTTGTAGAAATAAGGGAAGAGGAGTACCTTTTTCGGTTGCCAGTGTGGTCACCTCCACATGTCGCGCCGATTTTCTTCTTTTTACTGGGGAAACCGATGTTCTCTCCACATGTCGTGCCGATTTTCTTCTTTTTACCGGGGAAACCGATGTTCTGGAGGGTGCTGGCTTGGACGAACCCATGGCTAAATTGTTGAATGTGTTGCCGTGGCCGTATGTCGGCGGAGGGGAAGCAGATCCGAGGCGGCGAAGGACGGCGTAGCAGGAACAACTCCCGTGCGGTGGAGGATGGAGAACTTGGAGCGGCAGCGGTGAGGCGCAGGACGGCGTGGTTGAACTGGCTCAGGTACGGACGGCTCAGCCTCGGCTTCAACTACTAGCCGTGGAGGGCTTTGCGGTTGAGGTTGCGGTGGATGACGACGTCGGGGTATCGGCTCTGGCGTGATTGAGGAGGGCGGCGGTTGATGGGTGGGATGGGGTGGCGGACGGAGGACGCTGGGGTTTCGCGGCTGGTGGAGAGGTAGTTTTGGCGCCCACGGAGTGCGAATGGGTAATCGGACGGGTGGGGGGGACCATGTTTCGGTCTGGGATGCGCTTGTTTTTGGCTTTTTTGAACAGAAGATGTGATGCGCTTGTTTGAAATTTGGGGAAAGTACAAACTTTGCCCGCTCTTAAATTTCGGACCTACTGTGGGTCGGGGGTAGGATGGTAATCCCAGGTGTCCCAAATAGTGGGCGGGAGCGATTTCGGCCGTGCGCATGTGTGCTTAGGCGGCCATTGTGTATGAATGTTTTTTGGATGCGGTTGCGTGGCATCTAGATGAAGATACAAACCTACCCCGGTTTAGACCTTTGGACGTTGGGCCGGTAGGTTTCACGGGTCGGAGTTATTAGAAAAGTAATTTCCTTGTACTACCAAACATTGGTCTCATGCGGTTTCGGGCGAGTAGAGGCTCTTTTGGCACTTCGTTCAAAATTTTGAAACACAAGCATTCACGTTTAGAGTACTCTTGAACTATGAGGATTGACCTAAATAGACAACGTTATATTTGACCTTGTATGTTTGAAAACCTCATTAAATTATCCACTTCTTTTTGAAATTTTGACACTTGAAAATCCTATAACTACGATTATTTTAGAATGGAGGAGCTAAATTTGAATCTATTTTGTACTTGACTACATATGCTATTATGTACAAAATTAGAGCAAAGATTGCTGCCCCCATAATTTAGGTATGGTTTACAAATGCCATGATATCAAATTCAAATAATTGAATGGACTTCATGTTGAATTCAATTTTTTTAAACCACCTTAAGTTGAATTCAAATGTATGCTAGTTCATAGGTAGCTATTTCTAATGTCCATTGTGTAACTTTCATATGTATAATGTGCTTTACACACACAGCATGAACTATACTCACGTTTATATTTTATTGCTAAAGCGATGCATTGTCTGGAGTTCAAAATACTAACTATGTGGATCAATTGTGTCGAATAATAACATAGACATGCTCAAATTCGATAGAATCTAGATGTCTGATGAATCAATGACCGCTCCTTACGCGAATTGCAAATATCATGATCCCATCCTAATATTTGGATACAATTTATATCTTTAATCAATGTGTAGAGCAGTATTTTACGTGTAGTTTCACTCTCCATCGATGGTCTCTCACACATGCTCACACACTCTTTCCCGAGGTGTCTTTCTCGCACACATGCTCTAGATATAACCCTCCCTCCCTCTCGTAACCATTTACAACTGTTTTCACTAACCTTTATCACAAGCACTCTTCCTCTCGCAAACATACACACGCACAATCCTCATCGACCCTTTCTATATACATGGACCTGCCTATGTGTCTCATGTACGCACATTATCTTTACGCCTGTCTCTCACGCATTGTCTCACACCTCTTTTCCTAATCAACGAGTATGATTCTAGCAGAGCATTCTGTAGGATGCCCCTTAAAGTTAGGTTGGATAAATAGTAATATCAGAGATAAAGGGGTTACCTTAGTCCGAGAACCTAGGGTTACAAATCCTAGCCGGCTTTGTCAGTGGACACAGAGTCCTTCACAATTCTGCTATCTTTGTCTTGTACGACTAGCTTCATCCATGGGTCTTCCTAAATGCGTCACGGGCCAACCAATGTGGCACAGGATGGAACCGAACGAAGGGCCTCACCTCGACCCACCGAACCTCACGCGGTGACACACCCTCTACCCCCATGTCTCATTATCTTCTCACACCCACACATACCAACGCAAACACCACACACACACAGAAAATTTCTCCTGGTGCCTCTATTCCCTCCCCCTTGCATATACACACTCAAGGGAATGGAATCTCTTGTCGTGACGTCATATTCGTCTCTCTCTCTAGACCACTCTCATTTCTCGTGCTATCTCTCCCACCTCCCTGTCAGCCCCTCTATCCATGCCTCTCTCGAATACGTAAAACACACACATACCTCTCTAGGCCCCACAAAATGCATCAACTACACATTCACACATGTTACATCACGTACCCCGTTGATCTAAAAAGCCCTCTCTTCACGTTTATTTCGCATACGACATTCCTTTTGAATAAACTGTGGCCAAAAAATTATTTTAGAGTTTCTACATATATACAACATTACAAAGTTATATGGAGGAGTACGAACGCTAATTTGCATTGCATGGTGCCCACAATGATATTTATTCCGCACTGTGAATTTGTATATTTTTATACTATATACGAAGTTAGTCATAATAAAGTGAAACGAATAGCATCTCTCTCTCCATCACATAACCCCCTATACGCCCCTTTCATGTATGCACACAAAACTATCTCCAGGTCCTCTAAAAGTAAGCCCCCAGAAATTCACGCATGTTTCATCTTTCTCTCGCGATATATGCAATGACGATCATTGTATTTGAAGCGAAAGCACGATACGTACATTGGACTTCAGAATCCACTCATTACGGTCACCATTTATGTTTAGTGGTTATTATACAGTCATGGGCTCACCGTACAACTCTGTATTTGCTCATGACATGACTAGTTGACCAGTTAAACGCTCCACGTGGCACCTCTAGTGTTGCATCACATTATCTCACTACCATCGTGCCCACCTGTCGAGTTGTATCTACTCTACATCTACAGTCTTATAAAATACACTCTTATAAAAAACAGAGTTGGTGATGATGGTGTGCCTGCCATCCTGCAATATAGGTCGTCCGAATTATATCTGATGGATAGGAAAGAAACTATGGCAATTTTACAAAAAGGTACCCACACACCTCTCCATATTTGCAAATAAGGCCTTCCCTCGTTCATCCTTTTCTCTCACAAGATAAACACGTCATACAAATGCATCTTGATGTTACGTGCAATGCACGGGCATCTTGCTAGTAAGAATGAAAACAAACGACAAAAATATATTTGGACGGTGGTTCGAAGCCATGACCGCGGGCACAGCGAACAAGGTGGCTTTGTATTGGTATGTTGAGCCGCCTGTTTTAACACACGGGAGCTGGTGTGGTGATTATACACACACACACACACGCATGCACACGAACTGCATCCACGCAACACTCACACAAACACATGCACCCATGCACGCACGCAACACTCACACGTACACACGCAGCCACACATGCACACAACACTCACACGCACACACGCAACACTCACACGCACGCACGCAACACTCACACGCACACACACACGCATGCATGCACACACCAGTACACCACACGACCAACACACACTCTCACGCTCAAGTGCTCAACCTACACGTGCATGCGCACACATCAGGCCCTGACAGACACATACACAACCAGGTGATTCCCATGCACGGGTTGGAGCCTTGTCGCGCCTGCGTAAATTTGTGTTTGTCTGACCTTTTGCCTATGCAAACTGACATGTGGGACCCACAGGGAACATGGTCAATTTAACTAGTCAACATGGCGCCATGCAGACTATTTGGCTGGTCAACAGAGTGCAATCCGATGCTGAACTGTGAGCAAGTGACCATATAATCACCGCAAAACGTATATAGTGACCGTAATCAGCTTATTCTGAAGTTCGGTGACTGTATTACGCTTTTCTCTCTGTAGGACCTCCAAAACTACATCTCTACACGTTCTCGCATGTTACATCTAACAACTATGCAATACAGCACTACTACTACACTCTAACACAATAAATCATATGTGTTTTTAGTTTTACTAGATATCATATTGTTACTTATAATTATTCAGTTTGCATACATTAAAATTGCCTTCGAAATGTATGGACAGTATCATCTACCACGCGGGAAAAATCCCGCCCTTTCCTGTTTAATCGGGTTTGTATCGATGGATCATGCGAAACAACAAAACTATAACACTATACAGTACAAGTGACAGTTCACTAGGCCGTCGTGTCGTCTACTCCTCCGTCGTAAGAGTGGAGCGCTCGCTTTCATAAATCTTTTAGTCCCTTTCGCCGACATGTGGAACATCAAGCTACCGGGTCCACTTGCCATACCGGAATACAGTGCAGAGCAGCCGGGGTGAAGCACCCGAGTCATGGCGCCGGCATAGTAATGAGCAATGAGGCGTCAAATCACAAAGCTGCACCTTTCCCGCAGTTAAGTTGGAGAGACGAAGCAACCATCATTTCACTCGTTGCTGAATCCGCTTCTCCCTCATCTTCTTCAACTTAACCACGTGTTGCTTCTGCCGTTGTTCTGCCTCATGTGGGACGCGGATCGGCTTGGTAAAGCACTGACACGTGGGACCGCATGCTAGCAAACAGCCAGGACAACGTCCTCCGAAAATAAGAAGCCCAATCCTAGACTTACAAAGGGCTACGTAGCTGCTACGTATACTTTCCATCTAATCTATATATGCCCCCCCCCCCGATTTTCAGGTGGGGTGGGCCTAATCCTCTCCTTTAATCCAATCAAATAGTCCCACATCACATCAGTTCGTAACTTTACGTAAACCATTACGTGGATGTAGAATTGCTCAAATAAGAAACCTCCCCCGTCATCTGCGCGGCAAAATCACCTCCTTTTTACTAATCTTGATTCTATAATTTTTTAGATCAATATAATCGAGATTTGTATAGATAGCACACAGGAGCAAAGCCAAGTGGTACGGTTAAGGGCATCCATAATGTGTAGCGAAATGTGAAAATAGCTTTTGGCATCGTGGCAACCATTGTGGACGGTGTGGCCAAAGCCAAAAAGATGGAACCGAAGCTCCCAGATTGATTGATTGAAGGAATAGAAAAATGCAACGTCTCTCCTCTTTCTCCCATGCTTGGACGCATGTAGTATAGTATAGAGCATAGAGTCTACTCCCCTGTCCCTTCTATCACAAATCACAAAGCAGTGAGGCGTCAAATCACAAAAGCACGGACGAAGCAACCATCATTTCACTCTTCGCTGACTCCGCTTCTCCATCGTCTTCTTCGAGAAATCATCCCATCGCACTAGTACTCCTAGTAGTACTAGTAAAGGACTTCCTGGATGCAAATAAGGCGGTTTGTCTCGTCTTGCAGGTGGCACTTGCGAAGGACTTACCGTGGTCTCCCTCAATGGTGTTCTCCATCGGACGCACTTCGCCAAACCACCAAAAAAAAGATATCGTCGAAGTCACCGCAATGGGGAAGGAAGTCAAATATAGTTACTACCTCCATTTTTTTGTACACAATGCTAGTATATCAAAATTACAATTTGGAAAGGGCCACTAACACTAATCGAGGCAAAATTGATGGGGTTAGCAACCAAGGACATTAATATCCCCTGCATGCATGCGGAAGTGAGAAGGTTGGTTTGCATGGCGCTGCATTAATCAAGCGATGAGGAGTGAGATGGTTAGCTCTTTGGTCTTTGGAGAAAAAATACGCATTAATTGACACGTGAAACGAGGATTTGTATCGATTAAATCCCGCGAAGGAAAACCTTCGCCACACATTTTTGCCAAGCTTGCCTAAAGTTTTCAAAATGAGAAGGAGGGACACTTGCGCACGGCTGTCGCAGTCACACCGCACCCTCACACGGTCACTCCTGCACGCCGCAGTCACACCGCACCCTCACACACTCGCTCCTACACGCCGCAAACCCAACCAGGGGAACGCACCCTCACTAACACGTGCTGTCGCATGTGAAAAAATCAAACTCAGCCATCCTATCGCTGACACATAATTTTCGTTCATAGAGTATGTTTATCCAACCGCATGTTGGGGAGTATCCGTACGGCCAGTGCGGTGGTCTGTTGGGGAAGAAGAAGAGGTGAGGAAGAAGGAAAGAAGGGTTAGGAGACGTAGGATATTCATCCAACCGCCTGAAATGGTAGACTGACCCAAGTCAGGCGACTAGCGTAACAAATATATGTTTTTACACAGCAAAAGATCCATAAAAACAACAACATAAAGAAAAACTATCACTGCTTGCGGAAAGAGACGATCTCGTTGTCTTGGGCTGCCGGAGCGAACCAGCCGTTGCTGCCGGCGTGTGTCTCCGCACCGTGGTTGTCCTCGGCCTCCAACTACTCGTTCAAGCGGAGCGTGCGGGCGCTCTGCATGGACGAGAGCATAGCCCGGTTCAAGTCGAGGATGTCCGGTTCCACCTGCAGGAGGGCCTCGATGGCAGCGGCATCTGCGCGCTCTGCGTCGAGTCGAGCCTCCGCCGCCCGGTTCAAGTCCAGGACGTCCAGTTCCGCCTGCAGGAGGGCGTCGATGAGAGCGGCATCCGCGCGCTCTGCGTCAAATCGAGCCTCTGCCACCCGGTTCAAGTCCAGGACGTCCGATTCCGCCTGCAGGAGGGCCTCGATGGCAGCGGCATCCGCGTGCTCCGCCTCAAGTTGAGCCTCCGCCGCCCAGTTCACATCCACGACATACGGTTCCTCCTGCAGGAGAGCCTCGATGGCAGCGGCATGCGCGTGCTCCGTGTCGAGTTGAGCCTTTGCCTCCCGGTCCTCCTTTAGTATCGCCATGTTGAACCGCTGGTCCGCCTGCACCATGGGGTACTCGGACGCCGACACGAAGTCAATGTCCATCGTCTCATACCCATCGGGGGCCTTCTGCGCCGCGGCCTCCGCCATGAACATTGGATCGACTTCCTCCTCCTCGTAGCTTGGCTCTAGAGAACTCGGGGATTGGCCCGCCGCAAAGCGAGCTTGGGAATGGAGGTCTGTGGCGCCGGCTAAAAGCACAAGTGCTCCCTAGGTGGTTTTGGTAATTGATGACAACATATCTCTTGTTGGACTAATGTTTCTATCTAGCATGTTTCAGATAAGTTCAACAATGGAGTGGCATGGATTAAAGGCTGTGGGAACTCCTTCAAGATGCTAAGGACAAAGGATTGGCTAAAGCTTCAAGCTCAAGACTCTTCATTTTACATTTTAGTGATCCAAGATCACATTGAGTCCATAGGAAAAGCCAATACTATGAAGGAGGGATGAGGTGTTGCTTAATGAGCCTCTTGCTTCATGTGCTTAGTGATATGCTCCAAAACCCTCAACTACTTTCCCATATCCACATATGACCTAAACCCTAAGCCAAACTCGGTCCTACCGATTCTTCCTATCCGGCGCCAGCGAGTTTCACTTGTCATAAGCCACTGCCAAGCCCTAATCAGTTCGGTCTCACCGATGGGATCTCGGTCTCACCGAGATGGGCTTGCAAACTCTCTGTTACCCATTGCATTATTCTCGGTCCCACCGAGATATGCAATCGGTCCCACCGAGTTTGCTTGACCAAATCTCAGTTTCACTTATTACCTAAATTGGTCCCACCGAGTTTGAGTAATCGGTCAAACCGAGTTTTGGATTTACCCTAACCCTACCACATCGGTCCCACCGAGTTGATCCAGTCGGTCCCACCGAAATCTCTAACGGTCACTAGGTTTACATTTTCGGTCCGACCGAGTTTACTGATTCGGTCCCACCGAGATTGGAAAACTGTGTAACGGTTGGATTTTGTGTGGAGGCCATATATACCCCTCCACCTCCTCCTCATTCGATGAGAGAGCCATCAGAACGCACACACCATTCCAACTCATATGTTCTGAGAGAGAACCACCTACTCATGTGTTAAGATCAAGATATTCCATTCCTACCATATGAATCTTGATCTCTAGGCTTCCCAAGTTGCTTTCCACTCAAATCTTCTTTCCACCAAATCCAAATCCTATGAGAGAGTTGAGTGTTGGGGAGACTATCATTTGAAGCACAAGAGCAAGGAGTTCATCATCAACACACCATTTGTTACTTCTTGGAGAGTGGTGTCTCCTAGATTGGCTAGGTGTCACTTGGGAGCCTCCGACAAGATTGTGGAGTTGAACCAAGGAGTTTGTAAGGGCAAGGAGATCGCCTACTTCATGAAGATCTACCGCTAGTGAGGCAAGTCCTGTGTGGGCGATGGCCATGGTGGGATAGACAAGGTTGCTTCTTCGTGGACCCTTTGTGGGTGGTTGCTTCTTCGTGGACCCTTCGTGGGTGGAGCCCTGTGTGGACTCGCGCAACCATTACCCTTGGGTGGAGCCCTGTGTGGACTCACGCAACCGTTACCCTTTGTGGGTTGAAGTCTCCATTAACGTGGATGTAGGATAGCACCACCTATCCGAACCACGGGAAAAATATCCGTGTCTCCAATTGCGTTTGATCTATCCAAACCCTCCCCCTTACATTCTTGCAAGTTGCATGCTTTACATTCCGCTGCTCATATACTCTTTGCATGCTTGATATGTATTGTGTGTGCTGAAATTGTGCCTAAACTTCACTTAAACCGAAAAAGTTTAAAAATTCCAACTTTAGCACTAAGTGTCTAATCACCCCCTCTAGACACATCTACTTCTAGATCCTACAAGTGGTATCAGAGCATTGGTCTCCATTGCCTTGGTTTAATCACCATTGGAAGAAGATGGATGTGTCTACTCTAGGGAGTCTTAGACATAGAGTGCCTATTCTTGATGGAAAGTATTTTCATGAGTGGAAAAATGAGATGCTTGTAATCTTCAATCAATATCATTTGAACAAGTATATTGCTAGCCCTTGTGCACCTCATATTGATCCTTTGCATCCTACCCTAGATGAAGATATTGACATGATTCGCAATCTTAGAACTATTGAGCTCATCATTAGAGGATTTCCTAAAAATTTGATTGCTAGTTTGCCTACTCACAATTGTGCCTATACCATATGGAAATTTCTTGTGGAACGATTTCCCGATTATTCCTTGAAATCTTTGGATGAAATTCTCCATAAATCTATTGCCTTGAGTAAGATGAACTCTAGTGATCCTAGTTTTGGTAAATGTCTATTTGAACTTGCCAATCTTAAGCATGCTAAAGGAGATGTTGGAATCATTAATGATATCATATTCAAAGCTATAAGAATTCATAAAAGTAACCACTTTGATGGTCATTTATCTAATGAATTACCCTCTCTAGGAAATGATGAGTCACAAGATCATGATGAACATGAATATTATGATGATGATGATGATGACAGTGACTTCGATCTTGATGAAGCAATGAGACCTTTTGGTCTTATGGAAAATCTTTGGGGATATGAATCAGGAGGAAAGGAATGAGTTCTTGATAGTGGATGTACTGATCATATGACCGGAGATGAAGAGATGTTTCGTGAGCTTGCTGAAAATGATGGCCCTCGAAAATATGTCACCTTTGGTGATAATTCAAAGGGTAAAGTGGTTGGCCCTGGTAAGGTGGCCATCTCACAAGATAGTTCCATTCAAAATGTCATGCTCGTTGAATCTCTTGGCTACAACTTACTTTCAGTATCTAGACTTGCTGATTTTGGTTTGAATGTCCTATTTACTGAGGTAGATTACCAAGTATTTCGTCGAGACAATCATAAAATGGTCTTTACGGGTGTGCGTAGAGGTGATCTTTACATTGTCGATTTCTCTAAAAAGGCACAACCTAAAACTTGCTTTGTTGCTAAATCCTCAAAAGGTTGGTTGTGGCATAGACGACTAGGTCACGTTGGCATGAGAAACCTTGACAAGCTTATTAAAGGAAATCATATCCTTGGAGTCAACGATGTCATATTTGATAAGGATAGACTTTGCAGTGCTTGTCAAGCAGGTAAACAGGTTGGAGGAAGACATCCCGTGAAGAACATCATGACCACAAGGAGGCCACTCGAGCTGCTTCACATGGATCTTTTTGGTCCCAACGCCTACAAGAGTCTCGGTGGAAATTCCTTTGGTCTAGTTATTGTTGATGATTTTTCAAGATTTATGTGGGTGTTCTTTCTTAATGACAAATCGCAGGTCCAGAAGATCTTTAGAAACTTCGCTAGGAAGGCCCAAAATCAGTTTGATGTGAAGATGAAGAAGGTTCGGAGTGACAACGGAACGGAGTTCAAGAACGCAAATGTGGACACCTTTCTTGATGAAGAAGAGATTTCACACGAGTTCTCGGCTACGTACACACCTCAACAAAATGGAGTTGTTGAGAGGAAGAACCGGACGCTCATCGAAATGGCAAGAATGATGCTTGATGAATACAAGACGCCAAAGCACTTTTGGGCAGAAGCGGTTGAGACAGCTTGTCACGCAACAAATCGCTTATACCTTCACAAGCTACTCGGCAAGACGGCATACAAGCTTCTCACTGGTAACAAACCCCAAGTTGGATACTTTCGAGTATTAGGCTCAAAGTGTTACATTCTTGATAAGCATCCTCGTTCAAAGTTTGCTCCTAAATCTCATGAAGGTTTTCTACTTGGTTATGGCTCAAACTCTCACACTTACCGTGTCTACAACAATTTCACCCGAAAGGTTGAAGAGACGGTAGATGTGAAGTTTGATGAATCTAATGGCTCGCAAGTAGAGCAATTGCCAATTGATGTAGGAGACAAAGACTCTTCAGAAGCAATTCAAGACTTGTCCATTGGCCAAATTCGTCCAACGGAGGTGAAGGAGAGTACTTCATCCGTCCAAGTGGAAGCTTCTACTTCATGACAAGGTGAACCAAGAATCGACATGGAAGCATCCACAAGTGGGACACACCAAGATGAAGAAAACGAGAAAGTATGTCAAGATGAACATCAACAACCTCCTTCTCCACCACGACAAGAGAACGACGACTTCAACAATGAAGAAGGCCAAGAAGAAGAACAAGATGAAGAAGATGTTCAACGGAGACCCAAGCAAAAGCTCTCATGAGTTCGAGCAAGAATTGCCAAAGATCATCCCGTCGAGCAAATCCTCAATGATATACAAACCGGGAGAATCACTCGCTCAAAAACTCGTTTAGCTGACTTTTGTGAAAACTATTCATTCATCTCTAGCATTGAACCTATGAAGGTTGAAGAAGCATTGGAAGATCCGGATTGGATAAACGCTATGCATGAAGAGCTACATAATTTTGAGAGAAACCAAGTTTGGACATTGGTCGAGAAGCCCGACAACAACCACAACATCATTGGTACCAAATGGGTGTTTCGCAACAAGCAAGATGAAGATGGACAAGTGGTTCGCAACAAAGCACGTCTCGTCGCCCAAGGGTACACACAAGTCGAAGGTATGGACTATGGTGAGACATATGCTCCCGTTGCTAGACTTGAGTCCATTCGCATCTTACTTGCCTATGCTAATCACCATAATATCACCTTGTACCAAATGGACATTAAAAGTGCTTTTCTAAATGGTGAAATAGAGGAGGAAGTTTATGTCAAACAACCTCCCGGCTTTATCAATCCTAAGAAACCAAATCATGTTTACAAACTTCACAAAGCTCTTTATGGTCTTAAACAAGCTCCTAGAGCATGGTATAAATGCTTCACCAAGTTCCTTACTACAAGTGGTTTTGAAATTGGTAAAATTGATTCTACTCTTTTTACTAAAAGGGTTAATGGGGAACTATTCGTATGCCAAATTTATGTTGATGATATCATATTTGGTTCAACTAACCCTCTCTTTAGTGAAAAGTTTGGAAAGCTAATGTCAGAGAAGTTTGAGATGTCTATGATGAGTGAACTCAAATTCTTTCTCGGGGTGCAAATCAAGCAAACTAAGGAAGGTACATTTGTCTCTCAAACAAAGTACACCAAGGACTTATTCAAGAAGTTCAATATGCAAGAATGCAAAGGTATGTATACACCCATGCCTACTAGTGGACATAATGATTTGACCAAAGATGGTCAACCGGTTGATCAAAAGCTTTATCGCTCTATGATTGGTTCATTGTTATACCTATGTGCTTCACGTCCTTATATTATGCTAAGTGTGTGCATGTGTGCACGATATCAAGCTGCTCCTAAAGATTGTCATCTTAAGGCTGTGAAAAGGATAGTGAGATACTTAATCCATACACCAAATTTTGGCATTTGGTATCCTAAGAGGTCTTCTTTCGATCTTGTTGGCTATTCCGACTCGGATTATGCCGAAGACAAGGTTGATAGAAAGTCCACTTCGGGTACTTGTCAATTTCTTGGTAGATCTCTTGTGTCTTGGTCTTCCAAGAAACAAAACTCGGTATCCTTATCCACCGCCGAAGCGGAATACATTGCCGCTGGTTCATGTTGTGCTCAATTACTTTGGATGACTCAAACTCTTAAAGATTATGGGATTTATGTGAAACATGTTCCACTGCTTTGTGACAATGAAAGTGCTATCAAAATTGGTCATAATCCTGTACAACACTCTCGAACTAAGCATATTGAAGTTCGTCATCATTTCATTTGAGATCATGTTGCTAAGGGTGACATCAATCTTAAGCATGTTCGCACCAATAAGCAATTAGCGGATATATTCACTAAAGCACTTGATGAGAAAGTGTTTTGCAGGTTGAGAGGAGAATTGAACATCATTGATGCTTCGAACTTGGAGTAGAAACTCCATTGGATACATGCAAGACATGAGCTTATGACTAATCCATGATATATCTCTTATGATAACTATCTTATGTCTTGGATATATTTGCACCTTGCATGTTGCCTAACCCATGTAGGTGCTTGGTTGGATCTAATTCCATGAAATTGTGACTCACTCACATCTTGAGCGATCTCTACATCACCAAGACTCTACACAATGATGGTTGAAGACAAGGAAGCAGAAAACCATTCAAACATATCCTTTGACAAATTCTATATTAAGCTTCATGATTGTCATTTTTGGATACACAAGTGCTTTTCCTTGCAAGAACTAACCCATGTAGGTAGATGAACTCAAACTCCAAATAGTGCTCCCAACTCTCGATGAGCTACATCAACCTTGAGCACCCACACAAGTTCAACTACATGAGCAAGAACCACATCACCACCCAAGGTATGTTATTCCATCTTAGAGAAGCTTTACTCCAAGACATGAGTCAAAGCAACTCAACAAGATGTGAATACATCAAGATGCTTAAACGAAAAATGGTAACCCCATTTTGAGCTTAAACGAGGAGTATGACCTATGATCAAGTGTTCTCACTTGACTCCTAAGTCAATATACTCTAACATAGGTGACTATGTCACCGCCCAATTCTAGATGAAGTTCTCTTGTGTTCTTTTCTGAGTTATTGCATTTGTCCCTTGAATATTTGTTTCTTTCTTTTTCAATCAAAAAAAACTTCATCTAGAAACTTTCACTCTTTTCTTTTTGGTTTTTGTTCTGCATATTTCTGCATCAAATTCCTTGCAAGTCTTTCAGCTAATTCATTGCAAATCTTTGTGAGATCTTACTTAACTAGTGGGCTGATGTGACAAGTGTTTTCCTCTGTGATGAACTTGGTTTCACCGAATTGCCATTTTCGGTCCAACCGAATCTCTTCGGTACTACCGAAACATGCCACTCGATGCCACCGATTTCGCAACAGGAAAAACAGTTTGCCACGTATTCTATATTTCTTCTGATCCAGCTCCACTCAATGAATCTTGTCCTCTACAAGCATCACAGTTCTATTCACTGCTTTATGCTGAATCTCAAGGACCAAACCTATTCAACGGATTCCAGGAAAAACCTTCTTGCAAATTGATGTCAAAGGGGGAGAGAGAGATCACATCAAAGCTTATCATCAGGGAGAGAGAGATCACATCAAAAGCTTATCACCTACAAAAGAGAAAGTATTAAGGGGGAGAGAATACTCAAGGATCCCATATATTAAGGGGGAGAAAGAAATCTCCAAGGGGGAGAGAATACTCAAGGATCCCAGATGCTTGATGTTCAAGAGGAGAGATGCCACATGTCTTTTTGGGGGAAAGACATGTTCATATGAACTCATTTGAATTAAGTTCTATTCATATCTTTCAGCTCTGATTTTCTGTTTCCTATCTTCTCCCAATATCCCATGTACGATTCAGGGGGAGCAAGACACCTAAAGGAAAGAAATCAGTCAAATTCATTGCATATCTTTATTCTTGGGGACATGTTGAATTCAATGTGGTACCTTGTACTCACTCTCTACATGTCATCCCAGTCTTGGTATTCTTGTGGTTTCTTTTGTTTGCTCTGGCTAGTGGACGTACCTGTGTTATCTAACCTTGTTTGTGCAGGTTTATTCCATCCTAAGCCAACTGAAGACCACAAGGTAAGTATATGCATCAAAATCATGAGTATGAGGAGTTCTTGCTTATGTACATACTGTTTGCAAGAAGGACTCATGAGCATGAAGGTATTTTCCTTGATAATCTTTTGCTCTGATGCATATGGCCAAGATGCATGTAACACATTGCCTACTCTGTCATGGTTATGCTCTCACATGCCTCTACATTTCATATTTACATGAGTGCATACATGTAGGGGGAGCCTATGCTTGTTACATGTCCTTCCAAAGATTTACTTGCTGATTCTTTATATCCTTATCTAAAGCTTTGATGTATGTTGCCATCAATTACCAAAAAGGGGGAGATTGAAAGCACAAGTGCTCCCTAGGTGGTTTTGGTAATTGATGACAACATATCTCTTGTTGTACTAATGTTTCTATCTAGCATGTTTCAGATAAGTTCAACAATGGAGTGGCATGGATTAAAGGCTGTGGGAACTCCTTCAAGATGCTAAGGACAAAGGATTGGCTAAAGCTTCAAGCTCAAGACTCTTCATTTTACATTTTAGTGATCCAAGATCACATTGAGTCCATAGGAAAAGCCAATACTATCAAGGAGGGATGAGGTGTTGCTTAATGAGCCTCTTGCTTCATGTGCTTAGTGATATGCTCCAAAACCCTCAACTACTTTCCCATATCCACATATGACCTAAACCCTAAGCCAAACTCGGTCCTATCGATTCTTCCTATCCGGCGCCACCGAGTTTCACTTGTCATAAGCCACTGCCAAACCCTAATCAGTTCGGTCTCACCGATGGGATCTCGGTCTCACCGAGATGGGCTTGCAAACTCTCTGTTACCCATTGCATTATTCTCGATCCCACCGAGATATGCAATCGGTCCCACCGAGTTTGCTTGACCAAATCTCAGTTTCACTTATTACCTAAATTGGTCCCACCGAGTTTGAGTAATCGGTCAAACCGAGTTTTGGATTTACCCTAACCCTAGCACATCGGTTCCACCAAGTTGATCCAGTCGGTCCCACCGAAATCTCTAACGGTCACTAGGTTTACATTTTCGGTCCGACCGAGTTTACTGATTCGGTCCCACCGAGATTTGGAAAACTGTGTAACGGTTGGATTTTGTGTGGAGGCTATATATACCCCTCCACCTCCTCCTCATTCGATGAGAGAGCCATCAGAACGCACACACCATTCCAAATCATATGTTCTGAGAGAGAACCACCTACTCATGTGTTGAGATCAAGATATTCCATTCCTACCATATGAATCTTCATCTCTAGGCTTCCCAAGTTGCTTTCCACTCAAATCTTCTTTCCACAAAATCCAAATCCTATGAGAGAGTTGAGTGTTGGGGAGACTATCATTTGAAGCACAAGAGCAAGGAGTTCATCATCAACACACCATTTGTTACTTCTTGGAGAGTGGTGTCTCCTAGATTGGCTAGGTGTCACTTGGGAGCCTCCGACCAGATTGTGGAGTTGAACCAAGGAGTTTGTAAGGGCAAGGAGATCGCCTACTTCGTGAAGATCTACCGCTAGTGAGGCAAGTCCTGTGTGGGCAATGGCCATGGTGGGATAGACAAGGTTGCTTCTTCGTGGACCCTTTGTGGGTGGTTACTTCTTCGTGGACCCTTCATGGGTGGAGCCCTGTGTGGACTCACGCAACCGTTACCCTTGGGTGGAGCCCTGTGTGGACTCGCGCAACCGTTACCCTTCGTGGGTTGAAGTCTCCATCAACGTGGATGTAGGATAGCACCACCTATCCGAACCACGGGAAAAACATCCGTGTCTCCAATTGTGTTTGATCTATCCAAACCCTCCCCCTTACATTCTTGCAAGTTGCATGCTTTACATTCCGCTGCTCATATACTCTTTGCATGCTTGATATGTATTCTGTGTGCTAAAATTGTGCCTAAACTTCACTTAAACCGAAAAAGTTTAAAAATTCCAACTTTAGCACTAAGTTTCTAATCACCCCCCTCTAGACACATCTACTTCTAGATCCTACACCGGCCGCCGCCGCGATTTCTGCGCGGTGCTCCGGTGTCAGCATCTTGTAGTAAGTGATCTTGCGGCGCACCATGGCTTTCCGGCGAACTAGGGGACGCTTGATGCGGGCTAGGGGATCGAAAGGTGGGGGAATGGGCTGGAGATTTGGTGTGGTTTTAGGGCAGTGGCTGGTGTAGGCCGAGCAGCGAAGGTTCTGGTGTGAATAGTGGTTCCGGTGACGACCGGTCAATCGGTTTTGACTGTACATCGCTCTTGTCGCGTTCGCGTTGCAGCCCGACACGCTGGACCCTCCACGTCACTCACCGAATGGAACGTGCTTTGTCTTGCGTTTTTGCTTGGTTGTGGGACCGCAGTTGAGAGCAAACCGACGTCCCTACCCCTCCCCCGCTCGCGTCATTTATTATACCACCACTCCCTCCGTTTTATGCGGAGTAAATAAAAATAGAGGGAGTATACTACGGATGAGGATCCCCTGACGTGGCCGAACCCATTGAGTAACTGACATGTGGGGCCTAGCAAGCATGGGGTCTTCCAGTAAGTGACTAAAATGGAGGTTAAGGCAGGGATACCTACGTAAGAGGATCCACTTCCACTATACTACTTTGACCAAATGTTAGAGTAATAATATATGACATGCAACTTACACAAATGTTAGAGTAATAATATATGACATGCAACTTACACAAAGCATACAAGGTCTAATGCGTTTTTCGAGGATAACTTTGACCAAATGTTAGAGTAATAATATATGACATGCAACTTACACAAAGCATAAGGTCAAATTTGTATGTGAAAGGAGTTTCCAATGATATAATTTTCACATTATACATCTCATGTACTATTAATCTTGTCAATAGTCAAATTGGAAACCATCTCGAGTACAAATCTAGGAGTACGTATGAATCTAACAGTATTGATTGGGCGTTGTCGAATGTTGATACCTTTTTGATCAAAGTAGAGATACTTTGACTACACATAAAACTTATATGTAAACTAAAAAGGATAGGAGGGAGTATATTGTACGTTCAAAAACAAAACGAACATTGAATACCCTTTATATATGATTTGCGGATGCTATGATCACCGGTTCAAAATTTTGAATCCGCCTTAGGTATCATGTGCCCCCACTCGTTCCCTCTCGATTTCATCTCGGGGTCCGGAGATCTATTGAAAGAGGACTAGGGTAGGTACATGCGAATGATACTCGGCGGAATGTTCAAATGCGGTATGCGGGAGGATGGACTCGACTGGAGGGCGACATGATCGATGGAGAAGAGGGTTGGAGAGGAATGAGAAATAAGCATATGCCACATGATTATACTTGAACGGCTCAAATAAAAAATAAGTTGTCTCGCTTGGCCTACATAGTGAAAGGCCTAATGCGCAACGCGGAGCACTGACGCTCGAATATGGCCGGGAAAACAGGGAAACCGACATGTGGGGCACACCCGTCGTGACGATGTAGTGCAGACTAGTCCAATGGAGGAGCTGGCCCACGATCTCCTCGCCACCGACAACCGTTCATGTGGGTCGTTGGGGCCAACAACGGGGCGCAGCTCCAGCACCGCCTCTGGACACGGCGACCGCGGTGAGCGACACGCTCATATCATCGCTAGACATGGTCGGTCTCAGTGTGCCGAGGGTGGCGTTAGTGCTGTGGCACGACCAACGGTATGTTTGGTTTGTGCCCAAGGTTGCCCCATCAAAGCATTGGGTAGCCAAAATTTTGGTTGAGGTATTGGTTACCCATGATTTGGCCGACATTGGCAAGAAAAATGAACTAGAGTTGGATAGAGTTCATTGGCATGCCAAAGAAATGGCAACCATCCAAACAAAGACCAATCTTTGGGTCATGACCAAAATTTTTGTTGAGGTATTGGCTGCCCATGATTTGGCCGACATTAGCAAGAAAAATTAACTAGAGTTGGCTAGAGTTCATTAGCATGCCAAAAAAATGGCAACCATCCAAACAAAGACCAATCTTTGGGTCATGACCAAAATTTTGGTAAGGTGCACTTTGGCCACAATCCAAACACACCCCAACACCCGGCTCGTCGAGGATGCACGGGGCGCCGCGACGCGTCCGCGGAGTGGTGTAGTGCGGCCAACTACATCCTCTGGACCTGAGACCATGTCGGGTCGTCTTGCTTTTTCAATGACATGCATCGATCGCATGTGAGCAATGAGCATCTCCAACGTTGCCACGACCGCAGCTGACTACCCTGGCACACCAAAAACCCTCGTCCCTCGCGCCGTCGTGTGGTGCGTTCCCAGCCGGCGACAGCTACCCGCATTCATGTCGTCCGTCCGTATGCCGTCGTTAAGAGGCTCGGTGCCCGAGGAACCAACTCCGGCAACATAATGACGCACCAGGACGCTTGGCATCACCGGAATGCGCTACTTAAAGCGGCAACGCCCAGCTAACCTCCACACCATAGTGCATCGTCCTCCTACCTGGAACCACATCCGCCATGACGGCAAGCGCGAACGCTCTGCGCGAGAGCTTGTCTTCGGGGATGGAGCTCGAGGTTGCCACCCTGGCTCAAGTCGCCGCACAAGCGATGGCCACGCTAGTGGCCGACGACGGGAGCACCGTCAACCACGCGTCCTACTTGCCACCGTCCAACGTCCAACACCGCCGAGGTCGGGGACTCCTCCGAGGATGAGTAGGGCATGGGAGGCGGCAGGGCATGGTGTGCCAACTGGCCGGTCCGTCTCCCGTGTTCTACTTTTCCTCGCCGGAGACTGCACCTTCACTTCACGGGTCTTGAACCCCGCCCCCGTACATGGAGATCACAGATGGAGGACATCGGTCGCCACCGTAGAATAGGTTTAGGGTAGGGTTTCTTTTATTTTTTTGTACTATAAAAGTTCGAAATGTAATGAAAATTTGCCGTGTTTGCATTAATCTCGGCCGGTGTATATGAACTTTCACAATAATATACATATTATAGGAGTACTAGCAAGATGCCCGTGCGTTGCACGGAAGATCAAGATCTTGTGGGAGAAAAGGAAGAACGAGGGAAATCCTTTTCTGCAAATGTGGACAGGAGTTCGGGTAAATTTTCATAGTTTCCTTCCTATCCATTAGATATAGATCGGACGACCTATATTGCAGGATGACAGGCACACCATCATTACCAACTCTGCTTTTTATTGAACCAAGACAAATCTAACATGCGAAGTAAAATAAACAAATAGGGTCTATACATACACAAATTATCTTAGACACTCCAATAGTACGTCCACTACACATTCACGCATTTCACATCTTTCTACATCTATGGGAACCTACGAAAGGGTTAACGTAAATCGCCTCTCTCTCTCCTCCCCTGATTTTCATGGTGGTGGGCCCCTCCCCCCCCAATCTACAATCAATAGCTCACACGTTTCACATTACGTTAATTACGTAACTGGGATTACGTAGGTGTAGCATTACTCGTCCTAAAAACCCAACTAAGCCAACCTCCCAGCATATCGCGCGGGAAAAGACCCGGCCGCGCCATTTTAGTCGGGATTACCGGACTACTAGTAGTAGTATCGATGGATCGCGCGAAGCAAAAAATTTTTTTGAGGGGGCAAAGCACCTAGTTTAAAAGGAAAAAAGGCGGTACACTCACAGCACTCCTGTCGCGGTCGCATTGCACCACACAAACGTTCGGTCCTGCACACGGCTCATGCAAACGGAACGCGCTTCGGCTTGCCTCTTCACAGACATGTGGGACTGCACTTGGAGAAATCGACCATGCGCCAAACTCCCGCCGCCCACCGCGCAAAAATCCTCCCCCCCCCACACACATCCAAAAATCCCCCCCCCCCAAATCCGATTCAACAGCCCT